>NW_027361711.1:31977500-32577500 GCF_039654945.1 Dendrobates tinctorius
TTCTGTATTTATATACACCTTTTGGTGCTTTTTACTGTATACAGTGTCAATTAACCTATTAATAATAAAGGCCTTTTAATAAGCATTTTTCTTAACGTCTTATTCA
This sequence comes from Dendrobates tinctorius, assembly GCF_039654945.1. Lineage (NCBI taxonomy): Eukaryota > Metazoa > Chordata > Amphibia > Anura > Dendrobatidae > Dendrobates > Dendrobates tinctorius. Next base: position 31,977,607 of record NW_027361711.1, read on the forward strand.
TCTATATGGGCTCAGTAATTATTTATGTTTGATACCGAATGGTCTGCCATTCATTTATTTCCAGTAGAGTTACATCACATTTAAGGTATATTATTTCTATTTGTGTGTATATATATATATATATATATATATTTCTATACAGTCCTTTCTCTACTGTGTTTAACATCTTTAGTCACAATGTAGGACCCAGTGTCAGAAATCTGGGTGTCACGCTCAGACGAGACCGGACAACCGGACAACACAGCATATAAATACGAAGGGATAAAAAAGGGTGAGGAAGGCCCTAACGGTAGGGAGCGGGGGAATTTTTAAACCTCCTGACACAAACCTGTGCCTGTCCCTAAGCTTCCTTAATGCATTATGTGGGTCCTTCTCCCAGCCACTCTCACATGCCTAGTCCCTGACTGTCACATCAATGTACCCTGGTTAGTGCACTGGCCAGCAAGGATGCTAGCTTGACCACTGAAGATAGTAATACACAGGAGAAGAGACAAATAAAGGGACAGATAAAAATGGCACCAGCATAACAGAACTCCCACAGCAGCAACACCACCATCACAGGCGATGACCCAAACACCAAGCTGGTCTGCATAGAACAAAAACTCTATAATCGACGATCAGCTGATGGATCATTTGACTATTTAAAGGAAGATGGGAGTGCTTTCCAACCAACATAAGTTGTCCAGCCTAAAAGAACAGCCAGCAAGAGACTGACATTAACTCTTGCTGGACCAAAAGGAAAAAAACATTTAAATTTCAGCAGACCCAGAGCTGCCACGAATCCCTTAATGATTTGTGTCCTATGTCATGGGTCTCTACATTTTTTAAAATGAACAATTATACCACATACAAGGGACAAATACGACCACACCATGACCAGTCAACATATTACCACAACATAGTGACCAAATACTACAATACTGATCATTCATTAAAAAAACACAATACTAATTTTACCATAAGTGTCATTATACACAGGAGGTTTGTATATAGTACACAGGGTATAGTGTCAGTATACACATTAAACACAGGAGTTCTGCATATGGCATATGGTTTACAAGTAATACAATGTTCACCAATCACATTATACACAGGAGCTCTCTGTATATAGTGTCAGTGTACATGTAGTACAGTGATCACTAGTGACATTATAAACAGGATCTCTGTATATAGAGTCACTGCATAGATAATACAGTGATCACCTGTGACTTTATACACATGACCTCTGTATATAGTACATAGTGTATAGTCTCACTGTACAGGTGACACACTGACTTACCGGTGACGTTTCTATTTGAAGTCCTTCATCTTCATCCAGCAGAGTCCGCTATCACTTCTTCCAGCCAGGACTTGTCTCTGCAGAAAATAACACAGTTATCAGAGCACATTCCCCAATTATTCCCCAACCTCTGCACTATGCCAGATGAAGAAAAAAAAGTGACTTTGTCGCCCTGCACAGAAACAGAACCTCTTCTTCCCCACACTGAAAACAATATCCTCAAAAATAATATCCTTTAATTAGCCCCTACAGTAATAATGTTCTACATCCTGCTCCCATGTGTCCTCCTATTCTGGACCCAACATGTCCTCCCATTCTGCCTCATGTCTCTCCATACTGCCCCATGTCTCTCTTTAGTGCCTCATGCCTCTCCATATTGCCCCATGTGTCTGCATACTGCCCCATAGTCATCCATAGTAGTGTAATGCACCCCATAGTTATCCATAATAGTATAATGCATCTCATATTCATATATAGTAGTATAATGCTCCCCATAGCCATCCATAGTAGTATAATACACCCCATAGTAGTATAATGCACCCCCATGGTAGTATAATGCACCCTATATTAGGAAACAGATAAATCAGAACAAACCACATCACACTAAATGTGTGCCTAATAACCACATTGAAAAGATTCATAAGCAACAGAATAACTCCAAAATATACAAAGCAATTACTGTACAAGGTAATAAAAAACATATTGACATGATGGACAAAGTCTGGGCTCACTACTTAAAAATGTATAGATCTGGGGAATCATGTTTCTGAAAAGCCATGACATTTATATGAGAAATAAAGGATATAAGCAACTGTCACAGGCAGGTCAGAAAACAACTATATCATGCCAAGTGTCAGACCAATTGTGGCCATATTATGTAAAAAACTAAATCTAACCTAGACGATGACAGCCGAACAATCAGAACAGTAGAGGATTGATTCTTACTCATATGAATCTTAGTAAGAGACTAGAAAGACAGCCCCAACGTGTGTTTTGCGTGGGCTAGCTCAGAGGGCCCATAGTAGTATAATGCACCCCTATACCAGTATAATACACCCACTTAGCAGTATAATGCACCCCCATAGTGTGGCTTTACAGAAAAAAAGTTTCTCCTTACCTGGCTGAGGTCAAGCAGTGCCCTCTGCTAGATTCATCTGAGCGTGGACCATCGTCTTGGCATATGGAAGTGATGTCATATGTCGGCGACGTGCGCGCTGACGTCAGCTGCCGACCTGTGATTGGCTGGCGGCTGTTAACTGTTGCCATGCGGGAGGATATCGTCCCGAATGGCAACAGAACATGCGTCTGAGGATGCACATTCAGTTACTGAGCCACTGGGGTCCAGTGGGCCGCTAAGGCCCTGTGAGCAGAAGAGAGGTGGCCCACTTTCCGGGCTCCATATACCAGTAAGGGCAGTAATGCCCTGATGATAGTCCTGGCAAAACTCCCACGGCAGCAACACCACCATCACAGGCGAGCTCTACACACCAAGTTGATCTGCATAGCACAAATAACCAACAATTAGCTGATGGGTCATGTGACTATTTAAAGGGAGTTAGGAGTAGTTACCAACCAACATCAGCTGACCAACCTAAAAGAACAGCCAGCAAGAGACTGATATTAACTCTTGTTGGACCAAAAGAAAAAAAACATTTAAATTTCAGCAGTCCCAGAGCTGCTACAAATTCCTTAATGATTTGTGTCCTAAGTCATGAGTCTCCCGGAAGGACAGTGACCCCCAAACTACTTCAAAAAGCACCCAGAAATGGATGGTAACAAAGCGCTGGAGAGTTCTGAAGAGGTTATCAATGAATCCGAACCTAAATCCATTGAAAACCTGTGGAGAGATCTGTTTGCAGAAGGCACGCTTCAAATATGAGAGACCTGGAGCAGTTGTAGCAGAAAAACAACAGTGGTGGAAAATTCCAGTTGAGAGGTGTAAGGCTGGTTTCAGACTAGCGTTCAGGAGGACTGCGGATGGCAGCCTACTTCCTCTTTCTTTCCTCTGTGAGGCTCTGCCTAAGGTCCGCCTACTGATGTATGCGTCCAGCGTTTCCCTGCGTACCTATCTTTAAGATTGGGTATGCAGTGACATGCGTTGTATGTGGATGAGTCTGCATGCGGCAACTTGATGTGTGCGGCGACCGCAAAATTTTCAAAGGTTTACATTTCCATAGCTGTCACAACTATGGTGAGTTTGTAAGGGGAAGGAACTAACTAGGCAAGTCTCCTCCATGAAGGGTCCGGAACCGTCGGGGCTGTCACCTATATTGTGGGGTAGAAAGCTTGAGACTCCAGACCATACTCAGTGTTTGAGAAAAGGGGGCATGGCTAAGGCTACTTTCACACTTCAGGTTTTCGGCGTCAGGCGCGATCCGGCGTCGTGCCGGAACGCCGGATCCGGCAAATGTTTAGTAAAACCGGATATGACGGATCCGGTTTTCTGCCGGATCCGTCTTTTTCTTGACAGACAAAACCGGATCCGTCTCATCCGGTTCATCCATTTTTCTATCCGTTTTTCGACGGATTACGCCGGATCCGGTTTTTAAAATTGACCCTTGTGGCCTTCCGAACGGGATTGGCTACTGGAAAACTATATATAGCATGTTCCTACAGCCCTTCTTTGACAGGTTGTAGAGGAGAAAGTGCAGGTTGGAGAGAAGAGCAAGTTACTGGCGAAGATGGATGTTGTCATTGGAAATATTTTGAAGAATTTGGCGGATTTTATAGCGGAGGCGAATCGTTTGAGGGTGATTGTTCTGGAGAAGGAGAGAGCGAGACAGCAGCGCATCAGGCATCGTAGACGACGTTTGTGGATCCACCCCATCACAGCCAAGAGAATGACGCGTGGGGTCTATTCTACACTCTGCATGGACCTTCGACGAAACCCGGATACATTTTTTGGATATGTTAGGATGAAAATGGAGAATTTTGATTACTTGGTGGAGCGCATTGCACACCTCATAAGAAAAGCGGACACCTATTGCCGCTTCTCTGTTTCACCCACAGAGCGTCTGATGGTGACTTTAAGGTAAGCCACATTTATTGGATGTGATCTCATCAGAGCACACTTTCACTGCAATCTTGTTGGTGGTAGTTTGTATCTCCAAGTGTTATAGCTCAGTTTTGGTATGTAATGCTGTGATTTAAAACTAATTTATTGTTTTTTAATTCCCCACAGATTTCTTGCAACTGGAGAATCCCTTTCGTCACTGCATTTCCAGTACAGACTCGGGATTTCCACCATATCTGGAATAGTGAAGTACACATGCCGTGCACTGTGGGACTCCTTAGCTGAAGAGTTTTTACCAGAGCCCACAACAGAGAGGTGGATTGAAATTGCTGACAAGTTTCAACAGATATGTCAGTTTCCCAACTGCTTGGGCGCTGTGGACGGGAAACATATCCGCATTGTAAAGCCAGCTGGATCGGGATCGGAATATTTCAATTACAAGAAATATTTTTCAATTGTCCTCATGGCCATCGCTGACGCGGAATACAAATTTATTGCGGTTGATATTGGGGCCTATGGCCGCTCCAATGACTCTCAAGTTTTCAAACTGTCTGCCATGGGGCGTAAACTGTATGGAAACACCTTCCAGTTCCCACCACCTAGACCGCTGCTGCAAACATCTGGTCCACCTATGCCATTTGTCTGTGAAGGGGATGAAGCCTTCCAGCTGTCAGAACACCTTTTGAAACCGTACTCTAGCAGAGGATTGACAAGAACAAAATGCATTTTTAATTACCGCCTCACAAGAGCAAGAAGAATGGTTGAATGTACCTTTGGTATTCTGACAGCCAAATGGCGGGTCCTATTGACTGCGATCAACCTCAAGACAGAAACTGTGGACGAGGTGATCAAAGCGTGCGTGGTACTCCACAATTTTGTTATCTGCAAGGAACCCATTTCCATTGAGGACACCTCTGAAGAAACCACCTTGCAAGATTACCATGACATTACCACTAGAAGTTCTGTGACGGTTTCAGTAATGAGGGACAATTTTGCACTATACTTTATGTCACCTCAAGGCAGAGTACACTGGCAGGATGACAGAGTGTGAAAGATTTGTGCCCAACCAAACTTGTGTACCTTCTGTACCAACAGTATATACCTTTGCCAACCAAAGTTGGCTATCTTGTCATGGTCTCTATTTTTAGCTTTAGGCCACAGGTGTGTACCTGGTTGTGTTTTATGCAAAGTATTTCACCTTTTAACAAAAGTTGTGTACATTGTTATGAAATCACCAACAATAAACACAACTTTTTAGGTGAAATACTTTGCTTCAAACACAACCAGGAACACAACTGTGGCAAAAAGCTAAAATTTACCCACAGTTATATCCCTAGTTTTGAATACCATTTCACCTTTTAAATACCCTGTATTTAACCTTTTTCGCCGCAGAAAGAAATGACAGACAACCAGTGTAAAATAATTTAACTTTTATTGAAAAATGTTTTTTTTAGTAAACTTTTTTAAAATTTTAATAAACTTGTTTAATAAAGCTTTGAAACCATAAAACTGGTCATTTTTATTTAAATACACACATTATAAATCTGTGTAGTGTGTGGTGGAAATACTGCTGTAGGGGCTGCGGGACACTTCGACACTGGGAGTGTGGAGAGAGGACTGGGATCGTGGTGGGGAAGGAACAGTTAGAGGTGAAGGTGTGGAAAAAACTACAGAATGGGTGGACATGTGGGAAGCAGAAGAGGTGGTGGGTGGTGGAGTGGAGGGTTGGGCAGGGACTGTAGGAGCAGATGATGTTGATGGCAAGTTGTATGGGGAAGGAGTTTGGTACGGGGCAGGTTGCTGGAAGTGGGGAGATGTCTGGTACGGGGCAGGTTGCTGGAAGTGGGGAGATGTCTGGTACGGGGCAGGTTGCTGGAAGTGGGGAGATGTCTGGTACGGGGCAGGTTGCTGGAAGTGGGGAGATGTCTGGTACTGGGGAGGTTGCTGGTACTGGGGAGTTTGCAGGTACTGGGGAGGTTGCTGGTACTGGGGAGGTTGCTGGTGCTGGGGAGGTTGCTGGTGCTGGGGAGGTGGATGGTGCTGGGGAGGTGGATGGTGCTGGGGAGGTGGATGGTATGTAATAGGAGGGGGAGGATGGAAAGTGGCTGGAGGGGGTGTAGATGTAATAGGAGGGGGAGGATGGAAAGTGGCTGGAGGGGGTGTAGATGTAATAGGAGGGGGAGGATGGAAAGTGGCTGGAGGGGATGCAGGTGGAGGAACTACTGTGGTGGGAGGAGGAGGTTGGGAGGTAACTTGCTGGAGAGCAGCGTGGCATGAATGCATTACATGCATCTGCTGGGCAGGAGAGAGCGTTTCCATGCGCTCCACAACAGACCTGAAAAAGGTGTGGTTTGGCGAAGATCTTGCTTCTGAATGCATGGTTTGCAGAAGTGTCTTCACCTCCAGAATGCTGGAGTTGATCTGCTGATAGCCTGCGGAGATTTGCTCTGACAAGACTTTTAGACAGTTCTGGAAAGATGCATTCAGATGCAAGAACTCTGGCGCATAAGTCTTTTCCTGACCCCTCTGCCGCTGCCGCCCAGTACCCGCAGGTGTACTAGAGGTGGCAGGGGCAGAAGGGTGGGGTAAAGGGAAAGCGATCTCCTCACCAGCAGCTTCATGTAATGTAGGCGGCCACGATGCTCCTGTGCTGGTGGATGGGACAGATGGGTCGAATGTGTGGGAAGGCTGGGAAGGTGCAGATGTACCGGGGCGGTCGAAGTGTCCCTCGGTGCCGGTCTCCTCAGGGATCGCCTCAGAAGGGTCCAATCGTGCAGGCTCCCGAGTGCTGCTCACCGTGCTGTGGAATAAAGAGAAAAAAAAACAATTAAAATAGTGACATGGTATGGCCCTGGCTGAAAAAAAAAAGTTACATCTAAACATTTTTTTGTCACATGTGGTGTGTAATATTTACCTTCTGGTGAGCATTGTCTCCCGGAGGAACGACAGGGCTCGTGCGTACTTGTACTTGCTCCTGCGTCCTCCAGATCCACTCGGGGCCCGCATCTCTTTATTGAACTCCTTCTTGAAACGATCCCTCACAGACCGCCACCGCTTCACAATTCTCTCCCCTGAAACGAGAAAGGACAAAGTGGTTAGTATACAACATCAGTGTTTCCCAAACTCCAGTCCTCATGGTCCCCAGGGGTCATGTTTTCAGGATTTCCAAAGTAAATAGAAATCCTGAACACATGATCCGTGGGGACCACGAGGACTGGAGTTCGGGAAACACTGGTTTAAATCAAGCAACCGGTACTGTATATACTTACGCTCTTTAATCTGGGCCCGAGCTTCGAGGTCCTCCCAGCGGTCCACAAGGAGCGAACAGATTTCCTCCCAGAGTCGTCGGGTAACGATCAGGTCAGCGTGGCGTCGGTCAGCCATATTCCAGAGCGGCTCCCTTTCTCTGACGAGATCGATGAGGCGGTCCACATCAATCCCTCCATCCTCACCGTCAGAGTCGGGAGCACGCTGTGAAGGCTGTTAAAGAAAAAGACAAAAATAACATAATTAGCCTCCACAAAAGAAATGAAATAAAAAGTGCAAAAAAAACAAAGCAAAAATATTAATACTTACACGCTGGTGACCACCGCGTTGCTGTCGCCGACGACCCTGGGAGGCACTGCGAGGACCTCTTGGCCGAGCACCAGATTGGGAAGACTAGAGAAGAAAACAAAAAATGTTATGTCTTTGAATGTAGGCATTTGTTTGCTGTGTGTGGTCTGCAGAACATTGTTTTCTATGTGTTGTGTGTAGTGTGATGTTGTGTTTCTGCGTTTGATGCAAAAAACTTACCAATTGTGAGCCCACTCCAAGTGTCTGTCCACCCCTTCCTTCTTCTTCTGGGAGCTCCTCTTCATCTTGTGATTCCTGTTTTGAAATAAAAGGCAATGAATACACATATATTACAGAGATGATGGATTTTGGAAATAAAAACTTACCGTCAAACGCTGACGATGCGAGGGAGGGCTCCCAGAAGATGTGCTGTCTTCCTCATGGCCAGACTCCATGGCTGTGGGTGGTGTTTCTGCTGCTGCCATTGCTGCTGCTGCTGCTGCTGCTGCTGCATCTATTGGGCGGCTGTTGAATAAAGAGAAACAAAGGGCCAATGAATATCTTGATATTCCATAGCCCTAGTTTGGAGGAATGGGGGATTTGATAATTACCGTCTCTCATCTGCTGCTGGACTCCCCTCCCGTTGTTCAGCATGCTGCTCCATTTGGGGTGGTGCTGATGGTGCTGCTGCTGCAGATGTCTGCTGCCTTCTCCTGCTCCTGGTTCTTGGCTTGGGTGGCATGTTGGGTGTGGCTGAGGGTCCCATTGTCTTGCTTTTATATATGTCCTGTGGGCAGAGCTACTGAGCATGCTCAGACCAAAGAAACCGGATCCGCCCGCCGGATTCGGCTGTCGCCGGATCCGGCGCATTGCGGCGCTCATAGGCTTTCATTGTATGAAAAAGCCGGACACGCCGGATCCGGCGTGTCCGGCTTTTTCGACGGATACAAAAAACGTTACAGTCACCGTTTTTTCCAGACGCCGGATCGCGTCACATTGCCGGATCCGGCGAAAATCGGATGAAACGCATGGCCATCTGGCTCGATCCGGCTCTAATGCAAGTCAATGGGGGGGAAACCGGATCCGGCATTGCATTTCGACGGATCCGGTTTTAGTCAAAAGCGCCGGATCGCGCCTGAAGCAGAAAACCTGATGTGTGAAAGAGGCCTAAGCGGACAGAGCTGCAGCGAGCGAGTGACCAGACAGTTTGGGCAGGAACTTCGGGCGCACGGGACACCTGTGAGGTAAAATCAGCTGACAGAAATCTGGGCAGACAAGAGCCTGAGACGGCATAGCGCTTTGACAGGAGACCGTCGACTGAGTACCGCTCAGACACCGCTGTCCCAGCTGACATCACTGCCTTCGCTGCGACCACTGACACAGCCGACAACGCTGCCACAGCCGCCCCCGCTCATGGTACTGACCGTGAGAGGCAAGGTCTGTGAACGGGACTTAGGAGTGTGTCGATTCGGCACAGCGAACTGGGCTGCCCATTGTAAACTGTGTTTGGGCAGTGCTGCAATTCTCCGTAGTGTTGAGACACTCACCACTGAGGATAAAGACGTATCCCTGTTCATCACCTCATCTGCTGGACCCAAGACCCACATCAGGATCCCGAGGATTCGCCGCCATCGTCAGGACCACGGAGGACACTACCAACGTCAAAAGATACTACATCATTTACCTTAGGATTGTGACAGACCCCCACTGCGACACAATCTAAGCAGCGCCTGAGTGATAAGTTATATTTTATTGTATTGTCGACTTTACTTGTCCATGTTCCTTAAGTTTTCCCCATTAGCCTTTTGCTGTATTAGGAAATATTAACCCTCCGTTTTCTCCCTGCATGGAGTTTCTACTGTATAATAAACCCCTTTCACCCTTGGTCTGTGTACAGTCCGTTACTGCATCCTACATGCCTGCAGTCTCCTCTCACTTGGTGTAGTTGGCAGGATGCAGTCCACATGGCAGACCAAGCGTCTGGGGAGGGCCCTAGATCCAGTATCTCTCTGGAGGCAAAGTTAAAAACACCATGTTATGGAGCTGGACTGAGCGTATAAAAGGAATGATGAGAATGCACCCTATGGTCCCCGCCTTCCAGGCAGAGGTCGCCATAATGGCTTTAGACAGGGAAGCGAGAGATTCAGTTATGTTGCGGCTCCCCGGGATCGAGATACCCTTGACAAAGTTTTACAAATACTGGAGGAGACTCAAGGGGACCCTACGGACGTAGGAGAATTACGTATGCGTCTGTTCAGGCATATTCAAAGAGAGGGGGAGACGGTGACCCAGTATATAAGATTCCAACAGGTAATGCTGCGCCTGTGAGAGAGCGTTATCGACAGATTCCTCCGCAAATGTACCAGGAGGTAAAAGGAATGCTCACGCAAATGCTACAGAACGATGTCATCCGAGAGATCCAAAGCCCATTGGCTGCACCCATTGTCCTAGTGCGAAAAAGATTGTACTCTGCGGTTCTGTGTGGACTATTGCAAATTAAATGCCTGCATGGTGCGAGATTCATATCCACTACCCCGTATTGAAGAATCCTTGTCCACTCTGGGGAATGCAAGATACTTCTCCACTCTAGACCTGGCTAGCGTGTACTGGCTAGTGCCGATATCAGAACACGGCCAAGCGAAGATGACCTTTATACTACCTATGGGCCAGTATGAGTTCACCAGAATGCCGTTTGGTTTGGTTAATGCTCCCGGTACTTTTCAGCGACTCATGGAACGATATTTGGGAGATCTAAACTTTGAAACCATCTAAATGTCACCTGTTCCGCACCCAGATTGAATACCTGGGGCATGTGGTTTCCGCAGAAGGCGTATGTCCGTCCCATGAAAAGATTGCGGCAGTGCAAGACTGGCCTACCTCGAGAACCGTAAAGGATGTTCGAGCCTTTTTAGGGCTACTGGGTATTATCAACAATTCGTGAAAGACTTCACCCACATTGTGAATTCGTCATTAAAACTGTTGAAAGGAGTACCGGCAGGAGCAAAAAATCGGAAGATTCAGTGGGGAGAGCACCAGGGAAAGCGTTCCAAGCCTTGAAAATGGCTCTGACAGAAGCCCCGGTCCTGGCTTAAGCTGATTTTTCTCAACCCTTCATTCTCCATACAGATGGGAGGTTACATGGGCTCGGAGCCGTATTATCACAGGTCCTAAGGTGGAAAAGAGAGGGTGCTTGCCTATGCGATTCATTCGCTCCGTGACTCTGAAAGGAATCCAAACAACTACAGCTTGTTCAAACTAGAATTGTTTGCACTGGTATGGGCCATGACAGAAAAGTTTGCAGACTACCTATCCGTGTCTGAGGTACCGGTGCGCACAGACAACAACCCACTGGCCCATTTGGAGAATGCGAAGTTAGGGGCTCTGGAGCTATGCTAGGTCACTAGAATGGCCAAATAATGGTACAAAATAGCCTACAAACGGGGGGCTGAAAACAGATGCGTTATCCAGGGTTCCATATAAGCAGCCCAGCCCTAACCGAGATGAAGAGCAGGAGGCTGACAAAGTGCCAGAGTTCTGAGGATCTGCCAGGATGTTGGCAGCTACGGGGGAACAAAATCGGGCAGAATCTCAGAAAGGTGTGCTGGGACAGCCTGGCGATGAGTGGGTACGAATTCAGCAGGAGGATGGAGAGCTCGCCTGACTTTGGCAGTGGGTGGTCCTCAAACAACTGCCTAGCCTGGAGGAGAGAGAAAACCTGTCTCCTGGTACAAAACAAATCCTACGGCAATGGGAGAGGCTCCACCTGAGAGAAGGATTGCTGTATAGAAAAGTCCAGCTACAGCGGGACCTGACTGTCACTTGGCAAGTAGTGATTCCTGTGAAGCTGTTACATCAAGTGGCAACAGAGGCACATGAAAAAGGGGTCCATTTCAGTTAGGAAAAAACTTTTCAGTGGTTGCAGAGACTGGGGTACCATCCACTGCTTAAAACAATGGTGGAAGAAGTATGTACTCTGTAGGAACTGTAAACTGTCCAAACCTCCAGAACAGAGAACTCCCACACAAACTATCGTAGCTTCCGCCCGGTTAGAATTGTTGATGGTATACTATCTGACAATAGGCCCAGCCCATCAAGGGTATGAACATTGTTTAGTCATGGTCGACCATTTCACTAAGTTCGCTGTTGTGACCCCTATTCAGGACTAAACTGCTGAATCCGCAGTTTACGCTATCTGTAAAAATTTCATTCAAGTATATGGCTGCCTGAAAAGGGCGAGTCTTGGAGGAGCTACACCATTTGTATGGAATTGAGAAATCTCGTAGGACTCCTTACCACCCTTAGGGCAATGAAGCATGGAACGGTTCAATCAAACCCTTATTCAAATGTTGAGGACCTTAGAAGAAGATCAAAAGGCCCGTTGGCCAGAATTTGTAGCAGAACTAGTGTGGGTGTACAACAATTGGGTACTTCGCACCACAGGATACATGCCCTATACTCAACTTTTTGGCAGGCCAGGAAAAGAGATCACCAAACTGGAGCTGGACCCAGTGGAGGACTATCCACGGACGGGGGTGTCCACCTGGGTACGAGAACACCGTCATCGATTGCAGACTCTACATCGTCTGGCGCAGACCTGGTTTCGAGAGTTGGAACACCCAGAGATGGCTCCTGTACGGGGGACAGCTCTACAGGCCAGAGACCGGGCACTAGTTAGAGAAAAATTTCCTCGAGACAAGTTAGATCATCGATGGGAGAATACACTGTATCGTGTACGGCGGCGAGTCAGTTCTGAAGGGCCTATCTATGAAATTCAGCCCAAGGGGGCCGATGATGCTCCAACTCGTATTGTGCACCAAAATATGTTACGCCCCTGCGTGTCTAGAGACCCTACGCGAATAGAGAAAGAAGAGCACGATGCTCCTGAGAATCTTCAATCTGTCATGATCCAGGTTTGATCTGACAGTTTTAAATGCACAAGTGAAGTTGTTTTCCTTTGGCTGTGTGCCAAAGTGGGGTGTTTGCCCCCGGTGGCCATTAGGATTATTGCACTGTGGTGTCGGTTGTTCTAAGTTGCCCCAGTGGTGGTGAGCGGTATTGCACTCTAGTACCTTAGTTTGTGCACGTAATTATAATGCAGGTGTGAATGCTCAATAAAAGAGTGTCAGGTGTATCAATCACTGTTGGTGATAGGTCTTCAGTTAGTCATTCACAAGTAAGCCTGGGTGAAAGATGGAGCTGAACAAGAGTCCTGGGCAGCCCAGCCAGAGGGGACGAGTGGCAGCTATGGAGTCTGCAAGGAGTGCTGGCATGGATTAATGGAGTCCAACGATGGGGTCTGCAAGAAGGGCTGGCATGGCGTGGTGGAGTCGCAGTTTATGGTGTCAGCAGGAAGTGCTTGCATGGATTGGTGGAGTGGCAACTATGCTGAGAGTTGCACTCAGCATGCTGGACTTGGTTGCTGAAAGCTGGACTCAAGCATGCTGGACTTTTTGGCAGAAAAGTTGGACTCCAGTATGCTGGACTTTTTGGCAGAAGCTGGACTCATCTTTGGGACTCTGTTTACTGGGCAGCTGCAACTGGTGGTGGACTCTGCTCCAAGGCTGCACTATGGTGATGGATCCAATTATGGTGATGGATCCTGTTGGAGGAGAAGATGCACGCAGGTGGTGGGGCTCTGTTGTGGGGAGCACAAGCAACAGAGCAAAAAGCTAAGTGGTGTCCCCCTGTATTGTCATTTTCCCTTATGTGTGTTTAGTGCATTGGTGGGATTAGTTTCTGCTCCGACCAATTCCCTAGTGAGGGTTTAGGTACAGGGCGAGTCAGGGTTTTGAGGTTCCTGTGCGTCGCCTGGTGCGGAACCGACATAGGGAACGATAGGAGTGTAGAGACACTGACTCAGGGGAGTGCAGGAGGTCTCCAACTCCCCGCTTCCTTATCGCAGGTCCCTCCATTGTTATTGTTACCCAGGTTTCCCTTATTACCTAAATTCGCCTGTTGGAGGTGGCGTATCCAGCTGCACGTCTTATTATTTAAATTCGCCCCACTGGAGGCGGTGTATCCAGGGTCACGCCTGTCATCTAAATCCGCCCTGCTGGGGGCGCTGTGTCCAGCCGCGCGTGACAGTGACACTATCATTCACTATGAAGAGGAGGATGAATGAACTCATGGAGATCAACATCCGACACTGCGGAGACACCATCACGTGTTTCCCAACGCAGTGATTCTAGAGCACTGCCCCCATCCCTTATGGGAAATATGCAAAACATGCAAAACAGAAGCCGCGGAGAAACCATCACGTGTTTCTCAACGCAAGCAATGACCAGCCAGGTCTTTGTCCGGGAAGGAACAACCACGGGAAGGGCAGTCTCCAATGAAGGAAACCACCTATGCCAAAACATGGTATCCATCCACATACAGCTGTTTCGGGGTATTGCCCCTCATCAGTGTGGAGTAGGAAACTGGCTGGTAGGAGCAATGCCTAGTAAAAAGACTATGAAGAGGAGGATGAATGAACTCATGGAGATCAACATCCGACACTGCGGAGACACCATCACGTGTTTCTCAACGCAGTGATTCTAGAGCACTGCCCCCATCCCTTATGGGAAATATGCAAAACAGAAGCCGCGGAGACACCATCACGTGTTTCTCAACGCAAGCAATGACCAGCCAGGTCTTTGTCCGGGAAGGAACAACCACGGGAAGGGCAGTCTCCAATGAAGGAAACCACCTATGCCAAAACATGGTATCCATCCACATACAGCTGTTTCGGGGTATTGCCCCTCATCAGTGTGGAGTAGGAAACTGGCTGGTAGGAGCAATGCCTAGTAAAAAGACTATGAAGAGGAGGATGAATGAACTCATGGAGATCAACATCCGACACTGCGGAGACACCATCACGTGTTTCTCAGCGCAGTGATTCTAGAGCACTGCCCCCATCCCTTATGGGAAATATGCAAAACATGCAAAACAGAAGCCGCGGAGACACCATCACGTGTTTCTCAACGCAAGCAATGACCAGCCAGGTCTTTGTCCGGGAAGGAACAACCACGGGAAGGGATGGGGGCAGTGCTCTAGAATCACTGCGTTGAGAAACACGTGATGGTGTCTCCGCAGTGTCGGATGTTGATCTCCATGAGTTCATTCATCCTCCTCTTCATAGTCTTTTTACTAGGCATTGCTCCTACCAGCCAGTTTCCTACTCCACACTGATGAGGGGCAATACCCTGAAACAGCTGTATGTGGATGGATACCATGTTTTGGCATAGGTGGTTTCCTTCATTGGAGACTGCCCTTCCCGTGGTTGTTCCTTCCCGGACAAAGACCTGGCTGGTCATTGCTTGCGTTGAGAAACACGTGATGGTGTCTCCGCGGCTTATGTTTTGCATTTTTCCCATAAGGGATGGGGGCAGTGCTCTAGAATCACTGCGTTGAGAAACACGTGATGGTGTCTCCGCAGTGTCGGATGTTGATCTCCATGAGTTCATTCATCCTCCTCTTCATAGTCTTTTTACTAGGCATTGCTCCTACCAGCCAGTTTCCTACTCCACACTGATGAGGGGCAATACCCCGAAACAGCTGTATGTGGATGGATACCATGTTTTGGCATAGGTGGTTTCCTTCATTGGAGACTGCCCTTCCCGTGGTTGTTCCTTCCCGGACAAAGACCTGGCTGGTCATTGCTTGCGTTGAGAAACACGTGATGGTGTCTCCGCGGCTTCTGTTTTGCATGTTTTGCATATTTCCCATAAGGGATGGGGGCAGTGCTCTAGAATCACTGCGTTGAGAAACACGTGATGGTGTCTCCGCAGTGTCGGATGTTGATCTCCATGAGTTCATTCATCCTCCTCTTCATAGTCTTTTTACTAGGCATTGCTCCTACCAGCCAGTTTCCTACTCCACACTGATGAGGGGCAATACCCTGAAACAGCTGTATGTGGATGGATACCATGTTTTGGGCATAGGTGGTTTCCTTCATTGGAGACTGCCCTTCCCGTGGTTGTTCCTTCCCGGACAAAGACCTGGCTGGTCATTGCTTGCGTTGAGAAACACGTGATGGTGTCTCCGCGGCTTCTGTTTTGCATGTTTTGCATATTTCCCATAAGGGATGGGGGCAGTGCTCTAGAATCACTGCGTTGAGAAACACGTGATGGTGTCTCCGCAGTGTCGGATGTTGATCTCCATGAGTTCATTCATCCTCCTCTTCATAGTCTTTTTACTAGGCATTGCTCCTACCAGCCAGTTTCCTACTCCACCCTGATGAGGGGCAATACCCTGAAACAGCTGTATGTGGATGGATACCATGTTTTGGCATAGGTGGTTTCCTTCATTGGAGACTGCCCTTCCCGTGGTTGTTCCTTCCCGGACAAAGACCTGGCTGGTCATTGCTTGCGTTGAGAAACACGTGATGGTGTCTCCGTGGCTTCTGTTTTGCATGTTTTGCATATTTCCCATAAGGGATGGGTGCAGTGCTCTAGAATCACTGCGTTGAGAAACACGTGATAGTGTCTCCGCAGTGTCGGATGTTGATCTCCATGAGTTCATTCATCCTCCTCTTCATAGCCTTTTTACTAGGCATTGCTCCTACCAGCCAGTTTCCTACTCCACACTGATGAGGGGCAATACCCCGAAACAGCTGTATGTGGATGGATACCATGTTTTGGCATAGGTGGTTTCCTTCATTGGAGACTGCCCTTCCCGTGGTTGTTCCTTCCCGGACAAAGACCTGGCTGGTCATTGCTTGCGTTGAGAAACACGTGATGGTGTCTCCGTGGCTTCTGTTTTGCATGTTTTGCATATTTCCCATAAGGGATGGGTGCAGTGCTCTAGAATCACTGCGTTGAGAAACACGTGATAGTGTCTCCGCAGTGTCGGATGTTGATCTCCATGAGTTCATTCATCCTCCTCTTCATAGCCTTTTTACTAGGCATTGCTCCTACCAGCCAGTTTCCTACTCCACACTGATGAGGGGCAATACCCCGAAACAGCTGTATGTGGATGGATACCATGTTTTGGCATAGGTGGTTTCCTTCATTGGAGACTGCCCTTCCCGTGGTTGTTCTTTCCCGGACAAAGACCTGGCTGGTCATTGCTTACGTTGAGAAACACGTGATGGTGTCTCCGCGGCTTCTGTTTTGCATGTTTTGCATATTTCCCATAAGGGATGGGGGCAGTGCTCTAGAATCACTGCGCTGAGAAACACGTGATGGTGTCTCCGCAGTGTCGGATGTTGATCTCCATGAGTTCATTCATCCTCCTCTTCATAGTCTTTTTACTAGGCAATGCTCCTACCAGCCAGTTTCCTACTCCACACTGATGAGGGGCAATACCCCGAAACAGCTGTATGTGGATGGATACCATGTTTTGGCATAGGTGGTTTCCTTCATTGGAGACTGCCCTTCCCGTGGTTGTTCCTTCCCGGACAAAGACCTGGCCGGTCATTGCTTGCGTTGAGAAACACGTGATGGTGTCTCCGCGGCTTCTGTTTTGCATGTTTTGCATATTTCCCATAAGGGATGGGGGCAGTGCTCTAGAATCACTGCGTTGAGAAACACGTGATGGTGTCTCCGCAGTGTTGGATGTTGATCTCCATGAGTTCATTCATCCTCCTCTTCATAGTCTTTTTACTAGGCATTGCTCCTACCAGCCAGTTTCCTACTCCACACTGATGAGGGGCAATACCCCGAAACAGCTGTATGTGGATGGATACCATGTTTTGGCATAGGTGGTTTCCTTCATTGGAGACTGCCCTTCCCGTGGTTGTTCCTTCCCGGACAAAGACCTGGCCGGTCATTGCTTGCGTTGAGAAACACGTGATGGTGTCTCCGCGGCTTCTGTTTTGCATATTTCCCGTAAGGGATGGGGGCAGTGCTCTAGAATCACTGCGTTGAGAAACACGTGATGGTGTCTCCGCAATGTCGGATGTTGATCTCCATGAGTTCATTCATCCTCCTCTTCATAGTCTTTTTACTAGGCATTGCTCCTACCAGCCAGTTTCCTACTCCACACTGATGAGGGGCAATACCCCGAAACAGCTGTATGTGGATGGATACCATGTTTTGGCATAGGTGGTTTCCTTCATTGGAGACTGCCCTTCCCGTGGTTGTTCCTTCCCGGACAAAGACCTGGCCGGTCATTGCTTGCGTTGAGAAACACGTGATGGTGTCTCCGCGGCTTCTGTTTTGCATGTTTTGCATATTTCCCATAAGGGATGGGGGCAGTGCTCTAGAATCACTGCGTTGAGAAACACGTGATGGTGTCTCCGCAGTGTCGGATGTTGATCTCCATGAGTTCATTCATCCTCCTCTTCATAGTCTTTTTACTAGGCATTGCTCCTACCAGCCAGTTTCCTACTCCACACTGATGAGGGGCAATACCCCGAAACAGCTGTATGTGGATGGATACCATGTTTTGGCATAGGTGGTTTCCTTCATTGGAGACTGCCCTTCCCGTGGTTGTTCCTTCCCGGACAAAGACCTGGCTGGTCATTGCTTGCGTTGAGAAACACGTGATGGTGTCTCCGCGGCTTCTGTTTTGCATGTTTTGCATATTTCCCATAAGGGATGGGGGCAGTGCTCTAGAATCACTGCGTTGAGAAACACGTGATGGTGTCTCCGCAGTGTCGGATGTTGATCTCCATGAGTTCATTCATCCTCCTCTTCATAGTCTTTTTACTAGGCATTGCTCCTACCAGCCAGTTTCCTACTCCACACTGATGAGGGGCAATACCCCGAAACAGCTGTATGTGGATGGATACCATGTTTTGGCATAGGTGGTTTCCTTCATTGGAGACTGCCCTTCCCGTGGTTGTTCCTTCCTGGACAAAGATCTGGCTGGTCATTGCTTGCGTTGAGAAACACGTGATGGTGTCTCCGTGGCTTCTGTTTTGCATGTTTTGCATATTTCCCATAAGGGATGGGGGCAGTGCTCTAGAATCACTGCGTTGAGAAACACGTGATGGTGTCTCCGCAGTGTCGGATGTTGATCTCCATGAGTTCATTCATCCTCCTCTTCATAGTCTTTTTACTAGGCATTGCTCCTACCAGCCAGTTTCCTACTCCACACTGATGAGGGGCAATACCCCGAAACAGCTGTATGTGGATGGATACCATGTTTTGGCATAGGTGGTTTCCTTCATTGGAGACTGCCCTTCCCGTGGTTGTTCCTTCCCGGACAAAGACCTGGCTGGTCATTGCTTGCGTTGAGAAACACGTGATGGTGTCTCCGCGGCTTCTGTTTTGCACTATCATTCACTAGTGAAGATGAATATGACAAATGCCCTGAACCAACATGGGCAGAACCAGAAGAAGAACAGAAACCTGAGGCCCCTGGGACTCCTAAAATTCCTACAAGGGTTGTTTCTCCAGGGCTGAGTGCGTCCCCAACTTTGTCCATTCAGCCTGATTCTATTACTCAAGTAGAACCAACTGATATTCCCAGTTTACAATGTTCTGAACGTTCAACAGCAGGAAAACCCCCTCACCGATTTGATCAGGATAGTTTTGAATGGCAACAAGTTGTTTGAAAAACATAGAAGAATGTCAACGCACACTTCAAGAACTCTCGCCCGTGGAATGGCGAGCACAAAGAGAGGGAGAATGTAAGGGGAAGGAAATAACTAGGCATGTCTCCTCCGTGAAGGGTCCAGAACCGTTAGAGCTGTCATCTATATTGTGGGGTAGAAAGCTTGAGACTCCAGACCATACTCTGTGTTTGAGAAAAGGGGGCATGGCTAAGCAGACAGAGCTGCAGCGCATGAGTGAACAGACAGTTTGGGCAGGAACTTCAGGCACATGGGACGCCTGTGAGGTAAAATCAGCTGAGAGGCATCTGGGCAGAGCAGAGTCTGGGATGGCAGAGCGCTTTGACAGGAGACCATCGACTGAGTACCGCTCAGACACCGCTGTCCCAGCCGACATAACTGCCCTCGCTGAGACCGCTGACACAGCCGACAACGCTGCCACAGCTGCCCCCGCTGACAGTACTGACTGTGAGAGACAAGGTCTGTGAACGGGACTTAGGCATGTGTCGATTCAGCACAGCGATCCGGGATGCCCATTGCAATCTGTGTTTGGGCAGTGCTGCGAATCTCTATAGTGTTGGGACACTCACTGCTGAGGATAAGGACATGTCCCTCTTCATCACCTCATCTGCTGGACCCAAGACCCGCATCAGGATCCCGAGGATTCGCCGCCATCGTCAGGACCACACGAGGACACTGTCAACGTCAAAAGATACTACATCATTTACCTCAGGATTGTGACAGACCCCCACTGCGACGTAATCTAGGCAGCACCAGTCACAGTAATAATCAACCCGTCTATTCTACCATGAATATCAGGAAAGGTGAACAGAAAAAGCACAAATTCAAAAAGTTATATTTAAAATATCATTTTATTAACCATAATAAAAACAAAAAAATATATAATGAAGCAAGAAAAGGTAACCTCGGGGACACAAAGGCTATAGACTCCTTTAAACACACAATATAGACACAATTAAATGAAATTACCAGAATTTCAATCTATACTAATACAGAGCCCAGTCCATGCCAATCACCAAACTACTCTATCAAGGATGACTGCTCACCAAAATCACAAATTTACATGGAGCCCGGCAAAGCCATAGCTCATATATTGCAATGTATGGAAGGCGCCATATAAATATTCCCCAAAAATATATAAGAAGTGACCAAACTGGAACTCACATGTGTGGAGTCTTATGCCATGTCCCTCACCCCAACACGCGTTTTGTCCTCTTCTTCAGGGGGCGTGTCGGGGAAGAGGGAGACCGGGCCTTTAAACTGTCTTTCTGCCAATTGGATGCATTGCATCACATCATTTGTCTTATTAGAATATGCCCCCTTAATGTGGCGCGCCGCGTCATTCCACCGCCACTCCGGAAATGGCTCGTCAACTCCGGTCAATGAGACGCAAACATACAGGTTACCATGATACCGGGCACATGTGTCAGCTGACTCTAAATTGCCGGGGATATCCAAGCCTGGGAGCTGATGGATCTGAGCAGTGCGCTCCATAGGGGCCATTCAACTACTAAATGACACTATAGTATACAACCATTAGCTACAAGTGATTCCTACAAAAAGTGACAATGTGCAATAAATGAAATACTAGTAATAGACAGAAGTTCAACTGTGACTGGCGGCTGAGTTATAAGTTATATTTTATTGTATTGTTGGCTTTCCTTGTCTCTGTTCCTTAAGTTATCCCCATTAGCCTTTTGCTGTATTAGGGAATATTATCCCTCCGTTTTCTCCCTGCGTGGAGTTTCTACTGTATAATAAACCCCTTTCACCCTTGGTCTGTGAACAGTCCGTTACTGCATCCTACGTGCCTGCAGTCTCCTCTCAAGTTCTCCTTCAATGGAAGTTTTCAACCAGAGGCTGAATAGACATCTGTCTGAGATGGTTTAGTGAATCCTGCATTGAACAGGGGGTTGGACATGATGATCATGGAGGTCCCTTCCAACACTAACATTCTATGATTATATGATTTTTTTATGATAATGCTTATTGTCACTGTTGCGTAGAACAACTCACTGGTCATTTTTTGCAAATGATCAGCATCTCCACGTTTATTATTACTTATGGCTAAGATATAACTCCTTTCAGATAGCTAATCGTTACTTAGCCTTTGTATAAAGCAACTTTCATGTCGTTTGTCAGACTATTAAAGCCTTCAGTCTCTTTATGGGAAATGTTTGTGGCCTAGAACATGATATAAAAAGATTTGAAAGAGCTGAGTATAAACCACAGAACAGACAGACTATAACCACTCACCACAAGAAGTAGGAAAAGAACTGGGATAACCTGCTGATATTGCGCAGTAAATGGCATAATTTGACCTACTCAGAAAGGTTTTCTCTAGTAAATACCGGATGCTGCTTTGGAACATTGCCCATTTGCCATGTGTACGCTTATTTTTCTCTTCTTCGTATTATAGCTGGTAACAGAGTGCAGGTTTACTCTACATAATGCATGAATATCCTTGTGCAGAAACAGCTTTCCATATGCTAGGGAATTGTAGATATGATATAACATCATTAAATAGTACCTCCAATGATGATGCCAGAAACATTTCCCATTTTTACATTTTTACTTGGAGATTCTGGAGATAAGTAATGTACAAATGATTTCATCAAGGAAGGATGGTATAAATCATACATTCCTATGCAATAGGATACCATGTTAAATCCCCTTGTGCTACAGTGCCTATTAAGTCTTTCATGTCCCAATTACATGCCCTTCTAATTATGCATTTAGATACATGCGCCATAATATACTTCATTAAAGAACTAGCCTCATGCATCATATCCAAATCATACATAATCCCAGGGTCGGACTGGGGTACATAGCACCCACCAGGGGAATTGACTCTAGGAGCCCACCCTATGGCTACCATAAACAGTTTTATTACTTGTTCTTTTGTCGGCATCTCTCACGTGTGCCTTTTAGCAAACTATAGTGTGCAAATGAACTGTACTGTGCACAGCACAATATCAAAGTTGTTTTTTTTTGTTTGTTTTTTTTCATAAATGGAAGAAACGCAAATGACTGTCAATCTTCCTTGTCTGTGGCTCCATGCAAGGTTTCACCTTGTGAGCTAAGGATGATTCTGAGAAATTTCAGCAATCAACCCAGCACATGTCCAGGCCGTCTGAAGTTCACCAATGACCATCCAGATGACCCAGAGGAGGCACGGGAGAAGGTCATGAGGTCAGATGAGACCAAAATAGAATGTTTTGGTATAAATTCCCTCGCTGAATTTGGAGGAAGAAAAAGGATGAGTACAACCCCAAAAACACCATCCCAACTGTGAAGCATGGTGGGGGAATCATCATACTTTGAGGGTACTTTTCTGCAAAGGGGACAAGACAACTGCATTGTAATGAAGGGAGGATGGATGGGGTCATATAATGCAAGGTTTTGGCCAATAACCTCATTCCCTTAGTAAGTACAATGAAGATGGGTAGTGCCTAGATCTTCCAGCGTGACAATGACCCAAAACACACAGCCAGGGCAACTAAGGAGTGTCTCCGTAAGAAGCATTTCTAGGTCCTGGAGTGACCTAACCAGTCTCCAGAGCTGAACCCAATAGAAATTCTTTGGAGGGAGCTGAAACTCCATTTTGCCCATCGACAGCCCTAACACATCTGAAAAAGATCTGTATCTTCCATCTATCTTCATCTGTCTCTGGATCTATGAAGCCAGAGCTGTCAATCAAATGAGAGGTGGAGATTGAGTTAAAACAAGCAGGACTTCTTTTGAGCGGCCATTCTGTACTGACAAGAGTCCCATTAAGGGTAACTTGTCACCTTGATAAACTGTATTTATCTGCAGATATGGGGTTAATCTACAGGTAAATAGGGTTTAAAGCCTGGTTAACTGGCTTAATGGAAAAGCATTAGGCACAGGGAGAAAATTAAGTTTTGTTCTCCTTGCCACAACTCACTTCCTGTCATAGGGTCGGTGTAAGGAGGGAGACATTACAGTCTCCACTAACTACAAAGTGAGCGTGCTGTAATAATGTCCTGTCACCTTGACTGTAACATCGTCCAAGGAGCCCAAACTCAGGCTGGGATTCATTGAACAGCTAACATGGCAGCAATATATGGCAACTCATCAGCAACCTGCAACTGCATCACAGGGGGCTGATGGGAGCAGGTGAGTGAATGCACCGGCCATCATGATCTCTAAATGCCTCTTTCAGGCGGAGCTACCGGCGGAGGCGTGGCAGGGGGCGGGGCTTAGCGGCGGCCGTGCGCAGGCCGTCACTGCGCTCAAAAGGGCTAGTGTGAAACTAGCCTAAGGAGGAAGAAACACGCGCCATAAGCACAGTTCTCGCTGATATGTGTGCTGTGCGTGTACCCTGTGGAGCGGCAGAGCAGGAAGGAGAAAGAAAACCAGGATGTCAGCCGCAGTGGTGAGTTAGTCAATGTCCCTGCTGGGTCAGAGGGGCAGCGTGCAAGGTTTGCCCGCACTACATCCATTACTGCGTTTGCAAGGAATTCTCCTTTATTCAAATATACTAAGGAGTTGCACCCTTGGCATGGATGAGCAGTTCAGTGTACCGTCCCACCTATTTGTTTTCCATGTATCACCACCATCCCGTAGATGTCAATCAAAAAAGTTGGAGGTGGTGATAGAAAAGAAGTAGGTGGGAAGGTGCACTGAACTACTCAGCTGTGCCAAGCATGCACTGAGCACCTTATTAGACTTATTGAATAAAGAATAATTTCTGGCAAATGCAGTAATGAAATTGTATACTAATAGATAAAAAGAAACTCTCATGTCCTAAGGCAAGGTGATCAAGTAGGGTCTCACGCCTTATGTACACACACCCGGCGGCCGGAAATGCTATTTAAATGCCCGCTGTCAGCTTTGACATTGGGATTTAACTAGTTAATAGGCGCGGGCGGAAGGCGATTTCGCTCGCGCCTATTGCGGGCACATGTCAGCTGTTCATAACAGCTGACATGTCCCGGCTTTGATGCGGGCTCAGCGCTGGAGCCCTCATCAAAGCAGGGGAGATGTTTGATGACATACTGTGCACGTCATTGGACATTAAGGGGTTAAAATTGAGAACCTCCTCCAATTGACAATTCTCAAGATATTCTGGAGCAGTTTTTCTTTTACATCTGTGCCCCTTCATTCCAAAGTTGTGCCACCAGTAATAATGATGAAAATTGTTCAATCAACCAACTGGGCGTATATCACAGAATATATCTGTGGGTGTTGCTGTGTTTTGATTGGCCAACATCAATGGAGAAAAAAAGCAAACACCCAATGAAAAGTTCTATGGTGTTCGCCCAGTTGGTTGAAGGGAAAACTTTTACCTTTATTACCAGGAGTAATAACTTTAGAATGAGTCAGTGAAGAAATAGAAAAGCTGTCCCAGAATCAGTGAAGCAGTGGCATATGCAGGATGCACTCAGTTTAAGTAAAAAAAATTTAGTGAAAGATCTTCCTTCAAGAAAGGGGAAATGTAATCAAAAGATCTGAGTTTGCCTTCCCATTTCTTGATCTACAACTACAATACCTTACATAAAAAAAGAATAAAAAATAAATGCAGCCTTATTTTTTATCATTATGTTTATTAATATTGTAATTACAGACTAGTTTGTCTTTTTGAAGTTTATAAGGTGGGTTTATAATACTATAACTAATATATACTGTATGTATACACTCACTGGCCACTTTATTAGGTACACCATGCTAGTAAGGGGTTGGACCCCCTTTTGCCTTCAGAACTGCCTCAATTCTTCGTGGCAGAGATTCAACAAGGTGCTGGAAGCATTCCTCAGAGATTTTGGACCATATTGACATGATGGCATCACACAGTTGGCGCAGATTTGTCGGCTGCACATCCCTGATGCGAATCTCCCGTTCCACCACATCCCAAAGATGCTCTATTGGATTGAGATCTGGTGACTGAGGAGGCCATTTGAGTACAGTAAACTCATTGTCATGTTCAAGAAACCAATCTGAGATGATTCGAGCTTTATGACATGGCGCATTATCCTCCTGAAAGTAGCCATCAGATGTTGGGTACATTGTGGTCATAAAGGGATGGACATGGTCAGCAACAATACTCAGGTAGGCTGTGGCGTTGCAACGATGCTCAATTGGTACCAAGGGGCCCAAAGAGTGCCAAGAAAAAATTCCCCACACCATGACACCACCACCACCAGCCTGAACCGTTGATA
This sequence comes from Dendrobates tinctorius, assembly GCF_039654945.1. NCBI lineage: Eukaryota > Metazoa > Chordata > Amphibia > Anura > Dendrobatidae > Dendrobates > Dendrobates tinctorius. The sequence continues at coordinate 32,003,136 of NW_027361711.1, forward strand.
CAAGGCAGGATGGATCCATGCTTTCATGTTGTTTACGCCAAATTCTGACCCTACCATCCGAATGTCGCAGCAGAAATCGAGACTCATCAGACCAGGCAACGTTTTTCCAATCTTCTACTGTCCAATTTCGATGAGCTTGTGCAAATTGTAGCCTCAGTTTCCTGTTCTTAGCTGAGAGGAGTGGTACCCAGTGTGGTCTTCTGCTGCTGTAGCCCATCTGCCTCAAAGTTCGACGCACTGTGCGTTCAGAGATGCTCTTCTGCCTACCTTGGTTGTAACGGGTGGCAATTTGAGTCACTGTTGCCTTTCTATCAGCTCGAACCAGTCTGCCCATTCTCCTCTGACCTCTGGCATCAACATGGCATTTCCGGCCACAGAACTGCCGCTCACTGGATTTTTTTTCTTTTTCGGACCATTCTCTGTAAACCCTAGAGATGGTTGTGCGTGAAAATCCCAGTAGATCAGCAGTTTCTGAAATTCTCAGACCAGCCCTTCTGGCACCAACAATCATGCCACGTTCAAAGGCACTCAAATCACCTTTCTTCCCCATACTGATGCTCGGTTTGAACTGCAGGAGATTGTCTTGACCATGTCTACATGCCTAAATGCACTGAGTTGCCGCCATGTGATTGGCTGATTAGAAATTAAGTCTTAACACACAGTTGGACAGGTGTACCTAATAAAGTGGCCAGTGAGTGTATGATACATACTATTTGTTATAAAATTGACATTTTACTTAAAGTCCACTTAACAAACAAATGTTTTAAGCTGAGCAAAATCAAGAATAATTGTACAGCATTTGAAAGCATTCATAAAAAGTAATATTTACGTTTTTGCATTTAAATAGAATTTTTTGTGTATTTATTATTATAGTTATCACACATATAATTACTATTTTCCTTGCCATTACTGTTCAATTTATGGTATATGGTACAGCATATTACAACGTCTAACCCAAGCCTGAAAATGAGCATTTATCTGAATTTAACCTCACGAGGGTCCAGAAAGAAGAGAACAATACATAAGCTCAGGCTAAACATTTACAAGCTCCTGCTGGCAGAGGTTTTCTCTACTTACCTACTAAAATAACAACCTCGAACATAACGGGGTGAAAGAGAATCAGAGTCTTGTAGCAAATCCTAATGCTCTGATTTATAATAAAAAATTTAAAAGAAATCATTTATATTTCATTGGGTCTAAATAGCTCTATAAAAGTTTTATCCAAAGTGCCGCTGTATTTATAGTCAGCTCTTCTCTGGTGAAGGTAATTAATAGACAGATAATTTTCATGAATATCTTCCCAAACTCCACATTACTTTCTCTGTTTGTTTTTACTGTAAGTACAATAAAATTAGAATGAAATACCGACAAGAGAATATTATTTACTGACAAGTCGGAGCAGCCGAGACAATTGTTTCTTAACATCCCTCTGCCCAGAAGGAAAAACAAGGCTTCTGTGTGTGTTATGGGAAAGTTAACAACATGATCGTCCCGGCTGTGTTGTGTTTCTGTGCTGTAGATGGTGTGTGGACAGACTGAAGATGACAGGAGGACATGAACAGCTTGCAGTGAATATTTTAAAGTTATATTTCTCTTGTAAAGAACAATGCATCCTATCGTATGGATTTAGTGGTACAGACTGCCAATGTCATTACTTCTATAATGTCTCCACTAAATACAGTGTGTCCATAAAGTCATGGTGCACTTTTGACCAGTCATAGGAAAGTATACAGTATACAATAACAAAGTCCATAAAAGTCATGGAGGGCTTGCTGGAACTTAAAGAATTCTTCAGCTGCTCAGCAGTGGGCTCGACAATTACACCTAAGCAAGACTACAGTTCATAAGGTGTTAAAGAAACGTCTCTGCTTTACAGAGTACAAATTGCTGCTGTTGCACGCTATCAATACGGCGGATAGACCTAAACGATGCGCGTTTGCTACAGATATGCTTCCTGAGATCGACAATGATGCAAGATTTTTGCATGAGACTGTGTTTAGCGATGAGGCGACCTTCCATATCTGTGGACATGTTCATCGCCATAACGTCCGAATATGGGCTGCTGAACATCCTCATGCCTATGTTGAGTACGAACGTAACACCCCTAAAGTGAACGTGTGGTGTGACCTGATGCATGATAAGGTGGTAGGCCCATTTTTTTCGTGGAGCGGTCTGTGACGGTAAACACGTATCTTGACATGTTGGAATTGTATGCAGCGCCACAATTTCCAGAAGGTGTCATATTTCAACAGGACGGCGCTCCTTCACACTACGCCACCATTGTTCGTGAGTTTCTGGATCGAACATTCCCCCGGCGGTGGATAGGCAGGGGTTTTGTCCAGCCATGGCCACCACGATCCCCCGGATCTGACTCGCTTAGACTTTTACTTTTGGGGTTATGTGAAGCAACCTGTGTACATTGAACGTATCAACAACATTAATCACTTAAAACAGAGAATCACAGACGTTATTCACTCTGTTACACCAGACGTCCTTAACCGTGTGTGGCAAGAACTTCACTATCATTTGGATGTGTGTAGGGCAACAAATGGAGCCCACATCAAACTGCACTTAATAGGTATGAAACTGGGAGAGTTTTTCTTTTATTTGGAGCAGACTTCACATTTCTATCATTTTTTGTTGCTTTCCAGTGACTGGTCAAAAGTGCACCATGACTTTACAGACACACTGTATGTCAATGTGCAAATTACAGTTTAATGAATGCACCACTCCAGCATTTTTTTATTGCAGAGCTGGAGTGGTCCTACTAATGTAAGCCCCCTGCTTTGAGTCTTAACTTACCATCCACTGTCTTCTGCTATCGGCGTTGCTCCTGTCCGTCTCCAGCAGTTTGTGACTTGGCGGATCACTCCAGTGTTTCATGGCGCGTGTCGTTACTTTTCAATGCAAGTCTATGAGAGCTGCCTTATGACTCTCATAGACTTACATTGAGAGCTTGTGACTTTTACCTCTGATTTCTGGCCAGTCAGAAGTTGCAGTCACAAGATGACAACACATGACCGTGCTGAAGACGGCGGGTGGTGCAATATATTACGTTAGTAGCACCAGTTGAGCGCTGCTAGTCCACCTTGTTTAATCTTAGTTATTGACCTCATATACATCATTGTCGGCTAAACCAATGAATATTGTGAGAACTAACTGACCAGCTGATGTGTATGGAGACCTCCCAACTGACCAACAACATATTGTATTCCCATCTCCAAGATCCTATCTCAGTATGTAATACTGTATATACTCTAGTATAAGCCGACCCGAGCATAAGCCCAGGCACCTAATTTTGCCACAAAAAACTGGGTAAGCTTATTGACTCAAGTATAAGCCGGATATGCATTGCCCCCTCATCCCAGTCCTGGTATGCATGGCTCCCCTGTCCCTGTCCTTGTATTCATGGCTCCTTATCCCCTCTACTTGTATGCATGGCTCCCCCATCGCTGTCCTGGTATGCATGGCTCCCCAGTCCCTGTATGCATGGCTCCTTATCCCCTCTCCTTGTATGCATGGCTCCCCCATCGCTGTCCTGGTATGCATGGCTCCCCAGTCCCTGTCCTTGTATGCATGGCTCCCCCATCACTGTCCTGGTATGCATGGCTCCCCAGTCCCTGTCCTTGTATGCATGGCTCCTTATCCCCTATCCTTGTATGCATGGCTCCCCCATCACTGTCCTAGTATGCATGGCTCCCCAGTCCCTGTCCTTGTATGCATGGCTCCCCCATCACTGTCCTGGTATGCATGGCTCCCCAGTCCCTGTCCTTGTATGCATGGCTCCTTATCCCCTATCCTTGTATGCATGGCTCCCCCATCGCTGTCCTGGTATACCCCTATAATGATCAGGCAATTTGAATTTGACAACCCACTTCTCACTGGAGATCACTCACTGCCAGAGACGTGTAATTGTGGTTTCTACTACTACTCATTAAAAGGCGCAACAGGCAGTATGAACCCATTTAGCTGGATAAAAAAATGGTCTGCATGCTTACTTTTTTAATATTGAAGTCTATGGAAAATGAATTATAATGGATGGTCATCTGTTATGTAATCCAATAATTAATCCATTTTTAATCAGCTACTTAGAGACACCTACTAAAAATGGATCAAAAAATGATGTAAAATGGAAACCAAAGTGTGCATCCATTTTTGCTCCATTTGTAACAGATCCAGTTTTTTTAATATGTGATCTTTTACAGACAGATGACAACTAGACATGTGAAGAATAATCCCATTTTGTGTCACATTGATCCCCTAATAATAAATTGATACTTAAGGTATTCCAATCCTGCCAACACCCAACAGTGGTGCCTGGGACTCTTTGGAGCTATTATTGCTCTGCCTAACAGGTGAAGATCCAATATTCTTACAGATCCTAAAATGACTTTCTCAAGAATTTGAAAAAATATATATTTTTTTAATACGATGATCAATTTTATTGACCCTATAAAAATGATCCTAAAACAGCATTTTAAATGAAGATGTAAAATCTCTGCAGTACCTGTACATATGTGTATATATAATTATAATATAAATCGCCTAAAATTAAAGTAAAACATTACAAGAAATGTATAGAAAACATCAGATTTTGCTTTGATATATCACAAATAAGGATTTGCACGAAATAGATTTTGTATCCCCATATTGTTTATTTATTTGCAGAAGACTTACCCACATATCTGAGAAAATGGCTGTAATTAAAGCACTGAAATATTTATGCTGTTGGCCTTCCCACTGCTTTTGTACACTAGAAACAGACAAGAGAAGCTTGGGCTAAGCAATAGGACCCCGACTGCAGTTCCTGTACCCCGATACTAAAGGGTGTCAGATACAATGAATTCCATAAAAACTGATTATAAGGGTGCTTTCACGTTGCCTTCAGGCACCCGTTAGTTGGCCCCGTCGGGGCCTATGTCTGAACTCATTGCAAGGCACATTGCGGATGCGCCGACGGAGCCATAGACTATAATGATACCGACAGAACAAACGTGCACTCTGCCGTGCATCATTTTTGGGCATATACGCCTACTGGAAAATGGACACTCTGACGCAGTCTACTACATCTGAGTGTCTGCCTCTAGTAGGCGTATACGCGCAAAAATGATGCACGGTAGAGCTCACATTTTCTCTACCCACACCATGGCCGCTTCGGCGCAAATGTCTGAATCCCATTTTTCGAGGAGTTTGGATGTAGACCCCAACAGGGCCACTGAACGGATGCCGGAACACGATGTGAAAGCACCCTAAGTCTTACATACAGTACAGTATATCCATCCTTGACAGAGAAGGTGGCAAAAGAAAGGAAAAAAAACATCAAGACAAGAAATTTATAAAACCAGGTTCATGACTCATACCAAAAAGATCACTGATTTTCTGTTCCACATAGGTCAATATTCGGAACGTACATATTTCAATGCTTGGCACTTTTATGCGAGAACAAAGTCTGGGTAATCATTTGCTCAGGATCTGAAAATAGGTCAAGGATTTGTAATATTTTATCAATTGCACCTTTATGAGAAATCCCAGGGAGACTTCTCTTTCATGGAAAATGTAATTCCGTTTGGAATGTTGCAGTATTCCGATCAAGAAAAGTGGGAGATGCAGGACTCAATTTGAAAAGAACCTCTTTCGATAATTCTGCTCACTTGCTTTAACCAAGGCTCCATCACATGATTGGGACACACGGTCAGGAGACATAATGGCCCCATGGTTGGGATAGCACTACATATCCCTACACGCGGAAACCGTTTTTCAAAGCTTTAACTATATTTCAAATATTTTTCTTCTGCTACATCCAGCACATTAAACACGCTTCCAAGACTCATGCAGCTGTTCTTACATTGTATTTTGCTCAATCTATTTGTTTCCTTGATGCTGGAAATAATAAATTGCAGATTATTACATAAATGATTTTTAACAAATAGCATTTATAAATTTAAATGATATAAACATATCAGAATTGCTTTTCTTTATTTATTACATTATTATAAAAAAAAATCATATAAATTGTTTCCATGAAACGAAACTATGAAACAATATGAAAAAACACTGCACAAAAAAATAACGCCCTACTAAAACAGGTAGAAAAAGTTAATTTTGGATGATCTAATGTAAGGAAGCAAAAACTAAAAATTTCCTTGATTGATAATGCAAAAAATGACTCAATCCTTACAGAAGATAATTCATAAACTCGTATAAGCTGGCACTTGTTTCCTGCACCCATCTGAAATTACAGGTTATTGACATCTTCAGAGATTTTTTTACATAAAAATTATTCTTGTTATGAGGTTTTGTTGCTAGCTAGAGAATGGCTTAAAGAGTTCCTGTTGGCAGATTTTTGCTATAGAATCCATAACTGCATAATGTTGGGGCAGAGAGCCTGATTCCAGTGATGTATCACTTACTGAACTGCTTGGTGTAGTTTTGATAGAATGCCTGTTGTCCCTGTAGATGTAGCAGTGGTCAGATTGCTGATCTGTGTATAACCCCGCCCACACCCCTGATTCGTAACCTCATGTGTACACTGAACATTGTCACCAAGCAGCCAATCAGAAGTGGGGGCGGGGTTACACAGACTAGCTCATCTGACTTGCATGACACACCTAGTTTGTTAGTGATAATCACTTGCTGATAAAACACTGATTGTATTGAAATTACCATTGGCTTCTGTGCAAGTGATACATCCATGGAATAAGGGTCTCTGCCCTTACATTATGATGCTCTCAGTTTAAATAGCAAAAACCTGCTGACAGATTCCCTTTAACTGAAAATCTATTAATCATAGTTTGTAACTCTTACATCTGTATGTTTTTAACCTCTCCTTCAAAATACAGCTCAACTTGTAGTCTATTGATAGAAATCAAAAAGAGTTACAAACTCCCTGTCTGAACAAGCCCACTGATGAGTTCTCAGCTATCTCATTTTGCAGCCAGCAATGTGCAGGGAAATAAAGAGCCTATAAAAGAAAAACCATGAAATTTTTTTAATGAAAGTAAACACTAAAAATCGTTTCCAGACCAAAATACATGCATTTAAATAAAAGAAATGTCATTGAAGGTATCCAAAAGCAGAAGACTGGGCAGGAAAAATCTTTTGGGAAGTGTTTTAACAGCATTTTATATTGAGATTTCATCCTAAAAGTGGAATGTCATTTCTTTTTTTTTCATAAAAGGCCGGGGTCACACTTGCGAGTGCAATGATAGAAAGTCGCGTGAGTCTCTCAAATCAATACCCGGCACTCGGGACCAGAGCGTGCGGCTGCATGTATTTCTAGGCAGCTGAACGCGCCGGTCCCAAGTGCCGGCGGCAGTGCCGGGTATTGAGGCGAGAGACTCGGGCAAGTTTCTCTCATTGCACTCGCAAGTGTGACCCCGGCCTAACTGTTTAGTTTAGTGCCAGATGAAAGGAATGGCGTTGCATACATTCAATGTAAATTGACTTTTGATTAATAAACGTAAACATGTTTCCATAACTTTCACATATCTCATGCATATAATATATTCACTGTATAGATATGGCAAAATAAATATATCAAATTTAATGCCTGTTCACATGATAATAAATCCAGAATGGTGTAATGTTTATATTCGGATGCTGCACTTCCAATATATCGTGTAAACTGCTGAAAATTGTAAATGTAAAGTAAAATGGTGTCAGGAGTGTGACTAGAGTTGTCATATATGGAGACATGGCCATCAGAACCACCTCAAAGGGATTGTCCGGTCTAAAACAACAAGTCTGTAGTCTTCACTATATGACTGCAGACTTGCTAATCCTCACATTGCACGCACTGTACGCTGTGAGGATTCGCCAGCGTCGGAAGTGGTGGTTATGTGATTGCAAGCATGCAATATGCGAGAATCTGACTAGACGGATGCAGCCTCACTTGCATTGAGCAAGTCTAGTCGGATTGTGGTCGGAAGTATGCATATCACATACTTGCAGTCACATAGCCACCAATCCCAAAACTGACACCGGAGAATCCTTACAGCGAACAGTGTGAACGCCGTGAGGATTCACAAGTCTGCAGTCACATAGTGTGACTGCATAGATACAAAGACTTGGCACACACTAATAGAGATTTCCAGTGATTAGGATCGTACTTGTTGCACCACCATATTGTAGCTGTGCTAAGCTAATGGTCCTGATTACAGTGTGACTGCAGACTTGTTGTTTTAGACTGGACAACCCCTTTAAGGCAATGTAATAAATGTCAATACCCAGATATAGCAGAACTGGTTTTATCTAACTTTTGTTTACCATGATAACTCACTATATGAAAATAACCAAGAAAACCAGAGAGAACGCAACAGTAAATTGTGCCAAATGCCAACCCAATTCCTCTGTATTGACAAAAAAATATCAATTGTGCAGAAAACCCACATCGCCTTGTCTTCATATACCTTTACTTTCAGCAGTCTTTCTTGTGAATTATTTTTAATAAATGCCCCCATCCCAACGTTACCAGCTGCTGACCTGCCGCTCTACGGCATATGCACACATCACTTGCTCGTGCCGCTGGCTATAAACTTGTTAAGTACAACTTGAATAGACTGAAGAGAGAGCATGTGGCTGCTATTATTTGTTGTCTGACATCATAAAACAGAGAACAAGAACCTGGAGCAGGTATGACATGGCTGTTCCATTGCATAATCTGATTTGGGATATGTATAGAATTACCCAGACAGTGAATTATTTATCAGCTAAACGGACCAGCATCAATTACCTGTCATGGTGCTCTTATTCATTAAGAAGATTGGGCAGCACACGCTAACAAAAGGAGAGGAAGTTGCTAAGTTACTGCCGGTGATGGCCAATGACAGGCGTACCTGTCGACGTGGCAAACTATGCGCGCTGTATGGATCTTGTAAAAAGATCCCGAAATAAACGGAGACTTTACTAAATCCATTACGGAAGTCACATAACTCGTCAATCTGCCCCTTATAACAACATTGAGCATGTTTTCTGTACTGTACTCTATATTTCTTTGTATGTTCTTCATCTTTACAGTGCTGCAGCTGCATCTTAGGCATGGAGATATTCGTAGTATAATGAAGACGTTACACTGGAGAGAGCACGAACCTAATTGTGGTCTTCATGCGGTTTCTTAGTAAAATCTTCAGATTCTTTATAAATAATATTATTAGATGTATGGAAACCGTGAAATTAGACAATTTGACATTGTTTGTCAACATTATATGGGTTTTTCCAGGAATGAAGTTCACTTTAATTAATAGATCTTGGAATAATAATAATTTCCTCAATTCTATGTGCTTTAAAAAAATGTTCCGGTGCTGAGATAATCTTATAAATGTGCCCCTGCTGTGTACTGTGTAATGGCCGTGTCTGACCGTACAGGGACATGGACTGCCACATTTCCTGGGCAGGGGAGGAAGGAAAAGAGTATACAGACAGGACAGCATGAGACCACAGCTGATTCACAGCTGACTCTTTCTGTGAGGTAAAACATTTTACTACCTATTTTTAAACAATATTTTACCTCACAGAATGCAGCAGCTGTGATCGCGTGTAGTGATGGGCGAGTAGCATTGTTGCTCGGGTAGACAGGCTGAGAATTCCCTAACAAACAGGCATTCCACACATGTATTTAGGCTGTCTAGCAGTCACAAATCATGTAGCTGAGGTGATGAAAACTAAATCTCCGAGCACGCCAAAATACTCGGAGGTCACCTGAGCATGCTCGCTCATCACTAATCCCGTGCTGTCCTGTCTGTATACTGTCTTTTGCTTTCTCCTCACCGGTAATAGTAGGCTGTGAATGCACCACTCACACAGGTAAAAAGAAAGAGATAATAGTATAGACGCAGGGGAGCGCCGGGATTTCATCCGAGAAAAAATGGAGCAGAGCCTGCAAACAGTGCATGCAATACAATCCTGGATGACATCATTAGCCAAGAAAATCAGGAAAAAGAAAACTTACACAGCTTGTAGAAACAGAGCTGCGGTGCCATCTTGGAGCAGGGCATGCCCCTTCATTGCCAGAAATGTCATCTAACAACCCAAAGTACACAGACTGCTGTGAAAGTGATAATTAGCATAAAAACAAGTGGTGAAGAGGTAATAAATAACCGAATAGTCTCAAAAATGGGTGTACAAGAACAAGAGCTCCCCCATAGCCACTGTCGACTTATTGGAAAAACCATACTCCAGAGACATTGGTGTTATAGAACCCCCAAAAAAAAACACACATGTAAGGATATGCAGAGCAGACATGTATAATTTCATTAAATTTGTTAATCAATCATCTTCTCAAACAAACGGGTGAAACCCATCAAAACCACTTAAAAAATGCATCATAACAAAAAAAAAAATCATAAAAGTAATATAATCCCATAAAGGCAAAGTGGGCATTCCAGTCTGAGCCTCGGGATTCCCAGGGTGAATAAAAGTAGTTTTTGTGAAAAAGAAAGAAAATATATTAAAAATGGTATATTTCAAAATTAACACACAGGTACACTGGGACGAGGGTACATAAAGGTGAAACACAGGGCATGGCAAACCACGCAACTTTCTCACAAAACCAATTATAAAATGTCACTGAGTGTAAAGTCTACATAGAGGCCATTAGACCTCAAGGTGTTAAGTCTCATAATCCATTCTAGCTGTTTTCTGTGAACAATAGCTTCCCTGTCGCCTCTTCTTGGGGGGGGGGGAGAATGATTTATAATATGGAATTTTAGCTGGCGGTTGCCAGACTCAACAAGAGGCCTAGAGAGAGAAGGTCCAGACAGCATTTTCTTATGGTAAGTCGGTGATGATTGACATGAGCTTTGAAGTCCCAATTCATATCATCAGTTACCTGGGCAAGATAAAAGGTACATTACAGATTCTTAGTCACAGGTTAGAAAGTGTCTAATAGAATATGTTTATTCATAATAGGGTGAAAACATGTATCCCTTTTAAGCATTAGTGTGCAATTAATGTAATTTAAAGGTAACCTGTAAGCAGTTTTGGCCGATATGAGTTACGGTCATCACCTTTCAGGGCTTATATACAGCATTCTATAATGCAAGCAGGAGGACGGCATCGCAAGAAGATGGGAGTCGCCGGTCCAGGACCTGCGACACCAATCAGACCAGCCCTGCAGGTGAGTATAATAAAACTTATTTTTCAGTTCTTCCAGGTCAGGTTGGGGGCTTATCTACAGCATTATAGAATGCTGTATATAAGCCCAGAAAGGTGATGGCCGTATCTTATATCGGCCAAAACTGCTGACAGGTTCCCTTTAAGCTGAGGTGTATGGAGGTTTTCCAGCTTCCGGGGACAAGAATTCAGTTTTATGCCACATCCCTTCCCCCATGTGGTTTGAGTAGTCATCATGTGACCGCTCATTCACATGCATGCGATGCACAATTACAGTCACGTGTTCACTAGCTGATCTTCCTAACCTCATAGTGACGGAGCTAATTTTGACCTTAATGATCACGTCAAATTTTAGAAATCTGACCAGTGTCACTTTATGAGGTAATAACTCTGGAACGCTTGATCAAATCCCAGTGATTCTGAAATTGTTTTTATGACATATTGTACTTCATGACAGTGGTAACATTTCTTCGATATGATTTGCGTTTATTTCTGAAAAAAAATAGCAATTTTGAAAAAATTGCAATTTTCAAAACTTTCTTTTCAAATAATATTTTATTAATTTTTAATTCATAAGGGAAAGAAGGGGTAACAAGGGGTAAGGGAAAGGAAATGAAATAAAAAATAGAGAACTCCACATTGATACAGAAATAGATACAATATACAGTCCCAAAACTTTCAATCTTTATATCAATAAACCAGTTTGTCATGCTGTTCAAAATAATTCAACAATAACATTTCGCATATGTCTACTTTACATTTACATCATTTATCAAATGTCATTTTAGTTTGGATGTTAGAAGGGTTAAATGTTTAGCATTTTTTCAACAAATTTACAAAACCTGCTTCTTTAGGAACTTTTTCAGATTTCAATGGACCTCAAGGGACCTATATATTGGAAACTCTCCAAAAGTGAAACCATTTTAAAAATTGGACCTCTCAAATACTTCAAAACTGCTGTCAAAAATTTTTTTTAACCTTTCCGGTGCAACACTGTGATTAATCTAAATTGGAATTTAAAAAAAATGTAAATTTTGCCTTTAAAATGTTGCTTTAGCCCCAATTTTTTTACTTTGCAAGTGTTAACACCAAAAATGAACCCCAAAGTTTGTTACCCACTTTCTTACGAGCGCAGCCATACCGCACATGAAGTAAAAAAGTTCTTTTTGGACACACGGAAGGAGCAATATTTGAATTTTGGAACACAGTTTGGCTGGAATAAATTACGGGCACAGTATCACATTTTGTAGAGACCCTAAGGTGCCTAAACAGCAGAAATCCCATACAAGTGACACCATTTTGGAAACTAAACCCCTCAAGAATTTTTTCAGGGGTATAGTGAGCATTTTGAACCCACAGGTACTACACAGAATTTGATAACATTAGTTTGTCATATTGAATATATCGTCATATTGGCATCATTTTTTTATTTTTTTGGTAACTTTTGAAAAAACCCTTAGGCTAACCCTAAGCCTATCCCTAACCTAACCCTAAGCTTAACCTTAACCCTGATCTATGCCATACCCTAAGCCTAACCATAAGCCTAAGCCAAAACCTAAGCCTAGTCTTAACCTTAAGCCTAACCATAAGCCTAAACTAAACCTATACCATACCCTCAGCCTAACCCTAACCCTAACCCTAAAGGCAAAGAATGGAAAAAATAAAAATTATAAATTAAAAAAATAAAAATTTTTAATATAACACGGGGGGAAATGATTAAGTGGGTTCACAGCAAGGCACAGCTCAAGTGCTTCCAAATTTACTAATTATTGAGCTTTTGCTCTCTGTGATAGCTTCTATCGCAGTGATGAAAAGTAAGAAGCCAATAGAAATAATTCTTGCGGTTGCCGGATGCCGGCCAACAGATCTCGGCAGGCGCACTACTCCCTTTTGGTTCAGGAACAGGATGAGGAGGGCTGGGGGATCGCGGATACAGTACTAAGATACCGTGGGGAGCCTGGGAACATCATTTCTCTCTCCTCTAACATGTTAGATCATGTCAAAGGAGAGAGAAATTATTTTTAAATAAGACTTTACTTTTTTTAACATGGTCGCTGTTATTCTTTGAATAACAGCCAATCAGGTCACAGAGGACCCTGATCATGTTCTCCAAAATCTCATCCCCTGATAGCTGATATCCACGAGATTTTCTGACAATGGAAGGCGATAAGATATTTTATAACTGATGGGCTTCTTGAGTTACAATATTATAGCTCATTATTCGGGATTTAGTTAAACATAAAACAGCACATACCGTATATACTCGTGTATAAGCCGACTCGAGTATAAGCTGAGGCACCTATTTTTGCCTCAAAAAACTGGTATTGACTCGAGTATAAGCCAGGTATGAATTGTCCCCTCATCCCCATCCTTGTATGCATGGTTCCTTATTCCCATTCTTGTCTGAATGGCTCCTCATCGCTATCCTTGTATCCATGGCTCCACATTCCCATCCTTGTCTGCATGGCACCAGATTCCCATCTTTGTCTGCATGGCTCCATATTCCCATTCTTGTCTATGGGTCACCCTGCCAGGGCCGTGGGGTACTCGGTACCGGGCCGGTATCAGTGGGATGTGTCACAGTGGCGGTGACCGGACCGTGGCCCTGGGTGCCCAAGTAATAGAAAGATGTGGATGTTATATGAATAGTTTGTGACGCCACCTGTGGTGTTTGGCAAGGGAGGTGTTAAGCCGACGCTGCATGCAGATCCTCCGTGACAGATGGTGTGGTGCAGCAATGGTGGTATAGCCCTCCACAGGCAGTGTTGTTGTCCCAGGGCAGTGTTGATGTGGAGACACTTAGGTGATGTAGTGTCTGGCGCAGGGGATGTAGCAGTGTCAGGCGGACAGACGCAGGAAGGAATGGAAGACACCAGGGCATGTAGTTCCAAAGCTTTACTCACAGTCTGTAGGGCCCGCTTCTGTGCCGTGTCCTCTGGGTCAGGGACTCAGCCAACCTCCAGGCAAGATGGAAATCTCCCTTCCACACTCCGCCAACTTATGTGCCTTTCCTGAACGTCTCCTCTATAGCGCCTTTAAGTGTGAAGATCTCCATTACCGTGTTACACTGGAGTTCCTCCTGACAGATGTTCCAAGAACTCTACTTGCACAGCAGACAGCTGTAGCCTGCTTCGGGGACTCTCTACTCCTAAGTCATGGCTCTCTATCCGTATTTCTGTTGTGCCCTCAAGTCTTAGATGGGAGTAGTGCATTTACAGCCCACTACTCCACCGGTGTCTGCTGCAGAACCATTAGTGTTCATACAACCTCGGGGACCAGGCCCCGGCCTTGCGCTTAGAACTTTTAGGCAGGGTTCTTCCTCTGACCCACGTCCTCTGTGTTTCCTTATACTCCTACATTCCGTGCTTGTCCTTTCCCTTCTATGGATGCTCAGGCTTCAGGTCAACGTCCTTTTCCTTCATTCCTTTCCTTTCCCATGCCAGCTGGCTCAGGTCACTGAGGCAGCTGCAGCACTCCTTCCTCCATCCCTCTTCCAGGGATCCCCACTCCTCCCAAGTGTCTTCCTTCCTCACTGACCTCCTGTCAGACTGACCTGTAATCCTAAACCATCCCGCTCATATATACAGTATATCCTGAACTCCACCCACCTCCCAGCACGTCTAGTGTTCCAAGCAGGGAACCACCAAAGGTGCTCTGCTTCTCTCTAAGCAAGGAGCCGCAATGTGGTTTTGCTGAACTACCCTATTGTGTGGGGTGTGAGTGTTGGAGCGTGGTCAGGAGCCCCCAACTTACCTGGATGGTGGGGCACCACACCTTAGGAGAAGGTGCAGTACCTCTGTGGTGACTGAGCCTCAGGGGCGCTACATCTGCATGGCTCCTTATTCCCATCCTTGTTTGCATGGCTCCTCATCCCTATCCTTGCATGCATGGTTCCTCATCCCTATACTTGTATGCGTGGCCCCCATGAGAAAAGCATAAAAAAAACATACTACTTACCATCCCTGCACACCCTCACAGCATCTTATTCCTGTGCCAACAGCTCCTGCGGCCGAGCGATCACATGTCCCCACTCATTAAGGGAATGTATATTCACCTCTCTCCATGCCTCTGGGAGTGAACAGAGGTGAATATTCATTACCTTAATGAGTGGGAACTCGTGATAGCCCGGCAGCTGCTGGAGGCCGGCAGCTGCGGCTGTAACTGTGCGCGATATAAGAAAAATTAATATTTATTTCCAGTGCAGTGAATATTCATTTCTCTTTAGCAGTGGGCACAGTTACAGCCAGAGCTGCCAGCTCCTGGTTTCTGTGACCCGCTGCTCTGCGGCTCTACTTCCCCTGCCGTCTTCTGTCATAATGACTCGTGTATGAGCCAAGGGGGGTGTTTTCAGCACAAAAAAATGTGCTGAAAAACTCAGCTTATACACGAGTATATATGGTACTTTGTATATCCCACCATCTACAGTACATAATATTATCAATAGATTCCGAGATTCTGGAAAATCTGTGTGCACAATGAACAAAGCCAACAGTCAATATTGGATGCTCATAATCTACGAGCCCTCGGGTGGCACTGCATGAAAAACAGACATGTTTCATTCGTGCAAATCATTGCATGCGTTTAAGAATATTTCCAGAAATCTTTGTGAACAGTTTGCCATGCAAATTAAAGCTCTATTATGCAAAAAAGAAGCCATATAAGAACGCAATCCAGAATTGTTGCTGTTTATTCTGGGCTAAAGTTCAGTTAAAATGGACTAAAGGAAAATGGAAAACTGTTCTGTGATCAAATGAATCAAAATTTCAAATCTTATAGGGACTCCGTGGCCTGCAGACTCAAGAGGAGAGGAACCATCCAGCTTGTACATAGGTCAAATGCTACATTCTCTGATGGTATGGGCAGCTTAGGGTGTTTTCACATAGCTTTTTTGTCCATGTTTATTGGTCCCTTCGGGGCTTGAGTCTGAACAATCAGTAAAACGGGATTCAGGCGTATGTGGCGACGGAGCCACTGACTATAAAAGTGCTGACAGAGTCAATGGGTGCCCTATTGTGCATAATTTTCCGGCCTATACGCCTACAGGAGGCAGAAACTCAGACGCAATGCACTACATCTGGATGTCTGCCTCCAGTAGGCGTACATGCCGGAAAATAACACACATCAGAGCACACATTGACTATATCGATACCATTATAGTCTAAGACCCCCATCGGCTCCTATGTCCAAATCACGGTTTCTGGGGGGGTTTCAGACACAAGCCCCGATAGGACCAAAAATGTAACGCAACATGAAAGCACACTCACAATTCTTAAAGGCACCTTAAATGCTGATTATATAGAAATTTTATAACAGGATACACATACACACATATATATTATACAGTACTGCGCTGTCTACAAAAGTAAGAATGCCTTCAAAAACTAGAAGTGTTAATTTATTTTTATCAATTACTAAAATGCTAAATGAATGAATACAAAAATCTAAATTAAATCAATATTTGGCGGGACCACCTTTGCCATCAAACAGTATCAATTCTTCTAGGTACAATTGCTCAAAGTCAGTTGTGTGAGTAAGTAATTATACCAAACTAGTGATAATGATATGAACAGTCAAATTGCAAAAAAGCTGTTGTTGTGGATGACGATTTCATGTCACAGGTCATACACTATGGCAAGACTGAACACGGCAACAAGACACAAGGTAGTTTTGCAGCATCAACAAGGTCTCCCACATGCAAGGATTTCATAGTGGTTTTCAAAGCAGAATAGGGTTTCAAGATGTGCTGAGCAAGGTCATTTGAAGAATCGCTAAAAAGTGGACAACAATTGGGACCATGGATGTCGTTTTTGAAGAAGAAAACTAAGAGGTGTTTATTTTCCCCTTCCGTTACTTCCCTGTGAAATCGCAAGATGTCCAGCAGTGCCATCAGCTCAGAACTGGCACCAACCAGTGTGACCCAGCTACACCCATCTACTGTTTGGAGAAATTTAGCCAGCCATACTTACAACATGGAAGTTAGGCCAAATAAATCAACTATGCACAAAAACATAGGTGCAGAAACTAGCAACAGGTGTTCTTGACTAATTAATCAAAGTTTGAAATATTTAGCTTTAATAGAAGGCAGTTTGCTTACAGAAAAGGAGGTTCCTTGGAAGTCTGGGACTATATTTCAGAAAATGTACATATATATACTGTGTATATATATATATATATATATATATATGCACATACAGTATGTATACATAGACACTGACGAGCAATAGGGTAACAATGTTTTGAACTTTTAATTTTCAGGCTCCATAACCCATCATCCACTACTGCTTCAAATGTGTGACTACCATCATATTATAGACAATTATCTTGACTATCTCATACAAAAATTTGACTTGCAACTATTTAGTATATGATTAGCTATGCAGATTCTTGTCATGTCACTGCATTGTTACTGTTTTACTCCTGGTGGTGGAAAAATCTTTTTCTTCCTGTATACTACAAAATACCTCACATTCCTTAATAGCTCAGCGTGTTATTAGATTGATTTCCAAGCAAAAGGTCACTGGTTCAAATTGTGGAGAAGTCATGAAGAAGGTTTCCCAAAAAAAGAGAAACAGCATCATCAATTGTTATTCATCGATAGCAGCCTCTCAGCCAAGGAAATTGCCAATGTTATGACAGTTGGAAGAATACAAAATGAGGTCCATCCATTTAAAAGCCAAGATGTGGACATCCAGGCAAAATATTGGAGTCAACAAGTTGGCTCTTCACAAGGTCTATCAGTTCTGGTGCAACAAACACGGCAGTGGAGGTGGCTCGTATGCTTTGTAATAGTGAGATCACAGAAGTCCATGGCACTGCGACACACGTTGCATAAGTCTGAAATGGTGGCTCGAAAAAAGATAAAAAAGCCTCTACTTCAATATTGTTATAAGAAGCATTGGCTCAAGTTTGCAAAAAAATACGAAAAGTGGACAGTAGAAGTTTGAAAATGGGTGATTTGGAGCAATGAGACAAAAGTCAATAGACTAGGCTCTCATGAGTGCAAATGAGTCTTGAAGAAACAAGGGAAAAAGGAGCTAATGGACTGAGAAATTGAAGGAACTGTCAATTTCGGTGGAGGAAGCCTGACGATATGGGGTTGTTTCACAGCAAAAGGCATTGGATACTTGACCAGGATCTATGGTGGCGTCAATGCTGAGCTATATGTGGGTTACGTGGGTTACGTATCCTACAAGATGAATTACTTCATACACTTAAGTATTATGGGTATGAAAAGGACATCATAGTGGTCCAGCAGGACAACAACCCAAAGTGTACGTCATAATTAGAGATGAAAACATTCAATAACAATGAAGTGGACGTGCTGCATTGGCCTTCACAGTCACCAGACCTCAACCCAATCGAATACTTGTGGGTAGAGTTGAAGAAAAAGCTGTATACAAACCCAAGTGAGTCAACCAGTAAGCACCAACTTTGGGAACATGTACAAGAATCCTAGGATCAGATTTTGGTCGAGACATGCTTGAATCTGACCATGAACAGGACAGACAGTTTTGAAAGCCAAAGAAATAATAAAAAATAAAATTTTGATTTTTAGGAGCAAAACAGTGACAATGCAGTGAAATGACAAGAATCTGCATAACTAATCATATGCTAAGTAGTTGCAAGTCAATATGATATAGCCAAGATGATTTTCGATAAAATGATGTTAGTCTCACGTTCGAAGCAGTAGTGGAAAGGGAGATATGGAGCCAGAAAGTCAAAAGTACAAACATTATTACCGTTGTTGCTCATTAGTGGATATACACTGCTTAAAAAATAAAGGGAACCCTTAACACAATGTACAGTGCCTTGCGAAAGTATTCGGCTCCCTGGAACTTTTCAACCTTTTCCCACATATCATGCTTCAAACATAAAGATGCCAAATGTAAATTTTTGGTGAAAAAATCAACAAGTGGAATACAATTGTAAAGTTGATCGAAATTTATTGGTTATTTTAAATTTTTGTGGAAATTCAAAAACTGAAAAGTTGGGCTTTCCAGGGAGCCGAATACTTTCGCAACACACTGTAACTCCAAGTCAATCGTACTTCTGTGAAATCAATCTGTCCAGTTATGAAGCATCACTGATTGTGAATCAATTTCTCCTGCTGTTGTGCAAATGGAACAGAAAACAGGTAGAAATGATAGGCATTTAGCCAGACAACCCCTATGAATGAGTAGTTCTGCATGTTATGAGCACAGGCTATTTCCCTGTTCTCATCCTTTTTGGCTATTGTTCTGGTCACTTTTGCATTTTGTCATTGCTCTCACCCCTAGAGGTACAGTAGCATGAGGCGGTATCTACAGTGCAACCAACAGAAGTTGCTCAGGTAGTGCAGCTTAGCTAGGATGGCATATCAATGAAAGCTGTGTCAAGAAGGATAGCTGTGTCTGTTAGCACAGTGTCCAGAGCATGGAGCAGATACCAGGAGACAGGCCAGTACACCAGAAGACGTGAAGAGGGCCATAGGAGGGCAATAACCCAGCAGCAGGACTCCTACCTCCTCCTTTGTGCAAAGAGAAACAGGAAGAACCCTGCAAAATGACCTCCAGTGGATGTTGTGCTTAGTTGTGCAAGCAGCTCAGCACTGTGCAGGGTGATTGGCATTTGCCAGAGAACATCAAGATTGGCTGAATCAACATTGGCGTCCTGTGCTCTTCACGGATGACATCAGGTTCACACTGAGCACATGTGACAGACATGTCAGATTCTGGAGACACCGTGAATGCCCTCCATGTGCTAGCCAGAGGAAACCCTGACTGGTATTAGGTATCGGGATGAGATCCTCAGATCCATTGTGAGACCATATGTAAGTGCACTGGGCCCTTGGTTCCTCCTGATGCATGATATGTGGCTAAAGTGGCCTCATGTGGCTAAAGTGTGTCAGCAGTTATTGTGTGATGAAGGCATTGATGCTATGGACTGGCCTGCACATTCCCAGACCTGATTCCAATCAAGCGCATCTGGGATATCATGTCTCATTCCATTCACCAATGCAATGTTGTACCACAGTCTGTCCAGGAGTTGACTGATGCTTAAATGTAGGTGTGGGAGGAGATCTGCCTCCTCATCAGGAGCATGTCCAGGCATTGTAGGGAGGTCTTACAGGCCCGCGGAGGCCACACACACTACTGAGCATAATTTCCTTGTCTTAGGGCATTTCTACTGACGTTGGATTAGCCTGTAATTTGATTTTCCACTTTGATTTTGAGTGTCATTCCAAATCCAGACCTCCATGGGATATTAATTTAGATTTACATTGATCATTTTTATGTTTTATTGTTCTCAACGCATTTCACTATGTAATGATTTGTAATTTGTAATGTGGACTGGCTGTACGCAAACACTGGACACTATTTTAAGTCCTGGACCCTTTGAAGCGCTTTCTGCGCAAAACAGCCGTTGTTCACCTGCACACTCCCTGCATGCCTCCCTAACCCGCAAATCCTATACAAAGTCTCTTGTTTGCTTGGATGAAATAAAAAGGACATAGGAATATTTAATCCATCTGGTGAGTGCCGCATTATTTTTCTTTACGCATAAGAACAGACTTGTATATTTTTTTTGCTGAGCACTCGTATTGGATATGAATGCTGTTCATCCAGTACATGAGGACCGCTCATCAGAGTAAAGGCAAATTAACAAATCCTCTATTGCAGTTGCTTTGTTCTTGCTTTTGGACACTTATATAAGTGAAGCTCTAGCGTTTATGGATTTTTTTTTTGATTCAGACCGATTAGGAGCTTGTTCACACATCTGTAGTCACTAGGGTGACCGCAAAAAATCGATGTCGCAATTTTGTCCGTCTGGACCCCACAAAACGATTCCCCTTTCCAGATATTGAGATAGCCAAAATTTGAGCTCGATCAAACGACGTTAACCCGTGCCGCTCGTCGCTCAAAGTTTGAAAAAATCCAAATTGAGGTATTTTAAGATTTAGGTATTTTGCATAGTCTGTTAGACTATAAAGAATGTGACAACAACATTAGCCCTGACCAAATTTTCGAACCATTTGTGGTATTTGAATGCAGAGTTGGTGGGATTATCGTTTTTTGATCCCACCATTACAGACAATGAAAAGTTGTTAATGGCTAATAAATTGCTCAGTAGCACAGATGAACCATCAGAGCACGCTAGGGTTGTAAATCCAAAAGTTAGGAAAGAAAAATTAAAAGAGGTAGGAAGTAACCGACTTTAACGACCTTCTGACAAAAGATGAAGAACAAAAGCAATATGTCCTGCAAGTTGTAAGCAAATGCCGAGCATTATATTCTGACGTTTCAAAAACTACTTTAACAAAAGCTCTAGAATAGATAAGATAACTATGTAAAATTATCAACTCATGTAGGTTAGCGTGCTCTGATGGTTCATCTGTGCTACTGAGCAATTTATTAGCCATTAACAACTTTTCATTGTCTGTAATGGTGGGATCAAAAAACGATATTCCCACCAACTTTGCATTCAAATACCACAAATGGTTCGAAAATTTGGTCAGGGCTATTTCTGCAATGTTGTTGTCACATTCTTTATAGTCTAACAGACTATGCAAAATATCTAAATCTTAAAATACCTCAATTTGGATTTTTTCAAACTTTGAGCAACGAGCGGCATGGGTTAACGTCGTTTGATTGAGCTGAAATTTTGGCTATCTCAATATCTGGAAAGGGGAATCGTTTTGTGGGGTCCAGATGAACAAGATTGCGACATTTTTTCCCCCCCATATGAGATCCGGTCACCCTAGTAGTCACTGCAGAAGAGTCTCTATTGGTTTAGGGAACAGCCCAGTTCAGTAGGCTTACACGTCAACCCTGTCATTGGTATACCAATTACCTGCTCAATATGGTAGAGCATCCATCTTTTCCACTATCTGTTCAGTCTGTACAACCTATGGAAACCCATCAGGAATCCAGCAGACTTGGGACTGCTGCAACCAATGCTAATTTTCTGTATCTTAGTGTTTATTTGGAATTGACCAGATGGTGGATGCTGCATGTCCACTGGTCCAGATCTGTGTTCATGGCCTTTTGTCACTTGACTGCTCCTTTTGTGTCCATTCAGTACACAGTAATGCCCTCTTCTGCTTAGGCCATCATACACATATCCCCCTTCATGTGTCCCTCATATCTGTTCAAATGGGAACTTTTTATTTTTATTACAACCTCTTCTACAGGTTAAAGGGAAACTGCCATGTCCTTTGTGGCATGTGTAGTGTCCCCAGTGCATTTTTAGTGATGCAATGTGCATCACTGACTCGTTTTTCCCATTAAAATCGCAGCTGTAATCCTTCTAAAAATAAACACTTTTTATAGTTATATCTTACCTGCTTGTTTAGTCATATGGGTGTGCTTCATCGCGTTCAGTCAGACTTGTGCCTGCCCACACAATTTGAATTGTTCCAGGGGTTGTGCACCAACATCACTGTGTATCCCATGCTTGCGCAGTGTTTAATGTTTTCCACGCATGCGCAGTGTGTATTTTGGGAGCTGTGCTAGCGAAGTATGTTGCTGACTCGCACTTGCACATTGTTCATCGTCAATCCGTGCATATGCTGTGATGAGCCGTTTCACATGCTACAAATGACATGACAGGTTTCCTTTAAACATTGACACTAGAACCAAGCAATTCTTAATACTTGCATGCTCATTTCGAGCAACGAGTATAACAAGAGTCAAAGGGAAAGTCAAGCTTTTTTTTCCGGCAGACTCTACAAAGAGATCTGGGGGGCAGTGAAAATGTTCAAGTAGATGGGAATAGTGCTGAATGGGTCCCTTACTGCCCGCCTTACGCTTTTTGTAGTTGCTAGTTCTCTTGAAACCAAGTTTATTTTTAATAAAACAAAAAAGTTGGTCACCTGCAGCAGTCAAAGCGTAATGTAACAAAAAGAAGGCAAAAGCGTATGGATGACAATCAAATTCAATCCAGAAAATGTTTGAACGCTTTTTTGGAGTAATATATGACACAGAAATGTACCAGAAAGAATGTAATACTGTATGGGTGAGAAATTTAACCCCGCACAATTTTGAAACAATTCTTTAGAGTGTTATATTTCATAGAAATGTACCACAGAACACGTGAAACTGCATGGCTGAGAAATTTAAGACTTCAACATTTTTTAACACTTTTTTTCAGTTTTAGAAATGTCCCCCAGATTACGGAAAAGTGTATGGATGAGAGCTGTAATCTAGCAAACTTTTAATGCTGCTATTTTGTAGTATTAGATCATATCACCGAAATATACCCCAGACCATGGAACAATGTATGGGTGAGAAATGTAATCTAGCTAATTTTTTAATGCTTTTTTGGAGTGTTAGATATCACAGAAATGTACCACAGAACACGTGAAATTGTATGGCTGAGAAATTGAGGACTGCAAAATTTGTTGAACACTTTTTTCAGTTTTATAGAATATAGGAAATGTACCCCAGACCACGTAATACTGTTTCGGTGACAAATTTAAGCCTGGAAAATTTTTAAATGATTTTTTAGAGTGTTATATATGAAACAAAATAATCCAGAACACAGAATAGTGTATGGGTAAGGCATTTAACGCAGGGAATTTTTTTATGTTTTTTTGAATATTATATGACACAAAAAGGTAGCACAAATCAGGTAATATTCGATAGAACACCAGCTATATACTGTAATTGCCAACTGACTCCAAAACTCTATTTCCTGTCTACAGACTGGATTCTGTCACTCTCCCTGCTCCTGCGACTCTCTTTCCCTACCTAGGCTTTATGCAGATTGTATGTGATACAAGCAATTAGCTCTTAGAAGTGCTGTGAGTATGATGGCTCAGCTTCAGCACCAGCATCAACACTACAAGCCTCTGATTCATTATACTATGCTCTCTCCCTGTCCTAGAGTGTCACAGAGCTGTGCAATGGCGTTAGTGTGCCGAGCCAAGCTGGGCAATTCTTTTATAATCCCAGATGATGTCACACAGCCAGCCAATCACAGTAATGCCACAACCAAGATTACAGAAACTCACAACATGCTTATTGGCTATGTAACAGGTGTCAAAAATACAGGGATTCAATTTTTACATAGTGTTATAACCGAGTATCACCAAGCATGTTCACTTATCCCAAATTGACACATTGTATAATAAAGCAAGAAAAGTATACATTTTTAGAACTGAGTGTAGTTGACTACACCTTTTAATACTGTGGGCAAAAGGATATGCCAATGTATACTGCTTGAATGTTTGCTAAATGGACAATTCTTTGGCATTTTGGTATAAATGTATCTATATTCAGTGATTATCACTATTAAAGCATACCTGTCATTTCAGGTACCTTTTCAGAATAAGTTGTCATGTGTGTACATCAGTGTGTCTTCTTATGAGTTGTATCCTGCATTTTTTTTTACCATTTTCTCCCTCTGCAGAATCTCTCCAATTTTCTGTTGTCTCTGAACTAGTGGGTAAATAATAGCTGCTATGATCAGTATTTTACATCAGTATTTGTAAGCCAAAACCAGGAGTGGATGATAAATCCAGAAGTGGTGACTAGAGTTGAGCGAAACGGGTCGAAAAATTTCAAAAGTCGCCGACTTTTGGCAAAGTCGGGTTTCATGAAACGAAACCTGACCCTAGGATGAGGTCGGCCACGAGGTCGGCGACTTACGCGCCAAAGTCGCGTTTCAAAAGTTTGTTTTGCGCTCTTTTTCAGCCAATCAGGATCCACGGACACTGTGGGCAACGTGATGACATAGGCAGGGGTCACCACCATCTTTCAGAAGGGCATGCAAGTGATTGGCTTGCTTTGGTGGGCGTCACAGGGGGTATAAAAGGGCGTGCACGCCGACCGCCATCTTACTTCTGCCGATCTCAGTATAGGGAGAGGTTGCTGCTGATTCTGTAGGGAGAGCGTTAGGCAGGGAAGAAGACAAAAAAACTGCTTCTGCTGCTAGCGATTTGGCCTGCACAACACACCAGTCACTGTGTGTGCAGTGCAAGGGGAGGCTATATAGTGGTGTATCAGTGGTGTTGGTTGTTGGGCTGCCTTCTAAGGCTTCCTGACATTCCTGCATTGCTGTTTACCCACTGCTCCGCAAACTGCTTTTTTAAAAGCAATCACAATTTTTTTTTTTTGTCCTGCTGAGAAGAAAAAAAAACTGCTTCTGCTGCTAGCAATTTGGCCTGCACAACACACCAGTCACTGTGTGTGCAGTGCAAGGGGAGGCTATATTGTGGTGTATCAGTGGTGTTGGTTGTTGGGCTGCCTTTTAAGGCTTCCTGACAGGCTGGCATTGCTGTTTACCCACTGCTCCGCAAACTGCTTTTTTAAAAGCAATCCAATCTCCCTTATCCTCTAGTCACTTTTGTCACAGCTGTGCCATCGAGCCTGTCACATAGCGCTCAGATATTCATTGGGCCTCACACAATCCAAAAGTGTCCAGTGTCCAAAAGTGTGTGCAGAGATTCAAAATCTCCCTTATCCTCTAGTCACTTTGGTCACAGCTGTGCCATCGAGCCTGTCACATAGCGCTCAGATATCAGTGGGCCTCACACAATCCAAAAGTGTCCAGTGTCCAAAAGTGTGTGCAGAGATTCAAAATCTCCCTTATCCTCTAGTCACTTTGGTCACAGCTGTGCCATCGAGCCTGTCACATAGCGCTCAGATATCAGTGGGCCTCACACAATCCAAAAGTGTCCAGTGTCCAAAAGTGTGTGCAGAGATTCAAAATCTCCCTTATCCTCTAGTCACTTTGGTCACAGCTGTGCCATCGAGCCTGTCACATAGCGCTCAGATATTCATTGGGCCTCACACAATCCAAAAGTGTCCAGTGTCCAAAAGTGTGTGCAGAGATTCAAAATCTCCCTTATCCTCTAGTCACTTTGGTCACAGCTGTGCCATCGAGCCTGTCACATAGCGCTCAGATATTCATTGGGCCTCACACAATCCAAAAGTGTCCAGTGTCTAAAAGTGTGTGCAGAGATTCAAAATCTCCCTTATCCTCTAGTCACTTTGGTCACAGCTGTGCCATCGAGCCTGTCACATAGCGCTCAGATATTCATTGGGCCTCACACAATCCAAAAGTGTCCAGTGTCTAAAAGTGTGTGCAGAGATTCAAAATCTCCCTTATCCTCTAGTCACTTTGGTCACAGCTGTGCCATCGAGCCTGTGACATAGCGCTCAGATATCAGTGGGCCTCACACAATCCAAAAGTGTCCAGTGTCCAAAAGTGTGTGCAGAGATTCAAAATCTCCCTTATCCTCTAGTCACTTTGGTCACAGCAGCTGTGCCATCGAGCCTGTCACATAGCGCTCAGATATTCATTGGGCCTCACACAATCCAAAAGTGTCCAGTGTCCAAAAGTGTGTGCAGAAATTCAAAATCTCCCTTATCCTCTAGTCACTTTGGTCACAGCTGTGCCATCGAGCCTGTCACATAGCGCTCAGATATTCATTGGGCCTCACACAATCCAAAAGTGTCCAGTGTCTAAAAGTGTGTGCAGAGATTCAAAATCTCCCTTATCCTCTAGTCACTTTGGTCACAGCTGTGCCATCGAGCCTGTCACATAGCGCTCAGATATTCATTGGGCCTCACGCAATCCAAAAGTGTCCAGTGTCTAAAAGTGTGTGCAGAGATTCAAAATCTCCCTTATCCTCTAGTCACTTTGGTCACAGCTGTGCCGTCGAGCCTGTCACATAGCGCTCAGATATCAGTGGGCCTCACACAATCCAAAAGTGTCCAGTGTCCAAAAGTGTGTGCAGAGATTCAAAATCTCCCTTATCCTCTAGTCACTTTGGTCACAGCTGTGCCATCGAGCCTGTCACATAGCGCTCAGATATTCATTGGGCCTCACACAATCCAAAAGTGTCCAGTGTCCAAAAGTGTGTGCAGAGATTCAAAATCTCCCTTATCCTCTAGTCACTTTGGTCACAGCTGTGCCATCGAGCCTGTCACATAGCGCTCAGATATTCATTGGGCCTCACACAATCCAAAAGTGTCCAGTGTCCAAAAGTGTGTGCAGAGATTCAAAATCTCCCTTATCCTCTAGTCACTTTGGTCACAGCTGTGCCATCGAGCCTGTCACATAGCGCTCAGATATCAGTGGGCCTCACACAATCCAAAAGTGTCCAGTGTCCAAAAGTGTGTGCAGAGATTCAAAATCTCCCTTATCCTCTAGTCACTTTGGTCACAGCTGTGCCATCGAGCCTGTCACATAGTGCTCAGATATTCATTGGGCCTCACACAATCCAAAAGTGTCCAGTGTCCAAAAGTGTGTGCAGAGATTCAAAATCTCCCTTATCCTCTAGTCACTTTGGTCACAGCTGTGCCATCGAGCCTGTGACATAGCGCTCAGATATCAGTGGGCCTCACACAATCCAAAAGTGTCCAGTGTCCAAAAGTGTGTGCAGAGATTCAAAATCTCCCTTATCCTCTAGTCACTTTGGTCACAGCTGTGCCATCGAGCCTGTCACATAGCGCTCAGATATTCATTGGGCCTCACACAATCCAAAAGTGTCCAGTGTCCAAAAGTGTGTGCAGAGATTCAAAATCTCCCTTATCCTCTAGTCACTTTGGTCACAGCTGTGCCATCGAGCCAGTCACATAGCGCTCAGATATCAGTGGGCCTCACACAATCCAAAAGTGTCCAGTGTCCAAAAGTGTGTGCAGAGATTCAAAATCTCCCTTATCCTCTAGTCACTTTGGTCACAGCTGTGCCATCGAGCCTGTGACATAGCGCTCAGATATCAGTGGGCCTCACACAATCCAAAAGTGTCCAGTGTCCACAAGTGTCTGCAGAAATTCAAAATCTCCCCTGTCCTATAGACACCTTGTACCTTGTTTTACATTACTATATAGTTTGTTGGATTTTGTCTACATTTCTACCAAAAATGAGGAAGGCTGGTGGAAGAGGCCGTGGAATTGGGCGGGGGTTGGCAGCTGGTAATGATGGTGTTGGTGGTGGATCTGATGGTAGTGGCAAGAGCAAAATAGGACCGAATGCAGGAGGTGTTGAGCCTGCGTCATCATCTGGCTACATAAGGCCTCGAACGCTTAGTTTTCTAGGAGTTGGCAAACCGCTTTTAAAGCCAGAGCATCAGGAAAAAGTTTTGTCTTACATTGCTGACTCAGCCTCCAGCTCTATCGCCTCCTCTTCTTCAGTTGTAAAAAGTAAAAGCACTGAGTCGTCATTGGAGGCTCATGTTCATGAACCACACCTTTCCTTGTGTCCTTCACCCCAACCAAGATTGAAGGATGACGCAGGCCATACTACTGATTACTCCATGGAGCTGTTTTCACATACCATGCCTGGATTATCAAGTGAAATGGTGAATTACCCAGGCCAAGATGAATCTGACATGGAGTGCACTGATGCACAGCCGCTGATGGATGATTCTGCTGGTACATTCACTCAGAGCACTACATTGTCCTCGCAGTGTACAGAGCCAGATTCTGACCCTGATGAGACTCAGGTGCCCCTTCCCGCACACTATACCACCATACACGGTGACACAGAGGAAGGTGCACATGACATAGAAGAGGAGGTGATGGATGACCCAGTTGTTGACCCAGATTGGCATCCATTGGGGGAAGAGGGTGCTGCTTCCAATAGCTCAGATGAGGAGCATCCACAGCAGACATCGACATCGCAACAGCTGTTATCTGGCAGGCCCGGAGCACTCCAAAGACAGGTTCCAAACATCAAAAGAGTTGCTGGACAGCTTGTCCAGAGGGTCAAAAGATCACAGCGTGCTAGGCCGCAAAATGTCTGCCAAAGTAGGAAGAGTGCAGTGTGGCACTTTTTTGAACAAAATCCTCATGATCAGGCCAAGGTTATCTGTAAGAAGTGCGCAAAGACCTTTAGCCGAGGGAAAAATCTGAAAAATTTGAATACCAGTTGCATGCTTAGACATTTAACCAGCATGCACTTGCAAGCGTGGACACAACACCAAACCTCAAGTGCCACATGTGCAACTGATCACAACGAAGGTAGTCAGCAACGCTACATTGTTTCCCCCACTGTAAGCCCACCGGTTAGCACAGCAGCAAATGTTGAGGTGTCGTTGCAAGGCCACAGCAGTCAGGGAATCCCACTGTTATATCAACGAAAGACTGATTCTAGGCCATCAGAAAGAACACCAACTCCATCACCATCATCAACCCTCTCTCAGTCCGCCCTGTCCACCGCTACTTCCACCATATGCAGCTCTCAAGTCCAGCTCACCCTCCCAGACACTATGAGTAGGTCAAGAAAGTACTCAGTCTCTCATCCGCGTACACTGGGTTTGAACGCCCACATTGCCAAACTAATCTCGTTTGAGATGATGCCCTTTCGGTTGGTGGAAAGCACAGCTTTCCGCGAACTCATGGCCTATGCAGTACCACGCTATGACCTACCCAGTCGCCACTTCTTCTCTCGCAAAGCCGTCCCA
Organism: Dendrobates tinctorius; assembly: GCF_039654945.1. Classification (NCBI taxonomy): domain Eukaryota; kingdom Metazoa; phylum Chordata; class Amphibia; order Anura; family Dendrobatidae; genus Dendrobates; species Dendrobates tinctorius. Next base: position 32,032,636 of record NW_027361711.1, read on the forward strand.
GCCCTCCACCATCATGTGAAAGACCGCATTGTCCATGCACTCAAGCAGTCAGTGAGCGGAAAGGTGCACCTCACAACTGATGCATGGTCCAGTCGGCATGGCCAGGGCCGTTACGTGTCCATCACTGTGCACTGGGTTATGTGGTGGATGCAGGGTCCACAGGGGACAGCGGTGGTGGGACAGTGCTGCCTAGCCCACGGTATAGGAAACAGTTGGCTGTAGGCGTTCGACCCTCCTCCTCCTCCTCCTCCTCCAGAAGCGAAAGCTCGTCCACAGAGCGCAGTCGTACGAGCACTCCATCTGCAGCTGCCACTGTTGCACACGAGGTGTCCCCCTATCGAGCAGCTAGTGGAAAGCGTCAGCAGGCTGTGTTGCAGATGATGTGTTTGGGCGACAGACACACCGCCGAGGTGCTGGCCGAGTACTTGAAGCGACAAACTGAGTCATGGCTGGGCAGTGTACATCTTGAGGCAGGCAAGGTAGTTAGTGATAACGGCCGTAATTTTGTGGCAGCCATAGCCCTTTCAAAACTCAGCCACATACCTTGCTTGGCTCACACCTTGAACCTGGTGGTGCAGTGCTTCCGCAAAAATTATCCGGAGTTAACAGCCCTGCTCCAGAAGGTGCGAAGACTGTGCGCGCACATCCGCCGGTCTCCTGTACACTCCGTTCGTATGCAGAAGCTGCAGCGATTGCTCCACCTTCCCAACCACCGCCTCATTATCGACATTGCAACAAGGTGGAACTCCACCCTGCACATGGTGGAGCGGCTGTGCGAGCAGAGGCAGGCCATAATGCATTTGTGGGAGGATACACGGCCAGGCACTTTGAGAGCAGACATGGAGTTGACAGGTGTGGAGTGGTCGAAGCTGAAAGACCTCTGTAAAGTCCTTCAGTGTTTTGAGGAATGCACACGGCTGGTAAGCGCAGACGACGCCATCCTAAGCATGAGCATCCCACTTATGCGTCTGCTCATGCAAACTTTGACGCACCTTAAGGAGCAGGCGTCTGCAGCCAATGTTGATGAGGAGGAAGAGGAGGGAATCCTTGATGACATTCAGCCATTGTCTGCTCAGGGACCTCTCCTGGACGAGGTGGAGGAAGAAGAGGAGGAGGAGGATGATGATGGGGATGATTACTTAGGGGAGGAGGATGCATCTCGTGGGGCAAGTGAAAATGTTGGCGTGGCAAGGTCTGGTACAGGGTTTGTGCGTGACTGGAGGGATGTGGATTTGCCAGAAAGTGCTCCTCCACCCAGCACTCGCAGTGCATCATTGACACCGGGAACATTGGCCCACATGTCAGATTATGCCTTGCAGATCCTAAAAAGGGACCCCCGCATTGCCAAAATGATGAACGATGACGACTACTGGTTGGCCAGCATCCTGGATCCACTCTATAAAGGCAAATTACAAAACATCATGCCACAGGAGAACCTTGACCTAATATTGGCTAATAAACAAGCAACTCTGGTAAATCGGTTGCTTGAGGCATTCCCAGCACACAGCAGCGGTGATGGTTCTCACACGAGCCGTACGGGCCGGGGGCAGCTTGGCAGAGGTGTTCGTGGTGCACACAGCAGAAGTGGCGTTGGAGACAGGGGTTTCATGACAATGTTGTGGACTGATTTTTCAAATACCGCTCACACAACTGGTAATACTGCATCGATGGAAAGTGACAGGAGACAGCAGTTGTCAGCTATGGTTACAAACTACTTTTCCTCCCATATCGATGTTCTCCCACACAGGTCATTCCCCTTTGACTATTGGGCCGCTAAACTGGACACCTGGCCTGAATTGGCCCAATATGCCTTACAGGAGCTCGCTTGCCCAGCTGCAAGTGTGCTATCGGAAAGAGTCTTCAGTGCAGCTGGATCAATCCTGACAGAAAAAAGGACCCGTCTGTCAACCCAAAATGTGGATGATCTAACCTTCATTAAAATGAACCATGCATGGGTTTCCAAGGATTTTGTCCCACCTTCCCCTGATGACACATAGGGTGACAGAAAAATGGCTTGCTTTGGTCCACCTCTTCCTGGGACTTCACCTATTTCGCCTTTTGCATCAGCTGAATGTCCAACATCAACATATGCCACTTTCTAAAACTCCCTAACTGTGCTGCCTCCCCCCCCATGGCCGGGGTCACCACCTAGCGCACGACACCGTGCGAGTGCCGTTGCCTTGGACAGGTGGGTAGGCCGACTCTTGGGCGCGGGCACTGGCACAGGGTCCCTCATAGTGCAATCAAGTGTCTCTGACGGTGGTGGTGCACACCCGCCGTCAGACACACCGCTGTATTATGAGGGGCCCAGTTCCAGTACCGACGCCCACGAGTGGGCCCCCCTTGCTTGGGCAGGGCCCCAGCATTTGCAATCTTTACCTCTCCCTGCTCCTCCGCTGTGTAATCTGGGCCGTCAAATCCATACTGTGCCTGACACCGTCTGAGCCTGCCTCCTGATGTATAGACATATATTTTGAATGTGTACGCTATCCATACATGTTATCCGGGGAAACGGTACCCTTTCTAACCTTTGTGCAATGACGTGCAATCCATACTGGGCCTAACACCGTCTGAGCCTGCCTCCTGAGACATATATTTTGAATGTGAACGCTATCCATACATGTTATCCGTGGAAACGGTACCCTTTCTAACCTTTGTGCAATCACGTGCAATCCATACTGGGCCTAACACCGTCTGAGCCTGCCTCCTGAGACATATATTTTGAATGTGTACGCTATCCATACATGTTATCCGGGGAAACGGTACCCTTTCTAACCTTTGTGCAATCACGTGCAATCCATACTGGGCCTAACACCGTCTGAGCCTGCCTCCTGAGACATATATTTTGAATGTGTACGCTATCCATACATGTTATCCGGGGAAACGGTACCCTTTCTAACCTTTGTGCAATCATGTGCAATCCATACTGGGCCTAACACCGTCTGAGCCTGCCTCCTGAGACATATATTTTGAATGTGTACGCTATCCATACATGTTATCCGGGGAAACGGTACCCTTTCTAACCTTTGTGCAATCACGTGCAATCCATACTGGGCCTAACACCGTCTGAGCCTGCCTCCTGAGACATATATTTTGAATGTGTACGCTATCCATACATGTTATCCGGGGAAACGGTACCCTTTCTAACCTTTGTGCAATCACGTGCAATCCATACTGGGCCGAACACCGTCTGAGCCTGCCTCCTGAGACATATATTTTGAATGTGTACGCTATCCATACATGTTATCCGGGGAAACGGTACCCTTTCTAACCTTTGTGCAATCACGTGCAATCCATACTGGGCCTAACACCGTCTGAGCCTGCCTCCTGAGACATATATTTTAAATGTGTACGCTATCCATACGTTATCCGGGGAAACGGTACCCTTTCTAACCTTTGTGCAATCACGTGCAATCCATACTGGGCCTAACACCGTCTGAGCCTGCCTCCTGATGTATAGACATATATTTTGAATGTGTACGCTATCCATACATGTTATCCGGGGATACAGTACCCTTTCTCACCTTTGTGCAATCACGTGTAATCCATACTGGGCGTGAGAACGGCTGGCGAGCTGTTAAGCAAGCTACAGCACCTGTGGTTTGCACACGTAAGTTTTTCATTTTTTCAGGAGTGACGGTTAGGCCTAATTCCGGAACTGCGGTTGACCTGCACTTACTGGGAAATCATTGTTCGCGGGTAATAATTGTAATCAGTGATCCCCATCACTAACGTTGTTCAGCGGGTTATCTGCACCTGTAAGCGACAAACGCTGGCCTTTTCAGTGTAGCGCACATGCAGCCACGGACATGTAAGGGCATGACACACCAGTTATTGGCCAATCTCATGTGCCAGAGCCTCACGTGTCCCTCTAGTAAGCCGGACTCGGACCGCGGGGCATGACGGAGTCTCGTTCGTTAACGGAATTAAGCTTGCAATGTGTGCATCTGTTCTGTAGCTGGCATGGTTGAGGTTTCCCAGGTGGAGTCGAATTTAACCGTAGGCTCCACTCCTGGTGGTGCCCTTCTGGACATTCCTTTAAGGTTCAGCTTTGCAACCATACTGCCAACGTAAAACAAACACTTTGCCTTCATGACCGCTGTTTGGAGGGTCATGACTCGTGGGAATAACGCCGCCCAATCAGTTAACCTGCTAGAGAGATCCTTCGTTGCTCCCAAGCATGACATCACACTCCCTAGGAAGAAGGTAATGCCACTGTGGCGACCGTACTCCTGGGGGCGACACAAGTGCACTGATGCCCAGCCACTGCTCGATGAATCTGCTGGTACATTGACCCAGACCACTACATTCCCCTCGCACGCTACACGACCTGAATCTGACCCTGATGAAACTCAGGTTACCCTTCCCATATACAGTTCCATCTTACACGGTGACAAAGAGGAAGCTGCAGATGAAAATGCAGGTTCGGCCCACCCGCCATCAGACACACCACCGTACTATCAGGGGCCCTGTGCCAGTGCCGTCGTCAACGAGTGGGCCCCCCCCTGCTTGCCCAGGATCACAGCACTTGCAAAGTTGAAATACTGTGCAGTGAGATGGAAGATGGGGACGACGAGGAGTCCAGACAAGTACAGGGATTCCCTAGCGAGGAGACTTATTTGATTGTTTTCAATGTTGGGACAGCAATTTTTGGGGAGCACTATACCCTGGAGAATGATAGATGGGGCCCACCATACACTGGAACATTCCAAAGGTGGACATCAGACACTGGAGCAGCATTTACAGGGCCCATTATACACTAGAACATTAGAAATGGGGCCCATTATGTTTGGAGCATTATTTGGGCCCATAAGACAGTGGAGCTTCATCCATGGGGACCAACATATACTGTAGCATTATGTGGAGCTCATCATATACTGTTTCAAACATTATATGGGACCAATGATTCTGTATGGAGAAATAGATGGGCCTCGTCATGAGATGTAAAAAGTGAGGTATTTTTCATTGTACTATACCGCTATTTCTCTGCCGTATCGGAGCATGATGAGTTGTGGTATGTGTTAAAGGGGCGCTCTTTCGCCCAGGGCACATGAAAACCTGCAGCCAGCCCTCCCCCCCACAACTTTAGCCAAATAACCCCCATTTTTCAGTGCGTAACTTGTATTATGAAGTTAATTAAGGTTGACAAGCTTAAGTAAGAAGAATTGATGCTTTTGGCATTCAAATGGGCACTGTAGGTGTGTTTCCTGTCCTCCTCTCACTGCCAACTTTTATTCCCCATTGACTTACATTGGGTTTCGTGTTTCGGGACGACCCCGACTTTTCCCTATAATCGGACGATCTTGCTCGACCCGACTTTTGGAAAAGTCGGGTTTCACGAAGCGAAACGCGACCCTAAAAAACCAAAAGTCGCTCAACTCTAGTGGTGACGTGTTTCTATTATACTTTTCCTCTGATTGTTCCACATCTGTAGATCAGATGTGAGATCATTGCCTAAGAATAGGGGTGCCTGCCGCCTCCAGGTATATTCACTTAACCCATTATTGGCACAAATATGGATTTTTATTATCGGGCAGTTATTGCATTTCCTAGCACTTTATGTTTCTCTTGCATCAGCCACTTTATTTGCACATGCACCTTATAGTAGCAATAGCTGATATGCTGTGATTCGCTGGAATTTGCCCTACATGTTTAATTGGCATTTGCCTTTTTTAATAATTGGAATACCTCTTTTTGCCCTTTGATAATCTGTTTCCTGTGCAATATATACCATGTGTACATGATACCTTGAATCTTTATGTGGCTTTTTTGTATTTTTGTCCCCACTTATAACTTTGTTGCACTCATACTCTATATATGAATATAAATAAAAATATTGAATAATTTTTGGTAAAAACTTCCTTGTAGCTCTCTTTTTCAGTTTTGTTCCGCTCCTGGTTTTGGCTTACAAATACTGAGGTAAAATACTGACCAAATACTCAATGTGTGAACATGACCTCACACATACGTTTGGCTCAATTTTAGACTCTCATAAATAGTTGGAATTCTGACACGGAGACCCCTGGAGCTATCTACTGAGCACTCAACACCTGTCGCCTTTCATTGGCTGGAGAGACATAAAGGGTATATAGTCCCGTAGCTGATGGTAGCTGAAATGGTACCACTGTTAGCAAAGCATATTTTATGTCCTCAGCAGGAGTCCCAACTATAGAGATCATAAATTGTGGTTAAGGGTCAAGCTTTTCTACATAATTTTCTTTCTTTTCTCATTTTACAGCTGTCACCTTGCCTGGCTTTAGTGCTAGTGTAATATTCTGGTGGGCAACTACAGCTCTTGAAGATGATCTTTTCTATTGGCTTAGTCACTACAGATTTGAGTTTAGCGACATTGGGTTTGGAAGCCAACTGATGCTTGATGATGATTTCAGGCCTGACTACCAATTTAAAGGGGTGATGTCTTAGCCCTATCATGCTTTGCTTAAAGTTTAAGGCTAATCGTGTTTAATTTGTTCTGATTCTTCTGTTACTGTGTTTTTTACTCATATTGACTCTATTCCAGACCTCAGCTAATCTTCATTACACTTCTGCTTTCTCCTTAGGTTTGTCTGATTTTTTTTCTGTAGTTCTACTTTGAGTTTTTACCTTTTGCTGCATTTAAGATTCTGTTCCCATCTTGTCTTCTGGCCTGTCACAATATTGACCACTGTAGTGGTGATGAAACATGACTTAGTTCCTGCCATCGTGACTAATGCATCAGTGCTACTTTCCACCAATTTGTGACTATTCTTGGGAACTTGATATGGGGACCTTTCATTAAAGTGTAGGCCACTTGTGTGGTGTAAGGGTGAAAATCATTGTGTTTCTTAGATCTGCACCCCACAGTCTATTCTTCACTCAAAGCTTTACGGCTTAAATAATACACATTCAAGTACATGATCTGCATTGCATGGCAAGGAAACATGCAAAAGATCCTGCTAGAAATTACTAGAACATAATTATCACCTTTTCTTTTAGGATGCACATGGGAAAGACGGATCAGAAGCCATCAGTAATTTCTCAGCTACCCAACTCCTTGTTGTCAGTCTAGCATGTTTGACCTCAACGTCAGTGGTCAGCAAAGCAGACATTTTGTTCTTTGTTCAACCTTGCTCGAGTGAATTTTTCTTGACCTTGTTCTTGTCAATGTTATCCAAACATAAGCTGGCTGTAGACTCACTGTTCTATGATGTGCTGAACCAAAAAATCATTATGATTGGAGCAGAAATAAAGAAAAAAGGGGTCTTTTAGTGACAATAGATATTTCATTTATTTTTTTTCTGGTATCTCTGTATGGGACAGAGAGTAATACAACATGGTGGAGATGTGAACGAAAGAATAAAGCATTACCAAAATCTTATTGCACCTTTGAAAGCTTTCTGTCCAGTGAGTCTAGGCCTAATGATGGACCATTACTTGGATGACTTGGGTTGCTGTTTGATGATCAAAGCATTAATATACCTTTTTTGAAATGGAGGTTTATAGCATACTAAGCCAATATCATTGAGCAACTGAGTTATTTAAAATTGCTCAGCACAGGGAATTCCACAGAAACGGGAAAATTGTTAAGTGTAGAATGGAAAAGGAGAACATCCACATTTCACGGTTAAGCTAATACTATTCTCAGAGTCGTACAATGAAAAGTGAATAAAAGTGGTACTCTATTAAATATAAAACATATAAAATCTCCAGCACATATTAAGTCCCATAACAGTCAGGAAAATTTCCTAATACAAACACATATAGTTAGTCCTATGACATTTGCATCAAATAAGATTACGTTCAGGAAACTCTATAGAGACGACTGGATGGAGTGGGCAGCTGCTTTCCACACATTGCATAAATCCTTCATTCTGTTGGAATTTGTATCTTTTTCAGCATCACGCTAAGAGAATCCATTAAACTCAGAATATGAAAATGCAGCACGCAAGTAATAGGCTGAGTGAAGCTGCGCTGTCACCTGTCATTAGCATCAGACATCATACATAAACACACAAGGTTTGTAAAAGTTCATAAGCAGGGGGGCTGTGCTGGACACACTTTATGAATTTCCAGTTGCAGTAGCACCGCAAGTCCCAAGTAGAGTGTCAAGCTGTCCTCTGTTGGCGCAGTATGTTTTATTAAGTAAGGGAATCCACTGGGCCATGTCATTGGCACCACTGCCAACAAACACACTCTGCATTCTTTTACATTGGCCAAGCTCCATGTATGATGTCGGAGAGTTAATCTTGACATGTCACAGGAAAAAATATTAGAAAGGTCTAATTAGTACATGATCTAGTAAGGGGATCTATTCTCCAAAGCCTAAATAATCTGGACATATAAAGTGAAATATATTCCCACCACGATAACCCCTTTCTATATACTTTACTAGGGAATACAGACGTAGCAGGGAAGACACGTTCTCAAGAGGACCTTCATTAGCTTGGGTAGGTCTTTTTGGAACAACTACTCTGTAGAAGATGGTATTGGTTGACTATGTGTTATATGATCACCTACAGTATATTAAAGGGCAGCTTGCAGTGTAACATTTCCCTTGGTATTAATACCAGCTATATAATCAGTGGAACCCCTGAGGTAGGTGTCGGTTGAGTAACTGTTGTCCTGATAGGGCAAGTCCATCAAAAGGGGGTATGTAAGCCAAATCTGATTGTATAGACTAATCACACAGTCTTGTAGGGTATATAACCCCAATAAAAAAAAAATCAATCATATTTTGTGTTTTAACTGCTGCCTTCATTTTTCAGACACAGAAATTTGTTAAATATGCCAATTAAGGTGCACCCTTGGTGTGGTCACGATGCTCAGTATACCCTTCTGCCTGACCTTTCATGTCCCGACCTCTCTCTCTCTCATGATTGACAGTTCTGGTTTGACTAAGCTGTATTTGTCAACAGTTTACAGTATCTCTCCAGTCAAGCCAGTGATGTCAATCACTAGTGAGGGAGGCAAAGGTATACAAAAACAGTGTGTGGAGTGGGGCACTGATCCTCTTGGCCACACTAAGAGTGCTCCCATGACCGTAATTAGCCTTTTTTATTAAACGTCAGTTTCTGCAGAACAAAGGCAGCAATTAGAGCACTAAAGGTGCAATTATTATACAAGTCACATCCCTTACAAGGTTTTGTGTGTAATTTTTGCTTTCGGTTTGGGCTGACAGATTTTCTTTAACCCCTTTCCAACATCAAGCGTAAATGTACGTCAATGTTGGAATCCCTCCCTTTGATGTGTGCTCCGGTGCTGAGCCCACATCTTTTCCGACACATGCCCAGTTTCTTATTATATAGAAGCATAGGTAAATTTGTGAATGAGAGTATTGTAATATTTGCATGCAACTGAACAGTCATACCCCAGAGTCAATGATACTGGTGTGTTTTTGGCACACACAAGATCATTAGAAAACCATAGAATGAGGATAGGGATCTATGAATGAGGAAGGTGGTTTGCATTTATACAAATGTTGTTCCTCCTTTCTAGTTGAGATGACCATTGCTTCAGGGTTTAGAGGGGGATCAGTGGATGTGGGTCCGAAGGTGACTTATGAGGGAGGCTCTCCCACATACGTGACATAATTAACCACATGTGGTCAGGACAGTAGACACCGCTTTTATCTCAAACAGGGCCGGCTTCAGGTTTTCGAGGGCCCTGGGCAAAAGAGTCTCAGTGGGCCCCTTTAACACATACCACAATGCATGATGCACAGATACGGCAGAGAACTATTGGTACAGTATAATGCCAAAGATTTTACTTCTTACATTACATGAGTAGTATCTATTGTAAATTCTACATACAGTGCCATGCGAAAGTATTCGGCCCCCTGGAACTTTTCAACCTTTTCCCACATATCATGCTTCAAACATAAAGATACCAAATGTAAATTTTTGGTGAAGAATCAACAACAAGTGGGACACAATTGTGAAGTTGAGCGAAATTTATTGGTTATTTTAAATTTCTGTGGAAATTCAAAAACTGAAAAGTGGAGTGTGCAAAAACGCCGGTTTTTATTTTGAAATTTTATGATTTTATAATTCACTTTTAAAGCTGCACATTGTTTTACTGGATTATTGTTACTTGTAGATCAATACATCCATGAATTTAAATGCATTCAAATAAGGAACAAGCATTTTTTATCTCCTATGCTATAAACATAATGGACATGCATATAGCAAGTTATATATAGTATTGCTGTTCCAAGGTAAAAATCTAATTACTTATAATTGCTACTGTAAGACATCGTTACAGATTATTGTGTCTGCATAAGCTGCTGCTCATGTAGGTTTGCTTCATTCAGTACTACGTGGCCAGTGAAATGATTGTTAGATGGCTATCCTGAACAATGTTTTTTTTGGGGGGGGCACAAGAACAAATCTCGGAAAGTTCAACTAATGTTCGTTGTTCGCAGAGGCGCTTAAAGGGAGCCCAAGAGGTAGAGGACAGGATCTATTTAAACAACGCTAAAAAAAGCAGGAGTTCCAGAGGGTGTCATTCTATGAGGATGGTGAAAAGGTTGACCATCTCTTGTCGTTGGTAGCAGCTGCTCAGAGGGAGTCATCCTATGTGTATAGTCTGTATGATGAGGATGACAGTCTGATAGGGGAGACAAAGGATATTCTGAATGTACTCGGGAAGTTCTATAGTGAGTTGAACTACTCCAAGCTATCGGTTGCTGGGGAGGAGATTTTTGGTTTTCTGGAGGGGGCGGGCCTGATGCAACTCAGTGTGGAGGATAGTGATAGAGTGGAAAAACAGTAGAGGAGCTGGAGGAGGAGTTGGCGTCCATGGATAATGATAAGGCCCCCGGGCCAGATGGTTTACCAGTTGAAGTCTATAAGCAGATTAAGGAAGTGATGCTACCCAGACTGTGTGAGGTCTTTCAGGGGGCCCTCGGGGAGGGAAGGCTGCCAGAATCCATGAGGGAGGCAAAGATTGTACGTTGTGGGAATGTCCGAGATTGTAAGCTTTTTGGGTTGTGGTGATTAGTCTGATTGAAGGGAGGTATGAATGTGTAGTGCCTAGGACTCCGTTAGTGTGTTGGGGTATGTTGAAGAGATTGGAATTGTTAATTCAAGGAGGGTGGCTGTGCCTAGGCTACTATTCGTGGCCAGAAAGATAATTGTGAGGTGTTGGATCAGGGCCGAGCCGCCCTCTAGAAAAGAATACATTCAGCAAGTGGACTATACAGTTTGTATGGAAGAAAGTATCTATAGGAGAAGGAATGCTGAAAAAAGTTCGAACAAATTTGGGCATCATAGTTGAGGTAAAGTAAAGGGGGTATATAGACTCTATTCTAGTATTCTAGAGATTGTCTGGAGAATCCTGGGCAGGATCCCTATTCTAGCTGTACATTATGATATTAGTGTGTATTATAAAGTTTATATTTGGGTACCCACAGGAAGGAGAACAACGTGATTGCTGTCTACAAAGAGGTGGGAGGTGGGGGGGTGTTTTTTTAACATACATTTCAAAAAGGAAAGTAATTTTCTAAATGCCTAATTGTATGCTATTTGGTATATTTAGTAATTGTTAAAAAAAATTTTGATGAATAAAAATAAACTGATTTAAAAAAAAAGTTCATTGTTGCAGTCTCTCATATATATTTATTTATACAGTATATATATATATATATATATATATATATATATATATATTAGAGACTCCAGAAGAAGAAAAACTTTACAGGAGGCCAAAGGTATGAATAGAAAATATAAAGTTTATTACATATATTTGGAGGGAATATAAAAAAGAAAGAGTACTGCAGGGTACAGGAAAAAGGTAGGTACACCCAGATAGTGTAAAACATAAACTAATACTCAAAAATTATTAATATAGCTTATTCGCATAGACCCTAATACACATATGATAGTCCCAAAGAGGGGGGACAAATGTGATCATGAAAAAGGTGCAGTAAACATTGCCATTATGTGCATATTAAGCAGCTTTACACATAAAATTAAAAGTGTATATGAAACAACAAATTCTAAGTGTGTACATAGAAAGCTTGCACACCAAAGCCAAAATAAAACTGTAAAGGGCAAAGTTGCTAGTAAAAAATATGTATGTATTGGCAAGGTGTGAGGCTATCAAAATGGCAGGTCTCTTGCATGTGAGATTTTTCGGTCACTATGTATTGGTAATATGTGGTCTGGTCATGATGTGGCAGTATTTGACACTTGTGTGTGGTATTACTTGGTCACTATTCTTGGTAATATGTGTTCTAGTCATGGTGTGGCAGTACTTCCCCCTTGTATGTTGTATGTAGTATTGTATCATCACTACATGGTGGGAATATGTGGTCTGGTCATGGTGTGGCAGTATTTATCCCTAGTATGCAATATTATTCGGTCACAATGTGGTGGTACTATGTGGTCTAGTCACAGTGTGGCAGTATTTCCCCCTTATATGCAATATTATACCATCACTACATGGTGGTAATATGTGGTCTAGTCATAGTGTGGGGTTATTGTCCCTTGTATGTTGTATTATTCAGTCACTATGTGGTGGTAGTATGTATTCTAGTCATGGCATGGTAGTGGTTGTCCTTTGTACTGTATGTGGTATTATTTGGTCACTATATGGTGATAGTATGTATTCTAGTCATGGTATGGCAGCATTTGTCCCTTGTACTGTATGTGGAATTATTCAGTCAGTATGTGTCGGTAGTAAGTATTCTAGTCATGGTGTGGCAGTATTTGTCTCTTGTATGTGGTATTATAAGGTCACTATGTATTGCTAATATGTGGTCTAGTCATGGTTTGGCGGTATTTGACCCTTGTATGTGGTATTATTCGGTCACTGTGTGGTAGTAATATGTGGTCTAGTCATGGTATGGTGGTATTTCCTTTTTGTATGTAGTATTATTTGGTCACTATATGGTGGAATATGTGGTCTGGTCACAGTGTGGCAGTATTTGTCTCTTGTATGTGGTATTATACTGTCACTACATGGTGGTAATATGTGGTCTAGTCATGGTGTGACATTATATCTAGAGATGAGCGAGCATACTCGTGAGGATTCGGTACTCAGCGAGTAATGCGGTACTTGAATCCTCGCGAGTATTTCACTACTCGCCTCGCAATATTCGCAACAGCCCGCACAACCCTGCACAGTCCCGCACAGCATGGCACAGTCCCAGCACAGCCCAACACGGCCCACCACAATCCCACACAGCCCAGCACAGTCCCCGCACAGTCCTGCACAGTCCCGCACAGCCCAGCACGGCCCACCACAGTCCCATACAGCCCATCACAGTCCCGCACAGTACCTGCAAAGCCCTGCACAGTCCCCGCACAGCACGGCACAGTCTTCGCACAGGCCAGCACAGTCCCGCACAGCCCAGCACAGTCTTTGCACAGGCCAGCACAGTCCCCGCAGAGGCCAGCACAGTCCCGCATAGCCTGGCACAGTCCCCGCACAGGCCAGCACAGTCCCGCATAGCCTGGCACAGTCTTCGCACAGTCCCCGCCCAGTCCATCACAGTCCCCGCCCATTATTCGCATTTCCCATAGACTTACATTGGACTCGGTACTCGTTACGAGTACCTGAGTATTAGGAGGTACTCATAACGAGTACAGCGAGTCCGAATACTACAGTACTCGCTCATCCCTAATTATATCCTCCTTGTAAGTAGTATTATATTGTCACTACGTTTTGAAAATATGTGGTCTGGTCATGGTGTAGCGGTATTTGTCATTATATGTGGTATTATTGGTTTATTAGTCCAAGTATAGTGAATTTCATTATGTATGGAGATAGCGTTTTCTCTTTGATATCAATAAAGAGAAGATTCTTTATTTCTATTAGATAGTAAATACTTGAAACTTTAACTCCTCCCTGTCTGGTGACATACTGTTACACAGTGGCAAAGATGCACTTTCAGGGGTTCTCTGATGAAAACAAGTAATCACCTCTGCACAGGATAAGGGTTTACTTATTGGTCGGTGGGGGTCTGAATGCTAGGACCTACACCAATTGGCCGAATCTGGAACTTCTATTCCCATTAGAATTAGTCAGCATGTTCAACTCAGTCACTGATCCAATCATTCCCTAAATAGCTGCCAAGCATTGCGCTTAACTTATTCTGGCAAAGAGGATGAATGGAGTGGCTGTCAGTTATTTGACTTGCCACTGCATTTTAAAATGGGGATAAAAGTGCCTTTCCAGGGACAAAAGTTACACATTCTTCCAATTGGTGTGGTTCCCAATGGACGGACCACATCGCTCAATAAGTTATTACCCATCCTGAGGATAACGTGTTTTTACAGTCGATACTCCACTATAACTTAGATAACACCTAATACAGTGGGGGAAAAAGTATTTAGTCAGCCACCAATTGTGCAAGTTCGCCAACTTAAAAAGATGTGAGAGGCCTGTAATTGATATCATAGGTAGACCACAACTATGAGAGTCAAAATGAGAAAACAAATCCAGAAATCCTTGTCTGATTTGGTAAGATTTATTTTTCAAATTATGATAGAAAATAAGTATTTGGTCACCTAAAAACATGCAAGATTTCTGTCTCTTACAGACCTGTAACTTCTTCTTTAACATGCTCCTCTGTCCTCCATTCATTACCTGTACAAGTGGCACCTGTTTGAACTTTTATCAGTATAAAAGATACCTGTCCACAACCTCAGTCACACTCCAAACTCCACTATGGTGAAGACCAAAGAGCTGTCGAAGGACCCCAGAAACAAAATTGTAGCCCTGCACCCTGCTGGGAAGACTGAATCTGAAATAGGCAAGCAGCTTGGTGTGATGAGACCAACTGTGGGAGCAATAATAAAAAAATGGAAGACATGCAAAACCACTGATAATCTCCCTCGATCTGGGGCTCCACGCAAAATCTCACCCAGTGGGGTCAAGATGATCATGAGAACGGTGAGAAAAAATTCCAGAACCACATGGTGGGACCTAGTAAATGATCTGCATAAAGCTGGGACCACCATAACAAAGGCTACCATCAGTCGCACACTACGCTGGCAGGGACTTAGATCCTGCAGTGCCAGACATGTCCCCCTGCTTAAGCCAGTACATGTTTGGGCCCATCAGAAATTTGCTAGAGAGCATTTGGATTATCCAGAAGAGTAATGAAAGAATGTCATATGGTCGAATGAAAGCAAAGAACTGTTTGGTAGAAGCAAAACTCGTCGTGTTTGGAGGAGACAGAATGCTGAGTTGCATCCAAAGAACACCATACCTATCGTGGAGCATGAGGGTGGCAACATCATGCTTTAGGGCTGTTTCTCTGCAAAGGAACCAGGATGACTGATCCGTGTACATGAAAGAATGAATGGGGCCATGTATCGTGAGATTTTGGGTGCAAACCTCCTTCCTTCAGCAAGGGCATTGAAGATAAAATGTGGATGGGTCTTTCAACATGATAATGATCCCAAGCACAATGACAGGGCAATAAAGGAGTGACTTCGTTAAAAGCATATGAAGGTCCTGGAGTGGCCTAGCCAGCCTCCAAATCTCAACCCCATAGAAAACCTTTGGCAGGGTTTGAAAATCCGTGCTGCCCAGCAACAGGCCCAAAACATCACTGCTCTAGAGGAGATCTGCATGGAGGAATGGGCTAACATACCACCAACAGTGTGTGCAAACCTTGTGAAGACTTACAGAAAACGTTTGACCTCTGTCATTGCCACCAAAGGATATATAACAAAATATTGAGATGGACTTTTGTTAATGTCCAAATACTCACTGGCAAAAATTAAGAGACCACCACATCAACACCCTGTCATGGGCAGCCCAATCTCTACACCTGAACCCCATTGAAAACCTCTGGAAAGTAATCAAGAGGATGATAGATAGTCACAAGCCATCAAACAAATTAGAACTGCTTACATTTTTGTGCCAGAAGCAGTGTGAAAGACTGGTGGAAAGCATGCCAAGACACATGAAAGCCGTTTTTAAAAATCATGGTTATTCCACAAAATATTGATTTCTGAACTCTTCCTGAGTTAAAACATTAGTATTGTTGTTTCAAAATGATTATGAACTTGTTTTCTTTGCATTATTTGAGGTCTGAAAGCACTGTTTTTATTTATTTTGACCATTTCTCCTTTTCAGAAGAAAAACAATATTTATTGCTTGGAAATTCGGAGACATGTCAGAAGTTTGAAGACTAAAAGAACATTTTACATTTTACTCAAAAATATACCTATAAAGAAAAAAATCAAACAAAACTGAACATTTGGAAGTGGTCTCTTAATTTTTGCCAGAGCTGTGTATATCGATTACTGTTACAGTATGGGTGTTTGAGCAAAACTCTATTCTACTGTGCACTGCACATTATATGCACACCTTATTTTTGGGCTACTAGAATTCACGGACTAAAGTGCTGTATATAGAGTAATCTGATTAAAACTTCACTTTTAATAATATATTAAAGCACAAGGAATCACCAATATACAACCTAAAAGACATGTAACATAAAAGACCAAACTTGGTAAGAAACAGAAAAAATGGTTATCCAGCTCACCCATAAACTGAATCCTCCGGTAGCGCAGGGACAGGAGAGCCTGTTTTAGCAGCAGGAAATGAAGACATCTTGGTAGGGATTTCCTGCTGCCGACACAGGCTCTCATGGCCATGCACTAGTGAAAGGACTTCAGGTTGTGAGTGAGCTGGATAACCATTTTTTTCTATGTAAATTATCATCGCAGTATTCAATAACAAAGCATATAAGAAACCCAATAGAACTATTAAGCATGTATTTCTCGATGCGTTTCGCCTCCACTCGATTCAGAATGTGAGGATTGACAAGTAACTTAGTTCAATCAGAGAACTCAAAATTTCTGTGAATCAAGTGTTCATTTGGGGGAACAGTATCCATCCATCCATGCCAGACAACTGTCAGCCATGACCTAGTACTCCTTTCTGACACTCACTATTGATTACTCATAGAAAACTACTAGAATTCAGTATTTATGCTGTCCTGCTTCCTCTTTTTAATTATCGTTTATTTTTAGCATGTCTTGTATTTTCATGTATTAAAATCAGGCTTGTCCAATTTTGGTGTCCTAAAAAAAATTATGTTATTGATTGAATATTTCTGATTATTTATACTCTCGTTGAAGTAGTTTTTTCATCTCATATTTTGTCTGCAGGAATAGTTCTTTGCACTACACACATCTTTATGGTAATGCTTTGGGGTTAATTTCCTTCTTATCTAGGTTTAAAGATATTACAACCCTACCCAACTTTATAAGAACCAAAATTGGGCAAGACACTTAGCATTAGCAAGCACATCGATAGCATTCTGTGGTTCTGGTTACTAAATAGAACATTTAGAGAGTTATCCACGTCCTACAGGAGAATAGTTGATCATAGTTGACCATCATTGACATACCACAGTTGATACATTTAGGGACACATTTTAGAACTACTTCTTGTTTCTACTACTCCTAAAGTATTGCCACCATTTGGGACCTTATGCTAAGACATTCTACTTTCACATAGAAACCGAAAAGAGGAATAAAACTGTTGTCTGATGTATTCACAGCCACAGGAGACCATGCTGTGGTGCATTATAGTAAGATGTCTCCAAATAATTTTCACATGAATTACTAAAGTGCAAAATATGTATAATTTATTGGAATTTAAATAAATCACAGGGACAGAGTTCTGAGGTTATTGGCATAAGGTGCTCAGAATATTAAATTATAATTACTTCAAACGGACAACAACCCATGTAGCATTACAATGACAATCTGAGCGAAAGAGACCATCAAGAAAGTACTTAATGTAGCACAATGTCGCTCCTTTTTATTGTACTTAATCAACCACAATGTTGTGGAGTATTCCCTTCGTCATTAAATTTGCACACTGGGTAATACAGTTACTTTCTTGAAAAAATAGTTGTGCATTTGTGGTTATTTATGTTTATAACTAAGCATATTTATTAACTGATTAAATTGCTTATTGACAATGGAGTTGTTTGAATGCTATCAGTGATTGACAGCGGTATTTAAAAGGGTAAGCTTCAATTTGGAAGCAAGAAGTTGAACATAATTCTAATGTGAATGTAAAGTCGCTGAAAGATTAAAGGGCATTTCCAAGACGAAAAAATATTGCTGGACCATTGTTATGATAAGCCACTAATGAGTTAATGATGAAGGTCCACTACCTAAGACCCCCACTAAGAAGTTCCAGGCCTTGACATATGTATGAGAAAGCTACTATATTTGGTTTATTTATTCTGCTTGTGGGTGTCATAAATACTAGATGCTGATACAGCTGACCCTGCAATGACGAGCACGCGGCCCACTGCTGGCACAGGGCACCCCACCGCCTTCTCAGGGGCCCATAGCGGCCGGGCGGCAGTGCAGGGAGATTGATTCTCCCTGCTCTGCCGCAGAATGTAACTGTATAGGCGTGCTGTGCACACCGATAGTTACAATAGCGTAGCTCCGGGTGGGCCCCCTCAGAGCATGGGGTGTGGGGCGACCACGCCCCTCAGCCCCCATGGTAGCTACGCCACTGAAAACAACAATACTAATGTTTTAACTCAGGAAGAGTTCAGAAATCAATATTTTGTGGGATAAGCATGATTTTTAATCACAGCTTTCATGCGTCTTTGCATGCTTTCCACCAGTCTTTCACACTGCTTTTGGGTGACCTTATGCCACTTCTGGTACAAAAATTTAAGCTGTTCTTCTTAGTTTGATGGCTTTTGACTATCCATCTTCCTCTTGATTACATTCCAGAGGTTTTCAATGGGGTTCAGGTCTGGAGATTGGGCTGGCCCTGACAGGGATTTGATGTGGTGGTCATCCACACACTGATTGACCTAGCTGTGTCGCATGGCACATTGTTCTGCTGGAATAACCAATCCTCAGAGTTGGGGAACATTGCCTGAGTAGAAGGAATCAACTGTTTTTCCATGAGAACCTTGTATGCGGCTTGATTCATTCATCCTTTGCAAAGATTAACCTGCCAAATTCCAGCCTTGCTGAAGCATTCCAAGATCATCACCGATCATCCACCAAATTTCACACTAGGTGCAAGACAATGTGGCTTGAATGCCTCTCCAGGTCTCCGTCTAACCATTAGACGACCAGGTGTTGAGCAAAGCTGAAAATTAGACTCAACAGAGAAGATTACCTTACTCCAGTCCTCTATGGTCCAATCCTTATGGTCTTTGGCAAACTTCAGCCTTGCTCTCCTTTGCTTCTCATTGATGAAAGGCTTTTTTCTAGCTTTACATGACTTGAACCCTGCCTCTAGGAGCTTGTGCCGAACTGTTCTTGCCGTGCACTTCACCCCAGCTGCCATTTGCCATTCCTTTTGTAGGTCATTTGATGTCATCCTGCAGTTGCTGAGTGACATTCAAATAAGATGACGGTCATCCTGGTCAGTGGAGAGTCGTTTTTGCCCTCTGCCGGTCTGTAGTTTTGTTATCCCCAATGTCTGCTGCTTGACCTTGTAATGGACTGCCGTCTTAGAAATTTTAAGGATGGAGGCAACATGATGCTCACTGTATCCCTCTGCTAGTAAAGCCAGAATTGAGCCCTTCTTGTCCTCAGCCAAGACTTTTCTTTTCAACTTCTTTGGCTTGGTTAAAAGTCACTTTTTCATACCTATTACTTTTGGGATATTACTAGCACTTATTTTGCCATCCAGCTTGTCCTATTGCAAGAGGATTGTGAACACTACAGCAGGGTTTTTTATACTTTCCTTCGTTAACTAAGATTTGGTTCAGGTGATCACCTAATCAGAAGCACATTAAGTGGAATGAGGTGTCCTTGTGTTGGAATTCAACTGACACTGGAATGAAATGGCTGTCAGACATGTAGAGAAGCTGATTTTTATAAAACTGTGCAGTGGTCTCTTAATTTTTGCCAGAGCTGTATATATATATATATATATATATATATATATATATATATATATAAAAATTTTGGTAGTGCCACATCAATAAAAGCCAAATCTATCAACATATAAAATTAATAAACCTGAATGGTAAGCATGTAATGAAAAAAATCTAAATGCATCTGCTGTACGCAAAAATTGCAATAAAAAGATCAAAATGTTGTATGTATCCAAAGCAGGCATCAATAATAACGTCTGCTTGCCATGCAGGAAACATATACTCACATAGCTCCATTGTAGATAAAAAACAAAAAGTTACAAGTCTTAGAAAATGGTGACACAAAACAATTATTTTTTATTTATTTATTTTTTTATAAAATTCCAAATTTTTTATATCACTGATGCACTGCTGAACCAGCTGTCAGTCAGAGCTGAGGTGTGGTTACAGTCACTGGCATCTGTGGCTGCAAGGCCTAGGCTGCCGAGAGGAATAAAGTTACTTTCCTCCCAGTAGGTAGGATTTCAGTGTGACAGCCTCACGGCTTTGAACACTATTAACTTACTGCTGAATCCCAGATCTGCAGGTTGAGCGTTCGCTCACATCTGCATCTAAAAAATCTCTCCGATGTTCATACTGGAAAGTTGGATGAGTGTCATGCATATGTCATACGAGAGCTATGAGAGTGTGCATTTTTTTTTATTTCCTAGCATCTACAGATGCTTCTCAAACAATTAGAATGTCATCAAAAAGTTAAAAAGTTAATTTATCACGTAGTTTGGTTATTAAATATACAGCTATCAGACAGGGAAGGGATATGGGTGATAAATTAGACATTCTCCTCGGAACAGGCAGATCTCAATTGATGTCAACTAGCACCATATATTCCACTCTGTGTAAGGAATGGGCTTGGGATGCTAAAAGCTCTGGCCTGGCGAGATGGATAAAAGATATGGATGGTTTGGAGATTGGAGATACTGTATATTAGAAGCTACTAGGGCACAAAGGAAAGTTATTCCATATAACAGCTATACTGATATGGCTTTACTATTATTGCATAGGGCTTATATTACCCCGTACGTGCAATCCAGAATGTCTCCCACGAATTCTTATCAATGTATAAAATGTGGTTTACATAATACTGATATTTTTCCACCATATGTGGGGGTGTATTAAAATTCAAAAATGATGGCATGATATTCACTCTGAATTGCAACAATTGAGTGGGATTGAATTCCCTCTTAAGGGGCCTTTACACATAGCGATATCGCTAAAGCGTTACCGATAGTGTTGAGCATTCCGATACCGCAAGTATCGGGTATCGGCCGATACTTGCTGTATCGGAATTCCGATACCGACTTCCGATATTTTTTCAATATCGGAATTCGGCATCGGAATCGGAAGTTCAAAGTTGATTGACAGACTGACGTCATCATGATGCGCGGTGTGTGCGCATCATGATGCGCCGTCATTTCGGGCCTTCCGGGGGTCTCTGCCGGCCTGCCGGGGGGCTGTGCCGGCCTGCCGGGGGGCTGTGTGGACTGCCCGGGGTCTGTACCGGCCTGCCGGGGGGCTGTGCCGGCCCGCCGGGGGGCTGTGCACCCTGTGGGGGTCTGTACCGGCCTGCCGGGGGGCTGTGCCGGCCTGCCGGTGGTCTGTGCACCCTGTGGGGGTCTGTACCGGCCTGCCGGGGGGCTGTGCACCCTGTGGGGGTCTGTACCGGCCTGCCGGGGGGCTGTGCCGGCCTGCCGGGGGGCTGTGCTGATGTCCGGGGGTCTGTGCAAGCATCGTCCGATGGGACTACAAGTCCCATCGGGCGATGCCTGCTACCATGACAGTGATTGACACATTAGCCAATGATGGGACAGTAGTAGTCCCATCATCCGGCTAATGTGTTAAATGTTAAAAAAAAAAAAAAAAAAAATACTACATACATACTACATGCATGCTACATACATACTACATGCATGCTACATACATACTACATGCATGCTACATACATACTACATGCATGCTACATACATACTACATGCATGCTACATACATACTACATGCATGCTACATACATACTACATGCATGCTACATACATACTACATGCATGCTACATACATACTACATGCATGCTACATACATACTACATGATACATACTACATATATACTACATGCATGCTACATACATACTACATATATACTACATGCATGCTACATACATACAACATATATACTACATGCTACATACTACATATATACTACATGCATGCTACATACATACTACATGATACATACTACATATATACTACATGCATGCTACATACATACTACATATATACTACATGCATGCTACATACATACTACATACATACTACATACATACTACATGCTACATACATACTACATATATACTACATGCATGCTACATACATACTACATGCTACATACTACATATATACTACATGCATGCTACATACATACTACATGATACATACTACATATATACTACATGCATGCTACATACATACTACATACATACTACATGCATGCTACATACATACTGCATGCTACATACATACTACATGCTACATACATACCACATATATACTACATACATACTACATACAATACATTCATACAATACATACATAGACATACAGTACATATAACATAGAGTAACATACTTACCAATACTTGTCACATTGTTCCCCGAAGCCATTGTCTTTTCCGGAATAAATATTAACATAACAAACCACAAAAATACTCACCCACGATCTGAAGCAGTCCACGAGTGTGTCCCACGACGATCTTGGGTAGAGAACAGCAGCATCAGAAGATGCTGCCGTTCTCTACGGGCTGCAGGAATCCAATGACGGAAGGTAGGTATCCTTCCGCACTGTATTCCTCCGCCACTTAAAAAAAAAAAGTCCCTAGTCTCACTTTATGCCATTGCTGCGTGGGAAATTTTTTAGCTGGTTGGCTATTGCAGATTCAGTCTTCCCAGCCTGGTGCAGGGCTACAATTTTGTTTCTGGTGTCCTTTGACAGCTCTTTGGTCTTCACCATAGTGGAGTTTGGAGTCAGACTGTTTGAGGGTGTGCAGAGGTGTCTTTTTATACTGATAACAAGTTTAAACAGGTGCCATTACTACAGGTAATGAGTGGAGGAAAGAGGAGACTCTTAAAGAAGAAGTTACAGGTCTGTGAGAGCCAGAAATCTTGATTGCTTGTTTCTGACCAAATACTTATTTTCCACCATAATATGCAAATAAAATGAAAAAAAAACAGACAATGTGATTTTCTGGATTTTTTTTTCTCAGTTTGTCTCCCATAGTTGAGGTCTACCTATGATGTAAATTACAGACGCCTCTCATCTTTTTAAGTGGTGGAACTTGCACTATTGCTGACTGACTAAATACTTTTTTGCCCCACTGTATATGTAGTATGTATGTAGCATGCATGTAGTATATATGTAGTATGTATCATGTAGTATGTATGTAGCATGCATGTAGTATATATGTAGCATGTAGTATATATGTTGTATGTATGTAGCATGCATGTAGTATATATGTAGTATGTATGTAGCATGTAGTATGTATGTAGCATGCATGTAGTATATATGTAGTATGTATCATGTAGTATGTATGTAGCATGCATGTAGTATGTATGTAGCATGCATGTAGTATGTATGTGGTATGTATGTAGCATGTAGTATGTATGTAGCATGCATGTAGTATATATGTGTTATGTATGTAGCATGTAGCATGCATGTAGCATGCATGTAGTATGTATGTAGTATGTATGTAGTATATATGTGGTATGTATGTAGCATGTAGTATGTATGTAGCATGCAGTATGTATGTAGCATGTATGTAGTATATATGTAGTATGTATGTTGCATGTAGTATGAATGTAGCATGTATGTAGTATGTAGTATGAATGTAGCATGTATGTAGTATGCATGTTGTATGTATGTAGCATGTAATTTTTTTTTTTTTACATTTAACACATTAGCCGGATGATGGGACTACTACTGTCCCATCATTGGCTAATGTGTCAATCACTGTCATGGTAGCAGGCATCGCCCGATGGGACTTGTAGTCCCGGGTCGTATCGTTGTCGGGATCGCTGGTGCATCACTAAATGTAAAGGGGCCTTTACTCCACAATGGGCAATTTTTATTGTTTTGGAGGAGACTCAAAGAGCATTACCTAGACACATCAGGGCCATGTTGGTGATTTGGGCCTCAGTGGTAAAGAAAAGTATATTACATCAATGGTTAAACTCAAATGTTCCGTCGAAACCTTTGATATTAACAAAAATTCATTTTCTATTTAAAATGAACTGGTTAGAGTCTTTGACCAACAAAGAAAAGTTCACGGAGAAATTCTTTACTAGATGGTCATTCTTTATTCCTTCTTTAGACACAGAGACTAAGAATAGACTTAAGAAGCAATTCGAAGGCACCAATTGGTATTTACTACAAAGCATTGGAGGACACGCACCAATTTGAGGAAACTTTTCAAATGTTGACACTCACAGGGAAGGGAGGGGGAGGGGATAAGGGAAGAGGTAGGATTACTGTTCAATGTCATGAGCATTTTATAACTGTATATGCCTTTTTGTTTCATGTTAAATTTAATAAAAATAGTTTAAAAAAAAGTTAATTTATTTCAGTTATTCAATAAAAAAATATAATATCATATATTAAATAGAGTCTTTACAAAGTGATCTATTTCAAGTGTTTATTTCTGTTAATGTTGATGTTGATTATGGCTTACAGCCAATGAAAACCCAAAAGTCATTATCTCAGTAAATTAGAATAAATAACAAAAACACCTGCAAAGGCTTCCTAAGAATTTAAAAGGTCCCTTAGTGTGTTTCAGTTGGCGCCACAATCATGGGGAAGACTGCTGACTTGACAACTGTCCAGAAGGACTATTGACACACTCCACAAGAAAAGTAAATTTTGCATTTCATTTGGAAATGAAGGTCCCAGAGTCTGGAGGAAGAGTAGAGAGATAGACAACACAAGCTGCTTGAAGTCTAGAAATAAACACTTGAAATAGATCACTCTGTTTGTAATGACTATATAATATAGGAGTTTTTGTATTGAAGAACTAAAATAAATTAACTTTTTGATGATATTCTGATTTTGTGAGAAGCACCTGTATATGTCATCCTTATGACATGCATTTGTAATCCGTTTTCAGCATCATCTATTACACAGTATAATGCTCTATGTAACCTAAAGCTAGTTTACAAAACTAAAAAAGCAATCATATATACAGATATAGAAAGATGACAGAAAAATATTTCATACCATATTTTTCAAACTATAAGACGCATCTCAAATTTTGGGCTGAAAAATAGCAAAAAAATAGATTTTTATAAAATGGGGGGTCCATTTTATTGTCCAAATTGTTAAGGTATCTTACCTGGGGGCCAGCGGTGGTAGAGCGGGGTCATAGGAGGCATGTTTCCTTCCTCAGGAAGCAGGCGGCAGAAGTGGGGCAATGCTGCAGGCCCTGGGTGGGGGGAAGGGGTATCACAGAGGTGCGATAAGGCTGGCCAGGTAAGGCAGAGCAGAGTGCATTGCGTAGAGCAAGGTCCCTTCCCCAGCAGAAGTGTGGCGATGCTGCGGACTCGGTGTCGGTGGTGAGCAGAGCAGACTGCATCAGAACAAGGCTCCAGTGGGTTGCTATTAGAGATGAGTGAATTTGTTCGGCTTTTGTCCCCAAATCTGATTTTGACATATTCGAGCCATATTCGAACACTATTCGTGCCGAATGTACAGTATGTCTTATGATCGGTTCCAAACATATTCCGTAATTTCTACTCCCTTTGACTCTAATGATGTTCAGCTGTGTTTGCCGAATATTGCAAAAACAATATTCTATTCCGATCGTATTCGGAACCGAATCCGAACAAATTTGCTCATCTCTAGTGGCTATGACCGCTGGAGGTCTACAGAAGACCTCTGTGCCTGTCATTGTAAATCTCCTATGAATGCCAGCTGATCAGATTAGCTGTCTTGTGTGGGGAAAGATGCTGTTTTAGTGTCGGAGCCCGCATCAAAGGTAGGGACACGACCTATGACGTACCTATATGTCAAAAGTTGTGAACAGGTTAATCTGAAAATGAAGAAAAAGGAATAATCGGATGTTCAAAAAAATAGCAGTGTCTGCGTTTTCATTTACAAACTTGAACATTTACAGTATAAACTGATATTTCTTTACAGACTTAGCTTTTCTGTCAGTCACTGAACTAATATCTAGTTGTATAACCTTTATTTTAGATAACTGCTTTACATCTGTGTGGCATTTAGTCAACTAACATCTGACACCTACGAACAGATATTCCAGCCCAAGCTGGCTGGACTACATTCCACAGTTCTTTTGCATTCTTAGGTTTTGTATCAAAAACGGCATTTTTGATGTCACACCACAAATTCCCAATCAGATTGAGGTCTGGGGAATAGGCTGGCCCCTTCATAACATCAATCTTGTTGGTCTGGAACCAGGATGTTGCCATCTTGCTGCTGTGTTTGGGGTCGTTGTCCTGCTGAACACACATTCCAACGGCATTTCTTCTTCAGCAAAAGGCAGCATGATATCTTCCAGTGTTTTCATATATTCAAACTGGTCCATGGTGTCTGGTGTGTGATAAAAAGGGCCAATTCCATAGTATGAGAAACGTCCCCAACCATTATGCTTGCACCTCCATGTTTTACAGTGTTCACAGTGAGCTGTGGCTTGAATTCAATGTTTATGTGTTGTCTCAAACTGTTTGTGGTCATTAGACCCAATAAGAACAATCTTATCAGTCCATAGAATGTTGCACCTCTTCTCTTTAGGTCCATCAATGTGTTTTTTTAGCAAACTGTAACCTTTTCAACACGTTTATTTTTCAGCAATTTACTTTACAATGGTTTCTTGCACATAGTTTGGCTTCACGTAGGCACCTTCTGATGGTTGCAAGCTTCACAGGTAACTGAAGATCTTCTTTGATCTCCCTGTAGATGATCATTGGATGGTTCGTTGCCATTCATGTGATTCTATTATCTATGCGGATGGTAGTATTTATTTTCCTACAACGTGTTTCAGGTGATGTTTTCCATTTTAAAGCATTGGATATCTTTTTAGCTGAGCAGCCAATTATTTTCTGCATTTCATGTTTTCCCCTCTCCAATCACCTACTTGATCATAGTTCTTTCTCCTTCGGTACAATGTCTGTAATGAATAGAGTTGAACGAAACAGGTCGGTCAGATTCAAAAATCGCCGACTTTCAACAAAGTCAGGTTTCACCGATCGAAACCCGACCCTAGCGTGAGGTCGGCCATGAGGTCGCCGATCAGCGCGCCAAAGTCGCATTTCAATTGATGCTTTCAGCGCCTCTTCTCACCCAATGATGGAGGACGCACACTGTGGGCAACACGATGACATGCGCAGCGGCAAGCACCATCTTAGAGAAGGGCATTGAAGTGATTGGCTGGCTTTGTGTGGCGTTACAGTGGGTATAAAAGGCTGTGAACGCCGACCGCCATCTTACTTCTGCCGATCTTACAATAGGGAGAGGTGCTGCTGCTGATTCTGAACAGGGAGAGCGTTAGGCAGGGAAGAAGAAAAAAAAACTGCTTCTGCTGATAGCGTTTTTCTCAGTACAGTTAGTGTGCAGTGAAAGGGGAGAATTTTTGTTGTGTGCAGCAGCACTGGTGGTGATTAGGCTGCCTTTTAAGGCTACCTGCTAGCTGCATTGCTGTGTGCACACTGCTGTTCAAACGTCTTTTTTCAAAGCACTCCAAATTTTATTATTTTGTCCTGGTGAGTTACTGAGCGTTCATTTTTTCACACATCGTCTAGCGGTGTACGCTCCTCACACACTACCGTGTACCAGCTGGTATCACGGACAAATAAAAGCTATCTGGGTGTGACTCTGGAAGAAAAAGGAGTTTGTCCGTTTTTCCAGACCTACACCTTAGAGTTGTGTCCGTTTTTCAAACAGTTTAGTATATCTGCTGTTTGATTACGGTCAAAACTAGACAGACAGCGTGTGCCAGTCCGTACACAAATACACGGAGCTTGACAATTTTACATACACACACCGTTCATGAGGATGAATGAACTTATGGAGATCAACATCCAACACTGCGGAGACACCATCACATGTTTCTCAACGCAGTGATTCTAGGGCAATGCCCCCACCCTTATGGGAAATATGTAAATATATGCAAAACACAAGCCGCGGAGACACCATCACATGTTTCTCAACGCAAGCAATGACTAGCCAGGTCTTTCCCCGGGAGGTCATTCATCCTCATTTTTCACAGTCTTCTACTAGGCATTGCTCCTACTGGCCAGTTTCCTACTCCACACTGATGAGGGGCAATACCCCGAAACAGCTGTCTGTGGATGGATACCATGTTTTGGCATAGGTGGTTTCCTTCATTGGAGACTGCCCTTCCCGTGGTTCTACACCTTAGAGTCCTGTCCGTTTTTCACAGTTTCGTATATCTATTGTTCGATTACGGTCAAAACTAGACAGAGACAGCGTGTGTCAGTCCATATACAAATACATGGAGCTTGATGATTTTACATACACACATCGTATAGAGCTGTCCGATTCTCCAACAGTATTGTATATCTGCCGTTCGCATTACAGACACTTTTATACCTAGTCAGCGTGTGTGTGTGACACTCCGTAAATACATATACAGAGATTGTTAGTTGCACAAAAATCATATACAGCTGTACACGTCTGATACAGTTCCGTATATCTGCTTGTTGGATTACGGTCCAATACATACTGTGAGAGCGTCTGTGACTAACATAATATATACGTTTATTTAATTTGTTTAATACATCTTACACAGCTGGACGCTCCTCATACAGTACCATCTCTCTGCTGGTATTTTTGGTACATTTTCCCAAACATGATGAAGTATGGTGGAAGAGGCCGCGGACGTGGGCAGGGGGACGCAGCAGGTACTGATGGTAGTGGTGCATCGGCTGGTTCTGGCAAAAGCACAATAGCATCTAAGGCAGGAGGTGTTGAGCCTGTGTCATCCTCTGGCCCAAGAAGGCCTGTAAGGATGCCTTTTCTTGGAGTAGGAAAACCGCTTTTAAAGCCGGAGCATCAGGAACAGGTTTTGGCGTACATTGCCGAAACAGCCACCAGCTCTATTGCCTCCTCTTCTGAACGATCGAAACCTGCAAGCACGGAGTCGTCAGTGCAGGGTTCTGGTAATAAAAAACCCCTTTCCTTGTGTCCTTCACCCCCACCAAAAGTTAAGGATGCGGCAGCCCACACTTCAGATTACTCTATGGAGCTCTTTTCTCATACCATGCCTGGGTTATCCAGTCAAATCCTGAATTCCCCAGTCCAAGATGAATCTTACATGGAGTGCACTGATGCACAGCCACTGCTAGATGATTCTGCTGGTACATTGACCCACAGCACTACATTGCCCTCGCAGTCTATTGAGCCAGAATCTGACCCTGATGAAACCCAGGTTCCCCTTCCCGCATACTATACCACCTTACATGGTGACACAGAGGAAGGTAAAGAGGAAGGTGCAGATGACTTTGAAGAGGAGGTAATGGATGACCCAGTTCTGGATCCGGATTGGCATCCATTGGGGGAGGAGGGTGGCACTGGCAAAAGTTCAGATAAGGAGAAGGATCTACAGCAGGCATTGACATCGCAGCAGCGGTTATCTAGCAGGCCTGTAGCTGTCCTAAAACGTGGAACAAAAACTAAAAGAGTTGCAGGACAGCTTGACCAGATGGTCAACATAGCACAGCGTGCAAGGCCAGAAAATGTTTACCATAGTAGGAAGAGTGCAGTGTGGCACTTCTTTGTCCAAAATCCTACCGATGAGGCAAAGGTTACCTGTAAGAAGTGCGGAAGGACCTTTAGCCGGGGTGAACAACTCAGAAATTTGAATACCAGTTGCATGCTTAGACATTTAATCAAGATGCACTTGCAAGCGTGGACGGACCACAAAACTTCAGGTAGCACATGTGCACCTGCTCTGACTGAAGGTAGCCAACAACGCTCCATCGCTACCCCCACTGTAAGACCACTGCCACCATTAAGCACACCACCAGCACTAAATGTGGAGGTGTCGTCACAAGGCCAAAGCACTCAGGGAATCACAATGGTTTTGCAACACAACACTGAATCTATGCCATCACCACCAATACCATCACCAACCCCATCTCACTCCATGCGGTCCACTGCTACTTCCCCCATATGCAGCTCTCCAGTCCAGCTCACCCTACCAGATGCTCTGAGTAAGACAAGAAAGTACTCATCCTCTCATCCGCGTACACTGTGTTTGAATGCCTACATTGCCAAATTAATCTCATTAGAGATGATGCCTTACCGTTTGGTTGAAAGCGAAGCTTTCCGCGACCTCATGGCCTACGTTGTCCCACGCTATGACCTACCCAGTCGGCACTTTTCTCGAAAAGCCATCCCTTCCCTCCACCGGCATGTGAAAGACCGCATTGTCCATGCACTAAAACAGTCAGTGAGTGGAAAGGTGCACCTCAACAGATGCATGGACCAGTAGGCATGGCCAGGGCCGTTACGTGTCCATCACTGCGCACTGGGTTAATGTGGTGAATGCAGGTTCCACTGGGGACAGCGGCAGTGGAACAGTGCTGCCAAGCCCACGGTATAGGAAACAGTTGGCTGTAGGCTTTTGCTCCTCCTCGTCTATCAGCGAAAGCTCGTCCACAGAGCGCAGTCGCACGAGCACTACATCCGCAGCTGGCAGTGTTGCACACGAGGTGTCCCACTATCAAACAGCTAGTGGTAAGCGTCAGCAGGCTGTGTTAAAGATGATGTCTTTGGGCGACAACAGACACACCGTGGAGGTACTGGCCGACTACTTGCAGCGACAAACAGAGTCATGACTGGGCAGTCTACATCTTGAGCCAGGCAAGGTAGTCAGTGATAACGGACGTAATTTTGTGGCAGCCATAGCTCTTTCAAAACTCACACACCTTGTCTGGCTCACACTTTGAACCTGGTGGTGCAGTGCTTCCTTAATAATTATCCGGAGTTAACATCCCTGCTCCATAAGGTGCGAAGACTGTGCTTGCACATCCGTCACTCGGCCGTACACTCCAGTTGAATGCAGAAGCTGCAGCGATTGCTACAAGCACCGCCTAATCATAGGTGTTGCAACAAGGTGGAACTCCACCCTGCACATGGTTGAGAGGTTGTGCGAACAGAGGCAGGCTGTAATGCATTTGTGGGAGGATACACGGGCAGGCAGTTTGAGGGAAGACATGGAATTGTCGGGTGTGCAGTGGTCAAAGCTGAAAGACCTCTGTAAAGTCCTTCAGTGTTTTGAGGAATGCACACAGCTGGTAAGCGCAGACGACGCCATCATAAGCATGAGCATCCCACTTATGCATCTGCTCATGCAAAGTTTGACGCACATTAAGGATCAGGCATCTGCAGCGGAGGAGGAGGAGGGAAGCCTTGATGACAGTTAGCCATTGTCTGGTCAGAGAATATGGGAAGCAAGATGTGCCACAGTCCACGCTGCTGAATCCACAAAATCACCTGGGATGCAAGATGTAGTAACAAAGTACTTCTTTATTCCTTCCTACGTGTTTCGGCGCCCTTCCTGGCACCTTCCTCAGGGATATCGTGCCAGGAAGGGCGCCGAAACGCGTAGGAAGGAATAAAGAAGTTCTTTGTTACTACATCTTGCATCCCAGGTGATTTTGTGGATTCAGCAGCGCGGACTGTGGCACATCTTGCTTCCCATATTCTCTGGCAGTTTTTCCACTTTGGAGTGGTCGGTGGAGGTCCTGCAGCAGCTGATACTGTGTTATGTCTTCAAGCCAGTTGTGGGTCACACAACTGGAATAGGTGAGTGGAACTGCATTACACCACTCACATCGTAGTGTCACTAGTGATAGGGCACTATTGCGCCTCTTGTTCCCCCACCCTTTTTGTATTGTCTGGTCAGGGAACGGTCCTTGACGAGGTGGAGGAAGAGGAGGAAGAGGAGGAGGATGAGGGGGATGATTATTTTGGGCAAGAGGATGTTTCTCAGGGGGCAAGAGAAAATGTTGGCGTTCCAAGGTCAGGTACAGTGTTTGTGCGTGACTGTAGGGATGTGGATTTGCCAGAAACTGCTCCTCCACCCACCACGGGCAGTGCATCATTGACACCTGGAACATTGGCCCACATGTGCAATTATGCCTTGCGGATCCTAAAAAGGGACCCCCGCATTGCCAAAATGATGAGGAATGACGACTACTGGCTGGCCAGCATCCTCGATCCACGCTACAAAGGCAAATTACACAACATCATGCCACAGGAGAACCTAGAGATAATATTGGCAAACAAACAAGCAACTCTGGTAAACCGTTTGTTTGAGGCTTTCCCAGCACACAGCAGTGGTGCTGGTTCTCCCACAAGCCGTAGTGGGCACAATGGAAGAGGTGTTCGTGGTGCACACAGCAGTGGCGTTGGAGACAGGGGTTTAATGACCATGTTGTGGAATGATTTCTCAAGTACCGCTCACACGACTGCTAACACTGCATCGATTAAAAGTGACAGGAGCAGCAGTTGTCAACTATGGTTACAAACTACTTTTCCTCCCATATCGATGTTCTCCCTCACAGGTCATTCCCCTTTGACTATGGGGCCTCTAAACTGGACGCCTGGCCTGAATTGGCACAATATGCCTTACAGGAGCTCGCTTGCCCTGCTGCTAGTGTGTTATCTGAAAGAGTCTTCAGTGCTGCTGGATCAATCCTGACAGAAAAAAGGACCCGTCTGTCGACCCAAAATGTTGATGATCTAACCTTCATTAAAATGAACCATGCATGGGTTTCAAAGGATTTTGTCGCACCTTCCCCTGATGACACATAGGTTACCAGAAAAGTGCTTCGTTTTTTTCCTCCTCTTCCTCGGACTTGCCCAATTACGCCCTTTGCAGCAGCTGAATGTCCAGCCAAAACATCAACATATGCCAATTTTTAAACCTCCCTAACTGGTCTGCCCACCCCTCCCCCAACGGCTGGGGTCAAGACCTGGCGCACCTGGGCAAGTGCCGTTGCTCTGAACAGGTGGATGGGCCCACTGATGGCCGACGGCAATGGCACAGGGCCCCTCATAGTACAATACAGTGTCTCAGATGGTGGGAGGGCCCACTCGCCGTCAGACACACCAGCGTACTATGAGGGGCCCTGTGCCAGTACCGTCGACCACGATTGTGCCCCACCTGCTTGGTCATGGCCACAGCACTTGCAAGTTGCAATACTTACCTCTCCCTACTCCACCGCTGTGTAGTCTGGGCAGTTAAATCTTTCACAGGGACGGCCACTAGAAATTTGGTGTATTAATCAATGATGGTTAAGATGTAGCTATGGCCTGTCCTGCTGGCCTCTACCTTCAGATGATCAATGACTACCATTTGAAATGAACGTCAACTTGCAAGCGGATGCAGTGGTGGTTTATGATCACCTTTCACAGTTGTGATAGTCACAGACATGTGACATTCCTGCCACCATTTTTCAACGTCTCCTCTCATGCCAATCCAATAGAATCACCTACGGCCTGTGGCTTCTGTCTTTTGCACTCCAAAATGACCAGACACATCATGATAGGCAGTGAGGACCATGGGTACATCTCTCCCTGTGATCACAATTTGATAGAGACGAGTAACGGTGATGTGATCCACACTACTGCGATAAAGCAATCCATTCTTCACAAAGAACCTTTTTCGCTTTCTCCACAGACACAGTAATTGAGGGTCTGCATCGCCTCTGCAACATCTACCGGGAGGTTTTCCTGCGATGAGTAATTCCAAAATTTCTGCTAACACTCGACTTTGCGTCTTTACTTTTATCCATGTAGTTTCCAGTAGCGGAGATTCTGGACTGGCTTACTGAGATTGAAATACATACGAAGATTTAAAAGTACCACAACACTGTATACTGGTGTACGCTATGAATACCTTCCCCTTTTTCTACTTTTTTAATTCTGGTGTAATACATAGTGAGCCTGTGAGTGTCTGTGTCTGACTCCGGAAGTATAGATGGAAATTTAACCCTAGACTGGACACACCTGGTATGTGCTGATACAGTATCTTGTTTCAAAAATTTGTATTAAGGTACAGTCATATGTTAAAGTTTGGGCAACCCTATTAATGTTTAGCCTTTTTTCTTTATAGCAATTTTGGTTTTTGCAACAGCTATTTCAGTTTCATATATCTAATAACTGATGGACTCAGTTATATTTCTGGATTCAAATGAGGTTTATTGTACTAACAGAAAATGTGCAATCTGCATTTAAACAAAATTTGACCGGTGCAAAAGTATGGGCACCCTTATCATTTTCTTGATTTGAACACTCCTAACTACTTTTTACTGACTTCCTGAAGCACTAAATTGGTTTTGTAACCTCATTGAGCTTTGAACTTCATAGCCAGGTGAATCAAATCATGAGAAAAGGTATTTAAGGTGGCCACTTGCAAGTAGTTCTCCTATTTGATTCTCCTATGAAGAGTGGCATCATGGGCTCCTCAAAACACCTCTCAAATGAACTGAAAACAAAGATTATTCAACATAGCTTTTCAGGCGAAGGATACAAAAAGTTGTCTCAGAGATTTAACCTGTCAGTTTCCACTGTGAGGAACATAGTAAGGAAATGGAAGAACACAGGTACAGTTCTTGTTAAGCCAAGAAAAATATCAGAAAGGCAGAGAAGAAGAATGGTGAGAACAGTCAAGGACAATCCACAGACCACCTCCAAAGACCTGCAGCATCATCTTGCTGCAGATGGTGTCACTGTGCATCGGTCAACAATACAGCGCACTTTGCACAAGGAGAAGCTGTATGGGAGAGTGATGCGAAAGAAGCCGTTTCTGCAAGCACGCCACAAACAGAGTTGCCTGAGGTATGCAAAAGCACATTTGGACAAGCCAGTTACATTTTGGAAGAAGGTCCTGTGGACTGATGAAACAAAGATTGAGTTGTTTGGTCATACAAAAAGGCGTTATGCATGGAGGCTAAAAAACACAGCATTCCAAGAAAAACACTTGCTACCCACAGTAAAATTTGGTGGAGGTTCCATCATGCTTTGGGGCTGTGTGGCCAATGCCGGCACCGGGAATCTTGTTAAAGTTGAGGGTCGCATGGATTCAACTCAGTATCAGCATATTCTTGACAATAATGTGCAAGAATCAGTGACGAAGTTGAAGTTACGCAGGGGATGGATATTTCAGCAAGACAATGATCCAAAACATCGCTCCAAATCTACTCAGGCATTCATGCAGAGGAACAATTACAATGTTCTGGAATGGCCATCCCGGTCCCCAGACCTGAATATCATTGAACATCTGTGGGATGATTTAAAGCGGGCTGTCCATGCTCGGCGACCATCAAACTTAACTGAACTGGAATTGTTTTGTAAACAGGAATGGTCACAAATACCTTCATCCATGATCCAGGAACTCATTAATAGCTACAGGAAGCGACTAGAGGCTGTTAGTTTTGCAAAAGGAGGATCTACAAAATATTAATGTCACTTTTATGTTGAGGTGCCCATACTTTTGCACCGGTCAAATTTTGTTTAAATGCAGATTGCACATTTTCTGTTAGTGCAATAAACCTCATTTGAATCCAGAAAAATAACTGACTCCATCAGTTATTAGATATATGAAACTGAAATAGCTGTTGCAAAAAACAAAATTGTTATAAAGAAAAAAGGTTAACATTAATAGGGGTGCCCAAACTTTAACATATGACTGTATCATCTGTAGGATAATCAACTGTGGGGGGGGCCCTCTTCTTGCCGCAGGCAAACACGAGACTAAGACAGAGTTTGTATTGAACAGGTCCGTTTTAAGTGCCCATCCTTCTGTCGACAACAGCAATTCACCACAGCCGTTTCACATTTCTCTGTACACAGGCCCCGGAACCTTCACTTCCTTTGTAACTATAATCGTGGCATCCTCTGTGGCTCTTCCACTGTGGCTGGCCTAGGCCCAACCACCACAGTGCTGCACCAGTCTGAGGACACCGTCCGTATGATAACCCCAGGCCGCCTTCATCTGTGGCTACCGTCCTCTGGGCCACCCCCCATGACCGCCTCAACTGTCAGTCCGCTCTGGAGCCTTTCCACTGTTTCTATTTCCTCTTTACTGTGCTCCCTTCCCTGACTGACTCTTCCAGGACCTTCCCTCAGCCTTTTAGGCTGTGTGCACACGCTGCGGAAAAGGTGCGGATTCATCCGCGCGGATTTTGTACAATCCACAGGTGAAACCGCAGGTCAAAAGACCTGCGGTTTTACCTGCGGATTGCTCTGCGGTTTTGCCCTGCGGTTTTTCATCTCCTCAATGGAGGAGATGGCAAACCGCAGGAGAATCCGCAGAAAGAATTGACATGTCAATTCTTTCTGCGGATTGAAAACCGCAGATAATCCGCGCGGAAAATTCCGCACCGTCTGCACTGCGGTTTTTGATTCCCATAGGGAATCATTGTACTGTACACCGCAGCAAAAACTGCTGCGGGTCCGCAGCGGCCAAAACCGCTGCGGAACCGCAGCAAAATCCGCAGCGTGTGCACACAGCCTTATACTTCCAGTTCTGGTAACTCCGCCCACCATCACCTAACAGTTTCTCTGACCAATGGCAGTTATTCAGTCCCACTGCTACACTCTCCACTGCCCTCCAATGGGCAAGCTAAAACACTGCACCCTTTCTCTTTATCTTAGCGGTTTAACACCTACACTGCGCTACACCTCTACTTCTCACTACAGGCTGGTTTGTCTGTCAGTCCACCTTCCCTACATCATCCATAGTGAGTGAGCATGTGTGGGTTACGCCTTCTATATATACGGTGAATCGGAGAAACAAATTTTTACACTATACTCGATACAGCTTGTATCTTGTTATACAGTACCTTTGCTCGACATTTAGCATTATGGTCAAATCCATACTGTGTAAGCGTCTGAGAGTGACTACGGGACTATTTATATGGAGATTTCAATTGTACCCTAAAAAGTATATACTTGCTATCTTGTTATCCAGGAGCTTTTTCACAACATTTTTTATTATGGTCAAAACCAAACTGAGTGAGCGTCTGAGGGTGACTACAGAAATATACACTGTGTTCCAAATTATTATGCAAATTGGATTTAAGTGTCATAAAGATGTAATTTTTTGTTTAGCAAATAAACTCATAGATGGTATTGTGTATCAGAGCTCTTTGGATCACTGAAATCAATCTCAAATGCCTGTGATAATTAGTTTACCAGGTGAGCTCAATTAAAGGAAAGCTACTTAAGAATGATGCTCCACATTATTAAGCAGGGCACAGGTTTCAAAGAATTTAGGAAATAAAAAGGATCTCTCTGCTGCTGAAAAGCATCAAATAGTGCAATGCCTTGGTCAAGAGATGAAAACATTAGATATTTCCCAAAAACTTATACGTGATCATTGTACTGTTAAGAAATTTGTGGTTGATTCTGAGCACAGACATGTTTTTGCTGATAAAGGTAGAATGAGGAAGGTTTCTGCCAGGCAAGTTCATTGGATTAAGAGAGTGGCTGCTAAAAAGCCATTACAAACCAGCAAACAGATATTTAAAGCTGCTGGTGCCTCTGGAGTCCCTCGAACCTCAAGGTGTAGGATCCTTCAAAGGCTTGCTGTGGTGCATAAATCTACTACTCGGCCACCCCTAAACAGTGTTCACAAGCAGAAATGGTTGCAGTGGGCCCAGACATACACGAAGACTAATTTTCAAACAGTCTTGTTTACTGGTGAGTGTCGAGCAACCCTGGATGGTCCAGATGGATGGAGTAGTGGATGGTTGGTGGATGGCCACTATGTCCCAACAAGGCTGCGACGTCAGCAAGGAGGTGGAGGAGTCATGTTTTGGGCCGGAATCATGGGGAAACAGCTGGTAGGGCCCTTTAAGGTTCCTGAAGGTGTGAAAATGACCTCGGCAAAGTATATAGAGTTTCTGACTGACAACTGTCTTCCATGGTATAAAAAGCAGAAACGTGCCTTCAGGAGCAAAATCATCTTCATGCATGACAATGCACCATCTCATGCTGCAAACAATACCTCTGAGTCATTGACTGCTATGGGCATAAAAGGAGATAAACTCATGGTGTGGCCACCATCTTCCCCTGACCTCAACCCTATAGAGAACCTTTGGAGTATCATCAAGCAAAAGATCTATGAGGGTGGGAGGCAGTTCACATTAAAACAGCAACTCTGGGAGGCTATTCTGACTTCATGCAAAGAAATACAAACAGAAACTCTCCAAAAACTCACAAGTTCAATGCATGCAAGAATTGTGAAGGTGATATCAAAGAAGGGTTCCTATGTTAACATGTAACTTGGCCTGTTAAGCTATTTAACTCCAAAATATCCTTTTTGTTCAGTGAATGTGACCTCCTAATGCTGCAAATTCCACAAATGAGCATTTTCAGTTCTTTAAAACATATCAAATGTTTAGAAATTCTACTGTGCCTAATAATTTGGAACAGTGCAATTTGAGTTTTTATTCATTTTGGAGATTATACTGTTATTATTGGGAGGTTTCTTCAACAAAATTTGATGTATACTCTAACCGGTGATGACTTTTATTAGACTGACTGTCATTTGTACCGACTATTTAGGAAAATCAGAGAAAAATATCATTTGCATAATAATTTGGAACACAGTGTATACCGATATTTTCAATTTGGCCAACACTGTATACAGCAGAACGCTTCTGATACAGTAACCTTTTTAGCTATTTAGATTCTAGTGTAATCCATAATGAGCCTGTAAACGTCTGTCTGTTACTCCAGCAATATATTTGGAACTTTAAGATTACCCCAACACTGTAGACAGCTGTATGCTTGTGTTACATAACCCATTTACAGCTTTTCATATTCTTGTGTAATCCATACTGGGCCTGAGAGCATTTGTGTCTGCCTCCTGAAATGTATACGGAGAATCAGAATGTTTACACTATACTATATATACCTTGTATCTGGTGATACTGTACCCTTTTTCAACTTGTTATTTTATTGGGTAATCCATACTGAGCCTGTGAGCATCTGTGTAAGCCTCATGAAATATATATGGAGATTTACTGTTATCCCTAGACTGTATAGAGCTGTACGCTTCTGATACAGTACCATATATCTGCTGGTATTTTGGGTCCATTTTCCAAAACATGAGGAAGTATGGTGGAAGAGGACGCCGATGTGGGCATGGAGGGCCACCTGGTACTGATGGTGGTGCATCTGCTGGTAGTGCCAAAAACACAATAGCAGCTAAGGCAGGAGGTGTGCAGCCAGCGTCATGGTGTAGCTCTGGAAGGCCTATAAAGCTCCCTTTTCTGGGAGTAGGTAGACTGCTTTTAAAGCCAGAGTATCAGGAACGGTTTGTGGCTTACATTGCTGAAACAACCTCCAGCTCTATCGCCTCCTCTTCTGAAGTTGTAAAAAATGCAAGCACTGAGTCATAACTGCAGGCTTCTGGTCAGGAGCAACCCCTTTCCTTGTGTCCTTCACCCACACCAAAAGTGAAGGATGTGGAAGCACACACTTCAGATTACTCCATGGAGCTCTTTTCACATACCATGCCTGGGTTAATTAAAAATAGGGCCCATCATGTACTGGAGCAATGTAAATGGGGCAGATTAGACACTGGAGCAGCATCTAAGGGGCCCATTATACACTGGAGCATTACAAATGGGGCCCATTATATATGGAGCATTATTAGAGCGCATCATACACTGGAGCATCATCCATGAGGCCCATCATGTACTGGAGCAATGTAAATGGGGCAGATCAGACACTGGAGTAGCATCTAAGGGGCCCATTATACACTGGAGCATTACAAATGGGGCCCATTATATATGGAGCATTATTAAGGCCCATGATACACTGGATCATCATCCATGACGCCCATCATGTACTGGAGCATTGTAAATGGGGCAGATCAGACACTGGAGCAGCATCTAAGGGGCCCATTATACACTGGAGCATTACAAATGGGGCCCATTATACATTATATGGAGCATTATGTGGAGCTCATCATATACTGTATGGAACATTATATGTGACTAATTATTTGGTATGGAGAAATACATGGGACTCATTATTCTGTATGGCGCACAATGTGGTGGCCATAACACTGTATGGAGTAATATACTGTCCTGTTTTTGAGCTATTGTACAATTTAAAATAGATCAGTCATGTAAGAAGTGAAGTATGTGTCATTGTACTATACCTATATTTCTGTGGCGTATCGGAGCATCATGAGTTGTGGTATGTGAAAAAGGGGCGCACTGACACTCTTTGGCCCAGGGCACACGAAAACCTGTAGCCAGCCAAACCCCCCCACAACTTTAGCCAAATAACCCCCAGTTTTCAATGCGTAACTATTATTAGGAAGTAAATTAAGGTTGACAAGCTTCAGTTATAAGAATTGATGTTTTTGGCATTGAAATGGGCACTGTAGGTGTGTTTACTGTCTTCCACTCCCTGGCGACTTTGCTTCCCCATTGACTTGCATTGGGTTTCGTGTTTCAGTCGGCCTCCGACTTTTCCCTAAAGTCGGCCAATTTCATTCGACCCGACTTTTGCGAAACCCGACTCGACCCGAAAAAAGGCAAAGTCGCTCATCTCTAGTAATGAACCATTTTACTCACTGGGCAAGGGCTACAACCAGCAGGTACAACATTTGCTGCCCTCCTCCTTTAAATAAGGGCTATAATTGACACCTGTTTGTTCACAGAATGAATGACCTCACTAACTGAACTCCATATTGCTATTAATTAGGACACCCCCTTTCGTTAAATGTGTCAATTATACCAAATTAGCAGTGTGTATGTCATAACTGATGATTTTGTTGGTTGCCAATTACTCGTCCTACACCTAGTCTTGAATTTTTTCTCATGTTGTAAGATCTTTTCTGTCAAACCAGTAATTAAAACAAATTAGTGATGTTAAACTACTATTATTTTGCACCTAACTGTATATCTAACAGTTTAAAATGTTTAAAATGCATGGGGTATACATTGTGCTTACCTTTCCTCGATAGACAATAATTGTTCATGATCCATTTGCCTATTGTAAGGGATGTGCATCTCTTCGCATCCCTTCCTGATAAAGCGGGTACGTTTTACGTGTAAAATGGTGTATTATGTGATAATGCTTTATTGTGTAGTAGGATGCTTTATAATGTTATGATGTTTGTGTAATGTGTACGTTATGCATCTTTATGGACTAGGGATAGAGTTAGGGAATTACAGTGTAAGTGTAGGATCTAGTAAGATTGATAGTAATATAGGGTAATATAGGGTTTAGTCAGGACTGGCGTCAGCACCCGGCTTACCCGGGCAAGTGCCGGGGCCCTGGCGAGATGGGGGGGCCCACTCGGCATCTGAACAAGTTTTTTGTTTTTTTTATTTATATGTCCGGGGTCGGTCCCCCGCTCTCCGTCCTCCGCTCATACTGACGACTATCTTTTTTCCTGTGTGTGAGAGCATGCGGCCAACATGTTACCGCTCATTAAGGTCATGAATTTGGACGCCACTTCTCTCCCATAGGCGTGGCGCCCATATTCATGACCTTAATGAGCGGTACCACGTGACCGCGCGCTAGCCTCTCACAGGAAAAGGTTAGCGGAGCCTGGACTCAGGTGAGCGTCGTTGCCGCATTGAGAATGAGCGGCGGCGGGGCCAGGGGGAGAATGAGCAGGGGGGCCCCAGCCCCCAGGGGAGATGAGAGTGAGCCGGGGGGAGATGAGAGTGAGGGGCGGGAGATGTATGACGCATTATATGGGGCCCATTATCCTGTATGAAGCATTATATGGGGCCCATTATCCTGTATGGAGCATTGTATGGAGCCAATTATTCTGTATAGACCATTATATGATGCCCATTATTATGTAAGGAACATTATATGAGGACCCTTTTTCTGTATGAAGCAATATATGGGGCCTATTATTCTGTATGAAGCAATGTAAGGGGCTCATTATACTGTAAGAAGCAATATATGGGGCTCATTATACTGTATGAATCAATATATGGGGCCCATTATTCTGTATGAAGCAATATATGGGGCTCATTATACTGTATGAAGCAATATACGGGGCTCATTATACTGTATGAAGCAATATACGGGGCTTATTATTCTGTATGGAGCATTATATGAGGCTCATTATTCTGTATGAAGCAATATTTGTGGCTCATTATATTGTATGGAGCATTATATGAGGCCCATTATTCTGTATGAAGCAATATTTGGGGCTCATTGTTCGGTATGGAGCAATATATGGGGCTCATTATTCTGTATGGAGCATTTTATGAGGCTCATTATTCTGTATGAAGCAATATGTGGTGCCCAATAAACTGTATGGAAGACTACAGGTATGGCCAAAAGTATTGACACCCCTGCAATTCTGTCAGATAATACTCAGTTTCTTCCTGAAAATTATTGCAAACACAAATTCTTTGGTATTATTATCTTCATTTAATTTGTCTTAAATGAAAAAACACAAAAAGAATTGTCCTAAAGCCAAATTGGATATAATTCCAGACCAAACATAACAAAGAGGGTGGACAAAAGTATTGGCACTGTTCGAAAAATCATGTTATGCTTCTCTAATTTGTGTAATTAACAGCACCTATAACTTACCTGTGGCACCTAACAGGTGTTGGCAATAACTAAATCACACTTGCAGCCAGTTGACATGGATTAAAGTTGACTCAACCTCTGTCCTGTGTCCTTGTGTGTACCACATTGAGCATGGAGAAAAGAAAGAAGACCAAAGAACTGTCTGAGGACTTGAGAAACCAAATTGTGAGGAAGCATGAGCAATCTCAAGGCTACAAGTCCATCTCCAAAGACCTGAATGTTCCTGTGTCTACCGCGCGCAGTGTCATCAAGAAGTTTAAAGCCCATGGCACTGTGGCTAACCTCCCTAGATGTGGCCGGAAAAGAAAAATTGACAAGAGATTTCAACGCAAGATTGTGCGGATGTTGGATAAAGAACCTCCACTAACATCCAAACAAGTTCAAGCTGCCCTGCAGTCCGAGGGTACAACGGTGTCAACCCATACTATCAGTCAGCATCTGAATGAAAAGGGACTGTATGGTAGGAGACCCAGGAAGACTCCACTTCTTACCCCGAGACATAAAAAAGCCAGGCTGGAGTTTGCCAAAACTTACCTGAAAAAGCCTAAAACATTTTGGAAGAATGTTCTTTGGTCAGATGAGACAAAAGTAGAGCTTTCAGGGCAAAAGCATCAACATAGAGTTTACAGGAGAAAAAAAGAGGCATTCAAAGAAAAGTACATGGTCCCTACAGTCAAACATGGCGGAGGTTCCCTGATGTTTTGGGGTTGCTTTGCTGCCTCTGGCACTGGACTGCTTGACCGTGTGCATGGCATTATGAAGTCAGAAGACTACCAACAAATTTTGCAGCATAATTTAGGGCCCAGTGTGAGAAAGCTGGGTCTACCTCAGAGGTCATGGGTCTTCCAGCAGGACAATAACCCAAAACACACTTCAAAAAGCACTAGAAAATGGTTTGAGAGAAAGCATTGGAGACTTCTAAGGTGGCCAGCAATGAGTCCAGACCTGAATCCCATAGAACACCTGTGGAGAGATCTAAAAATGGCAGTTTGGAGAAGGCACCCTTCAAATATCAGGGACCTGGAGTAGTTTGCCAAAGAAGAATGGTCTAAAATTCCAGCAGAGCATTGTAAGAAACTCATTGATGGTTACCGGAAGCGGTTGGTCGCAGTTATTTTGGCTAAAGGTTGTGCAACCAAGT
Source organism: Dendrobates tinctorius (assembly GCF_039654945.1). Lineage (NCBI taxonomy): Eukaryota > Metazoa > Chordata > Amphibia > Anura > Dendrobatidae > Dendrobates > Dendrobates tinctorius. Next base: position 32,076,259 of record NW_027361711.1, read on the forward strand.
ATTAGGCTGAGGGTGCCAATACTTTTGTCCGGCCCATTTTTGGAGTTTTGTGTGAAATGATCAATGTTTTGCTTTTTGCTTCATTCTCTTTTGCGTTTTTTCATTTAAGACAAATTAAATGAAGATAATAATACCAAAGAATTTGTGTTTGCAATCATTTTCAGGAAGAAACTGAATATTATCTGACAGAATTGCAGGGGTGTCAATACTTTTGGCCATGACTGTATGTGAAGCCCAGAATACTGTATGGAGTTCTATAATGTCCGGTCTTAAATGAAAACTTTTGAATCCCCACTAGGGCATGCACTGTGCTCTGCGAGGATTTGCTGGTTTCTGAGCTATTGTAGAATTTACAATAGATATCACTCATGTAATGTAAGAAGTGAAATATTTGGCATTGTACTATACCTATATTTCTTTGCCGTATCTGTGCATAATGAATAGTGGTACGTGTTAAGGGGCCCACTGAGACACTTTCGCCCGGGGCCCACAAAAACCTGGAGCCAGCCCTGGGTTTAGTAACGTGGGAGGCACTTTAGATTAGGAGATTAGATAAGGTTAGGATAAGAACTGGTTAAGTGAATAGAAGACTTCCAAGTTAGAAGAGGCCAGAGTAGTGATAGTTGAGACACTTCCTGGGTTTAGTCAGTTAGAGAGTGAGATGAAGACAGTAAGGTTGCTTCAGGAATATGTTTAAGAAGAGGAGTACAGCAGTTCAGGGCCTTGGGTCTGGAAGTCACATGAGCACGAGGGAACAAGAGCAGTGTGAGAACGGCAGCCACTAGGTTCAATGGGAAATCCCGGAACATCCGAGACCTACGGTCTGGAAAAGTTGGGAAGTGCCTTCCTTTGATCCGCCTTTGAAGGGGAAAATGGTCCGGGGACCCCAGGCATGAACTAGTATGGCTCATTGGGTAGCAGTGGTACCGGAGGGTACGTTACCGGAACAAAGATTGCCAGGAGAGCAAGAGACAGCACAGAGGAAAGGTTCTATGGTCAGTGAAAATTACTGTGCAATGTCGGTGACTGAACTGAACTTGCTGCGTAAAGTTGTGTTGTTAAAAAAAGGACTTGAACTCTGTCAGTGTATGATGAGGAGAACTCCAACCTAAAAGTGAGTGACTTGCATTGCACACAAATCACACAACAAATGGGACATTGTGGTTTCTTTGCGGGGTGCCAGGGTGTGCTGGAGCAGCACCCCCTCGCCATAACTACTACCCTGGCCACATCACAAAATTGGCGTATTCAGCAGGATTAAGATTCCTCACATTCAGAAAGCGAACTAACCTCCAGAATGGCAAAGATGGCGGTTGAAATTTTAAAATGGCAAATGATGGCGCAGAAGCTGGCGGTAGCTCCGCTCATCGTGGGTGTCCTAAGCTGAAAACAGCTTGAAAATCCGCCTGGCAGTGATAGTGGCCTGAGCCCAGGTCACATCCCCTGTGAGTGATGCCCGCCAGTGGTGGGTGCTGCGAAAGAAAAAGAATCCCTGACCCTTACAGCAGATCCATGAAGAATGGGAGGGGTCCGATGATGAACTGGCGGAGATTCTGGAAGCGGCTCCACCCACGAATGACCGGAGTCTGGAAGAAGAAACCGCCTGTCGGACAGCACAGTGCCATTGAGAGACACAGCACCGGTATCGATGGAGCATACCAGTTTGGTCGCATGGAATGGAAGTGGCAGCTTGTGAAGGAGAAAGCCCACCCTGGAGGTCTACAGAAACCGCCTGCTCCCAACAAAGAGCCTCAGCTCGACAGCTTACCCCTTCTAAATGGAAACGGTATCAGCGGCTGCTGGAACCTGGAAGTGACCGTAAGCTGGACATGGTTGGGGATCATAAGGTGGAAGCCACCATGAAATTGAAGTCACATGACCTGGAGCTGGAGCATGTGGTCAAGTAGCCGGAAGAATCCGAGCAGGATGATGCAGCGGCTGTACCAGCTGAACCCTGTGGCCTAGGAGTGGTCGCAGTGGTGGTCCCGAAGCAACGGGAGCGAGGTACCGGATCTCATGTGGTGAGTAATCCTCAGTCCCAGACCCCGGAACCAAGGCCCAATTTTGCAGCCAGTCCACCCCATAGTTCCCCACTCCGATACGGAGAGGGAGAGGGCCCCTTTCTGTTCCCCGAGCAGGAAGCATGGATAGCGGGGGTGTTAGAAGACAAGAAGCCTGCTCATGTATACAAACCCATCCCGTGGCTACGGATTCATCCGGGAGTCGCACACAGGAAATAAGGTATATGTGAACGCGGCTTCCAATAAGCATCAGCTGCCACTATGGGAAGGTGATCGGGTCACCTTCATTAAAGAGAAAGGACCCCGGGGTTATTTTGTGGTAGCAGTCGCCCTTCTGTTGCCGGAGGATGATCCTGAGCTGCACGTGCATCAGGAACGTGAGCAGGCGCAGGTTTAGAAGCACCCGTCGGTCGTTAGAAAGCTAGACCATACTAGTCGGGAAGCTGCGGTACCGGAGGGAGAGAGGGTACATTACCAGAACAAAGATTGCCAGGAAAGCAAGGGACAGCAGAGTAAAGGATCTATGGTCAGTGAGAATTACTGAGCGATGCCTGTGACTGAACTGGATGTGCTGAGTAAAGTTGTTTTGTTAAAAATGGACTTGGACTCTGTCAATCAGTGTGTGATGATATCTGGAATTGGAACCATGCAACCAGAGAACTCCAACCTAAAAGTGAGTGACTTGCATTGCACACAAATCACACAACAAATGGGACATTGTAGTTTCTTTGCGGGGTGCCAGGGAGTGCTGGAGCAGCACCCCCTCGCCATGACTACCACTCTGGCCACCTCACACTATCTATACAACTGGAAAAGAAAATTTGCCATTATGGCTAATAAACCATAGATCTCTCTACATCTCCATAACCACTGCATTGCCAATAGCCATTCATGGGGATCTGCGCCGAACAATGAAATAAATATATAATTGTTGGGTTACATGTTGCATTAAGCCAAAAAATACAATTTGTGAGGCTTCAGACAAGGTCACTAAGTTTTCTACAGTAATCTCATATTGCAAATTAAAATGAAAGAAATATGTTACACTCATAAGATTTGATGTTGTGTATGTCAAATCACTGAAAAAAATGCATTTACCAGGTCAGAAGAAATATTGCCAGAAAATATACTTATCTGTAAATTACCATAACTAAACAATTTTAGATGTGTGTTCAATATAGACGTTCTAAGCAAGATACTCTTCTGTTGAATCCCAGGGGAAGTAAATCAAGAGGAGAACAGAGACAGGATTGGAGAAATCTGGCATTTGATGGACACAAATAAAAAGCATTAGCAAGCAGCGACATCTCAGCGCAAGAACTGCTCGGCTGTAATAACTGGAGAGGATATGCAGAGAAATGGAGCGTCAGGTAAATGAGAACGGGGGAAGGGACTCATCACAACAATATCAACGCTGATGTACGCAATAGCCAAGAAAATCTTCAATTTTGAGAATTATGTATCAAAAACTAATTACAGGTCACCTCTGTATCAAAAAAAAAATTAAAGGGAATATCTAGGTTATAGCAATAGGTTTATGTGTATCATTTTATGTAAGGCAAAACAATATTTATATAGTTTTACTACTTTTGCACAATAAAAATTTTCCTGTATTGAAAAAAAATAAATAAATCTCTTACCTCGTGTCTCTATACTCTGAGAGCCATAACTATTTTTTTTTATTAGAACAACTTGATTTTTGTGAGCGGAGTTGACGTTTTTCCTTGGTATCAGTATGGGGTATAGAGTACCAATTTTTTTATTTTTCATTCATTCATTTTATGACATGCATGGGGTCACATAATTACCAGTTATTTGTACTTTTATCAGTGCCACTAGTGGACTGGACCATATATGAGTTTGATTACAGACCTTGAGACCTGCATTTGTCTCCATGATGCCATGAAATCGTGGTGGAGTGCAGGCAGTGGTCAGTCTGGTGAGCCCCCTCAACTTAGATGCCATGTTTGTTACAAAACTTGAGCATCTGAAGAGTTAAATAGTTGTGATGGGATCTATCTTTGCACTTTGTATATGCTAAGATGTATGCAAACATTGAATGTATAAATTTATAGTAATGTAGTCTAAACTACAGTATAATTATAAAATATAGGATAGAAAAAAAAAATACAGCGGAATAAAATGCTGGCAAAGTAAGGCTTTATTCACACCTTGGTATTTTTGATCAGTATTTCTATGGCAAAACCAGGAATGTCACCGAATCACAGAACAGATATCAATCTTTCAAAGTGTGAATAAGCCCTTAGGCCTCATTTAACCGCCCTCATTGCATGTAGTTGTTGTACCTATGTTTCACACACTGATACAAAACACTGATGACACTGGTACCATTTTTGCGGTACGACTCTAAACATGGGCTTGTGAATGAGGCCTTAAGCTTATGGGAGGAGTACTCAGTCAGTCAGAAAATGAAGCAGTCACTACCTTAAAAAAAAATAAAATAAAATAAATAAAACAACTAGCACCTCCAAAAAGCATAAAGCAAATGTGAATTGGTGCAAGCTGCTATAACTGCATAATATACAAACAAAAGAATACATCAGCACTCTGAAAGCACCAACATGTATGCAAATGTTGAATATATGAAATATAGATAGCATTACTATTGTATATCATATACTTAAAAAATTAAGGAAGTTTGAGCACAATTTGGCCAATTCAAGTGAGCCTATGAGCCAACAAGGCATATTTTTGTTTGATGGGACCCTAAACTTAAAATTTATCAAGCATATCTCAGTTGAGCAGTTTAAAACCTCCTTCACATGTCCATGTCTCCAGTACGTGTGGTGACACTTACACACGTTGACCCATTCAAGTGAATGGGTCTGCACACACGTCAGTGTGTTTCCACGGACCGTGTGTCCTTGGGCAAAACATGCTGACATGTCAGATTTTTATCAGCAGGATGGGCCGCAAAACATCCGTGTGTCATCAGAGTGAAACATAACGGCGCCTGGGAAAAAACTGTACAGTTCGCGCTGTTCCTAGGCACCAGGTGCTGAAGGCAGCTCGATTCATTGTTGCCTGGTCTCCCTGAGCTCAGCACGACCAGGCGACAATGATTCGAATTGTATTAAGCACCCACTGTGTACATGGTGTGCAAAATAAATAATGGAAAAAAATCAGAAATGGCCCCTGTGCAATTTTCAGAACCAGAGGGAAACTCACAGCTAGAGGCTGATGTTTCTATTCTGGGAAAGGGGACAATATCCTGAAAGATTCCCAGTCTATTAATAACAGCTTACAGCTGTTTGCTTAGCCTTTACTGGTTAGTTTATCGGGGACCCCAGAACAAAAATTACATAGAGTCAGCCTATAAATTCTAAACAGCAAAGGCCAAACAGAAAGCTGTGGGCTGATATATCCTGGGAAGGGGCCAGGGATATTGGCTTCCTTCCCAGGCTAACAATATCAGCCTTCAGCCACCCCAGAAATGGCACATCCATATAATGTGCCAATTCTGGCACTTAGGCTAGCTCTTCCCACTTGCCCTGGTGCAGTTGCAAGTGGGGTAATAGGGTTGGGATTGATGTCAGCTTTGTATTGTCAGCTGACATCAAGCCCAGGGGTTAGTAATGGAGAGACTCCTATAAGATGCCCCCATTACTAACCTCATAGTCATATTGTAAAAAATACATAGCAAATCCTTTAATTGAAAGAAAGACACAGACTCCTTTATTTGAAATAAACACCCCCCATAGAGGTGTTACCACTGGTCACTGAATCTGCGAATCAAGCTCAGCTCAATGTCTCCTAGATGTCAGCTTGAATGGTCACATCATGCAACTGTTCATCAAGAGATCCAGATGTAGCAGTGATGGATTACGGCATGGGACAAATGAATTATCTACTCATCAGACAGCTGAGGAATATGTTTTTTTATTATTTCCATTCTTACAGTAGTAAATGGGAAAAAGAGGGTAGGGGAGTATTTATTTAAAATAAAGGATTTTATTCTTGCTGTGTGTTTAATTCAATACTTACTATGGGGTTAGTAATGGGGGCTTCTTATAGTCGCCTCTCCATTACTAACCCCTGGGCTAGAGATCAATTGACAATAGAAAGCTGACATCAACCCCAAACCTATTATCCCACTTGAAAACAGGCACCAGAGCAAGTGGAAAGAGCGAGGCTGAGCACCAGATTTGACACATCTTATGGATGTGCTATTTCTGGGACAGCTGAGAGCTGCTGTTGGTAACCTGGGGGGAAACAATATCCCTGGCCCCTTCCTAGGTTATTAATATCAACTCATAGCTCTTTTTTTTAGCCTTTCCTGGTTTGAATTTATAGATGACCCTACGTCTTTTTTTGCCTGGGTTCCCCCATAAACTAAGCAGTAAAGGCTAAGCAAATAGCTGTGTAGCTGTGAGCTGTTATTAATAGTCTGGGAACATTTTGGGATATTGTCCACTTTCCAAGATTATTAACATCAGCCCCCAGCCGTGGACTTTCCCTCTGTTGGTTATGAAAATTTACTAGGGCATCCATGCCAATTTTCTTTTAATTTAATTCTTAATTTTGCACACAAATGTACACAGTGGATGCTGATTACAACTTCCATCATCGTCGCCTGGTCGAGCTAATCTCGGGGAGACCAGACGACAATGATGAGAGCTGCCTTCAGCACCCAGCACCTGGGATCAGCACTAACTGTACAGCTTTTTCTTAGGCACTGATACGGGTCACACGTATGACACATGGATGCTATCCGTGTGCATGTATGCCGCACCTATTTTGTCCCTGCTGCGCAAAAAGGACATATCTTCGGGCTTTTCACATGGACACAGTCCATGTGAAAATCCTGACATGTGCGTACCATCATTGAAGACTATGTGTGCCTGTGTCCGTATTTGCAGTCCTTAAAAATGGATGTGTGAAGGATGCCTAAGGCTGTGCGCCCACCATGTGTTTTTGATGCTGCATATCAAAAACTCAACGTCTTACAGTTCCAGTAAAGTGGATGGCATTTATAGAGATTTTATGCCCACTCTGCTTCCTTTTATGCAGTGTAAACTGACCTGTGGTATGTTTCAAATCTGTAACATGTAAATTTCTCTTGTGAGTACGTTGAGTTTTATTTTCAGATTTTTTCCATAGAATTGCATTAAATGTGGAAATTTCGCAGGTAAAATACCACATGTAATCTATAAGTGAAATTTTCTCAGCGAAATACCAGGAAGTATGAGACATGCTGCAGAAAATCTACAACATCAAAATAAAAAACTCATTACAATCTCATTGTGGGATCATAGCCTGAGGGTTAATTCCCATGATGATCTTGTGGTGAGTTTTTAACACAGCAGATTTTTGTGAATTCGCTTTCTGGCCTCCCTCTGGTTATTACTGAAGGTAGTGGAGCTGGTCAGATCGACAGAGGGGTTGCGAGTTCTCTTTCTGGGCTCCCTCTGGTGGTTACTGGAGGTAATGGAGCTGATCTAATTGACAGAGGCTTGCACCTGATAATGATGATGACGATTGGAGCTCTGGGGTTTCAGATTGGGATTTAAGACAGACGACTCCCTCTATCCCTGCTGGTGATTTGCTTCCTGTTCCTCCTGAGGTCTGATTTCTCCAGCTCTGTCCCTGCATGTTCAGCTAAGTGGTTTATTTGCTATTCTGTTTGCATTTGATCTGGTGTTGTCTATCTCTTCTTGGTGCAGGTCAGCCAGTTCCGGTGGGGGAGGTGCTGAATCACCGCCCATATGTTACTGTTTGTGTCAGTTTGTTTTATCCCCTGTTAGATTGGTATATTCTAAAAGCAGAGCAAAAAGAGACCAGAGTGCTGATACAGTGGGGGGCGAAGTCGTGTGACTTCAGTATTTTTTGCATCAGACGTGTTGGACTTTTTGCAGGGTTTTTGTGTGATTTCAGACAGTGCCTTTCCTTTCCTGTCTAGTCAGTGTGGGCCCCATCATTTGCTCAGTCTATTTTCCTGCCTGTGTTTGTGTTTTCATCTTGTCTCACCGACAATATATGTTTGCGGGCTATCTATTCCTTTGGGGTCTGCTCTGGGGCAGTTTAGATTTCCCCTCTCTTGCTTTAGGCTTAGTTAGCTCTCCGGCTGTGCCGAGGCATCTAGGATCATCATAGGTACGCTCCACGGCTACTGCTAGTTGTGTGGTTAGGATCAGGGGTCTGCAATTCGCTTAGGTACCAACCTCTCTGGTTTTCTGTGGCTTAGCCTGGACCTGCTCTCCTCCTCAGTGACCCATTCATAACAGAATCACCAGCCTAACTGTAGACTCTAGGGTACTCCAAAGAAGGAAAGAACTTAAAAATAAAAAAAAAGTGTCAGGATTTTTTTTTAGGTTGTTTTTTTCCTCTTTTTTTTCTGGGGCTGCAGGAGGAGAATTTTTTTTTCTCTAAATGGAGACTAAGCAATTGTCTGATCATGTTGAGCAGTTCGCTGCTGAAGTGCGGGGAATTTCCGCCTATCTCGCTCAATCACCATCTGTTGAACCAAGAATCCCTACTCCTGATGTGTTTTTTGGGGGATCGGTCTAAATTTTTGAATTTTAAGAATAATTGTAAACTATTTTTTGCTTTGAAACCTAACTCATTGGGGAGCTCTGTACAACAGGTTAAAATTGTCATTTCCCTGCTGCGCGGCGATCCCCAGGAATGGGCCTTTTCCTTGACACCCAGAGATCCTATTCTGGCTAATGTGGACACGTTTTTTCAAGCCTTGGGGTTGTTGTATGATGAACCTAATGCTATTGATCAAGCTGAGAAAACCTTATTGGCATTGAACCAGGGTCAGGATTCTGCAGAGTTATATTATCAAAAATTCCAAAAGTGGGCGGTCCTTACTAAATGGAATGACGATGCCCTAGCAGGTCTCTTTCGGAAGGGTTTGGCAGAAACCGTAAAAGATATTATGGTGGGATTTCCTGATCCCTCTGGTCTAGACGATTCTATGTCATAGGCCATTCAAATTGATCGGTGTTTATGTGGCGCCCCTGAGGGTTCAGTCGCCACTGACATACTGCACCTCCTCCTGAGGTGTGGTACCCCACCATCCAGGTAAGGTGGAGACGCCTGACCCCGCTCCAACACCCGCATCCCACACAACGTAGTAGTGTAGCAAAGCACCCTTTGGTGGCTCCCTGCTTGGAACACAAAGCGTGCTGGGAGGCAGGTGGAGTTTAGTTTTGCATCAAAAGAGCGGGAAGAGTTTAGGATTCAGTCAGTTTGTCACAGGAGTCTGACGAGGTCAGTCTGTGAGAGGAGATCCCCGGAGTGGGATGGATGAAGGGAGTGCTGCAGCCAACCTCAGTGATCTGGGTCCGCTGGCACAGGAAAGGAACTTCGATAGAAAGCCCGACTCTCCATAAGAAGGAAAGGATTAGTACGGAACGTGAGAAGAAGAGAACTAAGGATTAGGGTTAGAGGAGAACCCTTCCCAAGTTCTAAGCGCAAGGCCGGGGTCCGGTCCCCGAGGTTGTTTGGATACTAATGGTCCTGCGACAGACACCGGAGGAATAGAAGTTGTCACCACTTTATTCCCACACAAGACTTGGGGGCACAACAGCAACGATAGTGAGCCGGGACTTGGTAGCAAGGAGTCCCCGAAGCAGGCTACAGCTGTCTGCCGTAAAAGTAGAGTTCATAGGAACATCTGACAGGAGGAACTCCAGTGTAACTCAGTACTGTGAGTACTTCACTAAAGGCGCTAAGAGGGAGACGTTCAGAAAAGGCACATATGTTGGCGGAGTGTTGGAAAGGAGTACTTCATCTTGCCTGGAAGTTGGCTGAGCTCCTGACCCGGAAGACATGGCATGGATGCGGGCTCTTGTGCCACAACAGACTGTGAGTAAAGCTTTGGAACTACATGCCCTGGTGTCCTCCACTTATTCCTGCGTCAACCTGCCCGGCACTGCTACATTGCCTGCGCCCAGCACTACACCATCTAAGTGTCACTTCACCTACTCTGCCCTGGGACTACAGCCCTGCCTGTGGAGGGCTATAATATCATTGCTGCACCACACCATCTGTCCCAGAGGATCTGTCTGCAGCGTCGGCTTAACATCTTCATTGCCGAACACCACAGGTGGCGTCACGACTCATTTATTCTAATCATCATAAGCACACTGAACATTTCCCCCTTTTGTAAACAATGGGCGCCCAGGGCCATGGGCCGGGTCCCAGCTGCCGTGACATCTCCCATTGAGGTTCATCGGGCCCGGTACCGAATACCCCACAGCCCTGGGAGGGCGACCCAACTTGGTGTCACGAACAGGATGACGAAGCCCAGTGCCACCGGGTTCTGTGTGCCTGAATTTATTGGACTTAAACATTGCTGAGAATGTGCAGAATAACCAAATTAATAGACTGTAAAATGGACTCTAAAAATTGCCACCGGCGCGGAGAAGAAGGGCGTGACAATATGGGTGGTCCTAAGAAAAGACCGCAAACTGTCCTGGGCCTCCCCTGTCTGAACTTCTATGCGACTGCAACATGGCCCACCCCCCGAGGGGTTCGTATACTGGCCTGGTATGGAGGAGTAGGAAGAAGACGCCGCCCTCAGAAGGAGGAGCGAGGGCCGGTGGCGGGAAAAGAGTCCAGACAGGAAGGAGAGAGAGAACGCCATGATGGAAGAAGGAGGGAGGCCCGGAGAGCACAAGGAAGTTGAGCTGAACTTCCCCGATGCAATGGCTGAAGGCTCCGACCCTGCTTCCACCATGAACCGCTGGCAGCTGAAGGATGAAATTTCCCGGCTGACCCACCACCTGCGGCTAAAACAAGAGGCTCTCTGGACCCTGAACCTGCAGCATGCCCAGGCGGGGCCTACACCAACGGTACCTTCACCACTGGTACCCACCGCCGCTGCATCGGTTCTCCCTCAGGCACCATCTGTGGAACCTGCAGCCGTTGTGATGCCATCAGCAGCGCCTGTCACCATCTCCTTGCTGCAACCACCGGTGAACGCTGCCTGCCCGGAGGAGTTACCGGATGGCCCGGGAGCTGAGCAGGAAGAAGCTGAACTCCTGCCTGGACCTAGCGTGGCTGCGCAGGTCCCATCGGAGGCCCTTGTGGACCCGGAGACGCCATCCGCCCCACCACCGTCTCCCGCCTCTGACCAGGCAGCTCAAGTCACCACCGCTGCCACTGGCTGTCGCCCGATGTCTGCATCGGAGCCAGGACACCACCGGGAATCTCCAGGTATGACTGCCGTCCCTGCAGCTGGGAAGGCCTCAGGGTGCACAGCTGCTGCAGCGTCCGTGCAGGTCGTGCTGGACCTGGTCTGGGACCGGGATTCAAGTCCCTGGGGGGGAAACACCTGAACCCCTAGCGGTAGTGCTCCTGTCCACTGTGGGTAGAGGCCGCTCCCGGGAGGAGGAGACGGAGGCCAGATGCCAACAGACTATCCGCCATCTGGCAGCCGCGCAGAGGGAACGGGAACAGCGGAGACTGGCAGTGCTGGGCCCTGATATGGACTGGAAAGAAAGGGTCTGTGCCGGTCACTACGGTCTCCGGGACTCAGCAGGATGGGGTCAGGTCCTTAATGTCAACCAAGAACAGGGGTTTGGCTTCATCTCAGACCCCCAGAGGATCTCTGACCTCTTCTTCAGCCGGAGGGATGTAGAGTCCCACCTCCGGAAGGGACACCCTGCCAGAGACTTACAACCGGGGGAATGCGTTACTTTTACCCGGCATGAGGGGTTGCGTGGCTGGTACACCATGAATATACGCCGAATCCCCGAAGATTTAATTGCGGCCTACAAGAAAGAGAAGGCCTATGTCCCACCGTAGTGATCACACCTGCCAAGGTCAGACAGGCTACATCCACCCCTGTCAGCCACCCTATGGTACAGGTAGTTGCACTCGCTGTACCTCAGGCAGAAATCCACCCAGCTGCCACCCCCTCGTCCTATGAGAACCCACAAGCAGGAAGAGGATGTTCACAAGTTCTTCCCTGGAAGCAGCCCAAGTCATCAGCTTCCAGTACCCCAGGAGGGGACCACCAACATTAAAGAACATACTAAAAACTAACTCTGTTACCCAGGAGGGTATTTGCACCATTGTGCCTGTTTTTTCTATTTTTGTTATCATGATGTTTCCCTGTTGATTCCAGTTTTGTTGACCAGTTTTATTGGCAGCATTTTTCTTACTGAACTGTGGAGATCATGGACACTGAATGATCCAGAACTGTAATGTATATAGTTGCACCTCTTAAGGTGCCTTTTCTTGGTTTTACACAGCCCTTTTTGGAATAAGGACTACCTCACCTGGAGCATGGCTCCCACCAAAAGGACACTGCAAGAGATCCCGGCTGGGAGCGGTGTCCAGCACTAACAAGAATTATTGAAGTTTTGATATGAAGTATTTTATAATGTGCCTTATGAAAGTATTAATAGTTAGAGAACAGCTTTTATATAGAATCTAGTTAATAGCAATAACTTTTAGGAATGTTTTAATAAAGAGATGAAGGATTTGAATAAAGATAAAGATTTGAAAAATGCAGGTGACGAACCAGGCATCAGCGGTTGTCACTTAAGGTTAATTAATAGAAAGTAAAAAATGTGAAAGGAGAGATGATGTAGAAATGTGTTATAATACTTGAAGCGGTAGTGAGTTACTGCCAATAGCACTTTTGAATTAGGAACTGTAGTAAGATATAGATGGTTAGTTAAAATGTTTGTAACGTTCAAGAATCAGTGCCTCCCACATTGGGAAGTTTAGATAAGAACTGTTTATTTAGCATTACAAAAAAAGTTGTATGTTCCTGTATTTGTCCATCTTTGCTTCTTTTACAGCCCGCAGACGTGCTGTGTTTAATGGGGGGTATGTGGTGCCCCTGAGGGTTCAGTCGCCACTGATGTACTGCACCTCCTCCTGAGGTGTGGTACCCCACCATCCAGGTAAGGTGGAGACGCCTGACCACGCTCCAACACCTGCATCCCACACAACAAAGTAGTGTAGCAAAGCACCCTTAGGTGGCTCCCTGCGGTGGCTCCCTGCTTGGAACACGAAGCGTGCTGGGAGGCAGGTGGAGTTTAGTTTTGCATCAAAAGAGCGGGAAGAGTTTAGGATTCAGTCAGTTTGTCACAGGAGTCTGACGAGGTCAGTCTGTGAGAGGAGATCCCTGGAGTGGGATGGATGAAAGGAGTGCTGCAGCCGACCTCAGTGATCTGGGTCCGCTGGCACAGGAAAGGAACTTGGATAGAAAGCCTGACTCTCCATAAGAAGGAAAGGATTAGTACGGAGCGTGAGGAGAAGAAGAGAACTAAGGATTAGGGTTAGAGAACCCTTCCCAAGTTGTAGGCGCAAGGCCGGGGTCCGGTCCCCGAGGTTGTTTGGATACTAATGGTCCTGGGACAGACACCAGAGGAATAGAAGTTGTCACCACTTTATTCCCACACAAGACTTGGGGGCACAACAGCAATGATAGTGAGCCGGGACTTGGTAGCAAGGAGTCCCCGAAGCAGGCTACAGCTGTCTGCCATACAAGTAGAGTTCATAGGAACATCTGTCAGGAGGAACTCCAGTGTAACTCAGTACTGTGAGTACTTCACTAAAGGCGCTAAGAGGGAGACGTTCAGAAAAGGCACATATGTTGGAGGAGTGTTGGAAAGGAGTACTTCATCTTGCCTGGAAGTTGGCTGAGCTCCTGACCCGGAGGGCACAGCACGGATGTGGGCTCTTGTGCCACAACAGACTGAGTAAAGCTTTGGAACTACATGCCCTGGTGTCCTCCACTTATTCCTGCATCAACCTGCCCGGCACTGCTACATTGCCTGCGCCCGACACTACACCATCTAAGTGTCACTTCACCTACTCTGCCCTGGGACTACAGCCCTGCCTGTGGGGGGCTATAACATCATTGCTGCACCACACCATCTGTCTCAGAGGATCTGTCTGCAGCGTTGGCTTAACATCTTCATTGACGAACACCACAGGTGGCGTCACGACTCATTCATTCTAATCATCATAAGCATACTGAACATTTCCCCCTTTTTTAAACAATGGGCCCCCAGGGCCACGGCCGGGTCCCAGCTGCCGTGACATCTCCCATTGAGGTTCATCGGGCCCGGTACCGAGTACCCCACAGTCCTGGGAGGGTGACCCATTTACGTGAATGTAAAACTACACGAGAGGTGTTGCCGCCTTTCGAACGAACGTCTGAACCCATGCAATGTGATAGGGTTTTGTCTAGGGCGCAACGTCAGGAGTTTAGAAGGCGTAATAAGCTGTGTTTTTTCTGTGGAGACGCCTCTCTTACTATTTCTGTCTGCCCTAAACGAGAAAAGCGTTTTGCTCACACATTTGCGGTGGGCAGTGTACAGCCTAAGTTTCTTTTGGTGATTACCCTGATCTGCTCCTTGTCTACATTTTCCATTAAGGCTTTTGTAGATTCAGGAGCAACTTTGAATCTGATGGATTTGGACTTTGCTAAATGTTGTGGTTTTCCCATGATACCTCTGTGGACTCCTATCCCTTTGAGGGGTATTGATGCTACTCCTTTGGTGGAGAATAAACCCCAGTTTTGGACCCAGGTGATAATGCGGGTCGCCCCCGACCACCAGGAAAATTGTAAATTTTTGGTGTTGCAGAGTTTGCATGATACTATTGTTCTGGGTTTTCCTTGGTTGCAAACTCATAATCCTGTTTTGGATTGGAAATCTGTGTCTGTGGTGAGTTGGGGTTGTCAATGTGCTCTTAGTGACACTCCTGTTTTCTCCGCCTCTCCCCAGTCTCATGATATTTCTAACTCTTTGGCTGATTTTTCTGATGTATTTAGTGAGAGTAAGTCTGCGTCTTTGCCTCCTCATAGGAGTTATGACTGTGCAATTGAGTTAATGCCCGGGTATAAATTTCCCAAGGGTCGGCTTTTCAATTTATCGGTACCCGAACATGATGCTATGCGATCTTATATCAAGGAGTCGTTGGAGAAGGGTCATATTAGACCATCCTCTTCACCTTTAGGTGCTGGGGGTTTTTTTGTGGCCAAGAAAGATGGTTCATTAAGGCCATGTATTGACTATCGTTCCCTTAACAAAATCACTGTTAAATATTACCCATTACCCCTGATTTCTGATTTATTTTCCAGAATTAAAAGTGCCTGTTGGTTTACCAAGCTTGACCTCAGGGGGTGTATAATCTTATTCGCATCAAGCACGGGGATGAATGGAATACGGCGTTTAATACTCCGGAGGGACATTTTGAGTACTTGGTGATGCCTTTTGGGCTCACTAATGCCCCTTCTGTCTTCCAATCCTTTATGAACGATATTTTCCGGGACTTTGTGGATAAGTTTTTGATCATTTATCTTGATGATATTTTGATCTTTTCCAGTGATTTTATATATATAAAAAACTGAACGGTTGGTGATACACCCACACACACAATCACGAAGCAGCTTTCATTTCAGCAGAGCTGTTAAAAAGAAGCTGAGCTGTGATTGGTTGCTATGAACAACAGTTTTCCTTGCAACAAATCGCTAAGCATCTCTCATTTCACCAGAGCTGGTTAAAAGAAGCTGAGCTGTGACTGGTTGCTATAAGCAAGTTTTCCCACTTGACAACACCTCAGCAGACACTGACCGGGTGGGAGAAATCTAGCATCCCTGGGAACATAAGCTCCCAGCCATTGTCTGCCCCTCAGAAAGGAACAGAGCGCACATGATAGAAATGAATCCCTCCTCCCATGCCCATATACCCATAACACATCCTCCATTCCATTGGGACATCTTCCCTCTTAAAGGGATCATTGGTATGGAAGTCAGAGCAAATACATCCAGTGCTTTGGTTTTGACCCCAGGCCTCTCTTAAAGGGATACCCGGTATGGAAGTTAGGACCATTCCACTCAGCTCTGTGGTTCTGACCCCTGTGTCTCTTAAAGGAATCATTGGTATGGAAGTTAGGGCAAATCCACTCTGCACTTTGGTACAGACCCCAGGCCTCTCTTAAAGGGATCTACGGTATGGAAGTCAGGGCAATTGCCTTCAAATGCTCTGGTACTGACCCCAGGCTCTCTTAAAGGGATCTCCTGTATGGAAGTTAGGGCAAATTCCTCAATGCTCTGATTCTGACCCCAGGGTTCTCGTAAAGGGATCTCCTGTATGCAAGTTAGGGCAAATTCACTCAGTACTCTGGTTCTGACCCAAAGCGCCTCTTAAAGGTTTCCCAGGTATGGAAATGAGGGCAAATCCACTATGCGCTTTGGTACTAACCCCAGGCCTCTCTTAAAGGGATCTCCTGTATGGAAGTTAGGGCAAATTCCTCAGCGCTTTGATTCTGAGCCCAGGGTTCTATTAAAGGGATCATAGGTATGGATGTCAGGGCAAATCTACTCAGCGCTGTGGTTCTGACACCAGGCCTCTCTTAAAGGGATCCCTGGTATGGAAGTTAGGACCGTTCAACTCAGCGCTCTGGTTCTGGCCCCAGGCTGATGGGATGATGTGGGATATTAGGGGTAGTAGTCCGGTGGCTCTGGCTGACGGGATGATGGGGGATATTAGGGGTAGTAGTCTAGTGGTTCTGGCTGACGGGATTATGTGGGATATTAGGGGTAGTAGTCCGGTGGCTCTGGCTGATGTGGGACATTAGGGGTAGTAGTCCGGTGGCTCTGGCTGATGGGATGATGTGGGACATTAGGGGTAGTAGTCCAGTGGCTCTGGCTGACGGGATGATGTGGGATATTAGGGGTAGTAGTCCAGCGGCTGTGACGGGATGATGTGGGATATTAGGGGTAGTAGTCCGGTGGCTCTGGTTGAAGGGATAATGTGGGATATTAGGGGTAGTAGTCCGGCGGCTGTGACAGGATGATGTGGGATATTAGTGGTAGTTGTCTGGTGGCTCTGGCTGGGGAGATGATGTGGGATCTTAGGTGTAGTAGTCCAGCGGCTGTGACGGGATGATGTGGGATATTAGTGGTAGTTGTCCAGTGGCTCTGGCTGACGGAATGATGTGGGATATTATAGTGAATGTGGCTATGCACTCAGCTTTATATACTGTACATAGTTATAACAAATTATAATGATTATATCTAACTGTAGTTAGTTACTATGCCCGGGCAGTGCTGGGCTCTTCAGCTAGTACTTTAAATAAAGCTGCTTTTATATTTTGATACTTGCAGGTATTTTGCTATGACAAAATTTTATTGCTTTACTTAGATGCAGATTACATGCGTTTTTCATGTGTTTCCACTGTGAAAAAGCACTAAAACTGCATGAACATTTTTTACCTGCAGATTTTCTGCATCTAATGCAAGTCTATGGAGGATTTCCGCACAGAAAACTAGGCGTACCCGCAAGAGAAATTAGCATGAAGCAGATTTGAAACCCGCACCGCAGGTCAGGTGACGCTGCATTAAAAAGAAGCACGGTGGGCATGAGATTTCTATAAATCCCATCCCTTTGCTGAGACTGTAAGATTCTGCATTTTTGACACTACAAAATATGCAGCGTCAAAAATGCACGAAAAGTTCATCGTGAGAACGTAGCCTTAGGGTATGTGCACACGTTGTGGATTTCGATGCGTTTCCGCAGCGTTTTTTGATGCGCAGAATTGCCTGAAATCCGCAGTGCAGAGTGCACAGAATATTATTGCACATGCTGCGGAAAATTCCAGTCGAATCGCAGCGTTTTATTTTCCGCAGCACGTCAATTGTTTTTGCGGATCCGCAACTGCGGTTTCCATTCTGCCCATACAAATATTTTTGTTTCTCTCTCCCTCCCTTGTGCTTCTGGAGGAGAAAGAGAGAAAGTTTACAACAAATCTGCACAGCAAAAACACACTAGAATCCGCAGGAAAACCGCAAGTAATCCGCATCAATTCCGCAGGAAAACCGCAAGCATTTTAACCTGCCTTTTCTGCCAACACATGCGGATTCTCTGCAGAAAAATCCACAAGATAATCCGCAACGTGTGCACATACCCTAAGACTATTTGGTGAGCTTTTGAGGTTGCAGATTTCTTGCAGTATTTCATTTCTGCATCTATTAGGTTACTTGCATTTTTTATTTGGTTTTTGATTGCATTTCTTTAAAAATCATTATTAATGTTTTTTGTCTCTTTTTGGTGTGTCATATTAAATAAAGCTACTTTGTTTTTTTTACTTCCTGGTATTTGACTTTGACAAAACTTTATTGATCCAGTCATGTGGAGATTACATGCATTTCTAGTGTGTTTCCACACCACATTTGCGCTTTTACCTGCAGATTTTCAGCATCATAGGATTGTATGGGGAAAAATCCACAGATAAAACCTAGTGTAACTGCAAGAGAAAGTGACAAGTTGCAGATTTCACACACCGCACGACAGATTACGCAGCAGAAAAAAAGCACAGCTTACAGTAAATGAGATTTCTATATATATCTCTTCCACCTTGCTGGAATTGTAAGACGCTGCATTTTTTTGTGCAATGATCATACATTGTGTCAAAAACTCACCAAAAACTCATTGTGGGAACTTAACACATTTTTTACTTTTTTTGTCTCTAAATGTGGCTTTGATGGATGTTGTCAACATATGGGATAACTATGTTAGACACAAGTGAATTTCACTTGTGGGGTGGACTATCCCAGAGGGGCCAAGCTGAAAGGAAAAGACAGTTCCTGTGAGAACGTCAGAAAGAACCCAGAGTGTGCAGAAAGAAGACTTAAGGTCTAATGTGAGCAGTGCCGCATAAGGTGGGTGTCCCTACTGGAGATAGGAGACATAATATAGTCAGTTTTTAACTGAGAGTCAGAGAGAAGTGACCAAAAGATTCTAGTGAATGATAGAAGATGGGTCCTGGGTCAGGAAGCCTAGCAGTAGGGCCCAGAGCTCATAACTCACAGAGGTAATGTGCCTAGATGGGACAGAGTACGTAAGACAGAGAATGCACTGGGCGGGAGTTCCAGAGCGTCAGAGAGAAAAGATAAGCACAAGCCATACTGGCAATATAGTTCCCTAGAGAAGAGAGAGGATGCAGATCTGCAGGCTGAGTATAGGACTCTTACCAACTGGAGTTATATTGTAAAGGAACATTGAAGATAGAGGATAAGACAGAAAAGCGCAAAGAATTGATACAATGTGTGGAAAAATGCTCCGTATTGTAGAGGAAACATTCATCAAGATATGTGCCCGCTATCTACTGTATATACAGTGGCTTTGAAACGTTTCAACCCCCTTGGCATTTTTCCGTTTTGCTACCTCACAACCTGGAATTTCACCGTTTTGTTTGTGTAAAGAACATGACAACTGTGAACATTTGGTTTTCTTTTTTTGTGAAGCACACAAGAAATAAGACAAAATAACTGAAAACTTCATTGTGCATAACTATTCCCTCCCCCCAAAGTCAGTACTTTTTAGAGCCTCCTTTTGTGGCAATTAAAGCTACAAGTTGCTTTGGATACCTTTCCACATCTTGCCACAGGAATTTTTACCCATTCCTCAAAGCAAAGCTGCTGCAGTGCCTTCAAGTAAGGCTGGCTTCACATTTGCATATCTGTGCACAGTATTGGATCCACATAGATCCGCATGCGTCAAGCGTACATATCTTTAACATGGTGTACGCAGGAACATGCGTTTGCATGCGTTCGCTTGCGGATGCTACGCATGTGTTGTTTCGCGGTGTACGGCGAACGCAACATGTTGCATTTTTTGAGGCATCAAATATGACCAGCCATACGCGTGCAGATGAAGTGCGTCAAAACAATGCATTACTGTCTATGGGAACGCATTGGTATGCAAGGACATGCATACGCATGCATTCTTCAGAATGAGCAGGTCCAGGAAGTGTTAAATTAAATATCGTTTTAATTTTTGTTAATAAAAATTCTTTTTTCCACATTCCCAGTCTCCCTGTGTTTTCCTTATCTCCTTATTTAAACATGTGTGTATTGTTGAGTGAAGTATTAATGGGTGTTAAAGTCAAGGTGTTTAGTACTAAAGTTACAGACAAGGTGTTAGTATTAAAGTCAGCAAACATTACAGATACATTTTACTTATTAACGGCTTAAGCCATTTTGTCTTACCATGTCACAAGTCCAATATCAGAAACAAAGTAGGCAGCAAATTTATCCCTCATTTGGGCAACTTCCACTGTTGTCCTCAGTGGGTGATCTTGGTAATCTTGCAATGTGGTAGCAACAGGTTCATCAAGTTGTAAGTTGGTTCACTCTTTTGCTAGCATGTAATTGTGCAGAACATCACACGCTTTTAGAACCTCATCAATTGCCTCAGTTTTTAGATTGATGGGTGCCAGCAAACCAAATGCACACTCCACAGTTCTTCGTGTCCTTGTCAGTCAGTAGTTGTAAATCCGCTTGGTGTAATTCAAGTCCCTACTTGAGTACGGTTTTATGAGGTTGGCATACATTTGAAACACCTCATCCCCAACCACAACAAACGGCATTGGCAGTCCTTCAGTTTTCGGAATAGGTCGTGGCTGTGGATAATTGAAATTATTCCTATACAAACATTGGCCCATGTCAGAATTTGTGAAAGTCTGTGAATCATTTCCTCGTTTAAATAAGCCAATATCCACCGTGACAAGTCGACAGTCAGCATCTGCAATCGCCATGAGAACAATAGAAAAATATTTTTGTAATTTAAATACTCGGATCCACTTCCAGCAGGTTTCCTAATCCGAATGTGTTTGCCGTCCACAGCCCCAAAACAGTTTGGAAAATTACAAATGTCCTGGAATTTTGCAGCATTTTCCAGCCAGAGTTCAGTTGTGGGTTGGGGGAGGAATTCCTCACGTAGAACGTCACATAAAGCATGGCAGGTGTCTTCCACTCTGATACGGAATTGAAAATGTAGAGATAAGGTCTCTCTGGTAGCAAGGAATCTGCGGAACAGAAAATGTGAAAAAAAAAATCAGTACATGGCTTTTATAGCAATAATTGACTGGTGTTTCTTTTTCAAAATTACGTACCTTAGGGTCACCAACAGACGTTCCGCAGCAGGAATTGCTCGACATAGCTGTGTGTCTTGCCTGGTGATGGATCCTCTGACATGTTGCAGTACGTCATCGAAGCTCTGTTCCGACATTCTCATATAGTCGAAAAACGTCTGAGGGTTTGCACGCAGCTCAGTGTAAAACGAGTGGTAGGCTCCACGGCTCTCGGACTTCAATGATGGGGTGTTGCCAATAGCGACGACATCTTCTCAGTATTTCTCTTTTTCTTTCTTCACAAGCCACAGCAAAGGCAACAGCCAATTCCAACTCCAAATCCAGATTACGATAGAAGCTCTCCATGCCAAGATCCATCTTGCAGCTAGATACAGCAGCAAAAGTTGAGGATTTCATCTGTACAAGGGTCTATAAACAGAATTTCCATGAGACACGCTCATTGGATGTGGCTTGTGTCAAGGAAGTTCTCCTGGAAAAGCATTGTCCAATTGAACTCATGCGCATAAATAATGCTAATGCATGAAAAAACGCATGCAAACGCCTCGTTTTTTGGGCATAATGATTAAGCTGATGCAGATAAAAAACGCTGCGTTAGCATGCCTTTTGGCATGCGCTTGCGCATGCAGATAATACGCTCGCACATATACGCAAATGTGAACTTATCTTAGATGGTTTCCTCTGGTGAACAGCAATCTTCAAGTCTGACCACAGATTCTCCATTGGATTAAGGTCTGGCCTTAGACTCGGCCGCTCCAAAACATTTACATGTTTCCCTCTAAATCACTCGAGTGTTACTTTAGCAGCATGATTTGGGTCATTGTCTTGTTGAAAGATGAACCTCTGTCCCAGTCTCAAATCACTGACAGACTGAAACAGGTTTTGCTCAAGAATATGGCCAGAGTCACACTAGCGAGAAATACGGACGAGTGCTATGGGCAAAAACAACGCATTGCACTCGGACCAATGTTAATCTATGGGGCAGCGCCCATCAGCTGATTTTTTCTCGGCCGTATTATACGACTGAGAAAATCGAAGCATGCCCGTAATACGTCAATGCAAGTCTATGGGGGGTGAGAAAAATACGGATTAGGCTGGTTTCACATTTGCGTTTTTTAGCGCTGGAAAAAAACGCATATGTGCGCATGCGTTTTTTCCCCTATATTTAACATGGGTGCGCATACCTGCGCGCTTGTAAGCGCATGTATGCGATTTTCATGCGCTGCGTTTTTTTGGGGTGTGCGTTTGTATTTTCCAGACGCAGCATGTTGCATTTTTTGGCCCTGCAAAAAAGCGCATGCGCACATATGGGCACGTTTTGTGCTAAAAATGGCCATTATAGCCTATGGATGCGCATATGTGCGCACTGGCATGCTCATGTATGCGTTTTTTTGCATATGCGTTTATTTTTTTTAACCATGGAATTTAGGGGTTTGGGTTAGAGTTAGGGTTAGTTAAGGGGGTTTAGGGTTAGGGTTAGGGTCAGGGTCAGGGTTAGGGTTGGGGTTTGGGTCAGGGTTAGGGTTAAGTATGGTTTGGTTAAGGGTTAGGGTCAGGGTTAGGGTCAGGATTAGGGTTAAGTATGGTTTGGTTAAGGGTTAGGGTCAGGGTTAGGGTCAGGGTTAGGGTTAGGGTCAGGGTTAGGGTTAAGTATGGTTTTGTTAAGGGTTAGGGTCAGGGTTAGGGTCAGGATTAGGGTTAAGTATGGTTTGGTTAAGGGTTAGGGTCAGGGTTAGGGTTAGGGTCAGGGTTAGGGTTAAGTATGGTTTTGTTAAGGGTTAGGGTCAGGGTTAGGGTCAGGATTAGGGTTAAGTATGGTTTGGTTAAGGGTTAGGGTCAGGGTTAGGGTTAGGGTTAAGTATGGTTTTGTTAAGGGTTAGGGTCAGGGTTAGGGTTAGGGTCAGGGTTAGGGTTAGTTAGGGTTTAGGGTTAAGTATGATTTGGTTAAGGGTTAGGGTCAGGGTTAGGGTTAGGGTCAGGGTTAGGGTCAGGGTCAGGGTTAGGGTTAGTAAAGTCATGGTTTGGGTTAGTGTGAGGGGCCACCTAATGTTGGAAAAAAACGCAAACGCGGTAAAAACGCACTAAAAACGCATACAAACGCATAAAAACGCTGCGTTTTTTTCATGCATGCTCATAAAAATGCTTGAAAAAAACGCAGCAGTTGTATGCTTTTGTATGCGTTTTTTCAATGCGTTTTTTTGCGGGAAAAACGCGCTGCAAAAAAAAGCAAGTGTGAAACTAGCCTTACACAGGGACCACACGTGTGACTTGCGAGTAATACGCAAGACTTCTCCGGGTGACAGGAAATGGATTCAGCCATTATCAGGAAGCTTTGACATGCTAATTAGCTTAGAAAGCGCACCAGCCATCCTGGAATAACGCCTCCACGGAGTCCATCATCATGTCCACATCAACGTGGAAATGCTTATCGTTCTGGTCCTACAGAGGCCAGAACTGTGCGACCAGAGGGACGCACATTATTCCGATCGGGCCCGAAAAAAGGCGGCATGGAGGAGGATCTGTGGCCAAAGGTTTAATGATTATGAGGACAGGCCACGTGAGAGCCAGCAACAAATTAGTAAGTTCTAGCCTTTAATTAAATTCATATTAATGCGCAAACTAACACGTTTTCCCATTAGACCCTAACAATAATATGTGTAGGTTTTGCCCATTCTGTATAATATTTATGATGTTTAAATGATACCTTACTAGGCCACATGACACTGTAAAATACAGTGCCTTGCGAAAGTATTCGGCCCCCTGGAACTTTTCAACCTTTTCCCACATATCATGCTTCAAACATAAAGATACCAAATGTAAATTTTTGTTGAAGAATCAACAACAAGTGCAACACAATTGTGAAGTTGAACGAAATTTATTGGTTATTTTAAATTTTTGTGAAAATTCAAAAACTGAAAAGTGGGGCGTGCAATATTATTCAGCCCCTTTAACTTAATACTTTGTTGCACCACCTTTTGCTGCGATTACAGCTGCAAGTCACTTGGGGTATATTTCTATCACTTTTGTACATCGAGAGACTAAAATTCTTGCCCAGTCTTCCTTGGCAAACAGCTCGAGCTCAGTGAGGTTTGATGGAGATGGTTTGTGAACCGCAGTTTTCAGCTCTTTCCACAGATTCTCGATTGGATTCAGGTCTGGACTTTGACTTGGCCATTCTAACACCTGGATAGGTTTATTTGTGAACCATTCCATTGTAGATTTTGCTTTATGTTTGGGATCATTGTCTTGTTGGAGGACAAATCTCCATCCCAGTCTCAGGTCTTTTGCAGACTCCAACAGGTTTTCTTCAAGAATGGTCCTGTATTTCACACTGTTGTCTTAATTTGAGTGCTTAACTCTTCATTTTATTTTTACACGTTGCTTGGCTATGTTAGAACTCATCTTCAATGATTGGGTCTCTACAAACCCCCCCAGCAGAAGATGAGACTGTTTTTGTAATTAGTTTTGTTGTTCTATTGTTTTATACCCATTACAGGTATTCTTCTCAGGCTTTGATCTCCGATGACACATTTGAACATGGCTAACAATATTGGAGAGAGCTCGGTCGTTGTGGCATCCCTCAACGCGAAGGGTATGAATAACCCCACCAAATGTAGTCAGATTATTTCCCTCCTGAACAAGTCCCGCTCCCAGGTAATTCTTTTTCAAGAAACACATTTTAAAGTGGGCAGGCCCCCAGACATGACTCGCTCAGCGTTTACAACATGGTATCATAGTTGCTCGAAGTCGGCCTCTAAAGGGGTTAGTATAGCGTTCAAGAGAGGACTTCCCTTTGTTTTAAAAGATAGTATTGCGGACTCGGAGGGCAGGTATATTTTTGTGAAAGGCTATCTGGCCTCAACTCTAATGACTTTTGCCAACATATACGCACCAAATCAAGGCCAAGTAAAGTGGCTGTCTACCACTCTGGAAGTGCTTACTCTTATTAAGGAGGGACTCCTACTCTTGGGGGGTGACTTTAACCTGACAATGCAGCCAAATGTGGACTCGTCCTCGGGGAGATCGTCAATCTCTAAAAAGGAGAGAAAGGTGCTCTTGGAAAAACTTTTGTCCCTTCACTTTGTGGACCCCTGGAGATTAGTACATCCCACCGACAAAGACTACAAATTTTATTCCCCCACACGACACATATCATAGACTCGACTATATATTGGTTCAAGCCTCGTCCATCAAATCGGTCACTTCTACCTCTATAGGCCCCATAACGCTATCGGATCATGCCCCGGTCTTCTTAGCATTAAAATTAGACTCCCTCTCGCGCTCCCCTCTCACATGGCGACTGAAAAACACTTCTAGATAACAAGGATAATGTTTCTCAGATTGATTTTTCTTTAAAGAGGTTTTTCAGGGAGAACATGGTTGATGGGAGGTTAACCCCAATTATATGGGAAACACATAAAGCCGTCTTGAGGGGGGAGTTGTTCTCCCTGGGGACCCACATTAAAAGGAGAAGAGACAGGGAAATCCTCTCCCTCTTACATCAAATTGCCACCATGGAACGCTTACACAAACGGAGGACGTCAGACAATGTCCGTGCAGACCTGATGTCATTAAGGGAAAAACTTAAAGATTTACCCAATGTGCGTTCTGCCAATGTGTATGCACGTCGTAAGCAAAAAATATATATCCATGGGAATAGAGGAAGCAAGCTTTCCTCAAAAATGTTAAAGGCACAGAGGGAAAAATGTTTCATCCGGCAAATACATACGGAGGGGGGAAAGACTGTGACAGACTCAGATGGTATAGCTGAAGCATTTTGCTCATACTATCACTCACTATACAACTTAGATCCCCATGTGGATATGAGAGACCCCCCCCAGTGCGACTCAACGCATACAAGACTTCCTCTCCACCCTCACACATTACCTGTAATCCCCACCTCTGAGTATTCGACTTTACTTGCACCAATCTCCACCCAGGAAGTAGAGGAGGCAATTGCCTCGACCCCGGGAGGAAAAACACCGGGCCCAGATGGCTTTCCCATCATTTACTATAAGACATTTGCAGAAACTCTCGTCCCGCACTTGGTTGAACTGTTCAACCTGTTCCTTTCGGGCTCAACTCCTCCTCCGCAGGCCCTGGAGGCACACATCACGGTGCTACCTAAGGAGGGGAGGGAGGGGACCCTGTGCCGTAATTACCGTCGGATTTCTCTACTGAACGCGGATCTCAAACTTAGGGCCAAAATATTGGCTAACAGGATACACCTAGTTCTAACTGATCTAGTTCTCCCTGACCAGGCTGGTTTCGTGCGTGGAAGGGAGGGACAACTCTAGGAAGGTCCTACAGGCCATCTCTTACGCTAAGCAGTCACGTCAACCACTTATCCTGCTCTCTACAGATGCCGAAAAGGCTTTTGACAGTATTGGCTGGAGATATATCGCTTGTGTTTTGCAGAGGTTTGCCTTCCCTCCTCCTTTCATAGACGCAATCATGTCACTGTATGCCTTCCCTACAGCCAGGGTCAGGGTGAATGGGATATTGTCGGCGCCTTTTGCCATCAATAATGGCACTAGGCAGGGTTGCCCTCTCTCCCCTACTTTATTTGTCTTAGTGATGGAGTCATTCATCCAAGCCATCAGGCAGGACCCCGGGATTGAAGGGTTTAACCCCTTCCTGACATCCGACGTACTATACCGTCCACGGTACCCGGGCCCGTATGACCGTGGACGGGATAGTACGTCTACCACGATCAGCGGCGCCCACGTGGTGAGCGCCGCTGATCGCGGCCGGGTGTCAGCTGATTATCACAGCTGACACCCGGCACAATGTGTCAGGGGCGGTCACGGACCGCCCCCGACACGTTAACCCCTTGCACACCGCGATCAAACACGATCGCGGTGTACCGGGGGTTAAAGGGAAGCATCGGCAGGGAGGGGGCTCCCTCCGTGCTTCCCTGAGCCCCCCACGGCGGCGCAATGTGCAGCGCTGCTGCGGGGGGCCCCTTTCCTCCAGGCCCCCGAATCCAAGATGGCGACGGGGGCCTTCGGGGGCCTGCAGGAAGCTGGCTTCCTCAGTGCCTGCAAAGCGCAGGCATGAGGAAGCCTTCTGCAGTGCCTGTGTCAGATCGCTGATCTGTCACAGTGATCTGTGATGTGACAGATCAGCGATCTGTCACAGGACAGTGATGTCCCACCTGGGACTATTTAATAAAGTAAAAAAAAAAATAAAAAAAAGTGTAAAAATAATTTAAAAAAAAAAAATATCGCCAAATATATTAGAAAAAAAAAAAAAATATTCCCCCAATAAATCCATTTTTTGGAAATAATAAAAAAACAACAAACAATAAAAGTACACATATTAGGTATCGCCGCGTCCGTAACGACCCGCCCTATAAAACTGTCCCATTAGTTAACCCCTTTAGAGAACCCCTTAAAAAATAAAAAACGAAGCAAAAAATAATGATTTATTATCATACCGCCAAACAAAAAGTGTAATAACGCGCAATCAAAAAGACGCATATAAATATCCATGGTACCGCTGAAAACGTCATCTTGTCCCGCAAAAAACGAGCCGCCATACAGCATCATCAGCGAAAAAATAAAAAAGTTATAGCTCGCTGAATAAAGCGATGCAAAAATAATTATTTTTTATATAAAATAGTTTTCATTGCATAAAACCGACAAAAACATAAAAAAACGACTTAAATGAGGTATCGCTGTAACCGTACTGACCCGCAGAATAAAACCGCTTTATCAATTTTACCGCACGCGGAACGGTGTAAACGCACCCCCCCCAAAAGAAATTCATGAAAAGCTGGTTTTTGTTCATTCTGCGTCCCAAAAATCGGAATAAAAAGCGATCAAAAAATTCCACGTGCCCGAAAATGGTACCAATAAAAACGTCAACTCGTCCCGCAAAAAATAAGACCTCACATGACTCGGTGGGTCAAAATACGGAAAAATTATAGCTCTCAATATGTGGTGATGCAAAAACTATTTTTACAATAAAAAGCGTCTTTTAGCGTGTGACAGCTGCCAAACATCAAATCCCCCGTTATCACCCCCTTAGTTAGGGAAAAATAATAAAATTAAAAAAATGTATTTATTTCCATTTTTCCATTAGGGTTAGGGTTAGGGCTAGGGGTGTGTTGGGGTAGGGTTAGGGCTAGGGTTAGGGTTAGGGCTAGGGTTAGGGCTAGGGTTAGGGCTAGGGTTAGGGCTAGGGCTAGGGGCGTGTTGGGGTTCGGGTTGGAGTTAGAATTGGGGGTTTCCACTGTTTGGGCACATCAGGGGCTCTCCAAATGCAACATGGTGTCTGATCTCAATTCCAGCCAATTCTGAGTTGAAAAAGTCAAATGGTGCTCCTTCCCTTCCAAGCTCTGCTATGCGCCCAAACAGTGTTTTACCCCCACATGTAGGGTATCAGCCTACTCAGGACAAATTGCAAAACAATTTTTGGGGTCCAATTTCTCCTGTTACCCTTAGGAAAATAAAAAATTGGGGGCAAAAATATCATTTTTGTGGAAAAAAATGATTTTTTTATTTTCACGTCCGAGTGTTTTAAACTTCTGTGAAGCACTTGGGGGTTCAAAGTGCTCACCACACATCTAGATAAGTTCCGTGGGGGGTCTAGTGTCCAAAATGGGGTCACTTGTGGGGAGTTTCAGTAGTTTAGGTACATCAGGGGCTCTCCAAAGGCAACATGACACCCGCAGACCATTCCATCAAAGTCTGCATTCCAAAACGTCACTACTTCCCTTCCGAGCCCTGACGTGTGTCCATACAGTAGTTTTATCCCACATATGGGGTGTCAGCGTACTCAGGACAAATTGGACAACAACTTTTGGGGTTCAATTTCTCCTGTTACCCTTGGGAAAATAAAAAAATTGGGGACTAATTGATGATGTTTGTGGAAAAAATACGAATTTTTTATTTTCACGCCCGGGCGTTGTAAACTTCTGTGAAGCACTGGGGGGTTCAAAGTTCTCACCACACATCTAGATAAGTTCCTTGGGGGGTCTAGTTTACAAAATGGTGTCATTTGTGGGGGGTTTCCACTGTTTAGGTACATTAGGGGCTCTCCAAAGGCAACATGACACCCGCAGACCATTCCATCAAAGTCTGCATTCCAAAACGTCACTACTTCCCTTCCGAGCCCCGACGTGTGCCCATACAGTAGTTTTCTCCCACGTATGGGGTATCAGCATACTCAGGACAAATTGGACAACAACTTTTGGGGTCCAATTTCTCCTGGTACCCTTGGGAAAATAAAAAAATGGTGACTAAAAGATCATGTTTGTGGAAAAAATACGAATTTTTTATTTTCACGCCCGGGCGTTGTAAACTTCTGTGAAGCACTGGGGGGGTCAAAGTGCTCACCACACATCTAGATAAGTTCCTTAGGGGGTCTAGTTTCCAAAATGGTGTCATTTGTGGGGGGTTTCCACTGTTTTGGTACATCAGGGGTTTTCCAAACGCGACATGGTGTCCGATCTCAATTCCAGCCAAAAACGTCAAATGGCGCTGCTTCCCTTCCGAGCTCTGCCATGCGCCCAAATAGTGGTTTACCCCCACATGTGGGGTATCAGCGTACTCAGGACAAATTGCACAATAACTTTTAGGGTCCTGTTACCCTTGGGAAAATAAAAATTGGGGTGAAAAGATCATTTTTGTGGAAAAAATATGATTTTTTAATTGTACCGCTGTACGTTATAAACTTCTGTAAAGCCCTTGTGGGTTCAAAGTTCTCACCACATATCTAGATAAGTTCCTTGGGGGGTCTAGTTTCCAAAATGGGGTCACTTGTAGGGGGTTTCCACTGTTTAGGTACATCAGGGACTCTCCAAACGTGACATGGCGTCCAATCTGAATTCCAGCCAATTTTGCATTGAAAAAGTCAAACGGCGCTCCTTCCATTCTGAGCTCTGCCATGCGCCGAAACAGTCGTTCCCCCCCACATATCAGGTATCTGCGTACTCAGGACAAATTGCACAATAACTTTTGCAGTTCAATTTTTCCTGTTACCCTTGGTAAAATAAAAAAAATTGAACCTGAAGTATTTTTTTTATGAAAAAAAGTTAGATGTTCATTTTTTTTTAAATATTCAAAAAAATTCCTGTGACGCACCTAAAGGGTTAATAAACTTCTTGAATGTGGTTTTGAGCACCTTAAGGGGTGCAGTTTTTAGAATGGTGTCACTTTTGGGTATTTTCTATCATATAGACCCCTCAAAGTGGCTTCAAATGTGATGTGGTCCTAAAAATAAAATGGTGTTGTAAAAATGAGAAATCGCTGGTCAACTTTTAACCCTTATAACTTCCTAACAAAAAAAAATTTTGGTTCCAAAATTGTGCTGATGTAAAGTAAACATGTGGGAAATGTTAGTTATCAAGTTTTTTGTGTGCCGTATCTCTGTGATTTAAGGGCAAAAAAATTCAAAGTTGGAAAATTGCGAAATTTTCAAAATTGTCGCCAAATTTCCGTTTTTCTCACAAATAAACGCAAGTTATTTGAATGAATTTTTACCACTAACATGAAGTACAATATGTCACGAGAAAACAATGTCAGAATCACCGGGATCCATGGAAGCGTTCCAGAGTTATGACCTCATTACGGTACAGTGGTCAGAATTGTAAAAATTGGCCCGGTCATGAACGTGCAAACCACCCTTGGGGGTGAAGGGGTTAAAATTAATCAGCTGGAATTGAAAGCGGTTGCCTTCGCAGATGACCTTTTATTACTTTTATCTAACCTGATAACTGCAGCTCCTAGGGTCCTGGAACTCTTCTCCCTATTCGGAGAACTCTCAAATTTTAAAATAAACTTAGATAAACCTGAGGCTTTGAATATCACGGCAACGGAGAGGGATATTCAGATTCTGAAAAGCCTGGCCCCTTTTACATGGCAACGCAATACACTCAAGTACCTTTGGATATATATCTCAACGACCGCTGTACGCTGTTCCAGTATAACTTCCCCCCCCTGTTAAAACACGTTGAAACTCTTTTAAAGACATACGACGTTCCTCTCTTGTCCTGGTTGGGTAGGGTAAATGTGATGAAGTCATACGTGTTCCCTAAAATATTCTATGTGATGAGTATGATCCGAATCGAACTCCCTGAGTCATTCTTACGTGCTTTAGATCGCCTGATGGCGAAATTTGTTTGGAGACACAAAAGGGCCAGGTTGCCCTTGCGACTCCTATCGCGCCCAAAGTGAAGAGGGGGAGTTGGCCTACCTAATCTCATGGCTTATCATCAGGCTATCTTATTGGCAAACTGGTTGAAATTAATAAAATGAACAGAAAAAGGACAGGATGCACACATAGAGATGCAGCTCATGGGTAGGAATGCGCTAAAATTCTTGTGGACAGATTGCCCACTACCTAAAACTGGTCTGGGAGATATCCTTCTGGCCATCCTACGCACCAGACGCACATTGATACCGATAAGAGCACCCCACTGCAACTTCCTAGATAAAATTCCAATTGGGCTCATACCTTACATATTTATACCAGATTTCACAGACCCGTATGGACTCTGGTCCTCATTACCAAACAATTTCTCACCTATTACAGGGGAAAATTCTATGCGCTGGCAACTGACTGCGGGGAGACGTCCCATAAACCATTTACAACTCTCACACGTAACTTACTTTATGAGTCAGATCAAAACGCTTCCTCAGTTGCCCACTAAATGGCTCTGGTTGGAAATATTGACAAAGGTTAACCATTATGTCCCGAAAGTGGTATCAAAATTCTATTCCAATCTCATAGATGAGGAAAACTCCTCCCAGCCACCTTTCCTACATTCGTGGGAAGTGGAACTAAATATTTCTTTATCCCCACTGGACAAACAAAAGATCTGTGCTGCTTCTCATGGCTTCTCCCGTTGTGTTCTATTTCAAGAGTCGGCTTATAAGTTACTATCGCGATGGTACTACACACCAGAAAAACTGCATCATTTGGGACTGATTAGCTCCCCTCTGTGTTGGAGGTGTGGGGAGTCGCGGGGTAACCTGTCTCACATTTTTTGGTTCTGTCCTACTCTCGCCCAATTCTGGTCAGATGTCATGGGGTTTATGAAGAACCTTAGCATACTTAAGGCAGACCTGACTGCGGCGGAGGCACTCTTATCCTTACCTTCAGAGAATTTCCAACCTAAGAAGCATGAGCTAGCGCCATTGATGCTGGGAGCGGCAAAACAATTAATCGCCCTTAAGTGGAAACAGCAAACCTCCCCCGACTCTGACAGAGTGGAAACGTAAAATAAGAGATTTGTTTAGACTCAAGGAGCTCACGAGTTGGGACTCGTCATCTCGTGAGAAATTTAAGAAAACCTGGGCACCTTGGATACATTTCCAGGGCACTGCGGGGAGGCTGGGGGGTGCCACGGCGGCCGAGTAAGTAGCGAGGAGTGATTGAGCCCTGGGGGCCACTGAGCCAATTTCTTCAAACTATCTAAGGTCATATTACAACAGATGTGCATGAGAGGGCGTTGTATCAGCTGAGGCGACATTCTGGTGGGGGCGGTTCATCGGGCCTCTTCACTAATATTTTTATCGGAGAACCTCAAGAGCTTGTTTTTCTTTGTAAAGTATGCCCTAGAGCATCAAGCATACCTGCCTATGTAATGGGTTAGTTTTAGTTAGGTTATTTACCTCGTTAAGTGTTATATTGTTTGAAAAGAGTAAAACTGTATAATTAATGCTCTGTAATTCTACATACAGACTTGTACCTCAAAATTTGAACATGTCTTGCTTCTGTATTGCTGTAATCTCTCTTTATTAATAAAATAAAGAATTACAAAAAAAAGAATGGTCCTGTATTTGGCTCCATCCATCTTCCCATCAATTTTAACCATCTTCCCTGTACCTGCTGAAGAAAAGAAGGTCCAAACCATGATGCTGCCACCACCATGTTTGACAGTGTGGATGGTGTGTTCAGGGTGATGAGCTGTGTTGCCTTTACGCCAAACATATCGTTTGGCATTGTTGCCAAAAAGTTCGATTTTGTTTTCATCTGACCAGAGCACCTTCTTCCACATGTTTGGTGTGTCTCCCAGGTGGCTTGTTGCAAACTTTAAATGACACTTTTTATGGATATCTTTGAGAAATGGCTTTTTTCTTGCCACTCTTCCATTAAGGACAGATTTGTGCAGTGTACAACCGATTGTTGTCCTATGGACAGGACTGTCCCACCTCAGCTGTAGATCTCTGCAGTTCATCCAGGGTGATCATGGGTCTCTTGGCTGCATCTCTGATCAGTCTTCTCCTTGTTAGAGATGAAAGTTTAGAGGGACGGCCAGGTCTTGGTAGATTTGCAGTGATATGATACTCCTTCCATTTCAATATGATCGCATGCACAGTGCTCCTTGGGATGTTTAAAGTTTTGAAAATTATCTTGTATCCAAATCCGGCTTTAAACTTCTCCACAACAGTATCACGGACCTGCCTGTTGTGTTCCTTGGTCTTCATGATGCTCTCTGTGCATCAAACAGAACCCTGAGACTATCACAGAGCAGGTGCATTTATATGGAGACTTGATTACACACACATCATTATTCATTTAGGACAACATTGGATAATTCAGAGATCCACAATGAACTTATGGAGTGAGTTTGCTGCACTGAAAGTAAAGGGGCCGAATAATATTGCACGCCCCATTTTTCAGTTTTTTAATTTCCACAAAAATTTAAAATAACCAATAAATTTTGTTCAACTTCACAATTGTGTCTCACTTGTTGATTCTTCACCAAAAATTTACATTTGGTATCTTTATGTTTGAAGCAGGATATGTGGGGAAAAGGTTGAAAAGTTCCAGGGGGCCAAATACTTTCGCAAGCCACTGTATATGTGAAAGTGTTCAGAAAATTGGGCAATGTCCTAATAACTTATTATGTGACATTGCAGTGGAAGATGTCATGAAACCCTGGCGCAGCATCCTCGACCAATATAGGTGGGAACGTCCGTACCGGGCCAGGAGTGGGGCTGCAGCACCGACCAAGAGAAAATGTATTTATTATGACCGGCTGTAATTTCTTGCTCCCATTCTGGATCTCAGACCGTAAGTTCATACATCACACCACATTTTACATATGCTGTTTAGGGTCATATCTACAATTTTTTTTTCACATTTCAAAACAGAACTCAGTCCAACCTCACAGAGGGAGACAGGGTCTGATTCGGAGCCCATTATTGACCCAGTCAGGGGAGGTGAAGAGGTGGCTGGCCCATCTTCTGAAACTTCTAGCTGCATCCCACAACCTCCACCAGCCCCAGCACCAGACCCAGGACCAGCAGTGGCATCATGGAGCCTGGATGTTGCGCAAAAGGAGGACCATGGCAATAGCAGCAGCCCTACTGTGCCTCTTGAGACCTCACCCCAGCCTACCGTCATACCCCGCCGTGGCAGACGAAGGAGAGACATCCCTGCATCTGACACAAGGAGGCATGTCGATACGAGGGTGTTAAATTATCTGTCCAGGGCTACTCAGGATGATGGTGAGGAGGCCTATGCCTGCAGCCTGGCCCGGTACCTCCATCCACTACCCCGGGAGGTCAGACTGCATGTGCGAGGATCCATTCAAATCCTGATTGATGCCTGTACACTCCCCAATAATCCATATGAGGTTTTTGAGTTTTTGGACAGGTGGCAGCTGACACCCCATAATCAGCTCAGAATTTTAACAAACCCAGAAGTGCAGGCACAATCAGGATCTGAGCCACCTCCTCCACGTGTGCCTACACCACATTCCAATCCACCCCAACCCAACATTGGCCTCCACAGGCACAAATGGCAGCCTATAATCCACCAGCCCAATATGGCCACTAGATTACATCCAGTGTTGGAGGCTGGTCCCAACCTGGCTTTGGTAAACATGGCCATATTAGGGGGTATGAATCACTTGGCCACCAAAATCCACAGGAGTATCAACTCCAATATCCATCTGGCCACTTATATAGTCAGCACCAGGATACTGCCCATATCACTCATCCTGAACCAGAATATGTACCCACACGGGGTGACGTCCAAGTTGGGCATCAAACCCAGCACCAAAGTCAAGCTGGACTCCCACTATCCCCACCAACAACATACCAGAATTTATAAATTGTGGTTTTGTGTTCTTTTGCTAACGCAAATTTCTGTATTTCTCTAAAGTTTTGGTTTTACAAATATGAAAAAAAAAAAATTGCCCAAATTTGTATGGGCACAAAAGCCATACGAGTTAAATGTTTTTTTGGTTTCCAAAGCTATATTTTGGCTTTATAAAAAGGTCAAAAAAACAGACTTTTCTGTGTTATTTAATTCATAACTTGGACATCAAAATATTTCCACATTTGCCACAATGTAAATGAAAGCACACAAAAACTTCAAGAACAGGCTTTTAAATAAACAAAAAAAAGATAATTACAACATACATATAGCATTCTCTTGCCAGGGAGTAGCTCCATGAGGTGTTACAAAATAATTAGTGAACATAACACGTACTTTGAGTCCAGAGAGTGGACGACGGGGAGGGATCACATGTGGAACAGGCATACCCACATTGCCAAACACAACTTCAGTACCATCAGATGAGGAGCAATCATGTATTCGTGTGAAGTTATGTAGGATCACACATGCTTTTATGACCTCATTGACGTTAGCTTCACTCAGCTGAATGGCTGACTGGAGGTGGACCCTCCATTTAGCACAAAGAATGCCAAAGGCGCACTCCACCAGTCGTGCGCGTGATAGGCGAAAGTTAAAGATTTTGCGCCGGTGTTCCAGGTTTCTATAGGGATAGGGCCTCATTACACTATGGGTCAATTGAATGGCCTCATCTGCAACAAGGACATAAGGCACAGGTTCACTATTGGAGCCTGGAAGCTGACGTGGTGGTAGGTCCAGCTGATTATTGCGCAGCCGCCGACCCATAATGAAAGAATTGAAGACACTAGAGTCTCCAGTACTTCCATAGGCCCCAATATCTACAATTGCAAACCTGTAGTGACTGTCGACCAGGGCCAACAACACTATAGAAAAATATTGTTTATAATGATAGAATTGGGACCCTGAGTTTGGCAGCTTACGCACATGGTCACGCTTCCCATCCAGGGCTCCAATACAATTTGGAAACTGGCAGTGCTCCTCAAATCCCCTGGAAATTTACAACCAGTCTTCCATCTTTGGCTCAGGCATGACTACTTGATGAAGTCGTGACCAGATTTCAGAACAAGTAGACAGACTATGCCTGATATTGTAGATTTCCTGATCAAAAATTCATGATGCAGTGCCGCATATGAAAGACCAGTTGTGAGGAAGCTAAAAGATAAGAAAATCTAAAAGAAAATTAGCTAACATTTTCAAGGTTAAAAACAAATCACATTCATCAAAGTTACAGTGTCTAACTAAGGCTACTTTCACATTTCAGTTTTTTAAATCCGGCAGGCTGCGGCGAAAAGTTGTCAAACCGGAACAGGTAAAAGCCACAGCCCGCCGGATCATCTGTTTAGGCCGGAGACGGTGCAGGAGAGGGAGAGTCTTCGGGCATGCGCTCTGCAAAAAAGCAGTCTGGCGCCGTCAAAAAACGTTGCAGGGAACGTTTTTTGCAGACGCCGGACAGGCATTTTTTGCCGTATCCAGCAAAAGCCGGAGGAGCCGCATAGCCTTCAGGCGCAATGGGCGACAATGAAACTCTATGGGAAAAAAGCAAAATCCGGTGGCAACAGGCGCCGGATCCGGTTTTTACAGATTTCGCCGCATCGCGCCTGATCCTTAAAACCGGAAATGTGAAAGTAGCCTTACAAGCCATGCAATAACAACATTAAAAGAGTTCCAATGTCTATGTGATTTTCCAAACAAATACGTATTATTAATAATGTGAGTTTTGAATTTGGATATATATATTACTACAAAAACCACCTAAATTTGGTAACAGAACTATATACTACCTTTCAAAACATCATCAACATAGAGTATTGAGGAGGAGAAATACATACCGTAATGTAAGGATAAGGCGCTCCTCAGCAGAAATACATTTGCGCATCCTGATGTCCTGAAAGATGATCCCAGGGCGCACTGTCTCCAACAAAACATCAAAGGTGGCAAGGCTCATGCGACAATATTGGTAAAACTTGTCGGGATGGGTCCGCAGAGATGCATAGAGAGGGTGGAAATGGCCTTTAGTGAGGCATTGCCTCAAAAGCGGTTGGACCCACATTCATCTCCTCCTCCTCAGATCCACAATCACTGGGTATGGCTGGCCAAAGCGGCGTGACAAAACCCAGTTGTAAAGCACCCGCTCAGTTGGGGTGAAACTAAGTCTGTCTGACATTTTTCACACAAACCTCAAATACACTGACACAAGCACAGCACCAAAATGGCCAGATTGGAGGCTGCCACCTGTTGTAGAGGCAATAAATAGGGTTGCTGATAGTGTTGAGCTTTCCGATACCGCAAGTATCGTGTATCGGCCGATATTTGCCGTATCGGAATTCCGATACCGAGTACCGATACTTTTTTCGTATCGGATACCGGAATCGGAAGTCCAAAATGCAATGAGCCACTTTTGTGGCTCTGATTGGCTGCCGAAATGACGTCATCATGATGCGCTGTCTGTGCGCATCATGATGCGCCGTCAGTTCGGGCCTTCGGGGGGGCTGTGCCGACTGTCCGGGGGTCTGTGCCGGCCTGCCGGTGGTCTGTGCAGGCTCCGGGGGTCTGTGCCGGCCTGCCGGGGGCTGTGCCGGCCTGCCGGTGGTCTGTGCAGGCTCCGGGGGTCTGTGCCGGCCTGCCGGGGGGGCTATGCTGGCCTGCCGGTGGTCTGTGCAGGCTCCGGGGGGCTGTGCCGGCCTGCGCCGGCCTGCCGGTGGTCTGTGCAGGCTCCGGTGGTCTGTGCTGGCCTGCCGGGGGGCTGTGCCGGCTCCGGGGGGCTGTGCCAGCCTGCCGGTGGTCTGTGCAGGCTCCGGGGGTCTGTGCAGGCATCGTCCGATGGGACTACAAGTCCCATCGGGCGATGCCTGCTACCATGACAGTGATTGACACATTAGCCAATGATGGGACAGTAGTAGTCCCATCATCCGGCTAATGTGTTGAATGTAAAAAAAAATAAAATTTACATGCTACATACATGCTACATACATACAACATGCATACTACATGCAATATGCATACTACATGCAATATGCATACTACATACATGCTACATACTACATGCATGCTACATGCATGCTACATACATGCTACATACATGCTACATACATACTACATACATAATACATATATACTACATGCATACAACATACATACAACATATATACTACATGCATGCAACATGCATACTACATATATACTATATATACTACATGTAGCATACATACTACATGCTACATACATGCTACATACTACATACATGCTACATACTACATACATGCTACATACATGCTACATACTACATACATGCTACATACATGCTACATACTACATACATGCTACATACATGCTACATACTACATACATAATACATATATGCTACATGCATGCAACATACATACAACATATATACTACATGCATACTACATATATACTATATATACTACATGTAACATACATACTACATATATACTACATGCTACATACATGCAACATACATGCTACATGCATGCAACATACATACAACATATATACTACATGCATACTACATATATACTACATGCATACTACATATATACTACATGCATACTACATATATACTACATGCATACTACATATATACTACATGCATACTACATATATACTACATGCATACTACATATATACTACATGCATACTACATATATACTACATGCATACTACATATATACTACATGCATACTACATATATACTACATATATACTATATATACTACATGTAACATACATACTACATATATACTACATGCTACATACATGCAACATACATACTACATACATGCTACATACATACTACATACATAATACATATATACTACATGCATGCAACATGCATACTACATATATACTATATATACTACATGTAACATACATACTACATATATACTACATGCTACATACATGCAACATACACACTACATGCTACATACATGCAACATACATACTACATACATGCTACATACATACACACTA
Organism: Dendrobates tinctorius; assembly: GCF_039654945.1. Taxonomy (NCBI): domain Eukaryota; kingdom Metazoa; phylum Chordata; class Amphibia; order Anura; family Dendrobatidae; genus Dendrobates; species Dendrobates tinctorius. The sequence goes on from NW_027361711.1 coordinate 32,115,255, forward strand.
CATACATGCTACATACTACATACAACATATATACCACATGCATGCAACATGCATACTACATATATACTGCATATACACTCACTGGCCACTTTATTAGGTACACCTGTCCAACTGTGTGTTAAGACTTAATTTCTAATCAGCCAATCACATGGCGGCAACTCAGTGCATTTAGGCATGTAGACATGGTCAAGACAATCTCCTGCAGTTCAAACCGAGCATCAGTATGGGGAAGAAAGGTGATTTGAGTGCCTTTGAACGTGGCATGATTGTTGGTGCCAGAAGGGCTGGTCTGAGAATTTCAGAAACTGCTGATCTACTGGGATTTTCACGCACAACCATCTCTAGGGTTTACAGAGAATGGTCCGAAAAAGAAAAAAAATCCAGTGAGCGGCAGTTCTGTGGCCGGAAATGCCATGTTGATGCCAGAGGTCAGAGGAGAATGGGCAGACTGGTTCGAGCTGATAGAAAGGCAACAGTGACTCAAATTGCCACCCGTTACAACCAAGGTAGGCAGAAGAGCATCTCTGAACGCACAGTGCGTCGAACTTTGAGGCAGATGGGCTACAGCAGCAGAAGTCCACACTGGGTACCACTCCTCTCAGCTAAGAACAGGAAACTGAGGCTACAATTTGCACAAGCTCATCGAAATTGGACAGTAGAAGATTGGAAAAACGTTGCCTGGTCTGATGAGTCTCGATTTCTGCTGCGACATTCGGATGGTAGGGTCAGAATTTGGCGTAAACAACATGAAAGCATGGATCCATCCTGCCTTGTATCAACGGTTCAGGCTGGTGGTGGTGGTGTCATGGTGTGGGGAATTTTTTCTGGGCACTCTTTGGGCCCCTTGGTACCAATTGAGCATCGTTGCAACGCCACAGCCTACCTGAGTATTGTTGCTGACCATGTCCATCCCTTTATGACCACAATGTACCCAACATCTGATGGCTACTTTCAGCAGGATAATGCGCCATGTCATAAAGCTCGAATCATCTCAGATTGGTTTCTTGAACATGACAATGAGTTTACTGTACTCAAATGGCCTCCTCAGTCACCAGATCTCAATCCAATAGAGCATCTTTGGGATGTGGTGGAACGGGAGATTCGCATCAGGGATGTGCAGCCGACAAATCTGCGCCAACTGTGTGATGCCATCATGTCAATATGGTCCAAAATCTCTGAGGAATGCTTCCAGCACCTTGTTGAATCTCTGCCACGAAGAATTGAGGCAGTTCTGAAGGCAAAAGGGGGTCCAACCCCTTACTAGCATGGTGTACCTAATAAAGTGGCCAGTGAGTGTATACTACATGCATGCAACATACATATATACTACATACAATACATACATATAGACATACAGTACATATAACATAGAGTACATACTCACCGTCACTTGTCACTTTGATCCCAGAAGCCATTGTCCCCTTGAGGAATAAATATCAAAATAAAAAAACACCAATATACTTACCCCGATCCGCAGAAGACCACGAGGGTCCCATCTTGCGTGGAGAACAGCAGCATCAGCTGATGCTACCGTTCTCTACCAGCTCCAGGAATACAATGACGGAAGGTAGGTAGGAAATTCCCACAGCCCCACGGCAGGCCGGCACAGACCACCGGAGCCTGCACAGACCACCGGCAGGCCGGCACAGCCCCCCCGGCAGGCTGGCACAGACCCCCGGAGCCTGCACAGACCACCGGCAGGCCGGCACAGCCCCCCGGCAGGCCGGCACAGACCCCTGGAGCCTGCACAGACCACCGGCAGGCCGGCACAGACCCCCGGCAGGCCTGCACAGACCACCGGAGCCTGCACATTCCACCGGCAGGCCTGCACAGACCACCGGAGCCTGCACAGACCCCCCGGCAGGCCGGCACAGCCCCCCGAAAGGCCCGTACAGACCCCAGAGAGGCTGTACAAGGCAAAAATAGGGTTTTTCTTATTCCGATACCGGAAGTCCCATAGACTTGAATGGGACTTCCGGTATCGGAATCGGCGATACCCGATATTTTTTTTAGATCGGCCGATACCATCCGATACGATACTTTTAAGTATCGGACGGTATCGCTCAACACTAGTTGCTGATGATGATTGAAATTATTTTCAGACATCAAAACCGTAAAATGTCCATTTTGCAAGGTTGTGAGAAAAAAAGGCTATACAGATGCCATACAGATGTCATACGGATGCTTACATGCTCAAAGAATGCATCCTCGCATTGCCAACGGATCACTGTTCAAGGGATCATTTCTGCGTATTACGACCGTAAATATTATTATACGTTGTGTCTGACTCCGGCCTATCCCTGTATTTTGCACCAAAACAGAAAAGGAAAGATCAGCTCACCAATGTGAGGAATCCTCACCGCCAGCTAACGCCCAGCACGATTCCAATTAGGAGCAAACATATTGAACTGCAGAAAGGAAGGATCCAGCGGAGTAGAAGGCAACTAAAATTTAACTTTATTTCAATTCAATAAAACATTTTTTTTTGCAATGTAGCACATGAAGCCGGGTGTATAACACGTCAATTAGATCAACACATTTCGACTGAGTCTCTTTGTCAAGATCTTGACAAAGACTGTCGAAACGCGTTGATCTAATTGACGTGTTATACACCCGGATTCATGTGCTACATTGCAAAAAAAATAAAAAATTATTGAATTGAAATAAAAAGTTAAATTTTAGCTGCCTTCTACTCCGCTGGATCCTTCCTTTCTGCAGTTCAATATGTATTTTGCACCATCCATCTTCCCCTCAACTCAGACCATTTTCTGTGTCCCTGTCCTTTCATTAACAATCGGACTCATGAAGGTAATTGCTTGCACCAGATATTTTTAGGGGCTTCATAACAAAATGGGTGAATACATATGCACGTCAATTTTTACTTATTTGATCCCAAAAAATTTAATTTATGCCTAGATTTTTCTCAACTTAGACTATTTACTGCTGACGAATCACACACAAATCAGATTACTACCTGTGTTTAAATATTTTGTAATGTAACAAAATAGGTAAAAAGTTAAGGAGATGAAAACTTTTGCAAGCCACTATAATCCCTATCAAGTTATCATTGAGTAAAGTTTATTTTTGAATGGTGGTCTCCCTCATTGGACTTTTAAACACCTGCTCTTGGCCAATCCAAGTCATCGGTTACATGCAGCCTGCAAGGTCGTAGTGCCTCCACAGCACAAGTCCACACAACCAGCCAGGACCCCTACCTTCATGATACTAATGCAGTAGAAAAAGTTTAGCTAGGTTGATGCAACGTTCTTTGCCCAAAGATTCTTCACAAAACATGGAACCGCACTAAAAATGCATATGCATTTTTTACCTTCGGATTTTCCGCATTTAATACAAGTCTGTTGGAAAAATCTGCACATACCACTCAGCGTACCCCCAAGAGAAATTAACATGCTGCACTCCGCAAGTCAGTGTACGCTGAGTAAAAAATAAAGCACAGTGAGCATGAGATTTGCATAAATCCCATCCACTTTTCTGGAACTGTAAGACGCTGCATTTTTGATGCAGCAAAAATACGCAGCTTCAAAAACGCACCAAAAGCTCATCGCGGTAACATAGACGTTGATTTAGAAGAAGGGCCTTTCATTCCCTTCCTGGCTGGGTTTTCTCTGTAGACCTCTTTCAAACCACTTATTTAATTAATTATCTACTGTGCTTAGAAAGGTGTACACCGTGTGCACTTTAGGTAGTGGAAAACTGAAGAAGCAAGAGACTTATTGACTACTTATTGACGACTCCTTGTCTCTTGTTTCTCTCATTGGTGTGAGGTAACACAACCTTTTTGTTTCCTTCTTGGGTGGTTAGTAGTAGACCACAAGCTATCAAAGAAGCCAATGTCAACGGGGCTAAATATTGTTATGTGGCTGTATCTAAAGGCTTTTCACTTATCTTGTACACTGACAAAGAGCAGAAGCCATATTGTCATTTTCACAGTCTCCCATTAAGCCCTACTGCTAGAATACAAAGATAGTAGACTATCATCTGCCATAACAACCAATCTGCACCTCACAATGCCCAACAAGGTGAGAGGAAGCCCCATTTATGTTCCCTATGTAAAAGGTTAAACTATTAGATCCAATCTCAGAGACAGCATGCAACGTTCATGTAAAGAATAGGCTCAGGTCCTGAGTCTTCTCCTTACACCTCCAGCTCACATAATTCAAATGTCAAAGGTTTCTAAAAAATAAACATTACTTAAAAATTGTCCATTTAGATTGTTTCATACTGTAACACAGGTTCACAGTATTGTAATAAGTATAATACCGCTTTTCTTTATATCTTAAACAAAGCTACCTACCTACATGGTCCTTTGCACAACATCTCTAACCAGCCTCATATTAGTATTTTCAGTCCTAATACAAAAAAAAAGCTAACTCAAACACCGGTCTATTGACACGGATCTTAGTGCTGCGGCAAGTATAACTTACTTGTTGTTAGGCTGTAGGTTTTGGCCATATTATGCTTGTGTAAAACCAGTCAAAAAAATGTTCAAAGACTTTGATAAAATAGTGGAGTATGAAGCTCCAAGTCAGAGGAAGAGAAATTAAGAGGAACCAATTAGCATCAAAAGCATTTGTGACCATAGAGGACTCCAAAGTTTGAATGTACACTGAAAAAGGTGAGCCTCTGGTGTGTGTGTGAATGGCCTCATCCCAAATTTACTTCAGGCTGCTTGGATTCATCTTTGGAGGTGAATAGAGATGACCTACAACCAGGGAGGCTTCTCATACTTGTAACCATGGATTGAGAAATAAACAGAAATGCTAATTCCATTGGATAGACATGGACTCTTTGCTCAACCATGGCCAAAGGCAAGTCCCTGGGCAAACTGCAATTAGAATGATGGGCAGAAGAAGGATGAAGTGGGAAACAAACTAAAGCTCAGTGATAGAAGCATAATGCCAACACTAAAGACAAGGCAGAGCCTATTTGATTATCAAAAAGGCCTATCATAGCAGGCCTGAACTGGAGATGAGCAGGTCTGTCTGTTCAGAAGCTGTAGTCAGAAAGTGGTAGGATCTAGTTGACTCGCCTTAAGTCAAAGAGATGAGCCTTACAGCCCACATTGTAGACGAAGAAACCACAAAAAGGACTTTGTATAAGTCAAAAGTGAAACATATTATAACAACTGCATAAGGATAATAGATGGGACTGGGTCTCCCAAGCCAACACTACCTATAATAGAAATCATACATAAATGAATGAATATTGAGACCCAGCAACAAAGGCACACAAACTAAAATGTGCAGAATCAATCACCCATGCATTGCGGCCTGAAGTGCTGACGTCAGTTGGCAGAACCCATGTGCAGTGAAGGCAGGGCGAGAAAATGCCCGAAGTGTGTCGCCACCCCTGACGAAGCCACTCTAGGTGGCAACACGTGTCGGGCATTTTCTCGCCCTGCCTTCACTTCACATGGGTTCTGCCAACTGACGCTAGCACTTCAGGCCGCAATGCATGGGTGATTGATTCTGCACATTTTAGTTTGTGTGCCTGTGTTGCTGCTGCTGGGTCTCAATATTCATTCATTTAAGTATGATTTCTATTATAGGTAGTGTTGGCTTGGGTGACCCAGTCCCATCTATCATCCTTATGCAGTTGTTATAATATGTTTCACTTTTGACTTATACAAAGTCCTTTTCGTGGTTTCTTCATCCATGTTAGGTACAGGGGTCGCCACTTTATTCTACCTGCATTCATATCTTTTTGAGGGTATTCATTGTAATATACTCAATCATTAGATGGTATGCTGTTTATATGGGCAGGTATTTGATCACCAACCATTGTGGAGTGTAATTACAGGGTGTAGGCTCTATTATGAGCCATTTGATTGCTGCTGTCATGTCACATGTGTGACTTTTTAAATGTATTTATAGTTGTTTGTGGTCTTTACATGTCAATAAAAATTGCCTAAATGCCAATCATTTGTTTGTGGTGATCCCCCATTCCATAGCTTATTCTCTTTCCTCTTTTGTGCGTATTCTAGTCATTTTTGAATAAGCTGGGGTTGGACCCCACTCTGCCATCCAATTATCGTGGTGCCCCTGTTCCTTGGTATCCAGCCCTGTTATGTGTAACACAAGCAATCAGACTATCGCAGATTCAAGTCACCTAAAAGGATTATTGAAACAAGTAGAAAAATGTTTTTAAAAATATTAAAAGTTTAAATCACTCCGCTTTGCCCTATTCTAAATATAATAAAAAATACACATTTGGTATCGCTGTGTTCAGAAACACCCGACCAAAATATAAAAGCAATTAATCCGATCGGTAAATGGTGTAACGAGAAAAAAAAAAAATCAAACCACTAGAATTACAGTCTTTGGTCGCCACACCATTGCAATAAAATGCAATAACAGGCGATCAAAACATCATAGGTACTCAAAAATAGTAATTTATAAAACATCAGCTCAGCAGCAAAAATAAGCCCCCAGATCCTGAAAACAGGGAATTTTGTGTGTACTCACTCTAAAATCCTTTTCTTATTTGGGGACACAGGACCATGGGTGTTATGCTGCTGCTACTAGGAGGCTGACACTAAGTTAATACAAAAAAAGTTAGCTCCTCAGTATACACCCTCATGCTGGCTCCGAGAGAACAAGTTCTGTGCAAAAGCAGTAGGAAAAATATTAACCACATAGAAGTGTACAACCTGACAACTTAAAAGAACAGGCATAAGCCATTAGGCTGACAGGGTGGGTGTTATATGCCCCAATAAGTGGCTCGGAGAAAAGGATTTTACAGTGAGTACACCCAAAAATCCCTGTTTCTCCTTTGCCTCATTGGGGGACATAGGACCATGGGATGTCCCAAAGCAGTCCCTGGGTGGGAAAACAGCACAAAGGATTAGACTTCACTTAACTTCCTAAATGTGCGTCACCGTGGCATGCAGAATTCTGCCCAGACCCGCATCCACGAAGCCTGGTAGTGAATATTATAGTGCTTCAAGAAGGTACGTAGACTGGACCAAGTCGCAGCCTTACAGACCTGTTCCGCCAGCGCCCGATGCCGAATGGCCCAGGAAGCCCCAACCACCTGAGCGGAGTGTTCTGATCCCTGCTGGGATGGGCTGACCTCTGACACGATATGACTCCTGGATGGCGGAACGAATCCATCTGGCTATCGTGGCCTTTGAAGCGGCGAAGCCCTTCCTATGATCTTACGTGATAATGAACAGAGCATCTGTCCTTCCGAAGGACGCTGTCGAGACATACCTGCTCAGAGCTCTGACTAGGTCCAGAGTGTGGAGAGCTCTTTCCACCCTGTGAACAGGTGCCGGATAAAATGAAGGGAGAACAATGTCCTCGTTAAGATGGAAGGACGAGATGACCTTTGGCAAAAAGGACGGGGACGGCCTGAGGACAAACTTGTCCTGATGGAAACTAAGGAAAGGGGTCCGACAGGACAGAGCTGCTAGTTCCGAAACTCGTATGATAGATGTGATTGCAACAAGGAAGGTGACCTTCCAGGACAGAAAAACCAACGAAATGTCCTGAAGCGTGTTCAAAGGGGGGTTCCTGTAGAGCAGGGCTGTGGAGTCGGAGTCGTGGAGTCGGAGTTGGTGCTCATTTTGGTGGAGTCGGAGTCGGTATAAAATGGACCGACTCCGACTCCTAAAATCTAATATATAAAGCTCAAAGTGTGTATGTATGTATGTGTGTGTGTGTATGTCCGGGATAGGCATCCACACCGTCGCAGCTACAGCCACAAAATTTGGCACATTCGCACGTCTGGACCCCTAGCTATGTTGTGAGGTGAAATTTTAACCCCGCGCGTTCCAATTCACCAAACAATTTGCCCCTGTCTACATACTGGGGGAAAAGTGTGTGTGCGTCAAGCCCCGCCCCTCATGATGTCATAATGCCCCTATTTGCATACTGGGGAAACAGTGTGTGCGTATCAAGCCCCGCCCCTCATGTCACAATGGTTGCCATGGCGACGTTGATGTCATCATAGGTTGCAAGCCCTGCCGCCGCTCATTATGATGTCATAATGGTTGACTATGGGATGGAGGATGTGTGATGGGTATATGGGCACTGGACTATGGGATGGAGGATATGTTTGACAGGTATATGGGCACGGGACTATGGGATGGCGGTTATGTATATGGGCATGGGACTATGGGACGGAGGATGTGTGATGGGTATATGGGCACGGGACAATGAGATGGCGGATATGTATGATGGGTATATGGGCACAGGACTATGGGATGGAGGATATGTATGATGGGTATATGGGCATGGGACTATGAGATGAAGGATGTGTGATGGGTATATGGGCACTCGACTATGGGATGGCGAATATGATGGGTATATGGGCATGGGACGGCGAATGTTTGGTGGGTATATGGGCATGGGACTATGGGATGGAGGATGTGTGAGGGGTATATGGGCACTGGACTATGGAGGATATATATGACGGGTATATGGGCACTGGACTATGGGATGGAGGATATGTATGATGGGTATATGGGCACGGGACTATGGGATGGAGGATAATTATAATTTGTTATAACTAACCACAGTTAGTTACTATGCCTGGGCATCGCCGGGCTCTTCAGCTAGTATATAATAAATAGGGTACAGTAGTTCAATGCAGAATGTGCTGAATATTTTTTCATAGGAATTTGGGAAAGTTAGAAATGTCCTATAAATGACTGTTCTATTCCTGATCTAAGGCTACATTCACACACAGCGTTTTTTGAGGATACGTTTTTCAGTTGCAAAAGGAGATCAGCTTTTTAAAAAACTGCATCACCTGAAAGGTTTTTGAGCTCATAGATGTTTTCAATAGCAAAAGCAGATTAGAAATCTGCTCTATCTATCCATATCATATCTGTACCAAAAAGAATGAAAGCCGGATAGCAAACAGACTAACACTCCTTTTTTTTTAGCACCAGTCAGGTACACCTCATAGCTGCCCAAAAGGACACCCAGGACATAGCTCGTCTTCAGTAACACATCAACATCAATCGATAGTTGGAATAAATAGACTGCATTCATCACATCTTCTTAAGGTGCAGGCTTTATTTTCAAGTGTAGGGGCGTGCAGTATGAGGTTCTGCAGCAGCTGAGGTGTGCAGTATGAAATTCTGCGGAACAGCATGAGGTTCTGCCCCCCCTCCGCTAGGTTTGATCCTGGCTACGCCCATAGTGTGAATGTAGCCTGAGGATCTAGGCTTTATCTTAGCCGAGATGTCATAGAGAGTGTGAGAGAGAGAGTGTGAGAGAGAGTGTGAGAGAGTGAGAGAGAGTGAGAGAGAGTGAGAGAGAGTGAGAGAGAGAGAGAGTGAGAGAGTGAGAGAGAGTGAGAGAGAGAGAGTGAGAGAGTGAGAGAGAGAGAGAGAGAGAGAGAGAGAGTGAGAGAGTGAGAGAGTGTATATATATATATATATAAACACACACAGTGTGTGTGTGTGTGTGTGTGTGTGTGTGTGTGTGTGTGTGTGTGTGTGTGTGTGTGTGTGTGTGTATATATATATATATATATATATATATATATATATATATATATATATACACACACATATACATATACACACACACACACACTACAGACCAAAAGTTTGGACACACCTCATTCAAAGCGTTTTCATTATTTTCATGACTATGAAAATTGTAGATTCACTCTGAAGTCATCAAAACTATGAATTAACACATGTGGAATTATATAATTAACAAAAAAGGGTGACACAACTGAAAATACTGTATGTCTTATATTCTAGGTTCTTCAAAGTAGCCACCTTTTGCTTTGATTTCTGCTTTGCACACTCTTGGCATTCTATTGATGAGCGTCAAGAGGTAGTCACCAGAAATGGTTTTCACTTCACAGGTGTGCCCTGTCAGGTTTAATAAGTGGGATTTCTTGCCTTATAAATGGGGTTGGGACCATCAGTTGTGTTGTGCAGAAGCCAGGTGAATACACAGCTGATAGTCCTACTGAATAGACTGTTAGAATTTGTATTATGGCAAGAAAAAAGCAGCTGAGTAAAGAAAAACGAGTGGCCATCATTACTTTAAGAAATGAAGGTCAGTCAGTCCGAAAAATTGGGAAATCTTTGACAGTGTCCCCAAGTGCAGTGGCAAAAACCATCAGGCGCTACAAAGAAACTGGCTCACATGAGGACCGCCTCAGGAAAGGAAGACCAAGAGTCACCTTTGCTGCGGAGGATAAGTTCATCCTAGTCACCAGCCTCAGAAATCGCAGGTTAACAGCAGCTCAGATTAGAGACCAGGTCAATGCCACACAGAGTTCTAGCAGCAGACACATCTCTACAACTGTTAAGAGGAGACTTTGTGCAGCAGGCCTTCATGGTAAAATAGCTGCTAGGAAACCACTGCTAAGGACAGGCAACAAGCAGAAGAGACTTGTTTGGGCTAAAGAACACAAGGAATGGACATTAGACCAGTGGAAATCTGTGCTTTGGTCTGATGAGTCCAAATTTGAGATCTTTAGTTCCAACCACCTTGTCTTTGTGTGACGCAGAAAAGGTGAACGGATGGACTCTACATGCCTGGTTCCCACCGTGAAGCATGGAGGAGGTGTGATGGTGTGGGGGTGCTTTGCTGGTGACACTGTTGGGGGATTCATTTAAAATTGAAGGCATACTGAACCAGAATGGCTACCACAGCATCTTGCAGCGGCATGCTATTCCATCCGGTTTGTGTTTAGTTGGACCATCATTTATTTTTCAACAGGACAATGACCTCAAACACACCTCCAGGCTGTGTAAGGGCTATTTGACCAAGAAGGAGAGTGATGGGGTGCTACGCCAGATGACCTGGCCTCCACAGTCACCAGACCTGAACCCAATCGAGATGGTTTGGGGTGAGCTGGACCGCAGAGTGAAGGCAAAAGGGCTAACAAGTGCTAAGCATCTCTGGGAACTCCTTCAAGACTGTTGGAAGACCATTTCCAGTGACTACCTCTTGAAGCTCATCAAGAGAATGCCAAGAGTGTGCAAAGCAGTAATCAAAGCAAAAAGGTGGCTACTTTGAAGAATCTAGAATATAAGACATATTTTCAGTTGTTTCACTTTTTTGTTAATTATATAATTCCACATGTGTTAATTCATAGTGTTGATGCCTTCAGAGTGAATCTACAATTTTCATAGTCATGAAAATAAAGAAAACTCTTTGAATGAGAAGGTGTGTCCAAACTTTGGTCTGTACCGTATGTATGTAATCGATATTACACAGTATATTACACATTTACAATTTATTACAGATTTTTGTGTTCTAAACTTGTATTCCAATAAATAGATATTATGTTCTAAATATCTTGATTATTGCATCATAGAAATGATTAAATGTCTGTTGTTCACATTGTACTACAATAAATTTTTCACTTAAATATAAGCAATATATGTGGGAGTCGGAGTAGGAGTCAGAGTAAGGGAAATTGAGGAGTCGGAGTCGCAGGTTTGGCTTACCGACTCCACAGCCCTGCTGTAGAGTGCTCAGAACCAAGTCGAGGTCCCAAGGCTCTAAGGGCATGCGAAAGGGAGGTGCCAATTGTGAAATCCCTTGTATGAAAAGTCTTCACTTGAAGTCGTGTCGCTATCCTTCTTTGAAATAAGACCGATAGGGCAGAGATTTGTTCCTTGGGAGAGCTGAGTGCCAGGCCCGAGTCCAGACCGGCCTGTAGGAACTCTAAAATGGTGGGAATGGAGAAGACGAGAAGGAAGACCACGATCCTTGCACCAAGCAAAAAATGTCTTCCAAGTACGATGATAAATACATACTGACTTGGGTTTACGCGCATTAACCATTGTGGAGTTGACCTGTTGAGAAAACCCAGCATGGTTCAAAACCCAGGATTCAAAGGTCATGCCGTTAAACACAGGGCCCCTGAGTTCTGGTGGCAAATTGGACCCTGGGAAAAAGCAGATCTGGATGATCCGGCAGCCTCCAGGGTACGTCGGCAACGAGGTGCACCAACTCTGCAAACCATGCGCAGCGAGGCCATTCAGGAGCTACCAGGGTCACTGGGACTCCTTCCACCTTGACCTTCCCGATGACCCTCGGAAGTAACGGTGGCGCCACAGAAGAACCAGAGCATAAAGTCAGATTGATCTTGGATCTCGGGACCGTGCTTTAAACTGAGGAACTTTGGCATTCAGTCTGGATGCCATCAGATCCACATCTGAGGTCCCCCAGCCAAGATAGATCTGGTTGAAAACTTCCAGATGAAGCTCCCACTACCCCAAGGCGAGGCCCTGTTGGCTGAGGAAATCTGCCGTCCAGTTTTCTATGCCTGGAATTGCTGAGATTACCAAGTGGTTCTTTTCTGCCAAACGGAGAATGTAAGTTGCCTCGGACATGGCCGCGCTGCTGTGGGTACACCTCTGATGATTGATGTATGCCACGGCCGTGGCGTTGTCCTATTGAATTCGGATGGGGTGACCCACAAAAAGATGACAGAACTGCTGCAGGGCCAGCCGTATTGCATGAATCTCCAGGATATTGATAGAGAGCTTTGATACCCAGACTGACCAGCGGCCTTGAGCAGTGTGGTGACGAAAGACTGATCCCCAGCCCAAAAGACTGGCATCGGTAGTCACTACTAGCCATTGAACCGGGAGAAAAGACTTCCCCAGATTGAGGGAAGAGCTCAATGGCCACCATCTGAGAGTTTGCCTGACCCCTCAGCGATAAATTGCACCTGCGGTCGAGGGAAAACGGGTTCCTGTCCCAAGACGCCAGAAGAGCATGTTGCAGGGGACGAAGGTGCAGCTGTGCAAAAGGGACTGCTTCCATTGCAGCTACCATTTTTCCCAGTCCCCTTATAGCAAACCGGATGGAATAAGGGGAAGAATGACAAAGCGCGCTAGCTCCTGGTTGAAGGGCTAGGACTTTGCCTTTAGGGAGAATTACCAACCCTCGGAAGTTGTCCAGGGTCATCCCTAAAAATGATATCTTCTGGGCTGGGACGGGGGAGGATTTGCAGAAGTTTATCAGCCAGCCCAGGCGAGAAAGAGTATTGCAAGTGATGCGGACGGACTCCACACAGTCGTGGAAAGACGGTCCTTTGACCAAAAGGTCGCCTAGATAGGGCAGGACGACCATTCCCCAAGAGTGCAAGATGAACATGTTGCCGCCATGACCTTTGTGAACACTCTGGGAGCCGTATCGAGGCCAAAGGGCAGGGCCATGAACTGAAAATGCCGGGTAGAGTGCGCTTTAATCCCTGCTGGGACAGGTGCGTTTCTGACAGGATTCATGAATCGCCAAGCGAATCCACTTGGCTAGCGTGCTTTTGACGTGGCTAGACCATTCCTATGCCCCTCTGAAAGCATGAACACGGCATCTGACTTATGGAAGGAAGCTGTCCGCGAGATATACCGTCTCAGCGCCCTAACCACATCCAGGGTGTGGAGGGCCTTCTGAATGCGATGGACTGGCGCCGGCCAAAAAGGAAGGCAAAACAATTTCCTTGTCGAGATGGAAAGAGGAGACGACCTTGGACAGGAAGAACGGTGATGTCCTGAGAACTACCTTTTACTGATTAAAATTCAGGAACGGAGAATGGCAGGACAGGGCTGCCAATTCCGAAACTCATCTGATTGGCGTAATTGCCAGTAGAAAACCACCTTCCAAGAGAGGACGGACAGTGACACATACTGCAGCGGTTCGAAAGGAGCCTCCTGTAAGGCCTCAAGAACCAGGTGAAGGTCCCATGATCCCAATGGCCTTCTACAAGGAGGCGCCACATGGGAAACTCCTAGAATGAATGTCTTGACCTGAAGTCTGGTGGCAATTATGCGTTGGAAAAGTACGGACAAGGTCGAAATTTGGCCTTTGAGCGAGCTAAGCGCGAGGCTTGATTTTAATTCAGATTGTAGGAATTCCAATATGGCCAGAATGAAAAAACACCAGAGGTGATCGACCATGATCCTTGCACCGCGAAAAGGTTTTCCAGGTGCGGTGATAGATGCGCATGGACACAGACTTGCTAGCACTAATCATGGCGAAAATCACATTGTGAGAGAACTGAGCCTGTGGTAAAAACCAGGATTCAACGGCCACGCCGTCAAGACAGGACCCCGGAGGTCTGGTGGAAACTCGGGCCCTGCGAAAGGAGATCCATGCGATCTGGAAGTTGCCAGGAGACGTCAGCGACCAGTTGTATTGGTTCTGCATACCATGCTCGGCGCGACCAATCTGGTGCGACTAGGATCACTGATAATCCCTCCGTTCTGATCTTCTTGATGTCCCTCGGAAGCAAGGAAAGAGGGGGGGGGGATGTACAGGAACCGGTGCCATGGCAGAACTAGGGCGTCCACTCCGATGGCGCATGGATCGGGCAATGAACCGAGGAACCTTGTTGTTTAGTCTTGAGGCCATGAGATCACATCCGGAGTCCCCAACAAAGACAAATCTGCTGAAAGACTTCCGGATGAAGAGGCCATTCACCAGAGGCGATGCCTTGGTGACTGAGAAAATCTGCCGTCCAATTTTCTACTCGGCCCAATGGAGGATGTGACTCACTTCGTGCATGGCCATACTGCTACGGATACCTCCCTGGTGGTTGATATACGCTACAGCCGTGGCATTGTTGGATTGGATCCTGATGGGGTGATCTGCGAGGAGATGGTGGAAACTCCGTAGATCTAACCTGATCGCTCCTATTTCCAAAATGTTGATAGGGAAAAGTGACTTTCGGGTCGACCAGCGACCCTTGTGCCGTGTGGTGACAAAAGACCGAACCCCAATCGAGAAGATTTGCATCGGTGGTTACTGCCAACCATTTTACTGGGAGAAAAGACTTCCCTTGATTCAGGGAGGACCTCAGTGTCCACCACCTGAGGGCTTGCCTGACCCGCGGGGAGAGAAGGATCCGACGATCCAGGGAGAACGGGTTCTTGCTCCAAGCTAACAGCAACGCATGTTGTAAGGAACAGAGGTGGAACTGTGCAAATGGAACTGCTTCCATCATGGCCACCATCTTTCCGAGAACTCCCATGCTGAAATGAATAGCGTGAGAAACCGGTGGTTAAAGAGTCCACGCTGCCTTTAGTAAGGCTTGGGGCCTGTCTGGAGGGAGAATGACCAACTCGCAGGAAGTGTCCAAGATCATTCCCAAGAAGGACATCTGCTGAGCCGGTTTTGGGAAAGACTTTCTGAAATTTATGTTCCAGCCCAGGCGATAAAGTGTATTACTATTATATCCACAGATTCCTCGCAGGCTGGAAGGGACGGGCCCTTGATGAGCAGGTCGTCCAGATACGGTAACACCACCACTCCCCGCAAGTAGAGAATGGCCATGACAGCCGCCATGACCTTAGTAAAAACCCGGGGGGCGTTGGCGAGTCTGACGGGCAAGACAACAAACTGGAAGTGTTGCTCATCAATTGCAAAAACGCAGGAACTGCTGGAAAGATGGGCAGATCCGGAATGTGAAAGTAAGCATCCTTGATGTCGATGGATGCTAGGAACTTTTCTTTTTTCCATGTAAGTGACAACTGACTGGAGGGATTCTATTCGGAGTCGCCATACTTTGACAAACTGATTTAACAGTTTGGTATCCAGAATGAGTCGAATCATTCCGTCCCTTTTTGGGAACCACAGAAAAGGTTTGAATAAAAACCCATGAACCTCTCGTGATGAGGGCCCGGAATGATGACTCCATCCCTTATCAGAGCCTGAACAGCCCGAAGGAAGGCTCTTGTCTTTTCCTTGGGGGATAGAAAAGGAAAAACCGAGTTGTAGGGGAGAAAATTCTATCCTGTATCCAGAGGACACTAGCTACCTGACCCACTTGTCGTGGGCAACTGTGAGGCAAGTGTGGCTGAAGGAAAGTAGGCGGCCGCCAACTTTGACGGGGTCTGCCGGAAACCGCAACAAGAAATTGGGTAGATCTATGAGATCTGGCTCCCTTAGATCCAGAAGCCCTAGACCTTGGTTTCCAAGAGCGGTTAGGTCTGTACGAGACCTGGGAGCATCTGTCTCCTCGCAGGGACCAACCTGATCTGGAAGAGAAGGTAGAGGACCAACCAGAATTGTGGCGAGAAGATTGAAGACATGTCGGCTGTTTGCAAAACGGCCGAACAGCCCTTGTAAATTCCTTCCTCAACACTTTTTCCTTCCGGTAGTATCAGAAAAGAGCTGGTCCAGTTTCTCTCCAAAAGGACGACCCGTTTGAAAGGGAAGAGAAGACAATGCTCTTTCAGATGTGGCATCCGCCCGCCAGCCTCGGAGCCATAGGGCTCTTGTAATGGAGGTCGCATTAGCGGCAGTTTGAGCCGCGCAGTTGGCGGCATCACCAGAAGCGTCTACTACAAAGTCCGCTGCGAGAATTATCTGCCTGGCTCAAGTGGTTGCCTCCGGAGGAAGGATGGTGCCCAGGAGGGAAGCAATTAAGGCTTCCGCCCAAGTGGCCATTGCCTTAGAGACCCAAATTGCCGCGAAAGAAGGCAAGTAAATTTGACGATCGGAGGAGTTTCTGACTGAGGAATCCTCAGAAACAGATAGGGGCGTTTTAGAAGCAAGACGCGATACAGGAGGGTCCACCGGAGGGGACTGTAACCAATCCTTCATTAGGTCTGTATCAATAGGGTATTTAGCCTGAGTAGACTGTTGCCTGAGAACCATTTATGTGGCCAGTCCCTATGTTTCTGGACAGCTGGTAAACAACCTATGCACACGGTTGGTCTTCTTAAATGAGATAGCGTGTGCTGGAGCGGGAATATTTTCCTCATCCAACTTCAGAATCCTGTTGACTGACTCTATAAGAGAATCAAGCGACTCCTGATCAGATGGGGGATTCTGAGGGTCTGATGAGTCAGATTCGAATTCAGAGTTGTGCTCGCTGTGAACCTCTGAAAAAGGCGAGCGAGACAGTAGGCGCCGATGCTGAGGTGCGAACGTGACTGGGAGACGCATCTTCTAGAGACCTGACCATCCCTTGAATGATGGCCCCTGCTGGTGGTTCTGACTTAAAGAGTACTCCCTGAGGGAGAATAAAGCCTGGGTCAGAGATTTCACCGACCGTAATAGGGATGCGGCCCCCTCAGGGGTACTAAGCGCAGGCCCGTCAGCAGCGCAGCGAGGGCGTTGGAGCGCAGGCCAGGTCACAGTCCGTGTATAACGGATCAGTCTGTCCACTGGGTAATGCAGACTTGCAAATGGTACACACGGTATAAAAGAGGGATTTTTGGGTTCTTACCGTAAAATCTCTTTCTTGGAGCCTTCATTGGGGGACACAGATTACCATGGGTGTATGCTGCTGCTGCTAGGAGGCTGACACTATGCAAAAAAAGGAAACTTAGCTCCTCCCCGGCAGTATACACCCACCGACAGGCACCAAGTACCTCAGTTGGTGAGAAAGCAGTAGGAGAAGCAACCAAAAACTCAAAATATGTACCAAGGGACTTGAAAAACCCAACACGGTACAACTTAAACAGGGAGGGTGCCGCGTCCCCCAATGAAGGCTCCAAGAAAGAGATTTTACGGTAGGAACCCAAAAATCCCTCTTTCTTTATCGCTTCATTGGGGGGGGACACAGATTACCATGGGACGTTCCAAAGCAGTCCCGAGGGTGGGAACAGCAACAAAGGAACGAAAGGAGGAAGGGCTTATGTCGGTCTACGTGCTACCGCCACCTGCAGAACCTTCCTACCAAAAGCTGCATCAGACGAGGCCTGGGTATGAACCCTGTAGAAACTCACAAAGGTGTGCAAAGATGACCAGGTCGCAGCTCTGCAAAGTTGTAAGGCCGAAGCCTGGTGTCGCACATCCCACAAAGCCACTACAGATCGGGAGGAGTGGGCTCTCACTCCCGTAGGGGACAGTTTCTCCTGAAGTCGGTAGGCTTCCAGAATGGTAAAACGAATCCAGCGAGCGATTGTGGATTTGGATGCGGGAAGCCCTTTCCAGCGACCTTCAGAGATGACAAGCAAGGAATCAGATTGACGAAGAGAAGCGGTCCGGGCAAGATAAACTCGCGAGGCTCTCACTACATCCAATTTGTGGAGCGACTTTTCCAGCGGGTGAACAGGCACAGGGCAAAAAGAGGGAAGGACGATATCCTCATTAATGTGGAAAGGGCATACCACTTTTGGAAGGAAGGATGGAACTGGCCTGAGAACGACCTTATCCTGATGGAGGATTAGGTACGGGGAACGACAGGATAAAGGCGCCAGCTCAGACACTCTCCTAATGGATGTAATGGCGATCAGGAAAGTTACCTTCCATGAGAGAAGGGAAAGAGGAATGTCCTAGATAGGCTCGAACGGCGCCTTCTGGAGAGCGCCAAGAATGAGATTGAGGTCCCACGGATCTATCGGAGAATGAGTAGCCACGTGGGCGACCCCCTGGAGAAAGGTCTTAACTTGCGGTAATGGGGCCAGATCTCTTTGGAAAAGAATCGACAGAGCTGATACCTGGCCTTTGAGGGTAATGAGGGACAGGCCCACATCTAAGCCGGACTGAAGGAAGCCAAGTATGGATGGAATGGAGAACGCCAAAGGAAAAACATTGCTATCGTCGCACCAACGGAAAAAAGTCTTTCCAGTACCTATGGTAAATGCAGGAGGCTGGTTTACTAGCTCTGATCATGGTCTGAATGACTTGGTTGGAAAAACCTGATTGTCTTAGAATCGCGGCCTCAACGGCCATGCCGTTAAACTGAAAGACCGAGAATTCTGGTGGTAAAGGGGACCTTGTGAGAGAAGATCTGGATGGTCTGGAAGCCTCCAGGGGACGTCAGCGAGCATGTTCACCAGCTCCACGTACCAAGGTAGTCTTGGCCAGTCCAGAGCCACCAGAATTACTGGGATGCCTTCTGATTTTATTTTCTTGATCACCCTTGGGATCAGGTAAAGGGGAGGAAACAGGTAAGGAAATTGGAACTGGGACCACGGAATTACCAGGGCGTCGCAACTGACGGCTAGAGGGTCCCTGAACCTGGCTAAGAAGCGAGGAACTTTGCGGTTCATCCGAGATGCCATGAGAGCGACGTCCAGGGTGCCCCAACACTGGCATATCTGGTTAAAGACTGTGGGGTGAAGGGACCATTCGCCTGACGCCAGCCCCTGGCGACTTAGGAAGTCGGCTGCCCAATTTTCTACCCCTGGAATGTGAACGGCGGAGATCGTCGGAACGTAACGCTCTGCCCAACGCAGTATCTTTGCCACTTCTGACATTACCTGCCTGCTGTAACACCCTGGTGGTTTATGTACACCACGGCCGTGGCGTTGCCCGATTGAATGCGGACTGGTTTGCCTACGAGGAAAGGCTGCCAGCAGAGGAGGGCAAGGAAGATAGCTCTGATTTCCAGGAGGTTGATGGGAAGAAGAGTCTCCTGGGCGTTCCAGCGCCATTGGGCTGTCTTCCGATGGAAAACCGCCCCCCATCCTAGAAGACTGGCGTTGGAGGTGAGGACTTGCCACTGAGGCGGGAGAAAGGACCTTCCCTGTAGAACTGATGCCGGTATTGTCCACCAAGTCAGAGATTGCCTTACTCTGAGAGGAAGGAGTATGGGATGGTCCAGAGAAACCGAAGTCTTGTCCCAGGCAGAAAGGAGGGACAGCTGGAGGGGACGAGTGTGAAATTGTGCGAAAGGCACTGCTTCCATGGAAGCTATCATCTTCCCCAGGACCCTCATGCAAGACCAAAGGGGAATGGGCCTTGACCGTTTCAGGGACCGGATCCCCTTGCAAAGGGCTGAAAATTTTTCCCTCGGAAGAAACACTGGGGCTAGATTCGTGTCGAATTCCATGCCCAAAAAGGTCTGACGCTGAGTAGGGTGCAGGATGGACTTCTCTTTGTTAACTATCCATCCGAGATGGGAGAGTGTATCCAGAGTTATCTGAAGACTTTGGAGACAGTCCTGACGGGACGAGCCCTTGATCAGCAGATCGTCCAGATAAGGGATAATGAGAATCCCCCTGGAGTGAAGAATGGCCATGACTGTTGCCATCACCTTCGTAAAGACACGGGGAGCGGAGGCTAGGCCGAAGGGGAGGGCCGTGAACTGATAGTGATTTTCTTGAATCGCAAAGCGGAGATATCTCTGATGTTGCAAACAAACAGGGATATGAAGATAGGTATCCTGTATGTCCACAGAGCAGAGGAACTCTCCGGGTTCCATCGAGGCTATCACCGAGTGCAGGGTCTCCATCATGAAGTGGAGGATCCTCACGTGGCGATTGAGCAACTTGAGGTCTAAGATTGGGCGAAGGGAACAGTCTTTTTTCGGGACTACGAAGAGATTCGAGTAAAACCCTGAAAACCGTTCGTTTGAAGGAACGGGAACGATAACTCTGGCGGAAAGGGAGGAGACGGCCTGAAGGAACCCTGGGGTCTAGGACGGCTGTCTTGGGGGTCGGGAAAGAAAGAAGCGACTGTTTGGGGGGGGGAAGAAAATTCGATTTTGTATCCGGATATGATTTCCCTGACCCAAGCGTCGTCGACCACGGACAGCCAAGCGTCCATGAAAGAAGAGAGCCTGCCTCCCACCCTGGAAGAAATTCCAGGTGGGGGTGACCAGTCACTTTGAGGAGAATCTACCGGAGTGGGAGCATGAGTTATACGATGGTTTTCTGCGATCTCTGGAGGCAGAGGGCCGGTCCTGCTGGGATGATCCTTCTGCGGAAGAGAAGGGGCGAAAGGACCTAAACGGTCGAGGAGCCTTCCTGTTTAAAAACCATCTAGGCCGAGACTGAGGAAGGGAGGTACTTTTACCACAAGTGGCATCAGAAATTATCTGATCCAGCTTGGCGCCAAAGAGTCTAGAGCCGTGAAATGCCAGGTTGGTGAGCGACTTCTTGGAGGTGGTGTCCGCAGGCCATGACTTCAACCAAAGGATACGGCGTATAGCTACTATGTTGCTGTTAGCTTTTGCTACGCACCCAGCCGCATTTAAGGAGTCGGCCAAAAGGTATTTACCCGCATGATTAATTTGGTCTGCTAGATCTGCCAGCTCGTCCTGAGGGGCAGACGATAGGATGCCCCTGCGAAGAATTTTTTGCCCAAGCTGAAATGAGTTGCCACCCAGGCAGAGGCGAAAATAGGGCAGAGAGGCGCGCCGGATGCTTCAAAAATTGATTTAGCCAGCGATTCTATTTGCCTGGCTGTTGGATCTTTCAGGGATGCCCCGTCTGGAAGGGATAGAACCGTCTTAGAGGAGAGACGGGAAACTGGTGGGTCCACTTCGGGGGCTTTAGTCCATTTTGTAAGAAGGTCCGCATCAAATGGATACAGGATGTCTAAGTACCTGCAGCCTGAGAA
Organism: Dendrobates tinctorius; assembly: GCF_039654945.1. NCBI lineage: Eukaryota > Metazoa > Chordata > Amphibia > Anura > Dendrobatidae > Dendrobates > Dendrobates tinctorius. The sequence continues at coordinate 32,136,503 of NW_027361711.1, forward strand.
ACGCTTCTCAGGGTGTTCCCAGTGTTTGGTTAAAGTAGTCTCAAACTCTTTGTGATTAGGAAAGGTTCGGGAGGGAGGCTTCGCTCGTTTTAAGGGGACAGAGCCGTCCTGAAGGGGAGCCGTATCTTTTATTTTGAGCGTCTGGAAAATAGCCGATGAGACTATCGACCATGTCCTGTGTTTTAGACATGTTGTCTGCCTCTGAGTCAGATCCCGATTGAGAATCATTGTCTGACCTAAGGTCGTCTTCTGACGAGGGAGATTAGGAAAGCAGCCTGGGTGGAACAGACGGACCTTGCGAGCTGGAAGAGCTAGAAAGAACGCGCTTCCTAAAAATCCTACCCGGCCTGTCCCTGTGGAGGTCGCGGTCAAGTGCAGACGACTCACCGTGAGAGGTGGTCGGAGCACAGGTGGCAGAAGATAGCTGAGGTAGTCATTCTAAGACCTGGACCAGGGACTGAGAAACTTTAGTCAGGTCAGAGACCGACTGAGACACTGCCACAGCTCACTCTGGGGGAGGGGGAGTGCACTCATCCCGGGACTCGAGGTGCTTGGGTGGGGCAGACATCGTGGAAGGACTGCAGGACGGGCAGAAGGGAGACTGACCGGACGCCCACTTTCGCTTTGGGTAGCGGTGGGTCTAGGGTAAGGAGCCCTTGCAGGGTTGGGCATATGTGAGGCCTGCAGTATTACTGCGGCAAGTATCTGTAAGGGGAGTACTGCCGAGGGAGCTAGAATTAGGGCTCAGAAATTTAAGAACCTACCGTGACCAGCACCGTTATCTGATGCGCAGCAGACAGCAGCTGTGTCCCCCAAGCTGAGATCCGTGGTGTCGCACACGAGGTCTCAGAGAGATGGGCGGTGCTGGGCGGCAGCGCTGCGCGATTGGCTATGGACTGCGGGGGGGCAGGTCAGGAGGCTGAGGATCTATGAACAGAAAGTAGCCCTGTGATGGGCTAATAAAAGGTGCCAACAAAGCGCACGCTCTGCAGAGGGCATGAACCGGAATGAAAGTGAAAGTAAAAACGGGCTGTGCCGGTTTCTGCCCCCGGAGTCCCTGATCCTGAAGCGATGAACCCGGTGCCTGTGACGTGCAGAGGAGGGAGGTATGAGGAAGGGGACCCACTGACTGCTGCTGACTGACGGCGTGGGGGAGCTGAGAGGCGCGCGCCTGCAAACGAATGGGCGGGAAATTCAATAGGAGACTGACAATGTCTGCTATCAGCGGCGCCAACCTCACTGACTTCTATGTGGGGCGAGCATGGGACTGATGGTAGCCTTCAGGCTGCTTACCTGGCGTCCACATGCTCCCTGAAGATGACCACAGGGGCCCGCGATGAGGGGGGGCGCTGGTAATGAAAGTCCTCTGCCCCGCACTATGTCCGAATAGTGCAGAAGACGGCACCAACCCTTTGCCAGCAGGGTAGAGTCACCGCCGTCTTCCTCTCAGCCCTGTCCCGGGAGAGGGATGAGGAGGGGAATCGGCTAGGACCTGCCACCTGTAGTCAGCGCGCAGCACCCGAGGGTGATAGGGAAAAGGTCCTGCCCGCGGTCCTGAGAGTTGCGATGTGGATAACATTACACTGCTCGCTCAGCCGCGTGATATGGGAAAGCAGGGTGAACATTTACCTCGTTTCACGGAGCCGAGTCTGAAAAATAAATGGGAAAAGATTAATACACACACACAAAACCTAAGAGAAAAAAGGAATCGTTAAATGCGGATCTGGGGAGATCCCGGTCTGCCTCCTACAGACACTAAGCACAAACTGAGGTACTTGGTGCCTGTCGGTGGGTGTATACTGCCGGGGAGGAGCCAAGTTTCCTTTTTGGAAGAGTGTCAGCCTCCTAGCAGCAGCAGCATACACCCATGGTAATCTGTGTCCCCTAATGAAGCGATAAAGAAACCGGTGTGCTTATTAACCGCCCATTTAGCCTCCTGAAATTGAGGCATAGCACTCCTGAAAGGGTTAACAGCAGTCTGTCTGCAGCTGCAGGGAATGTGACGGGAAGGGGTTAAGCTTTAATCTGAGGGCAGATGCAGCTTACCAGGTCCTGTTTGTGTCCCCCGGGAGGAATAGCTGTGGTCCTGTGGTGTCACCCGGTATCCGGCTGTCCAGAGCAGGCCTAGGGCTCCTGAAGGGGTTAACGGCCACTGATGGAAAAGGACATGGCCCCCGAGATTAGAATTGCGCGTCTTCTAAGAGGCGCCAAGAGGGGGGGCAGCGACATTAGCGCGGGCGGCACTAGTGAAATTGCGGCCTACCCGAGCGCTGAAAGCAGGGGGGGCCGCCGGTGCTACGTTCCTTTTGCGCTAGCCCTCGTATCCGTGGAGTACCGACCGTAAGGGAACCATCGTCAGAGGAATCAGCCCCATTCGTTGCAGGAAAGTGTACGTGAAGGGTTATTCCACGTGCTTGCCTGTTGGTTCGGGGGAGAGGGGGCCGTAGAAAGGAAACGTCGCCCCCTTCACTCCGTTAATTAAAAAATAATTTACAGAAAATTCAAAAATAAAATAAAAACGGTGGGGTCTGAAACTAGACCCAAGTGCCTCCTACAGACACTAAGTAAAGAACTGGAGAAATCCCAGCCAGCGAGAGGTTGTATACTGCAGGGGAGGAGCTAACTTTTTTTCTGTTTTACTTAGTGTCCTCCTAGTGGCAGCAGCATAACACCCACGGTCTCTGTGTCCCCCAATGAGGTGTAGGAGAAATTATGGTATTGGTAATAGCTAGTGATGAGAGAGCATACTCGGGTGATCTCCGAGTATTTGGAAATGCTCGGAGATTTAGTTTCTGTCACCGTAGCTGCATGATTTGTGGCTACTTGACAACCTGAATACATGTGGGAATTCCCTAACAAACAGGGAATTCCCTAACAAACAGGCAATCCCCACATGTATACAGGCTGTCAAGTAGCCGCAAGTCATGCAGCTGCTGCGATAGAAACTAAATCTCCGAGCACTTCCAAATACTTAGGAGATCACTAGAGCATGCTCAGGAAAACCAGAGCAACGAGTATACTCGCTCATCACTAGTAATAGCACTTACCAAAGTATAATAGATTGACATGAAGTGGTGGCACATAGCTAATAATAGAAACAATCAACCAGTCCACGAGAAAATCGTTCAACACCACCCCCCCTTGACAACAAACAACTGCAGCTAGCCCACCCACCTACCCAATGTAAGCGCGCACACGATCTAAAAAAAAAAAAGGGACACGACAACATGTTTAGCTGTAAAATTTCTGGAGTGGTTCTTATTCGTTCCAAATTCAGTGACTGCGTAGTATGTTTATCTTAATATTTTCTTTTTTTTTATCTTTTTTTTTTCGCCTTGATATCTTTGTTTTGAACCACTGAACCATGTTTCTTTATTGCAAAAGTGAACATGCTTTAAGAAATTCAGCTTGAAAAAAAAAAAGTCAATAAAACAAACATTACATAGGATGATTTTTAAATGTATAAACAATTAGAAATTCAACAATATTGTCTATCATACTATGACACAAGTTCACAATATTGTAAAAACTATAATACAAGTATACTGTACATCAGAAGAACCAAACCTAGCCACATGATCCTCCACACGAGTTCTCCTAGGTCTGTTTCACATAAGCGCAATATGAACTCATTTCTTGCCCGTGTACGAGGACAACAAATCCTGGTCTGTACACACCATTGATCACAATGATGCTGCTAGCTTATCTAGCTAGAACACTCGTGAAACTAGCCTGACAAAGAACTTCTTCACCCCGGTTCACCCTGAACTGCAAAGAGCAAGGGATGAAGTCCCTTTTTAAGAAATGCCCTTGCTTCTTAAGCTGGTACATTCCAATATTTTCAGTCATCAGGAAAGATGCACACATACAAGAATATTAACATTAAAGTGGACACATTTCAAAAGTTGTTCATCACTGCACATTTTTACACAATGTTGTCAAAGGGCATAAAACATACAAGAACCGTGAATTTGTAAAAGTGCATGTTTATTCCAAACATGCAGAATACAACCCAAAAGTATATCAGCAGCTGAGAAATCTTGAAAAAGACTTGATAAGAATCCTAAAGAAAACCATTTCTACAGATAGGCGGATCGATTAGCGGGACTCCCAAATCTCTTGCCTTCCAGAATCCACAGCACAGCTTTTGATTAGCCAGGACTGGTGTAAGGTCATCATTGTGGAATGCTGCACATATGACATCCCTAATCAAAAGCTGCAGCGGGGGTCCCGAAGGTGAGAGACTCATAAGCCTCCAATCCAGCATTCACAGACTACTGATGAAATCAGGCGATTCGATCTGCTCAGCTCTATTCATTTCAGTTCCAGAGACATAAAAAGGCAAAGTAATCAAAATAGTAGAAAAGCAAAGTGAAGAAGTTGCCCACAGCAGCCAGGTAGGGGTTTTCATTTTTGAATGGGTCTGTGAAACACAATAGCGGATCCCAAGTAGTTCCCAAAGCCAAGTCTACTTTTCCTTTACACTATTTTTTGGAAAAATAAGTCTTGTGAACAAGCATTTTGTGTCGTTTTATAAAGCACGGGGTTGTTGTGCAGTTTTTGCTGTGTTTTTTTTTTTTTTCACAAAAAGTTTTTAAAAAAAGGGCACCAAAAACATTTTATTTACCATTTATGCATGTAGTGTTTGGTGAAGTTTTTAAAGCAGTTTTAGCCCCTCTCCCAAAAAAAACAAACTGAAGACTTTCATACCGCTCAATCTCTTACGATTCACTTTTGGCCAAAAACTACATGTATACGTCTGGGAATTAGGCTGCCAATGCACAGTTTCATGTGGGAGCCAAATATTTAGATAAGTATCTAATTCAGAAAAGCATTTCCAAATATTTTAAAATTTTTACTATTTTTTCAAGAAAGACTTTGATGAAATGCATAATTAACCAGTTATTGGGAACTGAATTTTTCAAGCTGACACTAAACTGTACAACAGCAGTCTAAGTTCAAAACCAAATCAATACACTGACATTTGTCCTCCACATAGTGCTAATTCTGTAATAAAAAAGAAAGACTAAAAGGGCGAAAGACTAAAAGAGCTTAGAATTTGGGACTGGAACAGCTGTGCGCTTAGTTCCCCTGGTTAACTGAAAAAGTACTTTTACTTTAGAAACAAAGTAAAAACCTGTCTTGTAAAACGGTGATTGGTTTCATGTAAGGCACTCGAAATTGCAATAGTGGCAATCAAAATTAAATGGTGGTCTCTGTGCGTACACACATACATTCACATACTGCCCATCTGTATAAAAAAGGTGAAGAAACCACTCTGCCCACCCCACTGTGGAGTAGCATTTCAATGCTATCAATACAGGAACATACCATCAATCTCTAAATATTAATGTGCCGATTGCGTACATGCAAGTCATCTTTAGGCCAGAGTCACACTACCGTATAACATGGCCGAGTGCTATGCAATAAAACATCACATAGCACTCGGCCCAATGTTATTCTATAGGGTAGCTCAGATCTCAGATTATTTTCTCATGCCAGTTCGGTATAAGAAAACAACTGCAGTGAGACTTGGCTCACTCGCACCCCTACAAGTCTATCGGACTGCACGCGCATGTCACCCGAGTGCAGTGCTATTCCCACTGACACCAGCGATGGAGAAATCATTTTCTCCATCTCCTCTGCACCTGTCCTGCAATGCTCTCATGCGAGAGGATCGGAGCACAGTGCACTGACAATCGGCTCACGCCCGCAGCAGAGTTGGAGACGAGTGTCATTAGCATACCGCATCGGATGCCATACGTTAGTCTGCTTCCAGCCTTAAAGAGGTTCTCTTGGAATGTGATATTGAACTTCAGATAGGTGATCAGTATCAGATAGGTGGGAGTCAAATACCGGGAACTTCCACCAATCAGCTGTTATTAGCTTTGGTGGTGCCTGGATGTAAATACAATAAACAGAGATGCACTGCACAGCTCCATTCAATATGTACTGGACGGTGCCGGGCATAGCTCCTATTCCTCCGTACTGAACGGTACCAGGCATAGCTCCTATTCCTCCTCTGCTGGAGTAGCCATCAGTGGATTGGTGAAAATCTGACACCTAGCACCTCCACCAATCTCATATTGATGACTTATCTTAACAATGTCACACGTCCATAGAAACCTTTGAAGAAATGAGAAACAACAAAAATAAAATTTCAGACATTTCAGTACAGCTGCATTAAATAGGTGGACCACAAAATAACAGGTCCTCAGGTGAACACCACATTTTAGCATCACATCATCCTGAAAAACAATACAGCGAGGTGGTTTACCATAGGATCAAGAGACTGACTTGTTGGTATATCGTTTCAATAGTTTACGGTATAGGCTTCCAAACATTATACCGTAAACAGGAGCTGTGTAAGTTTAGACTGGTATGAAAACTAGGATTATTTGTGACAAGGCTTTAGCTCGCTGTAGCTGTGGACACAGACCAGAACTTGCTGCCGACAGGCAATTATTTGGTTGGTCTCCTTTTCCTCTCTATTGTAGGTAGAAAAAATAAAACTTTTTGGGCATCTATTTAATTTCTAACTTACTACACACAAAAGGAGAAAGTTATGTACAAAATTATACATCTTAAGAAAACATCTGTACATAATATATAAATCTTTTGTCCCCCCGTTCCCTTTCCTTCTATCATATATAAAGATTTCAAGACATCACTGGCAATGCCAATAAGGGCCTGGCAGTGACAGCGGTTCCGGAGAAACTCGCTTCTTACAATCAATAGGTTTTAATTCTGAAAACTAGCACAAAACAAAAAATAAAAAAAAAAGGGGGCAAAGCAGCCAAAGTGAAAAAAATAACAGCTTATGACTCGGATTGGACCCAACTAAATTACTGTGTACATTTCATCACCTTCCAACACATATATCACATTAGTGAAGGAAGATTTTGCAATGCCATATTCTGATGACTTTTGTATCAAAGTGAAAACATTACTCCTAGAGGCTCAATCTTGTCACCACCTATGGCCTCTTGTGTAGGGAACATGAGTGTGTAATAAATACAGGTGGTCTTTTCAATGCTACCCAAGACTTTGTTAATACTTCTCCCTTGTAAGAGGTTCCCTTCATGACAATGTATTTCCAAGAGGCAGAGCAGCTTAAACCACCCATACAATATGTCACCACTGAGAAAACTACACCCGAGACATATGTCTTAGATGATGGAGAACTGGGCAGTAGTTGGACCTGCGTTAGCCAGACCCCTAGCCTAGCCCTGATGAAGAACTGGGCAGTAGTTGGACCTGTGTTAGCCAGACCCTAGCCTAGTCCTGATGAAGAACTGGGCAGTAGTTGGACCTGTGTTAGCCAGACCATAGCCTAGCCCTGATGAAGAACTGGGCGGTAGTTGGACCTGTGTTAGCCAGACCCTAGCCTAGCCCTCAGAACCATATACTGATTTAGTGTCAATGGTGGCAAAGAATCCTTTGGCAGATGATACATACAAAACTAAGGTTCAGAGTAGCGGAAAATACACTCAGTATATGCACTCTATAGCAAGGAAATCTAATCATTGGAGCTCATACAGCAAAACAGAAAGCCACGTTTGGCACAAGTAGTCAGGTTATTGATGTCCATTTTAGAGCCTTAGATGCAATGATATGGGTGACCAAATTATAAAGCAGTTTAGTCTTGTAGAATATTGTCCGAATGTTAATTTGCAGGGATATGACTGATAAAGGATTGCACTTTATGGGACGCGGGACATAAATGCCTAAGCTGCTGGGCATCTTTTTAAAGTGGGTAGACTTCTAGCAATTTCATAAAACTATAACTTTAAAGAATTCGAAAAATATTTATCGCTCTACTCTCTATGTAGGACCATGTATATTAAAATAAAAAACAGAACGATAATAAACACAAACAGTCTCTAGCCTTTGGCTTTCATAGAAAAAGCATTCAATTCAATGATTTACACAATCAAGAGAGATGCTTCCTGTGACTAGGAGAAAATAATTGGCTCATTTGGGTTCACACTTTCTTCCTTCCTCATGTTACTATAGTAAAAATGTCAGTAAACATGTCTTAAAAAAATTAACTTTTATGTACATTTCTCTGTTTTGCTTTTTTTATGGTGCTTTCATCTTCTCCAGGAACGTGACTCATCTTCGTCTTCATCCTCATCATCATCTTCATGAAGAAATGTGTCGGACGTCTCTGCTTCTTGCTGACGAAAAAAAAAAAAAGGGGGTCACGGGGAGGATGGAGGATAAAGGGGAACCTGACAATTCAGTGCAAGACTGGAACTTTCTGCTTTGGTATAATTTTGAGCAGGTCTATTCTGAAAACAGACCATCATCTAGAGTGACCCTTAGGCTGTGTTCACACGTAGCGAAACTCTCGCGGAAAATACCGTGAGAGTTCCGGAATTCCATTCTGCGGGAAAATCACATTTTAATTTCCCGCGATTTTCCCGTGGAAAAACTAGCATTTTGCAAGCGTTTTCCAAGCGATCTGTAGCATCGCTTGGAGAACTGATTGACAGGTTGGTCACACTCGTCAAACATAGTGTTTAACAAGTGTGACCAACTTTTTACTATTGAGCCGCCTATGCAGCATCAGTAGTAAAAGATAAAATAAAAAATGGTGTTATTCTTACCTTCCGACATCCCGCTCAGCCTTCCCGCCTCTCTCCACGCTCCCGTTCCCAGTAATCCTTTGCGAAAATGCCCGCGATGACGTACGTGATGATGTCGCGCGAATGACCGCGAGACTTCGCAATCCCGCGAGAACGGACGTCATCGCAGGCATCTTTGCAAAGGATTACTGGGAACGGGAGCGTGGAGAGAGGCGGGAAGGCTGCGCGGGACGTCGGAAGGTGAGAATAACAATATTTTTAATTTTAAACTCTATTTTTTACAGGGATATGGTACCCAAAGCCCGGAGGACAGTCTCCTCTCCTCCGGACCATGGGTACCATCCGCAATTGTTCTGCTTACTTTTCGCATGGTGTGCACAGCCACATGCGGGAAGTAAGCAGAACAATGCATTCCTATGGGTGCGGGTTCGCCGCGATTCTGCAAAATTAATGAGCATGCTGCGTTTTTTACCGCGAAGCGATTCCGCCGCGGTAAAAACCGCAGCATTAGCACAGCATTGTGGAATCCCATAGGAATGCATGGGATGCTTATTTTTCGCGTTTTCGAGGCAAAATCCTGCGGTTAAAACCGCCGCGGAAACGCGAACAAAACGCCACGTGTGAACTCAGCCTTAGGGTTCTTTCGCACTGCGTTCTTCGCACCGTTCAGTGGTACAGTCAAGGCTTACGTCCAACCTCCCAAAACCAGGATTCAGGCGTATGCGCCAACTGGGCCATTGACTATAATGGTGCAGGCAGAGTAGAGTCAACGTGTGCTCTGATGTGCATCATTTTCGGGGGTATACACCTACTGGAGGCAGACACACAGACACAGTAGACTGCATCCGAGTGCCTGACTTCAGCAGGCCTATACACCCGAAAATGATGCTCAACAAATCTCATGTCGACTACACCCGAATACCATTATGACCGTAATGGGGAAAAAGGGGAGGGTGTGTGGGGTGTTTGTTGGTTCCATCGGGGCTTACATCCAAACATATGACAAAGCACAGGGTGAAAGCACCCTTATTGAAAATGAATTTGGTTCAATCCAGGAGCGTGCGCAGAGCAGCTAGTCACCGCTCACAATGTGAGTGGTGGCTGTAAAAGCATGTTCCAGCACTTTGACAGTGAGCTCTGCAGAACGTCTGTGCAGAGCAAGCTGTCAATCGTGCATACAGTGGCCACTCACAACATTAGGGAGGTGTAAAAGTAGCCACTTCATGCACACCCCCCATGACTGATAGCAGGTGGCTCCTGGGAGGAAAGAAGTTAATTTTCTCCTGGAAGCCGTGCCATCAGTAAAGCGGGCAGCATCCTAAGGTCAAGGTCACACTTGCAAGCGCAATGCGATAAACTCGCGCAAGTCTCTCGCCTCAATACCCGGCACTGCCGCCGTCACTCTGGACTGGAGTGTGTGAATGCATAGAAAGACATGCAGCCACACATTCCGGTCCTGAGTGCCGGGTATTGAGGGGAGAAACTCATGCGAGTTTCTCGCATTGCACTCGCAAGTCTGACCCAGGCCTGACTAATTACCTGCAGATTAAACCTATATCAGCATTTAAATATTGTTTTCCTTGGTGGGTGACAGATTTCCTTTAACCCTTCAGGTGCTTAACAAGAACGCAAAGCAGAATGAAAATTAGTGTTTTCCATAATAATGTAGCTTTAATGCAAATTTGTAATTTTCATAAAAAGGAATAAGAGAAAATGACCTCAAATTGTTCTGCACTCTCTTCTGAGCACACCGATACCACATACATTATTAGAAAGTAATGTTTAGGCACATGGCAGAGCTTGGAAGGGAAGAAGCGCTTTTTGATTTTTAGAGCACTATTTGGCAGGGATAGATTGCAGATGCCATGTCGCATTTGAATAGCTCCGGAAAGTGCCAAAACAGCAAAACACGTCCAACAAGTGACCACATTTTAGAAGCTACACCCCTCAAAAAATTAATTTAAATGATGTGCTGAGAATATTAAACCACTTGGTGATTCAGGAGAGTTTTATAACAGTTGGCCGTGAAAGCGAACAATTATATTTCCATTACAATATTGCTCTAGCCACATTCTAGTCATTTTTTAGCTTTCATGGGGGGAAGCGGAGTACACCAACACACAAATCTCAGGCGGCAAGGAGAACCATTTTGGAGTGCAGATTTTATCAGAATAGTTTGTGGGTGCCATGTCACATCACCAGAGCCCCTGAGGTGTCGAAACGGCAACTACCGTTTGGGCACACACAAGTGCTTGGGAAGAGAGAGTGCCGTTTGCCTCTGGGAGTGTCCCAGAACATCAGAAAACAGGATTTTTGGGTTGCTTACCGTAAAATCTGTTTCTCGGAGCCTTCATTGGGGGACACAGAGACCTTGGGTGTACGCTGCTGCCACTAGGAGGCTGACACTATGCACAAAAAAAGATAGCTCCTCCTCCGCAGTGTACACCCCACCGACCGGCAGAGAATTCCTCAGTTAGTGAGAAAGCAGTAGGAGAAGTAACAGAATAGGTTGACAACATAAACAACTCAACTGTAACCATTCAACCAAAGTAATAACAGGAGCTGTAAAACATGGGAGGGTGCTGTGTCCCCCAATGAAGGCTCCGAGAAACAGATTTTACGGTAAGCAACTCAAAAATCCTGTTTTCTCGTTCGCCTTATTGGGGGACACAGAGACCTTGGGACGTCCCAAAGCAGTCCCTGGGGTGGGAAACAAACTTCCATCAGGCCAGCGGACTCACCACCGCGGCCTGCAGAATCCGTCTACCTAGGCTGGCGTCCGCCGAAGCGTAGGTGTGGACTCTGTAGAATTTCACAAACGTGTGAACCGATGACCATGTTGCAGCTTTGCAAAGCTGCAGTGCGGAAGCTCTGTGGCGCACCGCCCAGGAGGCACCCACTGCTCGAGTAGAGTGGGCACTGATACCCGGAGGGGCTCCGCGACGCTTAACACGGTAGGCTTCCAGGATAGCCGATCTGATCCAGCGAGCAATGGTGGCTTTTGACGCCGGGTGACCTTTCCGCGCTCCATCAGGGATAATGAAAAGAGACTCTGTCTTTCGCAAGGAAGTCGTCCTAGACAGATAGACTCTTACCGCCCTAACCAGGTCCAGCTTGTTCAAGGACCGCTCTCGGGGATGAGTTGGATTCGGACAAAAGGACGGGAGCACGATATCCTCGTTGAGGTGAAACGAGGACACCACCTTCGGAAGGAACGAGGGCGGAGGCCGCAGAACTACCTTATCCTGGTGGAGAACCAGAAAGGGAGAGCGGCATGAAAGAGCTGCCAATTCCGACACGCGCCGGACGGAGGTGATGGCCACCAGAAAGGCTACCTTCCAAGAAAGGAGAGAAAGGGAAATATCCCTGAGGGGTTCAAAGGGCGGACCTTGCAGAACCTCAAGAACCAGATTAAGATCCCATGGATCCACGGGTGCCCGGTACGGCGGGACCGTGTGAGCCACGCCCTGAAGAAAGGTCTTAACCTGAGGACGGGAAGCCAACGTTTTCTGAAACAGAATGGACAGCGCCGAAACTTGACCCTTCAGTGAACTGAGGGCAAGCCCCGCATCCAATCCTGCCTGAAGAAACGCTAGGACTGAAGGGAGCGAAAAGGACATGGGCGCGACGTTATTGGTCTCACACCAAGTGAAATAGGCCTTCCAAGTACGGTAGTAAATCTTGGAAGATGATGGCTTTCTGGCTCGGATCATGGTCTGAATTACGTGGTCGGAAAATCCTGCTCGTTTCAGAACCTCGGTCTCAACAGCCACGCCGTTAAATTGAGCGGCCGAGAATTGGGGTGGCAAATCGGACCCTGAGACAGCAGATCTGTTCTGTCTGGAAGCTTCCAGGGGGCGTCCGCGAGAAGGTTGACAATGTCCGCGAACCAAGACCTTCTGGGCCAATTCGGGGCGATGAGAATGACCGGAAGTCCTTCTGCCTTGATCTTCTTCAACAGCTTGGGAAGAAGAGGCAGAGGAGGGAACAGGTAGGGAAGTTCGAACTGGGACCAAGGAACGGCCAGGGCGTCGGCGCCCACTGCCAGAGGGTCCCGAGACCTGGACACGAATTGTGGGACTTTCCTGTTGAGGCGAGACGCCATGAGGTCTACATCCGGGGTTCCCCACCGAAGGCAGAGCAGATGAAACACTTCCGGATGTAGGGACCATTCTCCCGCCGCGAGACCCTCGCGGCTGAGAAAATCGGCGGCCCAGTTGTCTACGCCAGGAATGTGAACCGCGGAAATTGACGGGACGAAAATCTCCGCCCAACGAAGAATCTTGGACACCTCCACCAGGGCTGAAACACTCCGTGTTCCCCCTTGGCGGTTGACATATGCCACCGCTGTGGCGTTGTCTGTCTGAATCCGTACCGGCAGTCCTTTGAGGAGCCTTTCCCAGTGGACCAGAGCAAGATGGATCGCTCGAATCTCCAGAACGTTGATCGGTAGCGCTGATTCCCGATCCGACCATCGACCCTGAACAGTGTGGTTGCGGAATACAGCACCCCAACCGAGGAGACTGGCATCTGTGGTTACTATCTGCCAGTGAATGGGAAGGAAGGATCGACCCGATAGAATGAGAGGTAACGACAACCACCAGTTGAGAGACCGCTTGATCCGGTAAGAAAGATGGACAGGGCGATCCAGGGACCGAGGCGACCTGTTCCATTTCGACAGAATGGCCTGCTGGAGAGGCCTGGTGTGAAATTGGGCAAAGGGAACTGCCTCTATCGCCGCGACCATCTTTCCCAGGACCCTCATGGCTGTACGGAGGGATGGGAATCGCGAGGTCTGCAGCGATCGTACTTCCTGCTGCAGAGAGAGAATCTTTTCTTGTGGGAGAAAGACCCTTGACCGACGAGTGTCGAACAGAAGACCTAGAAAGACCAGGCGTTGTGTAGGAACCAGACAGGACTTTTTCCTGTTGACGATCCACCCGAAATTGGAAAGAGTGTCCAGGACGATTGACAAACTTTGGTGAGCCTGTTGGAATGAGGGAGCCTTGATCAGAATATCGTCTAGGTACGGGAAAAGAACGAGGCCTCTGACTCTCAACAAAGCCATCAATGCAGCCATGATCTTCGTGAAGACTCTGGGAGCGGTGGCAAGACCGAAGGGCAGTGCGACAAACTGGTAGTGGTGCTGTCGAATCGCAAAGCGCAGGAACTTCTGATGTCCGGAGAAGATTGGAACATGTAAATAGGCATCTTGGATGTCTATTGAGCACATGAATTCCTGCTCCTCCATGGAGGCGATGACCGAGCGAAGCGACTCCATGCGGAAGTGGCGAAGACGGACCCTCTTGTTGAGCAGCTTGAGATCCAAGATGGGTCGAACCGCGCCGTCTTTTTTCGGCACTACAAACAGGTTCGAGTAGAACCCCGTGAAGCGCTCCGATTCGGGAACGGGCACAATCACCCCGGAACTGAGGAGAGCGGCGATAGCTGTAGAGAACCCCGGGATCAAGGCTGGATCCTTTGGAGGCCGGGATTCGAAGAAACGATCCCGTGGGAGAGAGACGAACTCTATCTTGTATCCTGAGGATACGACCTCCCTGACCCAGGCGTCCTCCACGGCGGCCAGCCAAACGTCCCTGAAGGAAAGAAGTCGACCTCCCAATTGGAAAGACCCTTCGCGTGCCCGATGATAGTCATGTTGAAGTAGACCGTCCAGATCTAGATCTGGACGGTCTGCCCTGGGAGGAGTGGGGTCGCCAGGAAGGAGTGGGTCTGAAGGAAACTTTCCTTCTCTCCTGGCGAGCCTGCGGCCTCTGTTGGCTGGAGGAGTTGTCCGCCGTATTGAAACGGCGGAAAGTCCGAAAGGGTCGAAACTGACGCCTTAGTGGGGGTCTGCGAGGCTTGGACTGAGGGAGGAGAGAACTCGTGCCTCCGGTGGCGTCCTTAATAATCTGGTCCAATTGGGACCCAAAGAGGCGCACCCCCTGAAAAGGCAGGTTAGTGAGGGACTTTTTAGAAGACAAGTCCGCTTGCCATGCCTTTAGCCAAAGTGTGCGTCGAATTGCAATAACGTTGCTTGACGCCTGAACTGCACAGGATGCAGCATCCAAGGAAGCGGAGAGAAGATAGTCCCCAGCATGGGAGATCTGATTGGCGAGATTGGCCAAATGCTCCGGTTGCGCCTTATCTAAGATGCCCTGCCGAAGGTCGTCTGCCCACGTGGCTATGGTCTTTGCTGTACAGGATGAAGCAAAAATTGGACACACCGCCGCTGAAGCCGCTTCAAAGGCAGACTTCGCCAGGGATTCTATAATCCTGTCATTAGAATCCTTTAGGGACGCCACGCCTGAAAGCGGGAGAACCGTGTTATTGGATAGCCTGGACACGGGCGGATCGACCGAGGGAGAGGCCGACCAGTTGTCCGTGAGCTCCTTAGCAAATGGGTAGAGTACGCCGAGACGTTTTCCTCTTTGAAAGCGTCTGGTCGGATCCTCTCTTTCCTTGGTAAAAATTTTCCCAAACTGGGAATGGAAAGGAAAAACCCTGGAGGGAGTTTCTGCCCGTCTGAACGAAACCTCCTGATCTGAGGATTTCGCAGGGGAGTCAGCAATATCGAAGGTATGATGGATCGCAGCAATGAGGTCCTGCACTGTGACCTTCATGCTTGCATCCTGGTCTGAATCCAGCTCTAAAATCCCCTCAGATGACCTGTCCGAAAGCGCTTCCCCTGACTCGGGAGAGGAGGCCCGAGAGGGAGACTGGTGAGAAGGGCTATGCGGTGAGATGGGACTAGGAGAGGATTCCGGCTGGGAATCTTGCCTGGGTCTTTTGCGACTACCGCTGGCTGATTCAGATGGAACAATTTGGGACCTGCTTGGCCATGCTGAAGAGTCCAGGGGCAACTTATCAAGAACGGCCACCAGGGACTGAGACACCCTGGTGAGGTCTGCCACTGATTGAGATAGCGAGGAGGCCCAGCCAGGCATGGGGGGCTCACTCTCACCTGGGGCCGCAGATGGCTCCTGGACGGCGTCAGGCTGAATTGGATTGCTACAATCCAGGCAGAGGGGAGTGGACTGGCCTGAGGGAAGTTTGCGATTGCACGAAGAACATGCAAAGTACTTGACTAAAGTGGAGGGGGGAGCGGTAGAGCGGGTACGATCAGACTTAGACATAGTGAAAAGCTGAGGTAATGCCGGAAGGTTGGGGGACAGAGGGCGGAGAAGGGTCAGTCTGCAGTGCAGAGCTACTCACGGTCCGGTGTCCCCAGAAGCGATGCTCTGCGACCTGTCAGTGGATGCAGGTCAGAGTGAAATCCGGCTGATAGACCTCCTGAACGAAAAAACCAGCTGGAAAAGATGCTGTCCAGTGAGGAGCTGGTGCCCGGCTAACAGGCTGGGAAAATGGTGCCGTCCTGAGAAAAAGCGCGCCTTAGGAGAGGAGGGAGGGCGGAGCACCTCGTAGGGTTAAAATTCACCGCCCTCTAGCCAATAGCAGGCTGGGCAGGTGAAGGACAGGCGGTGGGAGGGCCTGGGAAGAGCGGGAGAGAAGCCCGCTTAGAAGAAAGGGGCGGGGGGCGTGGCCGCGACGCAGCGGTAGGCCCGAACTGAAGCCGGGGCCTAAATTAGTTGCGGCGGCCGCCTGTCAGCAGGGGGTCGGCGCGGAGGTCGGAAAAAGGACGCCGCCGCCGCCGGAAGCCGCGTCCAAGGGAAGAAGGAAGAGGCCCTGTACTCCCTGTCCCCAGAAAGGGGGGAGGGAAGGGGGGAACGCGGGGGCCAGCAATATGGAGCATGGTGTGCCTATGGGCGTAGGGCGACTGCGAGCGACCGCAGCGCCCGCTCCCTGTGCCACTGAAGAGGCGCACCCCCTGTCCGTCGGGAATGGGCAGCCAGGAAAATAAAAATAAAAAATCCATACTCACCCATCCCCGATCCGTTACCTGGGACTGAAGAACTCCTGCGTCTCATCCAACCGACAGGCTCTGGTAGGCGAGTGGGAGGGAGACTGGCGACAAGGACCCCTGGAGTCGCTGGCACGTCTTGGTGTCGGCGTCCGTCTGGCTGGTCCTGCCGCGGAGAACTGCAAGGATACGGGGTGGCAGTACATGCCGTACTTGCAGACTCCATGTGGGAGTACAGATGTGACTTTTCACTCTGTATCCCTCCGTAGAACCTGAAAAGGAACGACGCACGACGAGGTAGATATGGGTCTAATAAAAGACCCGTGTCCACCTCCTACTGACACTAAGCTAAACTGAGGAATTCTCTGCCGGTCGGTGGGGTGTACACTGTGGAGGAGGAGCTATCTTTTTTTGTGCATAGTGTCAGCCTCCTAGTGGCAGCAGCGTACACCCAA
Source organism: Dendrobates tinctorius (assembly GCF_039654945.1). Taxonomy (NCBI): domain Eukaryota; kingdom Metazoa; phylum Chordata; class Amphibia; order Anura; family Dendrobatidae; genus Dendrobates; species Dendrobates tinctorius. Next base: position 32,153,410 of record NW_027361711.1, read on the forward strand.
GGTCTCTGTGTCCCCCAATAAGGCGAACGAGAAATACCTCTCAAACTACCCCATTTTGGAAATTACCTCTCTGGGAATTCATCTACAGGTGTAGAGACTTTGACTCCAGGGTGTCATGATCCAGTGTTGGATCTGGCGGTATTAAAAGCACAAAGTGAACTTTTTTTACTTTGGTTGAGTTCAAAGATGTTTTGACTGTCCCCGGTGGTGGTTAGCGGTATCGCACCTTAGGTTTAGGTTAATGTTCACTCAATTAGGGATCAGGTGTGACTCCCTATAAAGGTGTGCTAGAGGTGTGCAATCACTGCCTGTGATATTGTGAGTTTGTGTTCACTCTGTTTTTGGAGAGCCTGGATGAAGGATGGAGCTGGTGAGGAGTCCTGCGCAGCTTAGCCAGGGGGGATGTGTTTCAGCTATGGTGTCTAGACGAAGGGCTGGCATGGCGTGGTGGAGTCGCAGTGATGGTGTCAGCGGGAAGTGTCTGCATGGGCTGGTGGAGTGGCGACTATGGAGAGTGGCACTCACCATGTGGGACTTGGCCGCTGAGCTGGGCTCAAGCATGCTCGACTTCGTGTCAGCAGCTGAACTCATCCTTGGGACTCTGGTTCTAAGCAGCTGCAACTGGTGTTGGACTCTGCTCCAAGGTTGCACTAAGGTGAAGGATCCTGTTATGGTGATGGATCCGGGTGGAGGAGAAGATGCACTCAGGTGGAGGGCTCTGTTGCTGGGAGCGCACGCAACAGAGCAAAGCTAAGTGGTGTTTCCCCTGTATTGTCTCTTTCCTCATGTGTGTTATTAGTGCAGTGGTGGGATTAGTCTCCGCACCGACCCATTCCCTAGTGAGGGTTTAGGGTCAGGGTGAGCAAGGGCGTTAAGGTACGCGTGCGGCGACAGGTGCGGAGCCTGTTTAGGGAATGTAAGGAGTGCAGGGACACTGGCTCAGGGGAGCTTAGGAGGTCTCCATGTCCCCATTCCCTATCGCAGGGCCCACCATTGTTAAAGTTTCCCAGGTTCCCCCGTTATTATTTGATTATTGTATGTATAACGTGTAATACCTAAATTCGCCAGGTGGAGGCGGCGTATCCACCTGCACGTGTTATTATTTAAATGCGCCCCACTGGAGGCGGTGTATCCAGGGTCACGTGTGTTATGGGTTCGCCTTGCGGTATCATCTGCGTCCTGACACACGTGATCATGACACAGGGGTGCAAATATGCCAACTTTGATCCCAGTACATTGTACCCAACTTGTACTTTTAGACATACATCCCACAAATTTCTTCAGTGGGTTCTTCCCGCTGCAGCAACGCCACATGTGAGAATGCCAAATTCTAATAATGGCACACTGTGAGGCTTGTGTTCATGGCGGGACAAAATTAATTTCATTGATAGTTTTTTTTTTTTTACATGTGCTCTATTCCACTACAAATTCTACATTTTGTGCAACATGATGATAAAAAAACGTTTTTTCTTTTCACAGTGTACACTGTTGGGGTTAAATAATACACTATAGTTTTGGAGACCATTACCAAATCTGTGTACTTTATTTTTGTAACTGTATAAAAAAAAAAAAACTTACCCTTTATTATTGGCAAACAATTTTTCATTATTTTGTGGGGGTGGAGTTGGAGGGGATTATATATTTTTTACGTGATCACCATGACAATACCATTAACCCCTTAACCCCCCGGAGCTTTTTTCGGTTTTGCGTTGTTTTTTGCTACCCCTCTTCCCAGAGCCATAACTTTTTTACTTTTCCGTCAATATGGCCATGTGAAGGCTTATTTTTTGCGGGACGAGTTGTACTTTTGAATGACAACATTGGCTTTACCATGTCATGTACTCGAGGGGAAAAAAAAAAAAAAAAAAAAGAAAAAAATTCCAAGTGAAGTTGCAAAAAAAAGTGCAATCCCACACTTGTTTTTTTTCACCATGTTCACTAAATGCTAAAACTGACCTGTCATTATGATTCTCCAGGTCATTACGAGCTTCATACACACCAAACATATCTAGGTTCTTTTCTTATCTAAGTGGTGAAAAAAATTCCAAACTTTGCTTTAAAAAAAAAAAAAAAAAAGCGCCATTTTCCGATACCCGTAGCGTCTCCATTTTTCGTGATCTCGGGTTGGGTGAGGGCTAATTTTTTGCGCACCGGGCTGATGTTTTTAATGATACCATTTTGGTGCAGATACAAAAAGATTGCTCGTTTTGTTGCATTTTAATGCAGTGTCGTGGCGACCAAAAAAACGTAATTCAGGCGTTTTGACTTTTTTCTCGCTACGCCGTTTAGCGATCAGGTCAATTCATTTTTTATTGATAGATCGGGCGATTCTGAGAGCAACGATACCAAATATGTGTATGTTTGATTTTATTTTCATTGTTTTATTTTGAATGGGGCGGGGGGATGACTTGAAATTGTATTTTTTTTTTTTTAATTTTTTAAAAAACATTTTTTTTGGCATGCTTCAATAGTCTCCATAGACTAGACTAGAAGGTGCCATAGCCCAATCGGCCCTGCTACATAAAAGGCCGTTGTCAGATCGCCTCTATGTAGTAGAATTACTGACTTGCTATGAGCGCCCACCACTGGGTGGCGCTCACAGCAATCTGGCACCGACAACCATAGAGGTCTCCAGGAGACCTCTGATTGTCATGCAGGCACACCATGGACCCGCGATCACGTGACGCGGGTCAACGGTGTGCGATTGCTGGAGCGCCATTTCAACGCCGCTGTCGGCGTTTGACAGTGGCATCTAGCCAATTAATTAGCCACGGGTGGATCGCGATTCCACCTGCGGCTATTGCGGGCACATGTCAGCTGTTCAAAACAGCTAACATGTCCCAGGGAAAGATGTGGGCTCACCACCGGAGCCCACATCAAAGGGAGGATGTCCGACATCAGCGTACTATTACACCCAATGTCGGAAAGGGGTTAAAAGGGGCATTTCCATCTCCAAGATCCCATCCCAATATGTAGTAGGAGTAATATTATTATTAGCAAATTCTTCAGATCACAAATGTAGCATAGTTGTTCTGATTCGCTATGTCACTTACTCCATGTGCAGGGCATTACAGTAGCTTAGGAATCCATGGTTATGACTACTCATATGATTATGACTACTCATTACCGTTAGTTGTTAGTGGTCGTAACCATGGATATCTAAGCTACCGCAAAGCGCTGCACGTGGGGTTAGGGACATAGCAATTCGGAAAAGCATTTCTAATCCGAGGTATTTGCTAATATTATTACTCCTACTACATATTGGGACAGGATCTTGGAAATGGGAATAACCTTTAAAGGGAAGGTGCCATCCAAAAAATTTTTTTTCAGCAAATGAAAAAATGTGAAGAATTAATGTTTACATTGTCTTAAAAAATATTATGTTTTTAATTTTGTAAAATATGAAAAATAATTTTAAAAAGTTTGGCATTTCCACTTGTTAACACTAGGGGGAGCAGCTACTGAAATTTGGCACAAAAACCTAGTGTACAACTATCTCACATTACTGCACTGCAGTAATTATGGGCGGAATCTGCTGACATGGGTGTGATGTCACTCCTCTCCTCCCCTTCTGGGTGTTTGCTAAGAGAAAAGAGAGGATGACATCTAGGAACACAGTGAGCTGCCATTTTGATGGGGCCTGCAAAGTTACTGACTGTCTTTGCATGCAAAGTCTGGATCAGAACAGGCCATCAATCAGCAGAAATGTTTCCTGGATTTCTGTGGAGCAGACAAGCAGATCGTCCATCCATGTGTATAAAACACAGCGCTCTATGTATAATCCCTGGCACCGAACAGGGCGCCCCCCATAGACCAGCACACTGCTCTCCTGAAATACTCTGTGCTGCTGTCGCCCTGCTCCTTCCACCATATATCAGGCCCCTGTCGCCTCGCTTTCACACATCGCCAGGACGGGATCTGAGGAGAAGAATGGGGTCTTCGGTCACCGAGGATGGCAGGCAGCAAGGATTCTGGGAGTAGGGTGACAGCAGCACAGAGTATTTCAGGAGAGCAGTGTGCTGGTCTATGGGGGTCACAGAGGGAGATATATGGCGGAGGAGCAGGGTGACAGCAGCACAGAGTATTTCAGGAGACCAGTATCACACGGGATAGGATTAGATACACGGCTCAGCACACAGAATCACACAGGAGAGGATTAGATACACGGCTCAGCACACAGTATCACACAGGAGAGGATTAGATACACGGCTCAGCAGTCAGTATCACACAGGATAGGATTAGATACACGGCTCAGCAGACAGTATCACACAGGAGAGGATTAGATACACGGCTCAGCAGACAGTATCACAGGATAGGATTAGATACATAGCTCAGCAGACAGTATCACACACGAGAGGATTAGACACACGGCTCAGCAGACAGTATCACACAGGAGAGGATTAGATACACGGCTCAGCAGACCGTATCACACAGGATAGGATTAGATACACGGCTCAGCACACAGTATCACACAGGACAGGATTAGATACACGGCTAAGCACACAGTATCACACAGGACAGGATTAGATACACGGCTAAGCACACAGTATCACACAGGAGAGGATTAGATACACGGCTCAGCAGGCAGTATCACACAGGATAGGATTAGATACACGGCTCAGCACACAGTATCACACAGGAGAGGATTAGATACAGGGCTCAGCAGTAGGGTGACCGCAAAAAATCGATGTCGGAATTTTGTCCGTCTGGACCCCACAAAACGATTCCCCTTTCCAGATATTGAGAGAGCCAAAATTTGAGCTCGATCAAACGACGTTAACCCGTGCCGCTCGTCGCTCAAAGTTTGAAAAAATCCAAATTGAGGTATTTTAAGATTTAGGTATTTTGCATAGTCTGTTAGACTATAAAGAATGTGACAACAACATTGCAGAAATAGCCCTGACCAAATTTTCGAACCATTTGTGGTATTTGAATGCAGAGTTGGTGGGATTATCGTTTTTTGATCCCACCATTACAGACAATGAAAAGTTGTTAATGGCTAATAAATTGCTCAGCAGCACAGATGAACCATTAAAGCACGCTAGGGTTGTAAATCCAAAAGTTAGGAAAGAAAAATTAAAAGAGGTAGGAAGTAACCGACTTTAACGACCTTCTGACAAAAGATGAAGAACAAAAGCAATATGTCCTGCAAGTTGTAAGCAAATGCCGAGCATTATATTCTGACGTTTCAAAAACTACTTTAACAAAAGCTCTAGAATAGATAAGATAACTATGTAAAATTATCAACTCATGTAGGTTAGCGTGCTCTGATGGTTCATCTGTGCTACTGAGCAATTTATTAGCCATTAACAACTTTTCATTGTCTGTAATGGTGGGATCAAAAAACGATAATCCCACCAACTCTGCATTCAAATACCACAAATGGTTCGAAAATTTGGTCAGGGCTATTTCTGCAATGTTGTCACATTCTTTATAGTCTAACAGACTATGCAAAATACCTAAATCTTAAAATACCTCAATTTGGATTTTTTCAAACTTTGAGCGACAAGCGGCACGGGTTAACGTCGTTTGATCGAGCTCAAATTTTGGCTCTCTCAATATCTGGAAAGGGGAATCGTTTTGTGGGATCCAGACGAACAAGATTCTGACATTTTTTCCCCCCATATGAGATCCGGTCACCCTACTCAGCAGTCAGTATCACACAGGAGAGGATTAGATGTCCAGCAGATTGCTAAGTGTTTTGAAACAGCAGGGAGCAGCTCCTCCTATGTTTTGCAAGAGCAGGGGCAGCAGATGGCCATGTGTTTTGCAAGAGCAGGGGCAGCAGCTGGCCGTGTGTTTTGGAAAGAGCAGCTTGGTGTCCAGGAGCTCGTCCTGGTTCCTCTCCTACAGCTGGTATGTGCAGAGTGAACATCCAAGCCCTGTTATGCTGGAACAGTACAGCATCCAGGGCTTGCAATATAGTGTAAACGAAGCTAAAAGAAAAGCACTGGGCTCTAATAAGATGGCGCCTGGCCACACCTACAGCTGTGAATTGAGCTGCCCACAGAGGCGTGGCCAGTTCACTCCTGATGCTGCTGCAAAGATACAGATAGGGGTCGGGAGCCGACTCGTCTCTTATGCCCAGGGACTGCCGTAAATGAGCATGGAAAGTGTCGTTCAGCAGCCAGAGAGGTAAGATGGCAGCCCCCAGTGGCTGCATTACTACAGAAAAAAAAAAAATCCATACACACCACTGAGTCAAGCTTAGGGGACAATATCTTTTTATACTATTTTCTTTTTTACATTAAATTATGAAAAAACACGGCACCTTCCCTTTAAGTCAATCTGCGGGAACACGTTTCAAACAAAACGTACTACTACGCCTTATGTCGGGAACTGGTTAATTAATGAAATGAAAGGGCTTCTAGAATTCAAATTTTTAAAGGGTCAGACTGTCATACCTCTTCCTTTGGCACCTCCTCCTCAACCTCAATGGACAGCGAGGGCGTTTTCGGTTTGTGCCAGCATACTATAAGCTTTCGACCCTTGAACTTCGAACCTTGATTAGCAGCCTAATAAGAGAAAAAAAAAAACACATGAGAAGTTATCCCTTCAAAAATAAAATATCATTAAAAAGAAGGAATGCTGCCAAGGACTACAATACAGGCTTTGTCTCTGCATCAGCACTTGATACTGTTGGACCCCTATCTAAAGGAGAAACCAATCAAGCCGATGCTCAACAGGTTACTGTGGCTTCACCAACTTCCTGGCTGTCAGCGGTTATTACTGGGGAAGCCAGCTTCGGCCATTTACATCCTCAATACTAGTATTAAGTTATAACCAGAATAACACCGTAGCTAGCAAATCCTTGCTAAATATTATGATGTCAAGTACACCATGGAAAATATATCGATACAGGTACTCCTGTATACTATCCAACGCTCGCCGGAGAAAAAGAGGGCTCCTGACAGGCTGGGTTTGTGCTACAAATTGGAGTGAAGTTAAAAAGAGCGCCCTCTAGTGGCTTAAAGTGAAAGCTAGCATATTATTATCACTTTACCACTACTTTTCTTTTATATTGCACTTCACTTCTGATTTATTGGTGCTGTAGTCCATTTTATAGGCTGTTTTTCCCCATCAGGAACTATAGTCAAAGTGCGACACCAGCCGTACACTACTTAATCTATACTGCGCTGACTCAGTAGGGAAACTACAGAATTTGGGGAGAAATAAGGATTCTTAAGATCGCCTTACTTACATTTTCTGCTTCTTGCCTGGTCTTGAATGTTAAAATGACAGTTGGGGGAAACTCCTCTTCCTTTAATTCATCAAGATCACCAAATTTCTGTAAATACACACAAAAAGCGATAAAGGCCAGAATCTACTGCGCTTAGAAACTGTACAAATTGTGTCTTTCACACACTGAATGAACCAATCAGATGGAAAAGACTTGAGATCAGCAATTCATCCGTCTTAATCCCTACTCCACAAGTGAAAATGGGGAAAGTGTATAAAATTGGTGCACCCTTTAAATTTTTACGCCATTTCTTCCAAGAGTCACACGTTATTTTCTCATTCACGTAGACTACTTGTTTTCCACAGCACAATTAATTTTACCATTCACTGTACTGGAAAACAAGAAAGCAAAATCACTCTTTGGGTTTTGTTTTTGCAGCGTTCATTGTACGGTAAAGATGACCTGGCCTCATCGGTCTCCAGGTCCATACAATTACAGGGATAACAAACTTGTATTTTATTTATTTACTTTAAGTGATGGAAAAAAGATGGATATTCGAAGAAAAGGATTTTCACTTGGGAAGCCATTTTCTAAGACTTGAAGCATTTTTCATATTTCTGTCGATGCAAGCGCTTTGTTTTTTTTTTATGTGATAGCTGGTGTTCATATTGATAGCTTTTTGGGGTACATACAACTTGTTATTTGCATTATATCAAATATTTTTTATAGTGCCTTCCACTTAAGAAGATGGTCAGGGCATTGGAAAAGGAACTAAAGTTTGTTACTTCCTGACTTCACAATTGTGGCACACGGCCCTTTCATAAAATGGTTCCCCCTATCTTCGAGTTTACTTACAGCAAAATGTTGTAACAACTCTTCTTTTTCTTTCTCATAAAAGCCTGCGACAGATATGGTTTTGGGACGATGATCGACAACCATGTGACTAAGTGAGCCCCTTCCCCTTCCTCCGCGTCCACGTCCTCTGCCCCTGCTCGGCATCGTCATACTCTTCCCCCGTCCTGCAGGTAAGATGCCTAATCGAGCAGCCTTGAAGACAAGAAAGTCAGGTTAGTTTGTGAACACAAGTGTGATAAAACGTCATATCTAGTGAAAATAAGTCACGCTATAAAAATAATGCACATATTTAGGAAAAAATAAACAAAATTCACACTGCGCTACCTCAACTTGTAGCTGGTTGAGCTTTTTCCTTAGTTCTGTTGTATCTTCTCCAGAGGACAGCCGCTTGTGGAAATCCATCTCGGCATCCAAAAGCTCTTTCTGTGCCTGCAGGACGGGATATATCAGTACTTTATAAGACACACACATCACAGCTGCTGCTGAGGTAGGGCATGGATGTACACAAACACAGATTACATCCATGTAGGTCAATGACAGCGGCATTTAAATGGGGCGATGGATATTGCAGGAGCATGTGCCACTGGCTGCCATGACGTGACAGCGGAATGAAGGTTACCATGTCAGCCAGAGGCACATTGAAGCCTCCACTTCGAGGACCGTCACTTGTCCATATTGATGGAAAGTGAGAATACCTGCCACACACTCTGTACACATTACCTCAATCTTAGACTTGACTTTAGATGGAGCAGCTAATGTCTTCAACTCATCTTTGACCTGAGAGATTTTCTCGTCAAGTTCTTTCAGCGTTTTCATAATCTCTGTCCTCTCTTCTGCTTTCATGTTTTTGTTTTTCTCTAACTTTGATATCAACATCTATAGATAAAAAAAAAAATTAAGACATTTTTCAGGTTTTGTAATATTAAAAAAAAAAAAAAAAAAAAAATCATATTTTTATTTGCATTTGACATACAGATATATTAAAGCAGCACTCAAATTTTTTTTTTTTTATTTATTTTTTTTTTTTTTTTTACACATAGTGGAATTCAGGCTATTAAGGAACAATTTAAAAGAGTCTAGCAAGTATCTTAGGTACAGGATGAGCTATACTTTATATACCAATCCTAGGTTGTCTAGCATGTTGATTCCTTCTTCCCCTAATGCAGATGTCTCTGGTCTTAATGTGGAAAGCCAATCACCACATCACTCCTGCTATTAGTCCTATCTATGGGAAGCCTGCGCTACATCGGTGACCTACTACTGCTTTTTCAGTGTAGGCTAGTAAAGCAGTTTAAGACTTGTCTCTTGCTAGAGATAGGTTTCTTCTTGTCAGTGCTTACAAGCAGGAGACCGTATTAAAGGGGGTTTTCCTACAAACAAAAGTTCATTTTAACCAATAGATCTTTGAAGAATAATAACAACAACAATAATAATAAGGTCCACAATTAAATATGCTTAAATAAAATGTTCCTGTGCCGAGATAATCTTATACATGTGCCCCTGCTGTGTGCTGTGTAATGGCTGTGTCTGACCGTACCGCATCTCCTGGGCAAGGAGGCTGTGCTCACACATTTTTTTAGCGGGTGTTTTTACGTTGCTCTGAGTAATAATGCATAGCAACATAAAGTTCAGAAAATTAGCAGCAAATAAAAAGGTCCATATCTCTGGAACAGTATGGCGGTCTTTAAAGAATAATGTGGAATACTCAAGGGAGTAGCGGAATACAAGAAAAGCAAAAACTGGATAGTTTTGATCTAGTGACAGCATTGTATGGACTCGCACACTCTATCACCACTCTTCTATAAAGCAGGCATGACCGCTTTAGCTGCAGGGGGGGAACGTACAGAGAAAAAAAAATTATGCCAGCATCGCGTTTTAAGCCTTCCCAATGTTAGATGAAAGCAGTAGACCAATATGCCAAATGTTACATGGTTTTGGCAATTTTTGTATGGAAAATGTTTAAGAAATATATTGTACTTGATGCCAAAGGCTTGTTTATCCTTGCTTCATTTTCTTGCCATTTTGACATATGACTCCTTCAGTCGCCACCAGTCATCCATGGGTAGCACAATCCACAATCTAAACAATCACTACAAAGAGGGGGTGCAGAATCATGGCCAAATTCTCCAGCTTAGCACATGGAGCACATACCTTCTGATATTCTATTTGCTTTTCTAACATTTCTTGCTTCTTCTTTCTCATGTCTTGTTGGAGCTTTAAGGCTTCCTGAAAGTAAAAAGTATGTCGCTAAAATTAACTCTCATGTTGTAAATGTGTCAACCCAAATTACCCCTCTTGTTCTATGCATTCCTGTGGTATTATAGGGGTTGCACCACCATTCGTTATCACATCCATCATTTAAAAAAATCAATAAAATAAATCACATTTGCAGCTTGGTCAATGATCCAGTGAAGAGTTATGCCATATTAATTCCATACTATGGCACCACCTGGCTATTAAAATATATAGCATTGTACAGGTCCATCTAATGAGTGGAGGGGCTGCTCTCCCCAGAGCGAAAGACATTGCTCACTACTCTACAGCCAACATCAATGGGTGGCAGAAAGCAGAAGAGCAGTATACAGCTCATTAGATGGACCTGAACATTGCTACACACTTTCAACACTAGGTGGCACCATACTATACCAGAGAACGGCATAGCTTCACCAGATCAGTTGTTTGCTTTTTTAACACCAAGTACTTGGCCAATATTTTAGGATCTATACAGTGAGTGTAAAATGCAATGAGAGAACCCCTTTAAACCATAAGGCATTGGAGTTTCAATCATACAATTACTCAACACAGTATCCAAGTAATATTTCTACAACAGTTCAGGAAAACTGAAATAGATTATAAAAAGGTGATTAAAGTTACTTGAAGCAAAATAAAAAAAAGAGTTCATGCGTGTAAATACAAAACACCACCTCTTGTAGTGCTCCATTTATAATCTACTAACACTGATTGCACAGGGCGATTCGCTTGCTACTGTACCCGGAAAAATTGCTGGAACTTGTTATAGAGACGATCTATCGTACCGAAATTTGGACTGTAATTACTTTGGTTCATGAGAAACTCATTTGTAAAGCAGGTGTTCAAAATGTCCATCGTCCACATCCAAGCACGCGCGGCTTTGTATTGTTGAATGTATTTTTGCAGGATGTCTGGGGTCATAGCCTGAATTTCTCGCTGTTTATTCTCTCGGAGTGGCTGCAATGTTCGCCGTGGCTTGTTACAGTACACTAGAGTTGAGAGACTTTGGTTGGATCGGGTTTCGTGAAACCCGACAAATAAAATTTGAGTCGGATGAAACAGGTCCGACTAGGGCAAAAAAAGTTGGAGTTTCGTCCGAAACCCGACCCCAAAGCTAGTCAATGGGGAATAAAAGTCGGCATTGAGTGGATGAATGTCATCCGCTCAATGCCGACTTTTATTCCCCATCGACTTGCATTGGGGTCGGGTTTTGGACAAAACTCCAACTTTTTTTGCCCTAGTCGGACCAGTTTCATCCGACTCAAATTTTGTCTTAGTCAGGTTTCACGAAACCCGATCCAACCAAAGTCACTCAACTCTACTGTAAACCCAACCCTTCAATTGGCCCCAAAGGAAAAAAAACAGGCAATGACGAATGTTTCTCTCTTATCAGGTCCTTACAATTCCTGAACGACAGTGACTCTTTACGGGCGAACATGAGCTTTCTTGGCCGCTTGTTGACAGTTGGAATAGGACATGGGTGCCTCCTGGAAAAACCTGAGCAACAATTTACGTAGGGAGATGCCAGAGGTCCTCGTTTCACATCTTAAATAGTTTCCGCAGACATTTTCGGATGTACTCCATCATGGCTGTCTAGTAACATTCCAGCTTATTCACCGACCTCCAAACTTCATTACAAACTCACTTTGGCACCTCTTTAAGGACTCAGTTTTCCAATTAGTATTCACTTATGGGAAACACACTCCTCCAACCTGTATCTGCACATTGTTAACAAAATGAAGGAATTAGGCAGGAGTGAAATGCAAACTACTGGCGAGCAGAAAGGAGTACAGCAAGTGTATCTCGTCATGGATATGACGGGCAGGTCAACAGGTCAGCGAGACCACTCGGCGCGAGGAGTTTCTCATCGCTGAGGTTCATTGCACTCTCATTTCTCATGAACTAAAGTATATACTGTCATAATTTCAGTACGGTCAACTCTTTTTGAAGTTACAGTAACGTTTCCAGGTAAAGTAGCAATTGGTTCTCCCTGTATTTAAACTCCAGCACACAGCCTTGTAAGTGATACATCACTGAAATCAGGCTCTCTTCCCTATATTATGTTGCCTTTAGATTACAATGCAAAAAAATGGCGACAAATGACTACCAAATGGTTTGATTGCTAATGTCTCCGCAAGGAAGCAAAATAAAAAAAAATAAATAAAAAGATTTATTCGGCATTCACTATTGCACTGTGCATCAAGTTCAACATTAAATCTTTGGCATAAGGTCCTCTTTAATTCCGACAACCTCTAAAGTCTGTAATTTGCTCTTTAACCCCTTTGACAAGAGATTGTACAGTGCACAAATTCAATACTGTTCAACAGGTAGCTGCCATATGTAGTCGGGAGGAGATATCATGTTAGGTTAGGGTCAGGTCCCAGCACAGGGGGTACGCCTTGTCATTGGCTGTTGGGCACACCTATATTGACCATTTTATACACCGAGCACATTCATTTTTTTAACTTATTTTCTATAGCAGTAATGCAATTTTAATCTCATCTTCCATGTTTGCATGCTATAGCGTTGCAAAGTGGAGCTTTTATTTGTTACATATTGAGTGGCTCTCCTAGTTTGCACTTGTTCACAGTCTTGATATTTATATGTAGTCCAGAGGAAAAAGAAAAGAAAAAAAAAAAAAAAACACCACCACAAAACACAGTGGTTCTTTATAGAGCAAAACAAAGCTGATTTCCTAAAGAAATGTTAATGTTAAGCACAGCCTTGGAGACTTGTGTGAAAGGAAATAAAAGGCCAGGACTTGTTCAGCCTGTAACTGGATACAGGATCAGCAGTGACAATGGGAACGGGCTATTTTTACTTCCATTCACTCTTTGTGCAGGAATTGGTGGGCACCTTTGTCTTAAGGCCCTTTTACATTTAGCGATGCACCAGCGATCCAACCAGCGATCCGACCCGGTCAGGATCGCTGGTGCATCGCTAAATGATCGCTAGTGAGCTTTCATACAGAAAGATCTCACAGCGATGCAGCAGCGACGCAGCGCACGATACTTACCATTCACACACAGCGATCCTGCGTCCTCCTGCCCGCCTCCACGCGTCGCTGGACGTCACAGCAGGAAGCGCAGCAGGAAGCGCCCGACGAGAAATGGAGCCGGACATTCTCGCGCGATCAGCGATGGACAGCGGGTGAGCCGGTCGCTGGTAAGTATCACACATAGCTATATCGCTAGCAATATCGCTATAACGTCACAAAACCAGTGACGTTTTAGCGATATTGCTAGCGATATCGCTTAGTGTAAAACCCCCTTTAGGAGGCAAAAACAATACCTGCTTCTTCTTCAGGGCATCCTGCACATCTACAGGTTTTGATCCTGCTGGGTTCTTATTTGTTGCCTTCAGGCCGGCAGAGTTGTAAACCATTTTGGAGGCAGGTGGCAGGGTCTATAGAAGCAAATGCCAAACACAAATTAGGGCATAAAATCTTGTAAAACCAAAGGGCTCTGATGTATGTATATTATTTAGGTTATACCCTACAATAAAAACCTTGGAGTCACAATGCATACATTTGGCATGCCTATTCTTGCCAAATATATTTAATAAAGCACTTCTATATGCACTGTATTATGGACCTGAAGATTGTCTTTAATTGGTCTCCCCCTTCCCTTAAAATAAGAAAAAGAAATGGACAAGTTTGGTATTGCTGTAAATTGTACCAACAAGGAGAATCATGTTATAATTTGATGCCAAATTCTATCTTGTAACAGACTAGAATTTGTTTTCGTATAATTTATATGTAATTTAATGGCGCCAAACACATCCTGACAAAACCGTGGTTGAAGCTCTAATATGGACATTATGATCACTTTTCCTGGCTTTGCACTTGTCTACGGGTTGTATCCATCAAGACATAATGCAAGCAGCCTATGAACTTAAGCTTTCTAGACAAATCCGTTTAGGACAATCTATTAATGGACACTGATCTTACCCCAGGTTCCTCTGCCAAGTTGTTCTGGTTAGGAGCCACATACGTAGAGTCCGGTTGACTGGTAACTACTCCGAGCCGATGTTTCGCAGGTAGTTTATTAATGACGTAGGAACCCTGGGTGGGAGGTTTGGACATTGCCTGTGGATTGTGAAGCGAGATACATCACTGTGCTATGAAGACATAATACAGATGACAAAATCATATCTGAGATCATGCAGTCAGCATGTATTGGCAGAGGTTCCCTTTAAATAGCAGTAAGAACATTGAGGAAGGTTTAAAAAACAACATGTTACAGGTAGGACTACAATGACATTGGCATCTACAATCTCCTGACATACAGGAACAAGAAAATCAGGCTGTAGATTGAAAAACTATATCTTCTGAATATATACATGCAATGCCAAGGTAGATACTCTGCACAGTTGGAATACAATGTAGCTTTTCCCTCTGTCTCTGGTCTACGATAAAGAAGCTGGACAGCACCTATAAACAGTTATATGATCTGTAGTGGTGCTGGTCACAGTCAGGATTACTGAAAATACCCAAACTAGATGAAATAAGGTGCCAGTAAGATGACAGCATTAGAGCGTTACCTTCTGCAGATGTGCCTGTCCAGCGAGCGGAACAGAGGACTGTGTGGTTGGTACAGTATGCGGTAAATGGTGGGGTGGCAAATGCTGAAGCTGCGGAGAACCTTGTTGCTCATTGTTTTCCCTGTGCCAAAGAACTCTAATAAACCTATTGTTTAAAACGGCTTCTGTGCTGGAAATGGCTCTCCTGGCTTCTTCATTTGTCAAGTACTGGATGAGGGCACCTTCTGGATCTCCTTGGAAAGCAACCTAAAACAAAAGGGAAATCACCTGTAAATTTTCAGCATTTACGATTACCACAGCAGGACATTATGTTGTGCGTCATATATAGGACCCATAGGCTTCATTCTGCTGCATGAGCTCTATCCAGCTTAAAGAGTACCCATCACCAATCTGGGACTGCCCTTTTTTTTTTTAATAAAACACTGGGCAAGCCAACATTAGTGATTTTTCTAAATATTATCTATCATCAAAACGGCTCCCGAAAGGGTCAGTTTCAAGCTAAAGTCAGGCTTGTACTTTCAGGTTGTATGATCTTGGCATGCAGTGCACAATCCCACAAGCCTCAAGGAGCTCTAGAATAGCTATATTTGCAACCAACCCATGCAATTTACATAGCAGTTTGGTGAACAGTAATGCAAATGTAAGTGTGTGACATAGGCGGCCGAGTTCCTGCCCCTGAAGACAACAATTGGGTAGTGTGAATACGGTCATGTTTTTTTACTGCGTTTTATTGTGTCATGAGAAATGTAAAATGTATAGGGTGTAATGTGAGCAATGTATAGTGTGATCTGTACTGATGTTACTTTGAGGGTACTGCAAAGTTAATGCCTAAGGCAACGTTGGTGCACTCAGATATAGGGAAAGTACAGAATATAGCTTAGAGATAGCTAGTAACGGTAGGAACACTAAGGCAAGATACAGTTAAATAACTAGCCTATATTGGGAGGTGGCTAGGGCAAGCAAAATAGAATCACTTCCTGGTTTGGTCAGTTAGTGAAAGTGTTCATTGGAGGCAAGATGAAATTCAACGGTGCAGTGGGCAGAAGCATGGTGTGGACAAAAGATTTTGGTGGTACAAGGTCATTCAAAACTCCCTGCGGACATTCCTGCAATGTCAGGGGGGCCTATGGCCCGAACATGAAACTGAAGAGTATCCCTTAATCCTGTCCATAGAGAGGAAGCTGGACAGTGAACCGCATGACGAAAACGTAGCCGATTTCGTGAATATTGCTGTGCCAGATGGGATATACCTGGGGCCATCAGAATTTGTTAAAGTAGGGATAGTCCAAGCTGAACGTTAGAAAATGATGGAAATGTGCTGTGTTGATAGAACAAGAAGTGAAAAGGGCTGTGCCCGATACTGCGTGTTAAAGACTGATGTACTTGAACTGTCCAGTCAAGTTGAACTTGTTAAAATGAATCAGGTGTCCCCTGATGTGTGTGTGTGGCTGTACCTTGAACTGAGGACATGGATACATCTGAGGCCTACAAGAGAGTGCAATGCAACATACAAAGCACAACACACATGGACTGGGACCCTATTTATTTGTAATGTGCCATGGCGACGACATGGAGCAGCCACGGCTACTGTCCAGGGCATCTTACACAAGATCCAACGATTGCTCTCAACTTAACAGTAATCCAAGACATTCTTTCACTTTTCAGACCGAACTAGACAGGAGAAGAGTTCGGTCTATTTGCTGACCATATATTTATTTTTTTTTGGGGGGGGGTTAACGTTCTAAGTCACTAGAGCACTAACACCCATACTGTCTTCTGGTGATGATCAAAAATAAAGACCTTTAGAGTAATGAACATTTACAGCAATTTTGTACTTTGTACGTGTGGCCAAATAATCCTGAACTAAAACTCACCTGAATATTCACTATGGTACCAAATTTGCTGAAGTGCTCGTTCAATTTGGTAATGTTATTTAGATCCTGAGGAATTTTCCGGACTTCAAGTTTGGTATTTGTGTACTGGATCTTCTTCCCAAAACCTAGCTTGTTAAGGTTGTTGTTTCCCTGCCTGGAACAGAGAAACGATATAGTATTTTGTAGAGCTGTATGAACAAACTATGGTTGCTCATACACAACAATAAGGAAACAATGACTGCTGCCCTCTCAGTTCTCAGCCAGGGTCGACCAATTCTGAATTTGGACCAGAATGCGGTTCATAATATACATAGGCTTGTCAGATTCAACTTTTCATAAGACACTGGTGCCCACAATGAGATGTGATCAGAAAATAACAAACTAGCTGAGCAATATAGACTACTAATAATTAAAAAAACCAAGCTTTTGTGTCCTTACTTGTCCATCCAGGGTTTCTTTGCAAACGGCCCATCATTATTATTATTTCCAAGTGCTCTTTTCCTTTCCGGTTCAACCACCACTCTGTTGAGGTTACTATTTACAGGTGTAGAAGGTGGTGGCTCCGTTTGGATGACAATATTAGCAGCTAGACATAAAATAAAAATAAATGAGTTAACATCCAAAAATTCTACAAAACTAGTAATAATGGCTAACATTCAGGGAAAAAAACAATATTTAAGAGGATTTCTCTAGCATCTTTCAAGTGTACACTGGAAAACAAGAAACGCTGGTGATGCAACATTGAACGGTGCCTGCGAGGTCTTGTGAATGGCCATCAGGTATCATGTACCTATCCTACTTAACACAAAGTTACGACTACACGAGACTTGGCTGATACAGGTCTATGCACAATCACCTTTAAACAGAATTTCTAACAGATTTATTCATTTTTTGTGCATTTTTCTTTTTTTAAATGCTACACCATTTACAGTCTCAACATGATCCATGAGGCTGACCACTAACCTCTCGGTGCAGTGTCCATTTCACAAGATGTCAGCCCAATTAAATTTGGCCTCTGTGTCTGTGTCCGTGTGAAGAACTGCCGGTATCCAGGCCTGCCAGTGTTTGTAAGACTAGGTGCTTCAGGATTGTACCCATCAGGCTCATATGTATCTAGGATAAAATGTAAAGACATATTTTAAACTGCACTGGCCAACAACTATCATTTAGAGATACCAATTGATGAAATGAACAAATTATTAAATGTAAACATGAGAGAGAATTTCCACATAAGTTAAATCAGCCTAGCCTAAACAATCACCTTATTCAAGGGCACCTGTAGTAGGATGAACCCTCCTACGCAGTCTAAATGGGCATGTAGGTCATAGGAAGAAGAATATAGTGATACATTGATATCTGCAATCTAATGCCAGAGAAATCCACATTTTTATTGTATGTAAATGAGCTGTTAAGATCTATGGCTCAGAATGATCCCATGACAATCTGTCTCCAGAGCGTGTTTTAAATGAAAGTGTGACATGTAATGACTGACACTTTGCTCTCATGCATGGCACATATGCTGACCCACATCTCTACAGTGAGATAAGAACCAAAACAGGAGATAACATTGTATTTAGACAAAGTTCACTTCTGCTGCACTAACACATTTGCACTGCAGTCGTTGTCTTAGTACTTCAACTTCCATCTCGCAGGCAGCTAGTGTGGAGGGAGGGGCAGTACAGCAGAGCTGACATTACTGAAAATGTGCTTGCAACGAGACAAGGTTCAACTCTGCTGTACTATGTAGGTTGGAATGAGGCACCACTCTGCAGCAGACTTGAGGGCACTATGAGAAGACAAGTGCTGCTGCAAATGTGTTTGTAATAACACAAAGTTCACTTCTGCTGTACTGTGTTAGTGCTGATCTGACTGCAGACCTGCGATTCTGAGCACAAAGTGTCAGTCATTACATATCGCACACTGGTAAAGCCCCCTTTCATTTAAAATAAGTTCTGCAGGTAGATTCTCTGGAAGATTAGGGTCCGACCCATAGATGTTAAAAAGCACATTTATACATACAAACAAAAAAAACTACGGAAAACGTAGATTTCTTTGAAATACTACATCGGATCACAGATCTCACTTTGTTCACCTTTCTATGACCTACATGCCCATGCAGGCGATTTGAGTGTTGAGCCTACAGACAGATTCCCTTTAATAGCCGCCGGGGTCTAAAGCCACATGGTGGATTAGTTGGACAGGCTTCTCCCTGTCTGCTGACAGGTCTCTGCCTATATGTATACGTAGGCAGGGACCTGTCAATCAGGGGAAGTGGGTAGGGAGAAGCAGCTGGGGACCTCCCTGCTGAACTAGTTTCTCTCTGGGGTTTAGGGCCCTAGCGACTATTAAAAGTACATTTTTATCCGAAACGCTGTAGCGCTTCAGGGTCAAACATATATGGCTGAGATCATACAGCCAGTGCCTGATACTTGCTACACATGGATTGGGTAGCATACATCAGGTGTCAACTTCTCTTTAAATAGCAGATATATAAGGATTTAAAAAGGAGTACTACAATTGAATAAGAGCAGTTCATCCCAATCTTAATAATGATGTGGGTACAAGTTATGACAGCCCAAGTAAAATTTAATATTATACTCCAAGTCTAAAGTGAAAAATGAAGCATTGAGAGAGGTACAGATATTCTGATCACAAACAGAGGGGTGGTGAGAAGCTATGCTTACGTTCAGAAACGGAGTAGAGTAAATTCTGAGGAGGTAATGGAGGAGGGAGCCTTCCTCCTACGGGTGCAAGACTGGGCACAGTACTTGTTCCTGGCTGTTCACGGTTATTTACAAAGTCTGAATGCGTCATTGGTATCCCTGCATGTTTGGAAGTAAAAAATATATTTATTTTTTTATATTTCGGGGTAATTGTCCCCCAGCACCAAGAAGTGAAGATGGCTTTAAGGTGCAATGATATACTGCGCTGCTGTAGGTATAATTCAAGGAACTTTATTGGTGCCTATGCGTTTCCTGATGCCCTGATGAAGTGAGCTGGGACAGCTCAGGAAACGCGTAGGCACCAATAAAGTTCCTTGAATTATACCTACAGCAGCGCAGTGTATCATTGCACCTTAAAGCCATCTTCACTTACAAGTCTTTGGACCCTGTGCAGACTGCAGCAGCTGTTTCATGCGTTTGTAGGTATTGTGACCGAAGTTTCACAACCCTATCAGGTGAGTCTCTCCTTGCCTCACCATTACAATTGTGTTTTAAAGGTTTCACACAGTGGATGCGCCCTGTTTTGCTTCTTTTATTTACCAGCACCAAGAAAGCATAGACATGGCTATGTCAGCACTAAGTAGGGAAAAGGTTACAAAACTTGTGCAAAAGTCATCAGGAGCACTTGCCACTGGCAAAGCAAGTTTCAACTCTCAGTTATCAGAGGATTTGGAAAATAAAAGCAGTGACCTAATGGGTTGCAATGAACAATTACTCCACTTGGATTTTGCGCCAAATTCTATACAGCTCTCCCAATGTGTCTTTTGATGTGTGTGGGTAGAGATATATATATATATATATATATATATATATATATATACACACACACACACATACATACACAGTATATATATTCTTTTTTTTTTCTAGACATAGGATACTTACTTGGAGCAGGATGGACAACAGGAGGGGGCTGGGTCATAGGTCGCGGCACTGGCATTCTCATATTATGAGCTGGAGCAGGTATCGGGTGCATCAGAATGCTAGGTGGAGGAAGCCCAGGGGGAGGAGGGAAGGGAATCATGCTAGGCAATGACACCTCATCAACTATTAAAGGGTCATTTCCGTGATCATATTGACAGAGGTCGCCAAGAACACAGTATCCTCGTTCTGTATTAAAGATAGAAAGAAAAAAATTACGTATAAAAGGTTTAGAAGTAAAAATGTTTTCTTTAAGAATAATTCCTTTACCAAGGTGAAAATAACATTCCCATCAAATAAGTGCCCTACAGAACTGATATTCAGAATGCATCTATTGTAGGTATACAATGGTGCCACTATCTTGAATATTTGAAGCTTACAAGCACGTAGCAAGGGTTACATCAAGAAATATCCATGTACTGCCTTTCAGTTAGAACACTAGTAAGATACAGAAACTTCTGTTCATGTAATCACACCCCGCTGAAGTGGTGACCATACGCCCAAGATAGCTGTCCACCATGCAGCTCTCATCTCCAAATCCACCACACACACACACACACGAAGCTTGGTGTGGCTCAGAGTTCATTTGTTTTCAATGGGGGGAGGGAATAGAGGCCGTGTGAGACACCTCGGTCAGTATCTTATTTCCCATGGAAACCAAAAGATCAGGCATGGAAATTCAACATGTCTGATCCCTCTTCTCTGACATGTATTGGTGGGGATGAGTCAAGGCGCCTCACATACGCATGATGACCAGTCTCACTAAAATCTGCAAATTTAGTTTACTTTTCTCTAAAGTGAATGAAGGTCTTAAACTTGAACCTGGGTCATAAAGATAGCAGATTGACATCTGGAGATTAAATATACACTGCTCACAACAATAAAGGGAACACTAAAATACTGCATCCTAGATATTACTAAATGAAATATTCCAGTTGCAAATCTTTATTCATTACATAATGGGATGTGTTGAGAACAAAAAATATAAAAATGATCAACATAAATCAAGCTTAATATCCAATGGAGGTCTGGATTTGGAATGACACTGAAAATCAAAGTGGAAATTCAAATTACAGACTGATCCAACTTCAGTGCAAATGCCTCAAGACAAGGAAATCATGCTCCGTAGCGTGTGTGGCCTCCACGTGCCTGTATGACCTCCCTACAACGCCTGGGCATGGTAATGATGAGGGGGCGGATGTTCTCCTGAGGGATCTCCTCTCAGACCTGGACTAATGCATCCGCCAACTCCTGGAAGTCTGTGGTGCAATGTGACGTTGGTGGATGGAGCGAGACATGATGTCTCAGATGTGCTCAATCGGATTCAGGTCTGGGGAACGGGCGGGCCAGTCCATAGCTTCATTGCCTTCATCTTGCAGGAACTGCTGACACACTCCAGTCACATGAGGTCTGGCATTGTCATGCATCAGAAGGAACCCAGGGCCAACCGCACCAGCATATGGTCTCACAAGGGGTCTGAGGATCTCATCTCGGTACCTAATGGCAGTCAGGCTACCTCTGTGCGACCCTCCAAAGAAATGCCACCCCACACCATTACTGACCCACTGCCAAACCGGTCATGCTGAAGGATGTTGCAGGCAGCAGATCGCTCTCCACAGTCTCTCTAGACTCTGTCACATGTGCTCAGTGTGAACCCACTCATCTATGAAGAGCATAGGGCGCCAGTGGCAAATTTGCCAATCCTGGTGTTCTCTGGCAAATGCTAAGCGTCCTGCACGGTGTTGGGCTGTGAGCACAACCCCCATCTGTGGACGTCGGACCCTCAGACCATCCTCATGGAGTCTGTTTCTAACCATTTGTGCAGACACATGCACAGTTGTGGCTTGCTGGAGGTCATTTTGCAGGGCTCTGGCAGTGCTCCTCCTGTTCCTCCTTGCACAAAGGCGGAGGTAGCGGTCCCCTCCATGTCTCCTGTGTACTGGCCTGTCTCCTGGTAGCGCCTCCAGCCTATGGACACTACGCTGACAGACACAGCAAACCTTCTTGCCACAGCTCGCATTGATGTGCCATCCTGGATGAGCTGCACTACCTGAGCCACTTGTGTGGGTTGTAGAGTCCATCTCATGCTATTACGAGTGTGAAAGCACAACCAACATTCAAAAGCGAAAAATACATCACCCAGAAAGCATTGGTACTGAGATGTGGTCTGTGGTCCCCACCTGCAGAACCACTCCTTTATTGAGGGTGTCTTGATAATTGCCAATAATTTCCATCTGTTGTCTATTCCATTTGCACAACAGCATGTGTAATTGATTGTCAATCAGTGTTGCTTCCTAAGTGGACAGTTTGATTTCA
This sequence comes from Dendrobates tinctorius, assembly GCF_039654945.1. Classification (NCBI taxonomy): domain Eukaryota; kingdom Metazoa; phylum Chordata; class Amphibia; order Anura; family Dendrobatidae; genus Dendrobates; species Dendrobates tinctorius. The sequence continues at coordinate 32,176,071 of NW_027361711.1, forward strand.
CAGAAGTTTGATTTACTTGGAGTTATATTCTGTTTAAGTGTTCCCTTTATTTTTTTGAGCAGTGTATTTTAGGCTGGTTTTACACAACCATGTTTTGCAGTCCGTACTTTGACAGCAATGCATGGACTTGGCCCAGAGTCTCCTGATACAAACGCGGCAACCTCAAATCCCAAGTTTGTGTCAGGAGACCCGTAGCCAGTTTGTGCTTTGTGGACAGAGTATGGACCACAAAACAGATGTGTGAAACCAGCCACTGGTCCAGGTTCAACCTTCCATTCTCAGTTACAGATTTAGAAGACCTTTTAAACATTTTGTGAAGATGTGTGCACGTAGACCTAGGCATACAAGGCAAATATCAGCTAACATCTTCTACTTCTAGATAAATCTAGAAGTGCTGGGTCTGACTTTTTGGCTTTACATTTCATAAAGGTGCTCTGAGTGTGAAATACTTTATGGGCAGGGGAGTAAAATCTGCTTTTTTTCCCCCAATTAATTTCTTACCATCATAATCTCTGCAGCGTCGTTTCGGGGGTGGATTTCTAGTAAATGAATTGGGAGGGGTGTGGTTGTTATAGTAATTAGACCATATTTCTGTTGTGCTCTCGGGGTGGTGAGCAGGTGCGATGACAGTCACAGTGCTGGGTACAGCCTGCCCACCAGAGGAATACTGCGGCTCGGTGGAGATGCTCGCTGGCTGGGAAGCAGGAGTGTAAGAAGATTCTACATCACTCCTTTCAGACTCAAACTTCGTCCTCTCTCGGTGATCTAAAAAAAAAATAATTTGTCTTAAGTTTATTTGCTCAACTTTCATTTGTGAAGTTTGCATACAAATACCAAAAGTTTCTTCCCAAAGAGATATGCAACAACCCAGCTGGAAATGATGTCCGACAGGGGCAAATTTGCTGAACATCTCATGCACATACAGCTGCAACAACTGCACTTTATGGCAATAAAGTATTAAGTATTCCTATACGTAGATACAAGCCTAAAAAAAAAAAAAAAAGTAGAGTTGGTGGTTCTTGTATATATTACAGCTCATAAAAAACTCTGGCATTTTGTAAAGCTTCCATTCACACAGTGTTACTCGATTCTTGGTAAGGCTGGTAGCACACATCTGTGTTTCTCAGTTTAAGTACGGACCACAATGTTTGGACTGGTCGTGGGTCTCCTGAACTGAATTCAATGGTCACAAATGCCCATGAAGCTGTTGAGTTCTGGTCAAGAGCCCTCTGGCCGGTTCAGACACCAGGGTCAATATATAGACTATGACACCAGCCTAAAATGCATTAAACAAGCACAAATAAGCTCAAAGAAAGAAACAAAACCCATACGTATAAACATATAAAAAAAAATATTTCATCAAAGGTTCAAGCACATTATAAAAGAACAACTGGCATAATACTACTGAGTATATAGAGAAGCTACCAAGTCATGGTCCACACTCCTGGACAAGCATAAGAAACCAGGGCAGAAAAGGAAGATTTTCCTGGAAAGATTGATAACATACAGCAGAAATAAAAACATATCTGAATGATACATTACTTCTCCATGCAACCACTTGGGTGACTTGATTCATTTGCAGGTAAGACCAGCCAAACCTGGAGAACCAGTGGTCCATTGGAGCCAAGCTGGCATAGAAGAGTGAGATGCTGCGTTTTCCGACACTGGCAGCGTAGTATCACTCTTCAATCTCTCAGCAATATCTCACGCCTATGAAAATGCACGCATTTGCTGGAATACACTAGTGAATAAATTAGACAAACTAGGTTATATTTGGCCAAACTCCCCAAGCTGAAGCTCAGAGTAAAGGGGACTTAATTGCTGTAAAAGCAGAGGCACTCCTTCACATTAAGTGGGGAAACATAACACCGGAACCAACTAGTAAGCAAGGGTATGAGTTTTAATTTTTTTAATAAAAGATGCCGGCATACCCCTATCACTTTTTTACAATGTTAATCTTTTGTGAAGGACTTATTGTCAACAGAAGGATGGACTGAGTAATTGTTTTAGCAGTTTCACGGCTTTCAATGCCTGAAGCGGTTAAAAGAAGTTACAGAAAGATGGAACCTATGCACAGAAAATGGTTTTGACATTGCAGAGTTTCATTTTTGGATTTCTTTTAGCGCATTTTCAGCCGGCTTGCAAGCAGAATCATCCAGAAAAAATGTTGTGTGCACATACCCCAAGAAACAGAGTGCACCCACCACATAAATGAAAGAAAGCTACGTGGAATGTAAAATACCAGAGCGTTAATGACTAGCTGGGTTTCTTTTGGTGAAGGTTTTGTCTCCTGTATTTCTAAATACTGAAAGGGCAGATCTACGGACTGCCTGCACAAACTTTTTTTTTTTTTTTTTTTTGTGCGTTTCCTATAGCAGAGTACCAGTTTTCATTTATTCGATCGTCCATGACAGCACCACCTGAGAGAGGGGATCCGCCCTTCAGGAACAGGAAACCTACAGATACAAAAGGACAGGGTTCACTACAGATCGTCCGTCATGGATCGTCCGGAAATTCCCAGGCCGGCTGACCGACCCAGGTGGGGGGGGGTCTTCCTACCTCAGTCAGTGCGGGGTCCCTGGACGTGCCACGGTGGGGCCGGGCAGGTCTCCACATCAGTGTGTGGAGCAAGGATCGTCTCCATAGTGCCAGCACCGGTAGGTAAGTATTCCCCGGGCCCTTCCTGGTGCGTTCCCCCGATGTCCGGTCTTCGTTGCAGCCCCGGTCCTGCATTTAGGGCCCAGCCAGCGGAGCATGGCGGAGCGCGGGAGGCTGAAGGCATACCGGGCCGGGGGGCGCCGTGCCAGCTGCCTATCGCAAGTTCCTGCATGCTCATTTGAGTGGCAGAAGTGACGCGGCGGTAGAGCGGGGCCGGCAACGCCGAAACCAGAAGTCGGGTGCCAGACGGCCTTTTCATATGCGCCGCGGGAGCGTGGCTGTTCTGGGTCGCGTGCAGGGGCTGGGGGAGAGGGTGGCCGGAGCGCAGAGCGGGGAGGTCACAGGGAGGGTCCCAGGTGGGAGGTGCCCTTGGCCAGAACCCTGCTGACCCGGATTTCTGGGGGAGGCAATATAAGACAAGCTGGGACGCTGCTGGGGTGCTTCTGAAGGCCCATTGCAGCGATGGATACGACAGAAGCCCCCATAGACCAGCAGCACTAGGTGCAGGAGCACCCACACCCGCAGAGACAGGCCTCAGTGAAGCCTCATACAAGCTCCCAGCTGAACAAGGACGAACGAGCGGGCAGAGCCGCACAAGTTCCTCCAGGCTGAAGGATTCAGCTGCCTCCCTCCATAATCCGGTACCTGCTTCTACTGCTTGGGTAAGAGATCTCCGTGAAAGTACCCTGATGCAGTGTTCCCTTGTTTCTTTTTCACAGGGGAAGAAAAGCTCTGCTAAACAGAAACATAGGGAATGTGCCCTCTGTAGTTGCCCCTTGCCAGATGCACACCCTAAAAAGTTGTGTCAGCCGTGCGTGCGACAGACGGTAGAGTTCAAAAAGGGAACAATAGTCCATGGCTAGACTGGCAGGCCCTTACACTCTCCACCGTTTATACAGGTAGCGGAAGAAACTCCTGACTTCACCACAAGCCTGAGGGAAATAATCAGGACAGAGATGAAAGACTCCCTAAAGTCCCTATCACAAGGGGAATCTTCTAGGAGAAGCTAGTTTTTCGGGTTCAGAGTCCTCGGCCGCCCCTAGGAAGGACGAAGATTCCTCAGAGCCCTCTGCCTCTTCTTCATCTTCTTCGGAGGAAGACTCTAGCCGTTTCTGCTTCCCCTTAGACCAAATGGACAGGCTAGTCAAAGCAGTAAGGTCCACCATGGGGGTAGCGGACACAAAACCGGAACTCAGCGCAGGATCTGATGTTCGGCGGCCTAGATCCAAGGAAGCGCAGGGCCTTCCCGCTAAATAACAAAGTCCAGAGCCTGATAGACAGAGAATGGAAGAGGCCTGAAAAAAGGAGCACCTTACCACCGGCCTTCAAGGGACAAGGCCCCTAAGCTTGACGCAGCAGTAGCCAAAGCTTCCAACAAATCCTCCATACCTTTTGACGACATGGCCTCCTTAAAAGATCCGTTGGACAAAAAAGCAGACTCACTTCTAAAAGGAACATGGGAGATGTCAGCTGGCGCTCTAAGACCAGCAGTAGCTGCTACTTGCACAGCCAGATCCACGATGGTCTGGCTAGATCAGCTTGATTCTCAGCTGAAAGATGGAACCTCGAGAGCATCCATCCGGAAGATCCTGCCGATCATTCAAATTGCTGCTTCCTTTTTAGCCGATGCTTCGGCGGATTCGGCAAGGATGGCGGCCAGGACCTCAGGGTTATCGAATGCAGCTCGAATGGCTCTCTGGTTGAAGTGTTGGCCGGGGGACATCCAGGCCAGATCCTGACTGTTCCATTCCGTGTGAGGGAGAATAGCTATTCGGTCCATTGCTGGACGAACTTTTAGAAAAAGCCGGGGATGATAAAAAGAAATTTCCCAGTCTGACGAACCCTTCTTATAGACGTCCCTTCACCAGGAAAGGGTATTTCCGTAGATGATCATCCAGAGATCAAGGCAGATGGGATGAAAAAAGAAAAGGTACAGGATTTATGTTTGGAGGAGGGGGGCACCAGGAAGGACCAGGACCAGCGCGTGAAGCTAAAAAGCCACCCCAATGACTAGCTGCTCCGGTAGGAGGGAGGCTAGCCGCCTTCTACCCGGCCTGGTCGCTAATTTCCAGTAGCAACTGGATCCTGGGGTTGATAGCCTTGGAACTACGGCTAGAAATTTCCCATGTCCTCCAAAACAGATTTAAGGTTACCCCACTCAGATCTTCCCCATCAGAACAGGCTGCCCTGGAGGCAGAGATTCATGACCTACGCCGCAAAAAGGTCCTGACAGAGGTGCCGGAGGCGGAAAGGGGAAAAGGTTTCTACTCCTAGTCCGTAAGCCAGACGGCTCCCTCAGGACTATAATTAATCTTAAAGCCCTCAACGAGTTTCTGGTCGTACGTCCGTTCAAAATGGAAACAATCAATTCCACAATAAAATTGCTGTTTGAAAATTGCTTTATGGTGGTGTTAGATTTAAAAGACGCCTACTACCATACACCCATTCATGCAGCTCATCAGCGTTTCCTCAGAGTGGCGGTTCAGTTAGATGGGTCAGTTCAACATCTCCCAGTGGCCCTCCCCTTTTGTGTGGCAGTCGCTCCCTGGGTATTTACTAAGGTTATAGCCGAGGTTATGGCCCATCTGCGTGAATCACATTCTGGTGGTCTCCTACCTGGATGACTTCCTTATTATAGGCAAAACAGCAGAACATTGTTTGGAGCAATTACAAAATGTCTGCTCTAGAGCAATTAGGATGGCTGCTAAACATCAAAAAATCTTGATTGCAGCCAATGAAAGTCCAGCAATTCTTAGGCCCAATATTGGATTCCGAGAAGCAGGAATGCCGTCTGCCTCCTGAAAAGTTAGTTCACCTACGCTATCTGGTCCTGAACGCTCCCAATAACCCCACCATGTCCCTCAGGAAAGCTATGTCCCTTCTAGGCTCTCTCTCATCCTGTATCCCCGTGGTCCGGTAGGGCCCAGTTTCATACAAGGAAACTACAGGGCGAGGTTTTATTACATCAGAGTCCTTGGGGGTTACCTAGAGGGCCAGCTAACTTTGTCCTGGAACACGAGGGAGTCCCTAGAGTTGTGGTTAGAAAGGAATAACTTATCCAGAGGGGTACCCTGGGAGTATAACATAACCCGCATAGTCACCACAGACGCAAGCCCTTCCGGTTGGGGGGCTCATATAGGTGAGATTTTGGTCCAGGGCCTATGGGAGCATCATCAGGTAGAAATTTCCTCTAACCTGAAAGAACGGACAGCGGTGGAGCAGGAAGCTAAAAAGCTCCTTGTGCATCTGCAGGGTCATCACGTACGAGTGTTCTCCGACAATCAGGTCACCGTGGCTTATATCAATCACCAAGGCGGGACTCGTTCCAGACCCCTGATGAATGTAGCAGAGCGTTTGTTCCGACTAGCAGAGCAGCATTTTCTATCTTTAACAGCTCTACATATAACAGGAAGAGAAAACACCATGGCAGATTTCTTAATCCGCAATCTGCTAAAACAAGGGGAATGGGCCCTAAAAACCTCCATCTTCGACCTGATTGTACAGAAGTGGGGGCAACCAGAGGTGGATCTCTTCCCCACCAAGGAGAACAGGAAAGTGAGGCAATTCTGCTCACTGAATCCCAGAGAAGACCCTCTGGCGGTAGACGCTTTTCTGATAAAGTGGGACTTCAGGCTAGCATATGCTTTCCCTCCCCTGTCTCTACTACCCCTGGTGATGAGAAAAATCAGAAAAGACAGGGCGAGGACTATAGTGATCGCTCCATTTTGGCCCAGGAGGGCATGGTTCTCATGCCTCAGGACCATGTCTCTGTCCGATCTGTGGGTTCTTCCAGACATCCCAGATCTCCTATGCCAGGGCCCAGTTTACCATCCTCAGGTGGCTGGCCTACATCTGACGGCGTGGATTTTCAACGGTCACTGCTAAAAGATAAAGGTTTCTCCCCAGACTTGATTAACACCCTACTTAAAAGTAGAAAAATCATTACAACCAAAATTTACGTTAGAATCTGGAAAAGATTCCTTCAAAACTCAGGGGTAGTTGCTGGACAATCAGCACCAATAGTTCAAATCTTAGAATTCCTACAAAAAAGTCTGGACATGGGGCTCTCCACCAGTACCCTTAAAGTGCAAGTATCAGCCTTGGGGGCCCTTTTTAGCTGCAACATCGTTGGTAAATACTGGGTCAGTAGGTTCATTAAGGCGGCAAGTAGATCCAGACCAGTAGTAAAGGATAGGTTCATGCCGTGGGACTTGAACCTAGTCCTCACGGCTATGACAGAGGTTCCATTTAAACCTCATCAGCCTCCATAAAAAACCTGTCCCTCAAAGTAGCCTTCCTTTTAGCACTAACGTCAGCTCGTAGAGTAAGTGACATCCAGGCGTCATCTAGGCTTCCTCCTTATATACAATTCAGAGACGATAGGGTAATACTTAGGCCCGATCCAGCATACTTGCCTAAGGTGGTTTCTAGTTTTCATAGGACGCAGGAAACAGTCCTTCCATTCTTCCTCCCTAATCCAGTTAATGGGAAGGAAAAGAAACTACACACCCTAGATGTCAGGAGATATCTCCTAGAATACCTGGCAGTTACTGATCCCTGGAAGAAGGATAATGCCTTGTTTGTCTCCCATCAAGGCGCTAGAAAGGGTCTTAGAGCATCAAAAAGAGGGATTTTGGGTTCTTACCGTAAAATCTCTTTCTTGGAGCCTTCATTGGGGGACACAGATGACCATGGGTGTATGCTGCTGCTGCTAGGAGGCTGACACTATGCAAAACAAGAAGCTTAGCTCCTCCCCGGCAGTATACACCCACCGACAGGCACCAAGCACCTCAGTTGGTGAAAAAAGCAGTAGGAGAAGCAACCAAAACCATAAACATAAGTACCAACTCAACAAGGGACTCTCAGACCCAACACGGTACTAATTAAACAGGGCGGGTGCTGTGTCCCCCAATGAAGGCTCCAAGAAAGAGATTTTACGGTAAGAACCCAAAATCCCTCTATCGCCTTATTGGGGGACACAGATGACCATGGGACGTTCCAAAGCAGTCCCGAGGGTGGGAACAGCAATAAAGGAACGAAATAAGGAAGGGCTTAGGTCAGTCGATGCGCCACCGCCGCCTGCAGCACCTTCCTACCAAGAGCTGCATCAGACGAGGCCTGGGTATGAACCCTGTAGAACCTCGCGAAGGTGTGCAAAGATGACCAGGTGGCGGCTCTGCAAAGTTGTAAGGCCGAAGCCTGGTGTCGCACAGCCCAAGAAGCCCCTACAGCTCGGGTGGAGTGGGCTTTCACCCCCGGAGGAGGCCGTTTCTCCTGAAGACGATAGGCTTCCAGGATGGTAGACTGAATCCAACGAGCAATTGTGGACTTGGAGGCCGGAAGACCTTTCCGGCGACCCTCAGAAATGACCAACAAGGAATCAGATTGGCGAAAGGAAGCGGTCCTGGCAAGGTAAACACGCAAGGCTCTCACTACATCCAGTTTATGGAGCGACTTTTCCAGAGGATGAGCAGGCGCAGGACAAAATGATGGAAGGATGATATCTTCGTTAATGTGAAAGGGGGATACCACTTTCGGAAGGAAAGAAGGAACTGGCCTGAGAACAACCTTATCTTGGTGGAGGATAAGGTAAGGAGAACGACAGGATAAGGCCGCCAGCTCAGAAACTCTCCTGATGGAAGTAATGGCGATCAGAAAAGCCACCTTCCATGAAAGAAAAGACAGAGGGATGTCCTGAATCGGCTCGAACGGCGCCTTCTGGAGAGCGCCAAGAACAAGATTGAGATCCCATGGATCTATCGGAGAACGATGAGGAGGAGCCTCATGGGCGACTCCTTGGAGAAAGGTCTTCACTTGCGGTAAGGAAGCCAGATCCGTCTGGAAGAGGATTGCTAGGGCAGATACCTGGCCTTTGAGAGTACTGAGGGATAGGCCCGCATCCAAGTCGGATTGGAGGAAACCAAGAATGGAAGGAATTGAGAACGATAGTGGAAAAACATCGTTTTCGTCACACCAGCGAAAAAAGGCCTTCCAGTACCTATGGTAAATGTGGGAAGAAGCAGGCTTCCGAGCCTTAATCAAGGTCTGAATGACCCGGTTGGAAAACCCTGATTCCTTCAGAATCGCGGCCTCAACGGCCATGCCGTTAAACTGAGAGATTGAGAACTCTGGTGGTAAAGGGGGCCTTGCGAGAGAAGATCTGGACGGTCTGGAAGCCTCCAGGGGACGTCCGTGAGCATGTTCACCAGATCCGCGTACCAAGGTCGTCTCGGCCAGTCTGGAGCCACTAAGATGACCGGGATGCCCTCTGACTATCTTTTTGACCACTCTTGGGATTAGGGCAAGCGGAGGGAACAGGTAAGGTAGGTGGAACTGGGACCACGGGATTACTAGGGCGTCGTAACCGACGGCTAATGGATCCCTGGACCTGGCTACAAAGTGAGGAACCTTGTTGTTCATCCGAGAGGCCATGAGATCGACGTCCGGGGTGCCCCAGCGCTGGCATATCTGACTGAAGACTGTGGGATGAAGGGACCATTCGCCTGACGCTAGCCCTTGGCGACTCAAGAAGTCGGCTGCCCAGTTTTCCACCTCTGGAATGTGAACGACGGAAATCGCCGGCACGTGACGCTCTGCCCAACGAAGTATCCTTGCCACTTCCGACATCACCTGCCTGCTGCGAGTACCGCCCTGGTGGTTTATGTACGCCACAGCCGTGGCGTTGTCTGGCTGAATGCGGACCGGCTTGCCTGCTAGAAGATGCTGCCAACGAAGGAGAGCGAGGAAGATTGCCCTGATCTCCAGAAGGTTGATGGGCAGAAGAGTCTCCTGGGCATTCCAACGCCCTTGGGCTGTTCTCTGACAGTAGACCGCCCCCCATCCTAGGAGACTGGCATCGGTGGTGATGACCTGCCACCGAGGCGGGAGAAAGGATCTTCCGCGGAGAAATGACGTCGACAACGTCCACCAAGTTAGCGATTGTTTGACTCTGAGCGGAAGAAGAATGGGGCGATCCAGAGAAAACGAGGTCTTGTCCCAGACTGACAGGAGGAACAGCTGGAGAGGGCGAGAGTGGAATTGTGCAAATGGCACTGCTTCCATAGAGGCCACCATCCTCCCCAGGACTCTCATGCAGGACCGAAGGGACATGACCTTCGAGCGCCGAAGGGACTGTATCCCCTTGCGAAGGGTTGAAAACTTGTCCCTCGGTAAGAACACTCGGGCCAGATTCGTATCGAACTCCATGCCCAAAAAGGTCAGTCGCTGGGTAGGGCACAGAGTGGACTTGTCCTTGTTGACTATCCATCCCAGGCGTCCGAGGGCATCCAAGGTTATGTGAAGGCTGTGAAGACAGTCTTGTCGGGACGAGCCCTTGATCAGAAGATCGTCCAGGTAAGGGATGATAAGGATCCCTCTGGATCGAAGGATGGCCATGACTGTTGCCATCACCTTCGTGAAGACACGAGGGGCGGAGGCTAGGCCGAAGGGAAGGGCCGCGAACTGATAATGGTTGTTCTGAATCGCAAAGCGGAGGTATCTCTGATGCTGGCAAGAAATGGGGATGTGGAGGTAGGCATCCTGTATATCCACCGAGCAAAGAAACTCTCCGGGCTCCATTGAGGCTATTACCGAACGCAGAGACTCAATCTTGAAATGGCGGATCTTCACGTGGCGATTGAGCCGTTTGAGGTCCAAAATTGGGCGAAGTGAGCAGTCCTTTTTTGGGACTACAAAGAGATTCGAGTAGAACCCTAAAAACCGCTCGTTTGTAGGAACGGGAACGATGACCCCGGCGGAAAGGAGAGGAGACGGCCTGAAGGAACCCTGGAACCTGTGATCGCTGTTTTGGGGATCGGGACAGACAGAAACGACTGTTTGGGAGGGAAGAAAACTCGATTTTGTATCCGGACGTGATGATTTCCCTGACCCAAGCGTCGTCGACAACGGATAGCCACGCGTCCTTGAAAAAGGAAAGTCTGCCTCCCACCCTGGAAAGCTTTCCAGGTGGGGGTGACCCGTCACTTAGATGAAAACCTTCCGGATCGAGCGCCTGAGGACCTGGAAGGCTGACCCCTGGATCTCCAGCGAGGGGCTGGCTTATACGATGGCTTTCTCCGGTCATTGGAAGCAGTGTTACGGTCCTGCTGGGATGAACCGTCTGTGGGAGAGAAGGGGCGAAAGGACCTAAAAGGCCGAGAAGCCCTCTTGTTAAAGAACCTCTTAGGACGGGACTGAGGAAGGGAAGTGCTCTTTCCACCCGTGGCATCCGAGATTAACTGATCCAGCTTGGCGCCAAAGAGCCTAGTGCCGTGAAATGCCAGGTTGGTGAGTGACTTCTTTGAGGTAGTATCCGGATTCCAAGACTTCAACCAAAGAATGCGGCGTATTGCCACAATGTTGCTGTTAGCTCTAGCAACGCACCCTGCCGCGTCCAAGGAGGCGGCCAGAAGGTACTTGCCTGCGTGATTAATTTGGTCTGCTAAATCTGCCAGCTCGTCTTGAGGAGCTGCCGCTGAAACGCCCCTGCGCAGAATTTTTGCCCAAGCCGAAATGGCTTTCGCCACCCAAGCGGAAGCGAAGATAGGGCATAGGGATGCACCGGAAGCCACAAAGATAGACTTAGCCAACGACTCTATTTGCCTGTCTCATGGGTCCTTGAGAGAAGCTCCGTCCGGAAGGGAAAGGAAATACGAGAAACTGGTGGATCTACCTCGGGAGCTTTGGTCCATTTCGTGACTAGCTCCGCATCAAAGGGATAAAGTACATCTAAGTACTTGCGGCCTGAGAAACGTTTCTCAGGATGTTGCCAGTGGTTGGCTAAGGAAGTGTCGAAATCCTTATTAGGGAAGGTTCGAGATGGAGGCCTTGCCTTCTTAAGGGAAACAGAGCATTCCTGAGGGGGGGCCTTATCCGCCTTAATCTTGAGTGTTTGGTATATAGCCAATATGAGACTATCTACCATCTCCCGAGTTCTAGCTATGTCTTCCGCCTCCGAGTCTGATCCAGATAGTGAATCCTCGTCTGACCCCGGATCGTCTGCCGATGAGGGGGACAAGGAGCGTAGCCTGAGAGAAGCAGAGGGACCCTGCGAACCGGAGGAAGAGCCAGACAGGACCCGCTTCCTAGAGCCCCGACTTGGTCTGTCCGTCTGAGGGCCACGGTCCGGTGCTGGCGACTCACCATGCGAGGCGGTCGGTGCACAGGTGACAGCAGATAACTGAGGTAACCGCTCTAAGACCTGGACCAGCGATTGAGACACCTTTGTCAGCTCAGAAACTGACTGAGACATCGCCACGGCCCACTCCGGGGGTGGGGTGGTCTCCGCCCGGGGTTCGGAGTGCTCCTGAGGGGCCGACATGGTGGAAGGGCTGCAGGAGAGGCAGAGGGGAGACGACTGACCCGAAGCCCACTTCTTTTTACAGCGCGCGCAGGTGTAGTGAGTAGCGGTGGGTCTGGAGCAGAAGGCCCTTGCGGGGTTGTGCATAAGTCTCAGTGGCAGAAAAAACACAGCCTGAGGAAACTGCGGGGGGGGAGCTAAGTTAGGTGCCAGGGATAGCGTCTAGCCTACCGAGGATCAGAAGCGATGTGTCCCCCAGGCGAGGTCCGGAGAGAAGGAGGAAGAACATCGGCAATCCAGGAAGAAACGCTGGCGGTGGGCGGGACTAAGCCACCGCACGGCGCGATTGGCTGAGACCCCAGAGGGGAGGGGGACGGCCAAAGACAGTGACAGGGCTGAAGTGAAAGCAGCCCTGAGATAGGCTGAAAAAGCGCGCGCAGGGAGAGGGAGGAACTTTTGAAAATGAAAGTGACAGTGCTCCCTCACTTTCACTAGCGACGGCGCGCCCGGGCTTGAAAGCGCTTCCTCCCTGTAGCTTGCTGATGGAGGGAGCACCGACGGAGGAAGCGCCCCCCCCCCCCCGGACCCCCCCCCGCGACAAGAGGGACGCACGCCTGTCAGAGCGCTGGTTCAAGGGGCGGGAAATTCAAAAGGAGGAGAGGTACTCTGCTGTCCTAGACTGGCATGTGAGCGCAGGGCTGCAGGGAACATTCAGAAAAACATACCTGATGTCCCTGAAGAGGCTGACCACAGGGGCCCGCGATAGAACGCAGGTCGCTGGGAGAGGTGATCCTCAGTACCCGCACCGCCGTATGGTGCAGAAGACGGCTCCAATCCCCCTGTCAGGGAAACGTCACCGCTGGCGACCGCCGTCTTCCTCTCAGCCCTGTCCTTTGAGAGGGGTGAGGAGGGGAATCGGCTAGGACCGTCCATCCATGGCCCCTAGTACCCGAGGGTGATAGGGGAAGGTCCTGCCTGCGGGCCTGAGAGTTGCGATGTGGGCGATACCACATTGCTCGCTCAGCCGCATTAATAGGAAAAGCAGGATGAACTCACATCCTGTTTCCTGAGCTGTATCTGAAAAAGAAAGGGGAAGTCATTAAAAAAACACAACAAAAACCTGAAAAGAAAAGGATTAAATGCAGATCTGGGGAGATCCCGGTCCGCCTCCTACAGACACTAAGCACAAACTGAGGTGCTTGGTGCCTGTCGGTGGGTGTGTACTGCCGGGGAGGAGCTAAGTATCTTGTTTTGCATAGTGTCAGCCTCCTAGCAGCAGCAGCATACACCCGTGGTCATCTGTGTCCCCCAATAAGGCGATAAAGAAAACACACTAGCATGGTGGATTAGAGAGGCTATTTCACTAGCATACACCTCAAAAGGCAGATCGGCACCTGGGAAGCTGAGTGCGCATTCCACCAGAGCCATGGCGACCTCGTGGGCCGAAAGATCGCAAGTCTCCATTGACCAAATACGTAAGGCGGCTACTTAGTCCTCTCCGAGCACCTTTTTTTTTAGTAGTTATAGGCTAGACCTGGGTGCTTCCGCAGACCTCTCCTTTGGTGTAAGGGTGCTGCAGGCTGTAGTCCCTCCCTTAGTAGTTATTACTCTCTGTAATTCTCTCAGGTGGTGCTGTCATGGACGATCGAATAAAGTCTAGTTACTTACCGGTTAACGGTATTTTTCGGAGTCCATGACAGCACCCTTAGATTCCCGCCCCTTTTTTTTCGTTAAGTTTGGGTGTGTACTTCTTCCTCTTATATGTCCACTGGTGATAGATAGTTAAGTTGTAATAATATTGTACATAAATCATGCCATTAACCTTGGAGGTCCTCTTGTGCTCTGTAATCCAACTGATGCGTGGGAGAGGTGCCGCCCTTTAGTATCTGTAGGTTTCCTGTTCCTGAAGGGCGGATCCCCTCTCTCAGGTGGTGCTGTGATGGACTCCGAAAAATACCATTAACCGGTAAGTAACTAGACTTTTTCAGGCACAAGAATACAACTGTGAATCCGCTTAAAGTGCAAAATCTCCAGTAAGATGGAATTGCTCACCTGGGATAGTTGTGCTAGTCAGGCACAACAATAGATGAAATCTGGACTGGAATAACCCAAGGCTGCAGCACCGACCGTTTGCCAAAATAGCAAGGCAAGGAACCAAAGGATAATCCAGGGAGGAAGAAAAAATGCGGTTTATCTGGACGCTGCCACAAAGGATGATGATTTTTTTTCATTATTTTCTAAATGATAAAACTGTATGTTTCTAGAACGATTCGACCAAAAAAGCTGATGAAGGGGACGGAACCGCGTAGCTTAGTTACCATTAGAAAATAATAGGAAAAAAATATATATATCTTAACCTACCATCTGGCTTGACACCCTTTTGTGGCAGCACCCAGATAAACCACATTTTTTCTTCCTCCCTGGATTGATTCAGTGCCTATATTAGATTGATTTAAAGGAAATGTGTCACCTCATATTTTTGGCCTATGAGATGCAGCCACCACCAATCAGGACTTATCTACAGCATTCTGTAATGCTGTAGATAAGCCCCCGATGTAACCTGAAAGATAAGAAAAAGGAGTTAGAATATACTCACCCGGGGGTCTGGTCCGATGGGTGTCGTGGTCCTGTACGGCGACTCCCATCTTCTAGTGATGAAGTCCTCCTTCTTACTTCTGCCGCGGCTCCTGCGCAGGCATACTTTACTCTGCCCTCAACAGGGCAGATAAAGTACTGCAGTGTGCAGGCACCGGGAAAGATCAGAGAGGTCCGGCACCTGCGCACTGCAGTACTTTTCTCTGCCCTCAACAGGGAAGATAAAGTACGTCTGCGCAGGAGCCGCGGCAGATGTAAGGGAGGATGTCATCGCTAGAAGATGGGAGGCGCTGAACGGGAACACGCCCTCCCGGAGAGTATAATCTAACTCGTCTTTCTTATACTTCTTTCTTATCTTTCAGGTTACATCGGGGCTTATCTACAGCATTACAGAATGCTATAGATAAGCCCCTGATGGCTGAGGCCGCAGCCCATAGGCCAAAAATGAGGTGACAGATTCCCTTTAAAAAGTTGTAACGTTTTTGAGCAACTCCAAGCTGCGCAAAAATATTGTGTCTTTAAGAGTTCTCAAGCCAGTTTCTCTAAGCTCTGACAAAATGGATGAAACTGGGATGTGACGGGGGCACGAATGGTGGCATGACGGCACAGCTTGTCTAATTCCTGATGAGCCATGGCATGCCTTACACCAGAAATCTTACTCAGAGACTGGAGAAAGATTTCTGGTGTGGCATCGTAAGGTGCTCACCACTCGTCAGACATTCCTGATTCATTAAGGCGCATTGAGTAATTACGATGATTCTAAGCAATACAGCAGCAATATTAGGACTACTCCGCTCAGATCTCTGTAAAGTACAATGAGCAGCACAATGCCAACTAACAGGATCAGGACTGTCAGCCATTATTGGTGAAAATATCCACATGTCAACACCACATTGCAGTCACCAACAAAATGTCTCTATACTGTCAACCTAAACTTCTTCATTCTCCCTTATTTTGCAAACATGTAGAAGACGGGAGGAATGACAAAGTGTTTGAAAGTTGAAAATCTCAAATTTTAAAATTATGTTTCATATTTTATACTATAAAAAAGTCAATACTTCATTTTAAAAACATTTACTTTTTTCAATTGCTGAAAAAAATAAAAATGCAAAAAAAAAAATGGGGCGTGGAGGGGAAACGTTCCTATTAAATCACTTGCCCCCCCCCCCCCCCATCCTCACAAGAAGGGATCTTTGCTTACAAATGAAAAGCAAAAACAAATATGACAGGACACAATTCTCTGTAGCGCCAGCTTTTTAGTTTCTCTGAATATGGCCATTACCTCTGCTCCTGGCAGATTCCCGATCTCGGCTTCTTCCTCTGCTACGGCTCCTGCTCCGATTCGGAGGCCTGGTTTTGAGAGGGCTTTTGCTTCTTGTTCTCCTCCAGTCATACTTGTCCCTATGTCTGTCATAGTCCCTCCATTTGCCATCTTCCCTCTTCTTGTCTCTTGTCCTAGAAGAAGCCAAAGAAATGACACTTAGCTGGGGGTTTATCAGGAGAAATAAAAATATATACACACTAAAGGAACCTAAATACATAATGTACCCCTGTAGCTATAATTCAATTTTCTGCTGAAAACCAAATCTTTCCTATATATGCTTTTGCAGATTTCATGTACTTTTGAGATCTCAAACACATAAGTATATACAATGAGGGCTTTGTTTCTACACTGATTTCTGTGGCTGATCAGCTAGTAAACAAAATGTACAATTTCTGGCTTATGATTGTGTTTCCTTATATGCAAATTTTATTTTAGAAATTTATTAGGCTCTGGGTTACTATTTATAAGAGGAGTTCTTAATGAAAAGCCCTTTAAGTATTGCATTCTTAAAGTTTTTGGCTTCAATACAAAGTATCAACAACAGCATTTTGATTGCAAAGTCTGGTACTTAAAGAGGACATATAGGAAAACAAAGCAAGTATAATTACCTCTTAAATATGTATAACTAGGTAAATATAAAAACCTTGGCCTTTTAGGAGGAGAAACAGAAGTCAGCTAAATTTGGGGTTTTCTGCTGCCTCCCTATTTTAACAGTTGGCAGAGACTTCCTGCTCCCGAACTTGGCGATACTGCTGTGTGGGATGGAAATGTGTGCAGCAGGTAAGTGCAAAAGAGAATCTGTGAGGTCTTGTAGTATTTTGGCAATCTAAGGGGGTGTACGCACAACTTTTTTTTAAAAAGGCAGTATTCTGCATGGAACCCACCAGAAAAAGTGCTCAATAAACATTAAAAATAAAGAACCGACCGAATGTTAAACTGACTTGCTGTGCACAAAAGTTCCATCTTTTTTAACTTCTTTTAATCACTTCAGGCTTAGAAAGCTGTGAAGCAGTTAGAAGGAGAGACCTGACCAATCTTTAGACAGCTTCCGTTTGGTAGTCACCAGGGCTGTGGAGTCGGTAAGCCAAACCTGCGACTCTGACTCCTCAATTTCTCTTACACCGACTCCAACTCCACGACTCCGACTCCCACATATATTGCTTATATTTAAGTGAAAAAATTTTTGTAGTACAATGTGAACATCAGACATTTAATCATTTTTATGATACAATAATCAAGATATTTAGACAGAACATAATATCTATTTATTGGAATACAACTTTAGAACACAAAACGGTAATAAATTGTAAATATATAATACACTATGTTAATATCGATTACATATATACAGTACAGACCAAAAGTTTGGACACACCGTCTCATTCAAAGAGTTTTCTTTATTTTCATGACTATGAAAATTGTAGATTCACTCTGAAGGCATCAAAACTATGAATTAACACATGTGGAATCATAGAATTAACAAAAAAGTGTGAAACTGAAAATATGTCATATTCTAGGTTCTTCAAAGTAGCCACCTTTTGCTTTGATTACTGCTTTGCACACTCTTGACATTCTCTTGATGAGCTTCAAGAGGTAGTCACCGGAAATGGTCTTCTAACAGTCTTGAAGGAGTTCCCAGAGATGCTTAGCACTTGTTGGCCCTTTTGCCTTCACTCTGCGGTCCAGCTCACCCCAAACCATTTCGATTGGGTTCAGGTCTGGTGACTGTGGAGGCCAGGTCATCTGGCGTAGCACCCCATCACTCTCCTTCTTGCTCAAATAGCCCTTAGACAGCCTGGAGGCGTGTTTGGGGTCATTGTCCTGTTGAAAAATAAATGATGGACCAACTAAACGCAAATCGGATGGAATAGCATGCCGCTGCAAGATGCTGTGGTAGCCATGCTGGTTCAGTATGCCTTCAATTTTGAATAAATCCCCAACAGTGTCACCAGCAAAGCACCATCACACCTCCTCCTCCATGCTTCATGATGGCAACCAGGCATGTAGAGTCCATCCGTTCACCTTTTCTGCGTCGCACAAAGACACGGTGGTTGGAACCAAAGATCTCAAATTTGGACTCATCAGACAAAAGCACAGATTTCCACTGGACTAATGTCCATTCCTTGTGTTCTTTAGCCCAAACAAGTCTCTTCTGCTTGTTGCCTGTCCTTAGCAGTGTTTCCTAGCAGCTATTTTACCATGAAGGCCTGCTGCACAAAGTCTCCTCTTAACAGTTGTTGTAGAGATGTGTCTGCTGCTAGAACTCAGTGTGGCATTGACCTGGTCTCTAATCTGAGCTGCGATTAACCTGCGATTTCTGAGGCTGGTGACTCAGATGAACTTATCCTCCGCAGCAGAGGTGACTCTTGGTCTTCCTTTCCTGGGACGGTCCTCAGGTGAGCCAGTTTCTTTGTAGTGCTTGATGGTTTTTGCCAATGCACTTGGAGACACTTTCAAAGTTTTCCCAGTTTTTCAGATTGACTGACCTTCATTTCTTAAAGTAATGATGGCCACTTGTTTTTCTTAGAATTTGTATTATGGCAAGAAAAAAGAGCTAACAGTCTATTCAGTAGGACTATCAGCTGTGTATCAACCAGACTTCTGGACAACACAAGTGATGGTCCCAACCCCATTTATAAGGCAAGAAATCCCACTTATTAAACCTGACAGGGCACACCTGTGAAGTGAAAACCATTTCCGGTGACTACCTCTTGAAGCTCATCAAAAGAATGCCAAGAGTGTACAAAGCAGTAATCAAAGCAAAAGGTGGCTACTTTGAAGAACATAGAATATAAGACATATTTTCAGTTGTTTTACACTTTTTTGTTAATTATATAATTCCACATGTGTTAATTCATAGTTTTGATGCCTTCAGAGTGAATCTACAATTTTCATAGTCATGAAAATAAAGAGAACTCTGAATGAGAAGGTGTGTCCAAACTTTTGGTCTGTACTGTATAATATATATATATACATACATATATACAGTATAGTGTGTGTGTATATATATATATATATATATATATATATATATATATATATATACACACATACATACATACACTATGACTTATCTCAGCTAAGACAAGCCCTAGATCCTCAGGCTACATTCACACCATGGGGGTAGCCAGGATCAAAGCTGGGAGGGGGGGGGGCAGAACCTCATACTGTTCTGTGACCTCAAACTGCACACCTCAGCTGCTGCAGAGCCTCATACTGCACACCCCTACACTTGAAAATAAAGCCTGCACCATAAGAAGATGTGGTGATGAATGCAGTCTATTTAGTCCAACTATCAATTGATGTTGATGTGTTACTAAGGACGAGCAATGCCTGTTCTGGGCATCCTTTTGGGCAGCTATGAGGTGTACCTGACTGGTGCTATAAAAAAAAAAAAAAAAAAAAAAAAGGAGTGTAAAGGCCCCGTCACACATAGCAATCTCGCTAGCGAGATCGCTGCTGAGTCACAACTTTTGTGACAACAGCGATCTCACCAGCGAGATCACTGTGTGTGACAGCGATCGGCCCCCCTTCCGGTATCGCTGCAAGAAACCTCTGGACATTTTTTTCGTCGCTGATCTCCTGCTGGCCAGCACGCATCGCTGCGTGTGACAGGCGGGAGACCAGCGATCAGCTGTAAAAAAATTTAAAAAAAAAAATATTGTTATTCTCACCTTCCGGCGTCCTGCGCAGTCTTCCCGCCTCTCTCCACGCTCCCGGTCCCAGTAATCCTTTTCAAGAATGACCGCGAGACTTCACGATCCCGCGAGAACGGATGTCATCGCGGTAATTGTCGCAAAGGATTACTGGGACCGGAGCGTGGAGAGAGGCGGGAATGCTGCGCGGGACGTCGGAAGGTGAGAATAACAATATTTTTTATTTTAATTCTATTTTTGACATCAATATGGCATCAGCGCTAACGAACACAGCGATGCCGCGCGCGGCGTCGTTGTGCTAATCGCTGGTGAAGCTGTCTGTTTGACAGCTCACCAGCGATCACTTAGCAACTTACCAGCAATCCTGACACGTTGATATCGTTGTCGGGATCGCTGGTAAGTCGCTATGTGTGACTCCAGCTTTAGTCTATGTGCTACACGGCTTTCATTCTTTTTGGTACAGATAAGATATGGATAGACAGATATGGATAAATGGATAGATAGCAAAAGCAGATTAGAAACTGTGTGAATGTAGCCTTAGATCAGGAATAGAACAGCCATTTATAGGACATTTCATAACTTTCCCAAATTCCTGTGAAAAATATTCAGCACATTCTGCATTGAATTACTGTACCAAATTTATTATATATTTCAGGAGTCGGTCCATTTTATACAGACTCCGACTCCACAGCCCTGGTAGTCACCACTATGTTATACATAAAATACAAAAAAAAAATTTAAAAAAAGACAGCGGTTGCGAAGCCGCCTTGAGAACAAAAGTGACAGTAAAAATACCACAATTCTTTTCATGAAGTGTCATCTTGCTTCAAAAACCATGATAAAATACCCAGCCTGCACGTAAACCAAGATAGATTCCTGTGTATTATAGAGCAGCAGGAGAAGCAAATCACACAACCATCTCTTTGTGGTTTGGCTGCTGCTGGCTCTATACAGATGCGTGAAGACATTAAAAGTAACCCTTGACAAGCAGCTATGTCTTCCATTTGGCAGATTAACCATTTAGAAATAACTATGACCTCCTCCTGCAGAGCTTAGCACAATGCTACATTTACTATTTAGACCCTGTATAGTGTATGCTCACCTATGGTATGTGTCACGGAAGAGAATTTCACCAAATTTTGCACTCATTGTGGTAAACTGAAAGTAAAACCTGTATCCCCCCCCCCCATAACACTGAAGGAAACAAGCTGAATTGTATTAGAAGGTCATTGCCTACCCACTGTCTATGGAGAATGTGCAGTAAAGAGCAATAGAGATGACAGACTGCAATAAAAAGTCTGCACCTCTCTATGGGGACGTCGGCAGTTCTGGAGCTACAGGTTCACGAATAGCTCTGCTACTATCAAAAGCTGTGAAGTCAGTAAGCCAAACCTCCGACTCAGACTACGATTCCAACTCCTCAATTTCACCTCACTGTTGAGCATGTACATAAAGTGCAGCACAGATTCATCTCAGCTACAACTCCACAGCACTGCCACACTACTGAGCATGTACATAAAGTGCAGCACAGATTCATCTCAGCTACAACTCCACAGCACTGCCACACTACTGAGCATGTACATAAAGTGCAGCACAGATTCATCTCAGCTACAACTCCACAGCACTGCCACACTACTGAGCATGTACATAAAGTGCAGCACAGATTCATCTCATCTACGACTCCACAGCACTGGTCACTACTGAGCATGTACATAAAGTGCAGCCCAGATTCATCTCATCTACGACTCCACAGCACTGGTCACTACTGAGCATGTACATAAAGTACAGCACAGATTCATCTCATCTACGACTCCACAGCACTGGTCACTACTGAGCATGTACATAAAGTGCAGCACAGATTCATCTCAGCTACAACTCCACAGCACTGGTCACTACTGAGCATGTACATAAAGTGCAGCACAGATTCATCTCTGCTATGACTCCACAGCACTGGACACTACTGAGCATGTACATAATGTGCAGCACAGATTCATCTCATCTACAACCCCACAGCACCAGCACAGGTCACTACTGAGCATGTACATAAAGTGCAGCACAGATTCATCTCACCTACAACTCCACAGCACTGGTCACTACTGAGCATGCACATAAAGTGCAGCACAGATTCATCTCATCTACGACTCCACAGCACTGGTCACTACTGAGCATGTACATAGAGTGCAGCACAGATTCATTTCATCTACGACTCCACAGCACTGGTCACTACTGAGCATGTACATAAAGTGCAGCACAGATTCATCTCATCTACAACCCCACAGCACAGGTCACTACTGAGCATGTACATAAAGTGCAGCACAGATTCATCTCACCTACGACTCCACAGCACTGGTCAGTACGGAGCATGTACATAAAGTGCAGCCCAGATTCATCTCACCTACGACTCCACAGCACTGGTCACTACTGAGAATGTACATAAAGAGCAGCACAGATTCAACTCCACAGCACTGGTCACTACTGAGCATGTGTACAAGTGCAGCACAGATTCATCTCAGCTACGACTCCACAGCCCTGCCTCACTACTGAGCATGTGCATAAAGTGCAGCACAGATTCATCTCATCTACATCTCCACAGCACTGGTCACTACTGAGCATGTGCATAAAGTGCAGCACAGATTCATCTCAGCTAAAAGCAGACATCCTTAGATCAGGAACAGAACAGACGTTTATAGGACACTAGCTGAAGAGCCCGGCGTTGTCTGGGCATAGTAACCAACTGTGGTTAGCTTTAACAAATTATAATGATTATATTGCACATAAAAACCGTGCATCTAATCCTATCCTGTGTGATACTGACTGCTGAGCCATGTATCTAATCCTATTCTGTGTATTACTGTCTGCTGAGCTGTGTATCTAATACTATTCTGTGTGTAACTGTGTACTGAGCTGTGTATCTAATACTATTCTGTGTGTAACTGTGTACTGAGCTGCGTATCTAATCCTATCCTGTGTGATACTGTCTGCTGAGCCGTGTATCTATTTCTATCATGTGTGATACTGACTGCTGAGCTGTATATCTAATCCTATCCTGTGTGATACTGACTGCTGAGCAGTGTATCTATTCCTATCCTGTGTGATACTGACTGCTGAGCCGTGTATCTAATCTTATCCCGTGATACTGACTGCTGAGCCGTGTATCTAATCCTCTCCTGTGTGATACTGACTGCTGAATCATGTATCTAATCCTATCCTGTGTGATACTGACTGCTGAGCTGTGTATCTAATCCTATCCTGTGTGATACTGACTGCTGAGCCGTGTATCTATTCCTATCCTGTGTGATACTGACTGCTGAGCTGTGTATCTAATCCTATCCTGTGTGATACTGACTGCTGAGCCGTGTATCTAATCCTATCCTGTGATACTGACTGCTGAGCTGTGTATCTAATCTTATCCTGTGATACTGACTGCTGAGCCGTGTATCTAATCCTCTCCTGTGTGATACTGACTGCTGAGTCATGTATCTAATCTTATCCTGTGTGATACTGACTGCTGAGCCGTGTATCTAATCCTCTCCTGTGTGATACTGACTGCTGAGTCGTGTATCTAATCCTATCCTGTGTGATACTGTCTGCTGAGCCGTGTATCTATTTCTATCATGTGTGATACTGACTGCTGAGCTGTATATCTAATCCTATCCTGTGTGATACTGACTGCTGAGCAGTGTATCTATTCCTATCCTGTGTGATACTGACTGCTGAGCCGTGTATCTAATCCTCTCCTGTGTGATACTGACTGCTGAGTCATGTATCTAATCCTATCCTGTGTGATACTGACTGCTGAGCCGTGTATCTAATCCTCTCCTGTGTGATACTGACTGCTGAATCATGTATCTAATCCTATCCTGTGTGATACTGACTGCTGAGCTGTGTATCTAATCCTATCCTGTGTGATACTGACTGCTGAGCCGTGTATCTAATCCTATCCTGTGTGATACTGACTGCTGAGCTGTGTATCTAATCCTATCCTGTGTGATACTGACTGCTGAGCTGTGTATCTAATCCTATTCTGTGTGTTACTGACTGCTCAGCCGTGTATCTAATCCTATCCTGTGTGATACTGGGCTCCCCCTGAAGTGTGCCAGAGGCTGTGATATTGACTGCTGAGCAGTGTATCTAATCCTATCCTGTGTGATACTGACTGCTGAGCAGTGTATCTAATCCTATCCTGTGTGATACTGACTGCTGAGCTGTGTATCTAATCATATCCTGTGTGATACTGACTGCTGAGCCGTGTATCTAATCCTATCCTGTGTGATACTGTCTTCTGAGCAGTGTATCTAATCCTATTCTGTGTGATACTGACTGCTGAGCCGTGTATCTAATCCTAACCTGTGTGATACTGACGGCTGAGTCATGTATCTAATCCTATCCTGTGATACTGACTGCTGAGCTGTGTATCTAATCTTATCCTGTGATACTGACTGCTGAGCCGTGTATCTAATCCTCTCCTGTGTGATACTGACTGCTGAGTCATGTATCTAATCTTATCCTGTGTGATACTGACTGCTGAGCCGTGTATCTAATCCTCTCCTGTGTGATACTGACTGCTGAGTCATGTATCTAATCCTATCCTGTGTGATACTGACTGCTCAGCCGTGTATCTAATCCTATCCTGTGTGATACTGGGCTCCCCCTGAAGTGTGCCAGAGGCTGTGATATTGACTGCTGAGCAGTGTATCTAATCCTATCCTGTGTGATACTGACTGCTGAGCAGTGTATCTAATCCTATCCTGTGTGATACTGACTGCTGAGCTGTGTATCTAATCCTATCCTGTGTGATACTGACTGCTGAGCCATGTGTCTAATCCTCTCCTGTGTGATACTGACTGCTGAGCTGTGTATCTAATCCTATCCTGTGTGATACTGACTACTGAGCCATGTGTCTAATCCTCTCCTGTGTGATACTGACTGGTGAGCAGTGTATCTAATCCTATTCTGTGTGATACTGGGCTCCCCCTGCAGTCTGTGTCAGAGGGTGGTCTGTGTTGGCACGGTAATAAATTGTGTTATTTCCAGCTTTACAGAAGGACGATAACACCATAGAAATGATAAGAATAATAGGCCTCAGTTACCACAACTGTCTACAAAGAAAACTGTTGCTGATAGCAACTAATCACAGCTCATTTTTCATCTTTTAAACAGCTCTGGGAAAGCGTGGCGAGTTTCGAGTGGCGACTTGTGTTTGGACTTTTTGCGTGGCGAGGTTGGTGTATGTGTGGTGAAATGTGTGCTGAGGGTGGTATATGTGTTGAAGCACGTGGTAGTGTGTGGCGCATTTTGTGTGTGTGTTCATATCCCAGTCTGTGGCGAGTATCCCATGTCAGGGCCCCACCTTAGCAACTGTACGGTATATACTCTTGTTCCCCATTATGTAGATAAGGGCAAAATTGTTTGGTGACTTGGAACGCGCGGGGTTAAAATTTCGCCTCACAACATAGCCTATGACGCTCTCGGGGTCCAGACGTGAGATTGTGCCAAATTTTGTGGCTGTAGCTGCGACGGTGCGGATGCCAATCCCGGACATACACACACACATTGAGCTTTATAAATTAGATTTCAGAACTTTCCCAAATTCTTATGAATCTGCAGCACATCCTGTACACAATTTAAATATTTTGGGAGTCCGTCCATTTTATACCAACTGACTCCACAGCCCTGGCTACAATGCGGTGACGCCTGAGAATATCACATGCAGAATAGGAGCCGGTCTGCCCAGATGTTTAACGTTTATGGTCAGTCTTGAAGCAGTTAAAATGCCTTTTAACAATTGGCCTACTTTACGCTATACAACTCTAGTTATAAAGTCTGGGGTGGGGAGGAGGGGTGACATTTCCTTTAAATCACTTGCCTTCCCAACAATGTCTTGCCACTCCGTTGACTTCTTGTCCATAAAGATAAGTGGTATTTACGCACTGTCGCTTCCTTACCAGCTCTCTGCTGCCTACAGTCTTTACTGATATTGCTGCAGCAGTAACATCACGTGACCGCTGCAGCCAATAATCACTGGCGGGGATACATTATCACAAGTCGGCTTTGACGGCATCCATCGCATGTGGAGTGAAGCAATGTGTACTGATTTTTGTTCGTCTGATCATGCGCTGGATCTCGCCGAATTGTCTTGGGAGGAACGAGTCCCAGCCAATGACCATTTGAGAGAGAAACCACCTCCAAGGCAGCGATCCCCAACATTGCTTACCTTGAGAGCACACATTCAACTCAAAGATGGACAAACACATTACTCGAGGACACTCCCGATACTGAGATAACATGATATCAGAGCACGATCGCTCATCACTACTCTCCACGTAAAAGTACAACCATGTTATTTCCCTTCGTCACCACCATCATTTACAAGTGAAATATCCACTAGCAAATCTTCTTGGCACTATACCAAACACACAGACACGCTCACCTTCTCTCAGTAGAGGCTGAACGATTTCTTTGGGGACTTAAATGTTTCTTCTTTCTCTGGTCTCGGTCTTCTTCATAGATCTCCTGAAGGGTCTTTAAAAACAAAAAAAAAAAAATTCAAAAACAATGTTCATACTAGATTGCAAAGTCAATACAAAAATTGAAGTGGCTGAAAGAGAAAGTGACTGCTACACACAGAAGACACACACTGAACCCAAGAGTCGCCCAATTCTATGTGATCCTGTGTGCAGCAAGCGGCCACGACACACAGTAGAGGGACGTAAACACATCGGAACACACTGACACTGTGTGCTCTTGGTCCCTGCAGTGTCAGTACATGAAGGCCTGTTGATTTAGATCTGACAGCCCTCCAAAGCGATTGCTGCCAATCACCGTAACAAGAGGGGCAGAGGATAGTCTCTGCCCCTACAGCATGCTGCCATCACAGATAGGGTACAAAAAAAAACCTGGCGACATTCAGTTTATAGAAAAAAAAAAATCTAGCTTAAAAGGAATCTGTCACCAGGTTTTTGGCACTTTAATCTGAGACCAACATAAGTAGAGACAGATTCCAGCAATGTGTCACTCACTGGGCTACTTGCTGCAGTTTTAATAAAATCACTGTTTTATCAGAGCGTGACTGGAGCAATGGTTGATCATGCGCACTGTGCTCCATGAATTCTTAATAGGACCGTTGGAGATAGCTGAGCACAGTCAAGCTGATCTTTGGCACTCCCACTAAAAAAAGAAAGCGACAGTGTGCATGATCGACAACTGCTCTATTCACACTCGGCTCAATCTATAGGTTTTCTGGATTGATGGGCGGAGTGGGGTGGGCATCCAGGGATTGGGAAGGAAATGACGTCAAGACTTTTGGGATTATTGGAGGCAGATAGAGATTTCGATCAGGACAATATCCCCAATTATTACGCAAATAAAATATGGTGGATATGTAAATGATGTTTGCATATGTCAGACTGCTCAAAATATATGACCATCTGGAAAAATCCTTTTTTAGTGAGAGCTCCATCACCTAGAGTGTTTTTGAGATTGGGAAAGGCAGAGACTGAAGTATGTGCAAGCAGATCTACTTGGAATGACATTCTTGTTCCTTTGAGCAACTGAGGCAAGATTCTGACTTCCAACATTCTGACTTTTATAGAATGACTAGCTGAAGAGCCCAGCATTGCCTGGGCACAGTAACTAACTGTGGTTAATTATAACAAATTATAATGATTATCCTCCATCGCATAGTCCTGTGCCCATATACCACCCATCATACATATGCTCCAACCCATAGCACCGTGCCCATATACCACCCATCATACATATGCTCCATCGCATAGTCCTGTGCCCATATACCCATCACACATCCTTCATCCCATAGTCTTGTGCCCATATAACCATCATACATATCCTCCATCCCATAGTCCTGTGCCCATATACCCATTACACATCCTCCATCCCATAGTCCCGAGCCGGGTGGCGCTGAGCAGGGAGTTCCTGGAAATGTGCCGTTATGTAACCTGGCAGTGTGGCTTTGTGTGCAGCCGCTGATGGTGCAATTTTCTACGCCAGTAATAGAGGGGGTGATTCATTTGTCATGTGCGCTCTGCACCTTTCTGGGGGGCAGACAATGGCTGGGAGTTTATGTTTCGGGGATGCTAGATTTCTCCCACCCAGTGTCTGCTGAGGTGTTGTGGAGCGAGAAAACTGTTGCTCATAGCAACCAATCACAGCTCAGCTTTCATCTTTTAAACAGCTCTGGTGAAATGAAAGAAGATTAGTCATTGGTTGCTATGTGCAACACAGGCAGTTTAACCTGTTGTGGTCAAGATGATGTGCCTATGATAGATAGATAGATAGATAGATAGATAGATAGATAGATAGACAGACACACACACACAGTATATTAGATATATATATTATAATAGATATTTATTATACAGGGCTGTGTGTGGAGCGAGTGTGGCTATGTGGAGTGGGCAGGGCTTGATGCACCCATACATACATACACACACACACTTTTATATATACTGCTCAAAAAAGTGAACACTAAAATATCACATCCTAGATATCTCTGAATGAAATACTCCAGTTGCAAATTTTTATTCATTGCATAGTGGAATGTGTTCAGAACAATAAATCATAATTATTAATGTAAATCAAAATGAATATCCCACGGAGGTCTGGATTTGGAAAGATACTCAAAATCAAAGTGGAAAATCAAATTACAGGCTGATCCAACTTCAGTGGAAATGCCTCATGACAAGGAAAAGATGCTCAGTACTGTGTGTGGCCTCCATGTGCCTGTATGACCTCCCTACTGTACAACGCCTGGGCATGCTCCTGATGAGGCGGTGGATGGTCTCCTGAGGGATCTCATCCCAGACCTGAACTAAAGCATCCGCCAACTCCTGGACAATCTGTACTGCAACGCGATGTTGGTGGATGGAGCGAGACATGATGTCTCAGATGTGCTCATTCAGATTCTGGTCTGAGGAACGGGGGGGGCCAGTCCACAGCTTCAATGCCTTCATCTTGCAGGAATTGCTGACACACTCCAGCCACGAGGTCTGGCATTGTCCTGCATTAGGAGGAACCCAGGGCCAATCGCACCAGCATATGGTCTCACAAGGGGTCTGAGGATTTTGCAGGCAGCAGATCGCTCTCCACAGCGTCTCCAGACTCTGTCACATGTGCTCAGTGTGAACCTGCACTCATCTGTGAAGAGCACAGGGTGCCAGATGCGAATTTGTCAATCCTAGTGTTCTGTGGTAAATGCCAAGCTTCCTGCATGGACGTTGGTGGGATCGCTGGAGTGGGACATTGATACGTGTAACGGGGTCCTTAGTAGTGAAAAGGTGGTGTCAGCCCGACACCTTCATTACTAAGCCAATAAGTAAACACAAAAACAAACCTACACACACACAGTCACCAGCCTATGTAGGAGTGTTAACAGAATGAACATACATAGGCTGTAACCAGACAGCAACTGTTAATTTTTAAGGTAAAAAAAAGGCATAGGCTCCCGTGTAATTTTAATAACCAGCAGAGGGAAAACTGATGGTTGCGGGCAGATCTTTATAGCCTGGGAAGGGGGTAATACCCATGGAGTTTCCCAGGCTATTAATATCAGTTCATAGCCTTTACTGGCTATTAAAATGGAGCACCCGCCCCCCCCCAAAAAAAAAAAATGACGTGGGGTACCCTTATAATTAATAACCAGCAAAGGTTATGCAGACAGCTGTGGACTAATATTAATAGGCTAGGAAGGGGCCATGGATACTGGCCACTCCCACACTAAAAACATCAGCTCTCAGCCACCCCAGAAAAGCTGCATCTATAAGTAGCGCCAAATCTGGCACTTAGCCTCGCTTTTCCCACTTACCCTGCAGCGGTGGCAGGGTTCACATTTGAGGGGTTGATATCCCCTTTGTATTGTTGGGTTACATCAAACCCACAGGTTAGTAATGGACAGGCTAACTTACTAACCCCATAGTGAAATTGTATAATAACAGACACCCAGAATTAAGTCCTTTATTTGAAATAATGACACAGACTTCCTTAATAATCTTAATTAAACCATACTTGCCCAATGCCTAATCCACCGAAGCCAACATCTCCTGCAACAAAAATAAACCACAATATTCCTCACCTGTCCGCAGAGAAGATAATCCGTTATGTCCCACGACGATCCTGATCACTTTGAGAGCAGTTACATCAGTGATGTGACTGCTCTCAAAGACAGCCGGCGATACACTGTGGGAGCTATTACCTCCTGTCAGTGTATCACTGAGCTGCCGTGAGAGTTCACCCAAGTTCATCAACTTGTCAGCTCTGGTGATCTCCATTACGGCACCCACTGCTGCATATGAAAGTTCTCACGCAGCGGTGCCGTAAGTAATAGCACCGGAGCTGACAAACTGTGAACTCACACGGCAGCTCAGTGATACACTGCGGGAGCGATTACCTCCTGTCAGTGTATCACCGATGGCCGGGTAGAGTGGTCACATCTCCTGATGTGACTGTTCTACACGTGAGATCGAGATCGCCGTGGGACACTCGGATTACCTCAACTACGGCGGTGAGTATATGTTGGTTTATTATTTTGCATTATTTCCAAGAGACGAGGGCGTCAGGGATTAGGAGAAGATAAGTTAAATTATATACATAAATTTATTTATTTTTTTTCAAATGGTGAGCACAAGCGCCGGCAGATGATACTTCTCCCACCAGCAGCACCTGCTGTCACTATTATCAGTGACAGCAGACATAGACCGATGGGAGAAGTTGTCTCATCGGCCCAGGCCAGCTTTTTATCGCAGGTCACCGCTGTGGGTCACAGTCCGCTGCGGGCTCATGCTGACATCTGACAGCATAATCTCGCAGCGCTCTGACAGACAGTCTGTGGTAGCTTTACCACGGGTCGTAGTCACAGCTGCGGGGTCACTGACATCTGACAGCAGGACCCCCGCAGTGCTCTGACGATCTTGCCAGCGGTAGTGTTAGCGCAGATTAGAACCACCACGCCGTTGTTTCCCACGCTGTCACACAAATGACACACGGAAATTTACTGACCATGTGCACAACCTTTCAGGATTGTCATTGAATTAACTAGCATAAGGATTCCATTGGGTTTTTGGACCATTTCCACACGGAAAAACGCAGTGAAAACGCATAAAAAAAAGCATCGTGTGCACATAGCCTTAATGTTTGCACTAGTAAAGTGTTGGAGCTAGTAGTTGGAGCTAGAGTAGTTAGCTCGAGAGATATCTCATGCCTGATCTCCATAATGTATAGGCCACTAATTTTAACGATATTAGGGAATCCAATGTATTCAGCTAAGTGTAAATGGGAAGATGATGTGGGCCATATCTGCTCAGCTAAAATGGATGTAATATTAGAGTCCCAAGGCTCAATTTCTATAAATGTAGGGCAGAGAAGGTCATGACTTTTCTTATTTCATAGGGTGTATACAAGACCCTATGGATAATGTGTCAATGTATAGATTGAGTTTAACCCCTTCACCCCCAAGGGTGGTTTGCACGTTCATGACCGGGCCAATTTTTACAATTCTGACCACTGTACCTTTATGAGGTCATAACTCTGGAACGCTTCCATGGATCCCGGTGATTCCGACAATGTTTTCTCGTGACATATTTTACTTCATGCTAGTGGTAAAATTTCATTCAAATAACTTGCGCTTATTTGTGAGAAAAACGGAAATTTGGCGAAAATTTTGAAAATTTCGCAATTTTCCAACTTTGAATTTTTATGCCCTTAAATCACAGAGATACGGCACACAAAAAACTTGATAACTAACATTTCCCACATGTTTACTTTACATCAGCACAATTTTGGAAGCAAAATTTTTTTTTTGTTAGGAAGTTATAAGGGTTAAAAGTTGACCAGCGATTTCTCATTTTTACAACACCATTTTATTTTTAGGACCACATCACATTTGAAGCCACTTTGAGGGGTCTATATGATAGAAAATACCCAAAAGTGACACCATTCTAAAAACTGCACCCCTTAAGGTGCTCAAAACCACATTCAAGAAGTTTATTAACCATTTAGGTGCGTCACAGGAATTTTTTTGAATATTTAAAAAAAAATGAACATCTAACTTTTTTTCATAAAGAAAATACTTAAGGTTCAATTTTTTTTATTTTACCAAGGGTAACAGGAGAAATTGGACTGCAAAAGTTATTGTGCAATTTGTCCTGAGTACGCAGATACCTGATATGTGGGGGGGAACCACTGTTTCGGTGCATGGCAGAGCTCAGAATGGAAGGAGCGCCGTTTGACTTTTTCAATGCAAAATTGGCTGGAATTCAGATGGGACGCCTTGTCACGTTTGGAGAGTCCCTGATGTACCTAAACAGTGGAAACCCCCTACAAGTGACCCCATTTTGGAAACTTGACCCCCCAAGGAACTTATCTAGATATGTGGTGAGAACTTTGAACCCACAAGGGCTTTACAAAAGTTTATAACGTACAGCGGTACAATTAAAAAATCATATTTTTTCCACAAAAATGATCTTTTCACCCCAATTTTTATTTTCCCAAGGGTAACAGGACCCTAAAAGTTATTATGCAATTTGTCCCGAGTACGCTGATACCCCACATGTGGGGGTAAACCACTATTTGGGCGCATGGCAGAGCTCGGAAGGGAAGCAGCGCCATTTGACGTTTTTGGCTGGAATTGAGATCGGACACCATGTCGCGTTTGGAAAACCCCTGATGTACCAAAACAGTGGAAACCCCCCACAAATGACACCATTTTGGAAACTAGACCCCCTAAGGAACTTATCTAGATGTGTGGTGAGAACTTTGAACCCCCATGGGCTTCACAGAAGTTTATAACAAAAAGCCATACAATTAAAAAATCATATTTTTTCCACAAAAATGATCTTTTCACCCTCAATTCTTATTTTTCCAAGGGTAACAGGACCCTAAAAGTTATTGTACAATTTGTCCTGAGTACGCTGATACCCCACATGTGGGGGTAAACCACTATTTGGGCGCATGGCAGAGCTCGGAAGGGAAGCAGCGCCATTTGACGTTTTTGGCTGGAATTGAGATCGGACACCATGTCGCGTTTGGAAAACTCCTGATGTACCAAAACAGTGGAAACCCCCCACAAATGACACCATTTTGGAAACTAGACCCCCTAAGGAACTTATCTAGATGCGTGGTGAGCACTTTGAACCCCCCAGTGCTTCACAGAAGCTTATAACGCCCGGGCGTGAAAATAAAAAATTCGTATTTTTTCCACAAACATGATCTTTTAGTCACCATTTTTTTATTTTCCCAAGGGTACCAGGAGAAATTGGACCCCAAAAGTTGTTGTCCAATTTGTCCTGAGTATGCTGATACCCCATATGTGGGAGAAAACTACTGTATGGGCACACGTCGGGGCTCGGAAGGGAAGTAGTGACGTTTTGGAATGCAGACTTTGATGGAATGGTCTGCGGGTGTCATGTTGCCTTTGGAGAGCCCCTAATGTACCTAAACAGTGGAAACCCCCCACAAATGACCCCATTTTGAAAACTAGACCCACTAAGGAACTTATCTAGATGTGAGGTGAGCACTTTGAACCCCCAAGAGCTTCACAGAAGTTTATAATGCCAGGGCATGAAAATAAAAAAAATCGTATTTTTTCCAGAAACATGATCAATTAGTCCCCAATTTTTTCATTTTCCCAAGGGTAACAGGAGAAATTGGACCCCCAAAAGTTGTTGTCCAATTTGGCCTGAGTACGCTGACACCCCATATGTGGGAGAAAACTACTGTATGGACACACGTCGGGGCTCGTAAGGGAAGCAGTGACGTTTTGGAATGCAGACTTTGATGGAATGGTCTGCGGGTGTCATGTGCGTTTGGAGAGCCCCTGATGTACCTAAACTATTGAAACTCCCCACAAGTGACCCCATTTTGGACACTAGACCCCCCACGGAACTTATCTAGATGTGTGGTGAGCACTTTGAACCCCCAAGTGCTTCACAGAAGTTTATAACACTCGGACGTGAAAATAAAAAAATCATTTTTTCCCACAAAAATGGTATTTTTGCCCCCAATTTTTTATTTTCCTAAGGGTAACAGGAGAAATTGGACCCCAAAAATTGTTTTGCAATTTGTCCTGAGTAGGTTGATACCCTACATGTGGGGTAAAACACTGTTTGGGCGCATGGCAGAGCTTGGAAGGGAAGGAGCAACATTTGACTTTTTCAACTCAGAATTGGCTGGAATTGAGATCAGACGCCATGTTGCATTTGGAGAGCCCCTGATGTGCCCAAACAGTGGAAACCCGGCAATTATAACTCCAACCCTAACCCCAACACACCCCTAACCCTAATCTGAGCCCTAACCCTAGCCCTAATGGGAAAATGGAGATAAATACTTTTTTTTTAATTTTATTATTTTTCCCTAACTAAGGGGGTGATGACGGGGGGTTTGATTTACTATTTATGGCGGTTTTTATATTTGGCAGCTGTCGCACGCTAAAAGACGCTTTTTATTGTAAAAATAGTTTTTGCATCACCACATATTGAGAGCTATAATTTTTCCGTATTTTGACCCACCGAGTCATATGAGGTCTTATTTTTTGCGGGACGAGTTGACGTTTTTATTGGTACCATTTTCGGGCACGTGACATTTTTTGATCGCTTTTTATTCCTATTTTTGGGACACAGAATGAACAAAAACCAGCGTTTCATGAATTTCTTTTGGGGGGGTGCGTTTACACCGTTCCGCGTGCGGTAAAAGTGATAAAGCGGTTTTATTCTTCGGGTCAGTACGGTTACAGCGATACCTCATTTATGTCTTTTTATGTTTTTGTCGGTTTTATGCAATGAAAACTATTTTATATAAAAAATAATTATTTTTGCATCGCTTTATTCTGCGAGCTATAACTTTTTTATTTTTTCGCTGATGATGCTGTGTGGCAGCTCGTTTTTTGCGGGACAAGATGACGTTTTCAGCGGTACCATGGATATTTATATGCGTCTTTTTTATCGCGCGTTATTACACTTTTTGTTTGGCGGTATGATAATAAATCATTTTTTGCTTCGTTTTTTATTTTTGTTTTTTAAGGGGTTCGCTAAAGGGGTTAACTAATGGGACAGTTTTATAGGGCGGGTCATTACGGACGCGGCGATACCTAATATGTGTACTTTGTTTTGTTTTTTTTTATTATTATTTCCAAAAAATGGATTTATTGGGGGAATATTTTATTTTTTTTTCTAATTTATTTGGCGATTTTTTTTTAAATTATTTTAACACTTTTTTTTATTTTTTTTTTTTTACTTTATTAAATAGTCCCAGGTGGGACATCACTGTCCTGTGACAGATCGCTGATCTGTCACATCACAGATCACTGTGACAGATCAGCGATCTGACACAGGCACTGCAGGCGGCTTCCTCATGCCTGCGCTTTGCAGGCTCTGAGGAAGCCAGCTTCCTCAGGCCCCCGAAGGCCCCCGTCGCCATCTTGGATTCGGGGGCCTGGAGGAAAGGAGCCCCCCGCAGCAGCGCTGCACATTGCGCTGCCGTGGGGGGCTCAGGGAAGCACGGAGGGAGCCCCCTCCCTGCCGATGCTTCCCTTTAACCCCCGGTACACCGCGATCATGTTTGATCGCGGTGTGCAAGGGGTTAACGTGTCGGGGCGGTCCGTGACCGCCCCTGACACATTGTGCCGGGTGTCAGCTGTGATAATCAGCTGACACCCGGCCGCGATCAGCAGCGCTCACCACGTGGGCGGCGCTGATCGCGCTAGACGTACTATCCCGTCCATGGGCATAGGGGCCCAGGTCCCATGGACGGGATAGTACGTCTCATGTCAGGAAGGGGTTAAAGCAGAAATGACATGTACCTCCACAATGCAATGAGAAAGTGCGAAATTGATGAGTAGGTTTTTAAAATCACTGTTTTTAATCACCAGGAAATTACCAAAACTACTAAGCAGCCCAGTAAGTGACAACACAGGAATAAGGATACCAGTCTATACAATATGCTGTTCTCAGATTAGGTGGCAAAAATCAGGTGACAGATTCTTTAACCAATTCATGCCCATTTTCACTTTCATTAACAGGCCAATTTTTACAAGTCTGATCAGTGTTATGTGGCAATAACTCTGGAACAATTCAACGTATCCCACCGATTCGGAGTTTGTTTTATTGTGACATTGTACTTCAGAATAGTGGTAACAATTATTCAATAAGACTTCCGATGTTTTCACAAATAAATGCAAATTTGGCAAAAATTTCAAAATTTTCAAACTTAGCTTTCTGGTTTAAAGGCATAAAAAAATAATGCCACAATAGTTAATAAATAGCATTTACTACATGTCTACATCTGCATCATTTTTTAAACATTTTGTTAGGAAGTTGGGTTAAAAGTTGATCAGTAATTTCTAACTTTTCAAAAAAAAAAGTTTTTTTTAGGGACCACATCACAACTGAAGTGATTTTGAGGGGCCCATATGACAGAAAATTCCCAAAAGTGACACCATTCTAAAAACTTCACCCCTCAAGGTGCTCAAAAAACATTCAAGAAGTTTATTAACCCTAAAGGTGCTTTACAGGAATTAAAGCAATGTGGAAGGAAAAAATGAACCCTTTTTCCCAAAAATGTTACTTTATCACCTTTTTTTATTTTTACAAGGGTAACGAGAGAAAATGGACTCCAAAATGCGTTGTGCATTTTCTCCTGAGTACAACGATACCTCATAAGCGGCAGAAAACTACTGTTTGGGCACACTGCCGAGCTCCAAATGGAATGAGTGACAGCTTTGAAAGCAGACTGATGGAATTGTTTGCGGGCACCATGACACATTTGCAGAACCCTTGAGGTGCCAAAATAGTAGAAACCCTCCACAAGTGACCCTATACTTGGAATTTATGCGAGTTGTGTAGAGTGCGGCAGGTTGGCATACGCGAGCTGCATAGAGGGCATCCAGTCGTGCAATAAATTAGTGTAAGTCACAAATAAATTTAGTAGCTCATGGAGGAGTGGTAGACTTTGAAACAGTCTTTTATACACAGGCCTGGTGTCCACTGAAAATGGTGTCCTTTCTTATCTCCCTTCTGTAACACACTTTACGCTTTTTTTGTAACCTTCCTTTCTTTCCAGTTTGGGGCACCTCACCGGTGAAATGTTGCCCTGGTACTATATGGGCACCTTCGGTTCCAGAAGTACTGGGCCATTTCTCTTCCAAATGTTGTGCCTTGATCACTACCAACTGAAACGGAAGGAATGTGCCGGTCTGGCCTGCAGGTCGTGATCGCACGTAAGCATTATAAATTGCCATTTGTCAGATGTGCATGGCCAGCTTCTTGTACCACAACTTCGCTTTACCCATGGCACTGTAGAGCTAAAGGATTTGAGCAGAGACATCAACTCCCCCATGTTCTTGTAGTACCACAGGACATTCTGGTTTGGGGAAGAAAAACACTATATGCACTACTAGAGGAGGTGCTCAAGTAGGTTCCCACACCATATATAGATAAGAAACAGAACTTGGCACTCAACTTTGGATGATTTTTTTTTTGTATTTTTAATGGTCAAATAAAACATTTCAGCCCGATTTGGGGGATTCCGACTAGCTGCAGGACACACTCGCACACGGTCTCCTACCACAGGCCAAGCAGGCAGTATAGATCCTTGGACATTGGCTGTGCTCATTTACTGCGCTCATCTAAAGCAGGGTGGATAAAAAAAATCAATGTTTTTTAAAAAAAAAAAAAAAAAAATCTGATTTTTTTGATTTAAATCGGATTTTTTTCAATAAACTGCTTTTTGAGGAAAATATTTTACCATCCAAAGGTTCTTCCATCATGAGATAAAGCTGAGTTGTTTAACTCAGTAGAATAAAGGCTGTATATGTGTAACATTCACAATGCCATGCTCTTCCAGAGGTTTCTGTAGGATTAGTGGGCAGTTTCTCTCCTATATTATCACAGACGCTCGCTTTACTTACTTAGTTCTCAAAACTGAATTTGACTCCGCAGAGGTCCCAGCCTCTTCTTCATGGCAAAAATGTTACAACATGAACAGAGTTGAGAAAAAGACCTTAATCCTATTGTTCTACAAACCTATGAATACAGAATCAACCCCTTCAGTGCAAAGTCCAAGAAGTTAGACAATATGTTTCTGATTGTTTGGAGTGGAATAGATCTGCACAACACAAGAAGAATGTGAATCTAAGTGTGAGGAGGAGGAAGGGCAAGCAGACAAGAAAATGAAAGTGAAACTTTGAGCACAATACTGCAGCATAGCCACAGACAGACAAGTCTGGATCTGTTTGTGTGTACGATCTGAGGTTTATTACATTCTTTCCTTATAATGGCAGCAGGCCGTAAAAGAGACCCAGTTTGGGAATATTTTAATGAAGCTCCTTCGCCTATCGGTAAGGCAGGCATGCGTGCAAAATGCAAACGATGCAACAAAGAGATGCAAGGCCTGGTGGCGTGAATGAGGCAACATCATGAGAAGTGCGGCGATGAAGATGACCAAAGAAACACTTCTGAACAGGCAGGATCTTCAGGTTGGTAAACATTTTTATTGAATCCTATTTCTAAAGACTGAACTGTGATGTGTGAGAAAAATTATATTTCTTATTATTACTGCATGTTACTGTCATTTGGTATAGTTATGAAGAAAAACAAATATTCCTTTTGGGGCAGGGGCAGTGATGTGTTGTGTACAATAAGCAGAAATTGTATAAACAATAAAATAACAGCATTGACTTTTTGTTTAGGGGAATTCATGGATTCTGGAAACTATCCACCTCCAAGATCACCATCATCCTGTTCTACAGTTTCAGAGTTATCCATCCAGGATAGTGCTTCATTAGCAGCAGCATCATCAGACACCCACAGCCACATATCACCATCACCCAAAAGGAAGAAAAAACCTTTACCTCCTGGAACCACCATAGATAGGTTTGTGATAAGAACTAGCAGATTAGAAAAAGAGTTGATTGATGAAAAAATTGCCCAGTTTATTTATGCAACGAACTCTTCTTTCCGTCTGACTGAGAACCCACATTTCATTAATATGGTTCAGTCACTGAGACCAGGATACAGTCCACCCAGCAGAGCTGATGTTGCAGGGAAACTGCTGGATCAAGTGTATGACAGAGAAATGGAGCAATGTGCAACAGCTCTGGAGGGTAAAATTGTTAACCTAAGTATTGATGGGTGGAGTAATGTCCACAATGATCCTATTGTATGTGCTTGTATAACAACAGAAGAAGGTAAAGTCTTCCTTGCACAAACAACTGATACGTCAGGAAATGCACACACAGCAGAATACTTACAAGAAGTGGCAGTAAAAGCTATAACGACATGTGAACAAAAATTCAAATGTCTAGTACGCAGTTTGGTCACTGACAATGCTGCAAACGTATCCAAGATGAGAAGAGATTTAGAAGAGCAGGGAGGGAATACAAAGCTGCTAATAACATATGGTTGCAGTGCTCATTTGCTGCACCTCTTAGCCAAAGACTTAAGTGTTCCAGAAATAAAGGCTAATGTTGTTGAAATTGCTAAATACTTCCGTAATAATCATTTTGCTGCAGCAGCTCTGAAAAGGATTGGTGGAACCAAGCTAACGCTCCCACAAGATGTTAGATGGAACTCTGTGGTGGACTGTTTTGAGCAGTATATCAAAAACTGGCCTATTCTGATGACACTTTGTGAAGAAAATCGAAATACAATAGATGGCACTGTCACGGCCAAAATCCTCAACATTGGGCTTAAGAGAAATGTTGAACATATGCTGAGCTTCCTGAAACCCATCTCTCAAGCTTTAAACAAAATACAGAAAAATAGCTGTTTTATTGCGGATGCTGTTGAAATTTGTAAGGAACTGAGTGAACACTTAAAAACAGAACTACACATGGACAGAATTAAATTACAAGCAGTAAACAAACGAATGGGACAAGCACTGACTCCAGCTCATTTTTTGGCAAATATTGTCAATATCCAATATCAGGGTCAAAACCTAAGTGCTGAGGAAGAGGAGTTAGCTATGACATGGGTATCCAGCAATCATCCATCTTTAATGCCAACTATAATAAACTTCAGAGGTAAGGGGGAACCATTCAAGAAATATATGTTTGCTGAAGATATTTTAAGGAAGGTCACACCGGTAAACTGGTGGAAGTCACTTAAGCGCTTGGATTTAGAGACTGTTCAAGTAATGATTTCACTTTTAACAGCAGTAGCTTCTTCTGCAGGCGTTGAAAGAATATTCTCTTCCTTTGGACTCATTCATTCTAAATTGAGAAATCGGTTGGGACCCAATAAAGCAGGAAAGCTTGTTTTTCTTTTCCAGATTATGAATAGGAACAAAGAAGAAGATGATGATGAAGATGACGACAAGTGAGCTACAGAGGACAGCAGGGACAGTAGTATTTAAGTTTTTCATGTGTCGGCTGGGCTGACAGTCTAAGTTTCTTAAAATATATATATATTTTGTTTAGCCAAATTAGTTAACAAACATGGATGTTTGTTTAAACAAATAACTTATGCTGTAATGTTGTTATTGTTTCAGTTGAATAAATCTATTTAAATTGTTATTAAGGTCAGGATTATTTTTCTCCTTCCTAAGTACAACAGAACAGTGGTGTCCAAATATGAATGATTAACCCATTAAACTGGGGAGAAAAAAGTAATATAAAAAGTGATTCTAAAAATCTTCATCTACTTGCATGTTAAAGTAGCAAGAACTAGTTTAGGTAGAAACTTTGATTTAAAT
Source organism: Dendrobates tinctorius (assembly GCF_039654945.1). Taxonomy (NCBI): domain Eukaryota; kingdom Metazoa; phylum Chordata; class Amphibia; order Anura; family Dendrobatidae; genus Dendrobates; species Dendrobates tinctorius. The sequence goes on from NW_027361711.1 coordinate 32,216,296, forward strand.
CACTGATTTAAATCAAGCCTTACTGACTAGTGATTTAAATCGTGATTTAAATCAGTTAGATTTAAATCAAATCCACCCTGATCTAAAGTGTAACTGATGAAGGCCAAATCCGGCCGAAACATTTTATTTGATTTCTGACTGCATTAAAAATACAAAAAATAAAAATCATCCCAAGTTGAGCACAAAGTTCTCTTTCTTCCATTCAGGTTTGGGGACCTGTGTAGAGGTACCTCATACAGAGGTGGGGGTGCTGCCATCACCATATATTGTGGCCAGGGAAATAAATCCCTCTTGTCCTTATACTTGACCACCAGCAGGTACTCGCTATATTGGTCCCTGCTCTCACCCTTTGTGAGAAGCTGCCCAACTAGCATCCCAGGGAGTCCTTTCTGGATTTTGCGGACAGTACCGCAGGCTGAGGTAGCTTGGGCAGAGAAGGATTTGAAGAGTGGGATGCTGGTCTAAAAGTTATCTACGTAGAGGTGAGTGAGATAACCCTTATCGAGCCGTGGGTGCACCAAATAGACTATTTTCACACTCACTCCCAGGACAGGGGGAAATCAGGGGTTTCAAAGTAAAGGAGTCCTTCCCTTCATAAACCCCAAATATCAGTGGGTGTACCCTGAAATACTGTTGCAAAGCTTGTACATTTTAATTCCGTACCTGGCCATCTTACTGGGCAAGTACTGCAAAAATTTAAGCCTCCCCTTAAATGTATTAGGAACTCACCCACGCAGATATCATTTTGGGGAATTTACACCTCAGGAAATTTGCTGCTGAAGTGATCAATGACCAAACAAATTATGAAAAGTCTGTCAAAACTGAGAGTCTCTGGGTGGATACTGTGCATTATTGTAGTAATGCAAAAATATGTGGATGGCCTCCAAGCGTATACGGGACACAGCCATGCGTAAAAATGAAGAGTTATATTAAATATCAGCACTCCAATATTGCCGAACTTCTGCTAACTTCTCACTAACCCCATGTGAAGGACAAGGTATCAAAACGTCAGAATTTCTACAGTGTCTACCGAGGTCCAGTTAACATATGACGAAGTGGGGCTTCGGGCAAGAAATTGTTGGGTGTACAGAATTGTCTGCCACCATGAGATTTACCAAATACTTCACATGGAGAAAAAGTCTTTGAAAAAGTAAATTTTTCTGAGGCTGGTAGTGTCAAATTGGAATCCTGATTGGGCCACAAAACCAGGAATCTGAGGTTCATAATTTTCAGGAGGTGAGGTCCATAGGGGATGACTTGGTGGAAGTTGACTCATTTGCTGTCCTGGGGCGTCTGCGTGGGGGGGTTAGTTACCACTGGAGGAAGGTGGCAATCTCTCTCTTGCCATCAGTGTCGGAGGCCTGTCTTTTGGAAAAGTGGAACTTTTTTTTTCTTAAAACAAACTTACAACCGTAAAAACAATTACTGAGAGACTGCAACTGCTATACAGTAGAAAAATCTGTAGTATAAGTACTACAAGAATTTTCAAATAAATTCTGAAACTACAATTGCTACAGGCAACTATCTGATGCCGATTCGGTATTTTAGTAAAAAAAAAAAAATGCTGTAGAAGCAAATTACTACAGTATATTTTTTACTGTGGATTACACGGTCCCTAATGTAGCTCTATAATCTAATATAAAATAATTTTCATTTGATTTTTTCTTCACTATCTGGACGCTAATGCTAATTATATATCTGTAATTAATAAACACTCTAGTATAAGTTGATTACTACAGTATATTTTGCTGTCTGTAATCTAACCCTCTCAACTAGTCTAGATTTACTTGTAACTGATATTAAAAAAAAAAGAAAATAAAAAAACAAAAGAACCACCAGATGCTGATCAGTGATGTGCATCACTGATCAGCGCTTGATGGCTGCAGGACGCATGCACTAGGTTGTGCAAGGGGAGGGGGTAAGAAATGGACAGGAAAACAAAGCACTGGCCAAAAGAGAGCAGAGATGCTGAGCAGTGAAGTGCGGTACTGATCAGTGCTCAGAGGCTGCAGGACGCACACACAGAGGTGTCAAAAATTGAGTGATCAAGTAATGATCAGCACTCGGCAGCAGAAGGGGGGTTGGGGGGGTTCATGTGGACTAGGAAAAAGGCAAAGGACAGGAATAGGTCAGGAAGAGATCATCTCTTTTCTTCAGGTCTTCAGTCAGCAGCAGCAACAGAAGTCCAGCAAATCCGCAGCAGAATGACACAGCGACTGCTTTGCACACATTTCCAAGCTAGAATGAGGCGATGCAGAGCAGTTACTGTGCTGTCAAACTACATTCCTGATCACCGATTGGTATTATCAGATATCATCGTCTGATCGCTCCATTCAGTGTAGGAGCTGTTGAAGCTGCCCTTGGCTAGCTTCAGCCTATGATGGGTGCTGTTACACTACCAATCATAGCAGGACTTCAAATGTTTCAATCCTCTTGGAAACATGTGAAGAAATAGAGAAGCAGTAGCTAAGTTTGGAAAACAATGAGGTTATTTCTATAAATTGCTCAGAGGTGGTGCTGAAAGCTGTGTTGGGGGATGGGATGTTTGGGCCATTGGGTAACTGGTGATGAAAATGGGCCGAGACATCAGCAATTCATAACTGCTTTTTTAATATTCAAGGTCTTCTACGTTATCTATTCACGCATTCTGGTCCTTCTTTATGAAGTTGCACAACAAAGGACAATGTGAATGGGGTTGGAGAAAATGCTGCATTACTTATATAATATCTGTGCACACAATTAGGCTGGGGCTACACAGCGACGTGATGCGAGACAGCTATTTGGTAAAATGTTAGAACTGTGATTTTGCTGTGGAAATAAAGCGTCCAAGTTGCAGGTAAGTCGTATATAGCGTGCAACTTACATTGAAGTCTATGCAAGTGTGACCAGGGAGAGAAAACACAACACATTTGGAAACATCCGTGACTGGTGTTGTAGCATATCACAGGTCCAAATATGACACCATAGGAAATCATTACAAGCAATGGTACAATGTGTCACTGTGATCTAACTACCGCACAATACAAGCTGCAGTGTAGCCCTAGCTTTACTATGCTTTTCTACTTGTGCAATAAATTGTGAATAATTAAAAAGAATCTGCCTGCACACACAACTTCATAAAATAGTACGAGCCATTATTTAGGCTCTTCAAGACAAGCTGCAATAGTGCAGACAGAATATAATGAGTTCTCAACACTGGACAATCAACACTTGTTAGCCAGGTACATAGACAATAAGCTAATCAAAAGAGGTCCCCCCTTGATAAGGCCCCGAACGACTCACCTGTAGGGAAAATTGTGAGTAAAATGTTCAAATCCACTGGAAAGCCACCACAGGTGAGACCAAACATCAAAAGTGCCTATTCATCAATAGGTTGTCCATGTAATACAGGACAGTTCCTACAGAGAGGGGCTTAATTTGTAATCTTTTTCCACCCTGGCCAAGAAATTAGAACTCTTAACAGAAGATCCTCCTCTATTAAAAAAGGGGTTGTCCACTGCCTTAACACTGATGACCTAGTCAATGTTTGATCGCCGGAGTCCAACACCTGGTTGTTCTCTGTGCCGGTGGCCGTAAGATCTTAGAGGCCACAGCCGGGAACTGCACATATGACACATATAAAATTCAATAGGGGGATATGTGCAGTACTCGGTCGCGGCCATTATCAGTATAAGGCCGGGGTCACACATGCGAGAAACTCGCACGAGTCTCACATCTCAATACCCGGCACTGCCACCGGCACTCGGGAGCGGAGCGTGCGGCTGCATGTATTTCTATGCAGCTGAGAGCTCCGGTCCCGAGTGCCGGCGGCAGTGCCGGGTATTGAGGTGAGAGACTCGTGCGTGTTTCTCACATGTGCGACTCCGGCAGAAGGAGCAGCTTCGCAACTGAGCACTTTCGGCTGCCTCTGGGACCAAGAACAATTGATTGGCAGGAGTGCCGGGTGTTGAACCCCCACAGATCAGACAATGGTGACTTATCCTAAAGACTAATGGACTATGTTACAGTAAAGGACAACCCGTTTAAACACATGAAAATAGGATTTATAAATTTAACAATTTCACAAGCCACATTTTTTGATAGTAGCCAACTAAACAGGAAAAGCATCACTGGTAAACTAGCTGGTACAAGCAGTATGCACTGGACAAAGATACGGACTAGACTATTGAAGCCAAGGTGAAGCTTCTCAAAAAGGACACAAACCAGCATCAAAACCAAGTGGTAGAAACATCTATGTGATATGCTCCAACTGCTTCATTACAGGGTAATCCCCTCTGAAACCTTGGAGTTAATACAATATGAGAGATATACCACTGTTAATATATATCATCGTTCACTTTAATAATCAGCATCTAACAGAAATTATTTTAAGAACACAAGTACAGGGCAAAGGACACAAAGCAACATGAAAACTCACCTGTCCTGTTCCAGCTGCAGATACATGGTGCTTTTCTGATATCTCCTCCTTTTCTTCAACTTTTACAGTTTCTTCAGGTGGAAGGTAGCTTCCTGTGTGCAAACTTTCAAAAAGTTTATCCACAAAGTCATTTGTTTCTGAAAAAAAGAAAAAAGGATATGTAAGCTATCTATGGATGGAAAAAAAACTGGTATTATCTAGCTAGGCTGGAAAACACACGCTTTTATTTATTTATTTTTTTTTAAAGAAAATCTCAGTAGGATGAACCCTACTAAGCCATCTATTGTATATGGACATGTAGGTCATAGGATGCTGAATAAAATGATACCTTGATATCTGTGATCCGAAGTCTTATTCCAGAGAAATCCACATTTTTCTTATATGTAAATAAGCTGTACTGTGTTAGTTGTAATTACGCACAGCTCCACAGCAGAGCCGACAGCACTGAGAGGACAAGTGCTGCTGCACATACGTTTGTAATGAGATAAAAGTTCACTTCTGCTGTACTGATCTCACTGCGACTTGTGTGTGATTAAGTCAGTCTTTACTTGTCCCACACGGGTAATGCGCCCTTTCATTCACAATAAGATCAGAAGGCAGATTCTCAGAAAGATGGATAGATAATCTGTAATTGAGCTGTTAAAATCTAAGAAAAAGGTAGATTTCTCTGGAGCAAGATATCACATCGCAGATATCAAGCTATCATTGTATTCAACTTTATGATCTGCATGCCTATGTAAATGACAAAAGGGTTTATTCTATTGACGGATCCCTTTACAGCAGTTTTTGTAAGTCAAACAAGAGTGCACATGAATTCCAATATTTTTTTTTTTTTTTAGATTAAAACAAACAAAAGTACCAACAAAAACTGGATGTGCGATTTAAAGTCAAAAGGTTATCCGGCACTTTAGTTTTTTTCCTATGATCTTACCTGTTCAAGCATCCGCTAATCTCTTCTAGCTTAGAGATATCACTGACCGCTGCCGCTTGTGATTCTCCTGCTTCCTGTGACATCACGTCGACAGAGCAGGTCTGTTGTCGGGGACATCACTGTCAATATCACACTGATTGACAGCCGGCTCCCCACTGCCTAACAATTGTGAACCAGCTGTCAATCAAGATAAGGAGCTGTTTATTGATGGTTAACTGGCCACTTCATGAAATAGATGCTGCAGAGCTCAGTAAAACAGTTTTTAATTTCTTCTCTCTACTGCGGAGATATTAGCTTGTTAAGTTTGTGTTATAATTTGATAAAATTAAATTCAACTGGGTTTTACTAGAGGTTCATCTCTGGGGGAGGGTTCTTGTTCCTCTGCATGAGATTGACCAATCACAAGCAGGCATACTGAGGGGGGGTGGGAATACGCTTTCCTCACTAGTGGGTGCAGCTCCTGTGTAAGCGATACAGCTGAGCAGAGTTGTGCACCATCATCAGGCTGTGTGCCCACGATGCGTTTTTAAGCGTTTTTGCCGCGATTTTCGGCGCAAAAACATTTAAAAAACTCGTACAGAACGCACCCCATGCATTCCTAGGGCATTCCACACATGCTGTGCTAATGCTGCGCTTTTTTCCGCGGCGGAATTGCATCGCGGCAAAAAACGCAGCATGCTCATTCATTTTTGCGGAATCGCAAAGAATTGCCGCGATTCCGCACCCATAGGAATGCATGAGAACCGCTTACTTCCCGCATGTGGCTATGCCCACCATGCGCGAAGTTAAGCGTCTCATGTGCAGTTGGTACCCACAGTGTGGAGGAGAGGAGACTGTCCTCCAGGCCCTGGGTACCATACCCCTGTAAAAAAAGAATAAAAAAATCGGGGTATATTTACCTTCTGACGTCCCGCGCTGCATTCCCGGGCCTCAGCGTTCCCAGTAATGCCTTGCGGAAAGGTCCTGTGATGACGTGGTCTCGCGTGAGATCGCTATAGCAACGCGAGACCAACACAGGTCTCGCAAGGCATTACTGGGAACGCTTAGGCCGGGAATGCAGCGCGGGACGTCGGAAGGTAAATATACCCTGATTTTTTTTTTTTTTTTTTTTTATCATTTTTAACATTCTAGCTTTTACTATTGAGGCCGCATAGGCAGCCTTAATAGTAAAAAGCTGGTCACACTTGTCAAACACTATGTTTGACGAGTGTGCCCAACCTGTCAATCACTTTCCAAGCGATGCTTCAAATCGCTTGGAAAGTGCTTGAATATCGCACGCGAAAATCGCGGCAAAATCGCAACATAATCGCGGTAAAATCACGATTTCTGGGAAGGAGTCCGGTTTTCAGTGTCCGGATTAAATCGCAACGTGGGCACATAGCCTCAAAAACACTTCCAGATATCATCTCACTGCGCTGTCAGCTCTCCCCCCCAGGCTGACTGCTGTGAGGAAAGACGTGTGATGATGCCTGCATATGACTGGTCAACCTCATGCAGAAGTAGAGCTCCCAGGTACAAATCTCTTTTAACACCCAGATTAATTAAAAGTTAACCTAAACTTTACAAGATAATATCCCTGCAATTGAGAGAAGAAATTCTGAAGTAAAAATTATGTTTTACTCAGCTCTAAAGCAACTATCCCACGATATAGCCAGTTTAACATGAAGAAACTGATGTAAGATCCTCTAACCTCTTCCTGACATTGCAATTTTCCATTTTTACGCTTTCATTTTTCCCTTTCCTTCTTCCAAGAGCCATATTTTTCATTTGTCCTTCAATATAACTGAGAGCTTGTTTTTTTGCAGGTGAGTTAAACTTTTGAATTACGAAATTCATTTTACCATATAAAACGCACTGGAACACAAGTGAGGGAGAAAAAAAAATAAAAAATTGGCACGCCAAAATCCCATTACAAAAAAACAACAAAATTCTGCAATTGTTTCTTGGGCATTTTATTTTAAGTGTTCATTATATGGTAAAAGTGACCTGGAAATATAATTATACAGGTCAGTATGATTTTGGAGATACCAACTTTTTTTTTCCCCCATTTAAGTGGTGAAAAAAAATGTTAAGCAAGTTTAATTTTTTACAAATTCTGGTGTTGACATTTTTCGAGATGCTTTCAATTTTCAAGTGATGGAGCCCGAGTAAGAGCTTGTTTTTTGTGCCCCTAAGCAATGATTTTATTGATACCATTTGGGATTAGATATAATGTTTTGATTGCCTTTTATTGCATTTTTCTGCGGTGTTGCAGCAGCCGAAGAGACATTTAAGGGTGTGTGCACACGCTGCGGATTCTGCTGCGGTTCCGCAGCGGATTTGGCCGCTGCGGATCCGCAGCAGTTTTTGCTGCGGTGTACAGTACCATAATATCCTACGGATATTAAAAACCACAGTGCAGACGGTGCAGATATTTCTGTGCGGTTTCAAAACCGCAGAAAGAATTGACATGTCAATTCAATTCTTTCTGCGAATTCTGCTGCAGTTTGCCATCTCCTCCATTGTGGAGATGAAAAATCGCAGGGCAAAACTGCGGGCTAATCCGCAGGTCTTTTGACCTGCAGATTTACCTGCGGATTTTACAAAATCCGAGCGGCCAAATCCGCACCCCAATCCGCAGCGTGTACTGTTGTGAATGGGAAACCGAGGAGGAAAAAAAGACAACAAGCTAAGTCTCAGAAAACCAGAGAAGTTGGTAACTATGCAGATTGCAGATCCCTGATCTTAACCGCAACACTAGCAGCAGTCGTGGAGCGTTCCTACGTTGGTCCTAGACGCCTCGTCACAACCGGAGAACTACATAAGCCTAAAGCAGAAAAAGAGGAAAACTAACTGCCCCAGAGCAGACCCCAAAGGAAAGACAGCCCCCCACATGTATTGACGGTGAAACAAGACGAAAATACAAACAGAGGCAGGAAAATAGGCTGAGTAAACGATGGGGCCCGGCTAACTAAAAAGGACAGAAAAGGAAAGACACTGTCTGCAATCTGCCAAAAAAAAAACCTACAAAAATATTGTCCAACACTTCTGATAGCAAAATTAACCCTGAAGTCACTAGACTTCTAAACCTATATCAGCACTCTGAAATATTCTGAGACAGAGCAAAAAAGAGGCCAATCTAATAAGGGACAAAAAGCAGATTGGCAAATACTGATTAATAGGAGTGGAATTTCAGCATAGCCCCAGCAGGGGCAGGCTGATTACACAAAAAACTGAATTGACCAACAAGCGCAAGTGTGAACAATAGCAAAAAACAAACAACTTGAGAAGACTGGAAGAGAGCTGAAGTCCAGGACCTGAGAAGAAGACTGAATCACCAGCACCCGGATAGGGCGTCGGCTGTCTTATATCCAGTCTGATACTCCAGAGATCCAATCGTTATCCTCCTCATCAGGTGGCAGATCACTACCACTTAAACCAACCGCACTACCTCCTGTCACCACCAGAGGGAGAACGGAAGGGGAACTCTCAACTGGTGGAGCAGAAAATGAGTTCATGACAGTGTACACATACCCTTATTTCTCATTACACTGCATTGATTGGGATAAATAATTTTGCAATTTGACAAATTATACTTTTACAAAGTAGCAATACGTGTATTTTTTTTTTTAATTACTTTTTTCATTTCTGAATTTTTAATGGGGGAAATGAGGGATGATTTGAACTTTCTATTGTTATTCAGGCCTATTGTTATTTTTGCTATACTATGAAACTGTCTTTTTTATGGCTTGCTAAATAAAAGCCTTGCTTCATTGAGCCGAAAGTGCCGCCCTCCCTCTTTAATTCTTCTATTGTTGCGGTGCTGCACCAGTTGGAGACCTGTCACACCGTTTTTGCCTCCTATGGACTTAAAGGGAATTTGTCACCCTTTTTTTGCTGCCGGCATTGACATCAGGGGCTTATCTACACCATTCTGTAATGCTGTAGATAAACCCCCGATGTAACCTGAAAGAGAAAAAAAAACAAGTTAGATTATACTCACCGGAGAGGGCGGACCGGTCCGATGGGTGTCGCAGTCCGGTCCGACACCTCCCATCTTCATACGATGCCGTCCTCTTCTTCCCTTCCTGTAGTGGCTCTGGCCTGTTGAGGGCAGAGCAGAATAACTGCAGTGCGCAGGCGCCAGACCTCTCCCGGTGCCTGTGCACTGCAGGACTCTGCTCTGCCCTCAACAGGGCAGAGCAGTGCGCCTGCGCCGGAGTTACTACAGGAAGCGAAGAGGACGTCATCATATGAAGATGGGAGGCACCGGACCGCGACACCCATCGGACCGGACCGCCCCCTCCGGTGAGTATAATCTAACGTGTTATTTTTATCTTTGAGGTCACATCAGGGGCTTATTTACAGTATTATAGAATGACAGATTCCCTTTAAACGCGTGGTAAGCTCCAACCAGCCCCTTGTTCTCTACCTTGACATAATATTTTCATACTTTTAAAACCTTTTTTTGTACTATTTACTATATTTTGTAGTCTCTGCAGGGAACTTGATTGCTTGTGCTATTATATACAGCAATACCACAATATTGATGAACATAGCAGAAATCACTGTCATAAGTCGTTCCAGTCTATAGACTTTAGACGACACCACCCTCTTACCATTTTTCAGTCTAATCATCGCTTTTAAAATCAGTGCGATTATCACCCCCTTTCATCATGGATGGAATAGCATATCCAAACTTTGGATATAACAGTTATCCTGTATACTTTTTCTTTTTTGCGGATCCATGTAAAGAAAAAAAAAAAAAAAAAAATTACAAAACCGCATTTAAGAGTCCAAACCTATAGTGACTTCACATCTGATTTACCCATTGAATATTAATTTTATACCTTTCTGCAAGAAAACATCCAGCTGGTCAGCACATATGGCCTTTAACTCCTTCTCCGATTTGTCTTTTCGTACCAAAGCAATAACGTAGTTCGCTAAAGCTGATGGGTCAGCATCACATCTGTTAAAAAAGAAGTTATTGGTTACAAATATGTTTGAAACATAAAAATTCTCAGTCTCAGATAATATTACGCGGCCGAACATAGTCCCAGCATCTACAGGGACAATCTGATCTGTAAAAATTAAAAAAAAAAAAAAAAGGGTTCTACTTCATCTTTTTTTCCTTTCACAAATAATTCATATTTCCTATTACAGATAGTAAAATGCTAGGACCCAGAAGGTCCAGGACTATACAAATCTTCACCAACTAACTAAAAGTTGTAGGGCCAAGTCCTGATATCCCTAATGAGGAGTGATTATCCAGAAAGCTCTGTTCACAGGGATGTGCCTTACATACCCTGTGGATGTGCTGTAAATGTTTTCATAGTTATTTGGGAAAGTTATGAAATGTCCTAAAAATGTCTGTTCCTGATCTAAGCTTCTATTTGAGATGAATCTGGGCTGCACTTTATGTACATGCTCAGTAGTGACCAGTGCTGTGGGGGTCATAGATGAGATGAATCTGTGCTGCACTTTATGCACATGCTCAGTAGTGACCAGTGCTGTGGGGGTCATAGATGAGATGAATCTGTGCTGCACGTTATGTACATGCTCAGTAGTGACCAGTGCTGTGGAGTCGGAGATGAGATGAATCTGTGCTGCACTTTATGTACATGCTCAGTAGTGACCAGTGCTGTGGAGTTGTAGCTGAGATGAATCTGTGCTAATCTTACTCGCGATGAACGCAGGAGGTTGGACGTACTGAGGGGGCTTCCGGATGTTGTAGTGAAGCCAGCTGACAAAGGGGGAAACGTTGTAATTTGGCCCAAGTCCCTCTATGAGAAGGAGGCACTTAGACAATTAAATAAAATCTGTTACAAACGATTGACGTTTAACCCCTTGACGTCATTTGTAACACAATTGAATAAAATTATCAATTTAGCAGTCCAAAATAGGGTCATTACAAAGGAACTGGCTACTACTTTACAGGTACAAGAACCAACTATTGCAACGTTTTACCTGTAACCTAAGATACGCAAGAGTCTGGAGGCCCCCCCAGGGCGTCCGATTATTTCCGGTTCTGGCAATTATCTAGAGAGAGCTAATCGTTGGATTGACTCTAAATTACAACCTCTAGTGGAAAGCCTACCCTCTTTCTTACTAGATACGGGTAACTTTTTAAAGAGAGTAGACGGACTTCATGTTGGGAGTGATACTATGCTGGTGACGGGTGACGTTGAATCCTTGTATACCAGCATCAGGCACAAAGATGGACTGGCAGCCACAAGTTATTTTCTCAACATGTCCAACTTACCTTCTGTGATTGTCTCCTTGATTCTTGAGCTTCTTGAGTTTTCCCTGACCCATAATTTTTTCACATTTATGGGGTCCTTCTACCTGCAGCTCCAGGGTACAGCGATGGGGGCATCCTTTGCCCCATCTTACGCCAATCTGTTCCTGGGCCTGTGGGAGAGGGACCTCCCCTTGTCTGACCAATGTCAGTCGATGGACCGCATCCCCTTTTGGGTGCGGTACATCGACGACATTTTCTTGGTCTGGCAGGGGAATGGCTCTTCCTTATCTGATTTTATAGAGGGATTAAACCCGAATGATAGGAACATTCACATCACATATCATTGTGATACAACTAAGGTAAGTTTCCTGGATATCAATGTGTGGAGAGACATTGACAACGTACTCCAGACTGGCATTTTCAGGAAAGAAACCTCTACCAACATGTTGCTACATGCCTCTTCTGCCCACCCCAAACCACTGATCAATTCGATTCCTATAGGACAGTTTCTGCGTTTACGCAGAATATGCTCTAGTGATCAGGATTTTGTTTCACAAGCTCATGACCTTTCGGATAGGTTTTTGGAGAGAGGGTATAGCAGGCAATTAAGAGAGCATTCAGTCACGCAAGATGGTCTACGCGTCAGTCCCTACTCTATAAGAAGAGGGAGGATAAGTCCAAAAATAAGATTAGATTTATTAATAATTACCATGCTCAATTCGCAAGAATGAAAAGCTGTCTTCAAAGAGCATGGCCCATACTGCAAACTGACCCTATTTTCAAACAACTAATTTCGCCTGAACCAAGCGTTTCCATTAGACGGTGTAGGAATCTTAAAGACTATCTGGTACATAGCCACTACCAGCCGGAACCAAAAGCATAGTTTTCTGAATGTGGGTCGTCCTAGGTGTGGCTGTGCTCCTTGCGGTCGTGTGTCGCCTGCCCCAGTATTGAGCAAACAAGCACGTTCTTCAATTCATCAGGAACCAGGACATTTAATATTCGGAATAGTATTTCATTCACATCACGCTATGTGGTATATTTTGCACTTTGCATATGTAACCTGATTTATATAGGCATGACCACACGGTAATTGAAGATACGTGTTCGTGAGCACGTGCTGGGTATACAGGCGGCCGCCGACAGTGATGACCCAGCCACGCTTAGGACGTTACCCCGACATTTTAAACTTAAACATGGTTGTGATGGATCACTGCTTCGTGTTCGTGGCATTGATATGATAACGCCGGGTGTTCGTGGCGGTAATTTAACCCAGAAACTCTTAGAACACGAAACAAGTTGGATTTGGCTATTAGATACGGTCCATCTGAATGGTTTAAATGAGGCCATTAGTTTTGCTCCATTTTTATAAACATCTGTTGTGGCTTTTCTTCATATACGATCATATGTGGCCTTTGGCTTTTGTTTTTAGTTCTTGGGTTTTAATGTTGTTTTAATCTTTAGAGTCGCCCTTCGATTTTTATCTTTGTGCACCAATGGTTACATCTTCTGGATACTTTTGGCTATATTCCCTCCGCGTGGACCCATCGCCATCTGGCATTCCGACATACATATGAAGATGAAGACCTCCATCTTTTGTGAAGAAAGATACATAATGCATCAAGCTTTGTAATCTGATGTTATAGTGCTTATCATGACTAACTCTGTACATGTTATGTATTTTGTTGATTCTATTGTTCTTTATTATGACATGCATATGTACTGTTGCATCCCTTCACTGGCCATCACTAGTACGGCATTAAGATTTTGGCCTCATTTGGGTTCCTTTGCTAATTATTTAGTTATCATTCAATCTTGGTATATTAATTTTGGCTACTCTTTATGGTTTTGCCTCTCTCTCTCTCTCTCTATATATATATATATATATATTATTGTTAAGGCCTATATCTAATTGGTTTATTCTACATACTGTGCCTGTTGTCTGTATGCTATATAGGTATGACCAACCTATGTTTTAATTCGTATGCTGCATTGGCATTTTATGACCACTTTTGCCCCCATGTGGCCATCATCTAAATTACATCTTCTAGTGTGAGTGTCGGCGTGCACTCTGCGCGCGCCGCTGGCTTCCTCACGCCGGGCGGCTTTCAGCATCTTGGTGTCACGTGATCAGTCACAAATTAGTGACGTCACGGGCGCGTGATGCCGACGCCGCTTGTTGTGTCTTGGTCACCAGGACGACGCGCGCGTCATCATGAGTAGACGCGTCGTCACTACATTCAGTGAGGGAAGGAGTTCTGTGACGTGGAGTTGGCCATGTGACCGCAGTAACGTCAGCGTCATTGTAAGGGGACGGGGCGCAGGCCGTGACTGGATACTGCTGCATGGGTAATGTAGCGTTCCCTAACACAAATATGGTGCTGCATATCCTAATAAAATCAGGGCGTCTTCACTTACCTATCTACTCTGAATGTCTTTGGATGGATGAAGGTCACATATTGAGCTGGTTGTTGTGTATGTTTGATGTCACCATGGTGATGGGAGCCATTGTTGGGAGGTACTTGCGCCATACATACATCATTGGTTTATTTGGTCACATGTATGTGATTCACAATGTGATTGGTCGACTATCATAAATATCCCTCACTTCCCCTTTCCCATCACCCCTTGAGAAAGGCCATTTGCCGAAACGTGCGTTGGGGGGGTACAGACGTGGGTGGACCTCTTCTTGCTGTTCTAACAGGTAAAGTTTTTCTATTGTCTAATTGTGAACAATGTTACTGTTTACACCTATTTAACCTGTCTGGTCGTATTTTACTATTTGGGATTGGCGCAATGCATTATCAAATATTATATTGTAATTATGCTTTAGTCATGCCTTATCCCTATTTGGTCCTTTCATCCCATGTATGCCCCAGTTGTCTGCCTTTGTGCTGCTTTGGTCATTTCTGACTCAATTTCCCCCTGTTTCCTTGTTCCTGTTCACATTACAATAAAGATTTAATTTTATTTTTTGTAATACTGAGTCTTTTGGACTTTTTTTTGATCGCTTCATTTTTTCTTGTGGTAACTTCCATGCTATATGCGATTGTCCTTATTGATCCTATTAAGCTAAACTCATTATACATGGCTACATATGTATGTATTTTATGGAATCAATTTTCATCCTAATGGGTTCTCTATCGTTAATATGATTATGCTCAGTAGTGACCAGTGCTGAAGAGTCAGAGGTTTGGCTTACCAACTCCATAGGCCAGACACTCTACTCTAGTGATAAAAATGTCACTTCTGACATTCATCATCCCCATTGATTATAGCAGACAGACAACTAATCACAGAAGTCTCCTTCGCATTTGGCACCAGGTAGAAGTTATCAGTTGCCAATTAAGGAAGGAATTACACTTTTTTTTTTTGTTTTAGTCCTGCACTGAGGTTCCTAGAACTTTCAAATTGGCACCTGGAGTGCTTTGATTGGCTCCTATTGTCTATAGCAATGTGTCCACTCTTGAGATGATCTCATTCAAGACCCCCCTCAACAGTTGTCAATTGTAAATGGACTATTGTCATCTTAAGGAGATGGCATACCATTAAGATTTCGGGGACACCCACAGACCTAAGAGTGAAGGGGGTGCAACCCATTAATTCCCAGTATAGGCCAGGGTACATGAGGCCAGTGATGACACGTACTGATGATACATCATCTCCTTATGAAACATAACCTCTACAAGACAAAAGTCATCATTTCTGAAAAGTGAAACAGAAAAGTACCAGAACCCAAAAGGGGCATGATGCCATGATCTATCACTCTGTGGAGGTATGACATGTTTCTATAAATTGGAGGCAAAATGGAAACGGGTCCGTTACCACTGGTTACGATATACATCGTGACATCCAATAATTGTACAATATGTCACCAGTGTGTCTCTTGCCAGTCTCAATACCATCAGAATGGAAACGGCAGTAGAGGAAGCGATGACGAGAGGACAGTCCGATCCAAGGCTAGGCAAGACGCAAAATAATACCATCAGACATATGTACCTTAGCGATGGTGATCTGCACCATCAACCTTACCAGGTACGGATCAGCAGCTTCAAGCACATCTTCACCACACATCAGAAGCTAATGCTTTGCATAGCACATCTGTTATGGCTTTCCTATACAAGTCTACCTTTTTGTAGCATCTGTATTCCACGTTCACAGATTTGCTTCACTTTCTCCCTAAAGCGGACTTGGCAAATCAGGTATGTTGCCTTATCCGATGGAAAAGTGTAATATTGTGTATCGGGAGTCACTTGGAAGAAAAGGCGTGTATATTTAAAAGCCCACCCCCCCCCCGCCCCCCAAAAAAAAAAAAAAAAAGTCTAGTGAGGGTCTGACTGGCAACTTTACAGTAAGCTGTTACATAGGAGCAGAAAACTCAATCCATACTTGTGAGTAACGAGAAGAGGGTGCTAGCCACAATCACATCATAACTATAGCGGATGCACGGGTTTAAGAAGCACCCAGGCCCTGGAGCCAAATGGTCCCTTTACTCTGTATAAGACTAGCAATATTACAAGCTTGTGATAGCTGGGGGCCTTGTTGGAGATTTTACATTGGGCCCACAATCTTGCTAGGTACACCACTGTTTGGTGCTGCCGGACCAGTAAAGGAATGCAGACCTTTTAAACAAAGCAGATGCTATCGCTACCTATGATACCTTCTATGAAGACAATAGTGCACGTTGAAAACAACTCTTGATTAGTCAATCACGATGTTCATGTGGAAATCCATATACAATCTGAACATACACCTAATTCAGATGAACAGCTTTGCAGCCCTGAAATTTATGGACAGAGCTGCTGTATGTAGATGTGCCCTAAAGCTGCAGATATTAAGAGCTCTTCCCCACAGGTTAGCAGAGCTCTGCACTACGGAACAGAAGCTCTGGTATCCACATACCTGACAACTACAAGTGCTTATCACTAACTTAGAATATCAAAAAGTCAATTTATTTCAGTATTTCAATACAAAAAGTGAAACTCATACATTATATAGAGTCATTACAAACAGACTGATCTGTTTCGAGTGTTTATTTCTGTTAATGTTGATCATTGTGGCTTACAGCCAATAAAAACCTAAAAGTACCGTATATACTCGAGTATAAGCCGACCCCCCTAATTTTGCCACAAAAAACTGGGAAAACTTATTGACTCGAGTATAAGCCTAGGGTGGGAAATGCTCCATAGATTATTCCCCCATATGCTGCCCCCATAAGAAGCTTCATTAGATTATTCCCCCATATGCTGCCCCCATAAGCAGCTCCATAGATTATTCCCCCATATGCTGCCCCCATTAGAAGCTCCATATTGTTCCCCCATAAGAAGCTCCATATTGTTCCCCCATATGCTGCCCCCATTAGAAGCTCCATATTATTCCCCCATGTTCTGCCCCCATTAGAAGCTCCATATTTTTCCCCCATATACTGCCCCCATTAGAAGCTCCATATTGTTCCCCCATATACTGCCCCCATAAGAAGATCCATATTATTCCCCCATGTGCTGCCCCCATTAGAAGCTCCATATTGTTCCCCCATATGCTGCCCCCATTAGAAGCTCCATATTATTCCCCCATATGCTGCCCCCATTAGAAGCTCCATAGATTATTCCCCCATGTGCTGCCCCCATTAGAAGCTCCATAGATTATTCCCCCATGTGCTGCCCCCATTAGAAGCTCCTTAAGATTATTTCCCCATGTGCTGCCGCTGCTCCAGCATGTAAAAATAAAAAAAATGACATACTCACCTCTCCATCGCTGGGTGTCAGATACTCACCTGTCCTGCGTCCATGGCTGCTCACCGCTATCTGCCACGTCATCAGTCAGTGACGTTCAGACTGCAGGGGGCGCGGCGCGCACTAACCACGTCACCGCGCCATCTGCTGTCTGAAGTCACTGACCGATGACAGACAGCAGCAAGCAGCCATGGACGCAGGACAGGTGAGTATCGCTATACTTACCCGTCCTGACGCTGTGTCTTGAGCCCCCAGCTTCTCCCCGTGCTCTCTCTTCCTGCCTTCAGCAGTCACGTGGTGCCGCTCATTAAAACTCATAAATAGGCGCATATTCATGAGTTTTAATGAGCGGCACCACGTGACCGCTGAAGGCAGGAAGAGAGAGCACGGGGAGAAGCTGGGGGCTCAAGAGACAGTGTCAGGACGGGTAAGTATGACCTGACACCCCCGCCCCCCCTCCCCCTCTGACCCCCCCGGTGTATATGACTCGAATATAAGCCGAGAGGGGGACTTTCAGCCCAAAAAAACGGGCTGAAAATCTCGGCTTATATTCGAGTATATACGGTAATTATCTCGGTAAATTAGATTAACCAAAACCACCTGCAAACGCTTCCTAAGCATGTAAAGGTCCCTTAGTTTTTCAGTAGGCTCCACAATCATGGGGAAGACTGCTGACTTGACATGTCTAGAAAGCAGTCATTAACAATCTCCACAAGGATTGTAGGCCACAAATGGCAATTGCTAAAGAAGCTGGCTGTTCACAGAGTGCTATATCTAAGCATATTAATTGAACGTTGAGTGGAGGGAAAAAAGGTGGTAGAAAAAGGTGCACAAGCAACGATGATAACCTCAGCCTTGAAAGGATTGCTAACAAAAGGCCATTCAAAAATTTGGGGGAGATCCACAAGGAATGGACTGCTGCTGGAGTCATTGCTTCATGAGCCACCACATACAGACGTATTCAGGACACGGGCTACATGTGTCGTATTCCTTGTGTCAAGTCATTTATGACCAATAGACAACGCCAGAAGCGTCATACCTGGGCCAAGGAGAAAAAGAACTGGACTGTTGCTCAGTGGTCCAAGGTAGTGTTTTCAGATGAAAGTAAATACTGCATTTCATGTGAAAATCAAGGTCCCAGAGTCTGTAGGAAGAGTGGAGAGGCACACAATCCAAGCTGCTGGAGGTCTAGTGTGAAGATTCCACAATCAGTGATGGTTTTGGGTGCCATGTCATCTACTGGTGTAGGGCCACTGTGTTTTATCAAGCCCAAAGTCAGCACTGCCGTCTACCAGAAAATTTTAGAGCACTTCATGCTTCTGTCGACAAGCTTTTTGGAGATGGAAATTTCATTCTCCAGCAGGAATAGGCACATGTCCACACTGCCAAAAGTACCAATAACTGGTTTAAAAACAACAGTATCACTATGCTTGATTGGCCAACAAACTCACCTGACCTTAACCCCACAGAGAATCTATGGGATATTGTCAAGAGGAAGATGAGACACCAGACCCAACAATGCAGATGAGCTGAAGGATGCTATCAAAGCAACCTGGGCTTCCATAACCCCTCAGCAGTGCCACAGGCTGATCGCCTCCATGCCACGCCGCATTGATGCAGTAATTGATACCAAAGGAGCCCCAACCAAGTATTGAGTGCATTTACTGAACATACATTTCAGTAGACCAACATTTCGGATTTTAAAATCATTTTTCAAGCTGGTGTTATAAAGTATTCTAATTTATTGAGATAATGACTTTTGGGTTTTCATTGGCTGTAAGCCATAATCATCAACACTAACAGAAATAAACACGTGAAATAGATAACTCTGTTTGTAATGACTCTATATAATATATGAGAGTTTTACTTTTTGTATCGAAGAACTGAAATAAATTAACTTATTCTAATTTAGTGGGAAGCACCTGTACACTGCGTGCAGAATTATTAGGCAAGTTGTATTTGAGAGTATTCTTTTTATTATTGAACAACTATGTTCTCAATCAACCTAAAAGACTCAAATATCAAAGCTTAATATTTTTGGGAGTTGGAGTGGGTTTTTTTTTTTTAGATTTGGCTATCTTAGCAGGATATCTGTTTTTTCAGGTAGCTATTACTGTGCAGAATTATTAGGCAACTTAATAAAAACCAGATATATACCCACCTCACTTGTTTATTTTCACCAGGTAAACCAATATAACACAACATTTAGAAATAAACATTTCTGATATTTAAAAAAAAAAAAAAAAAAAAATCAGTGACCAATATAGCCACCTTGCTTTACGATGACGCTCAAAAGCCTTCTATCTATAAATTCTGTCAGTTGCTTGATCTGTTTACGATCAACATTGCGTGCCGCAGCCACCACAGCCTCCCAGACACTGTTTGGAGAGGTGTAATGTTTTCCCTCCCTGTAGATCTCACATTTTATGAGGGACCACAGGTTCTCTATGGGGTTCAGATCAGGTGAACAAGGGGGCCAATTCATTATTTTTCCTTCTTTTAGACCTTAATGGCCAGCCACGTTGTGGAGTATTTGGATGCATGTGATGGAGCATTGTCCTGCATGAAAATCATGTTTTTCTTGAACGATACCGACTTCTTCCTGTACCACTGCTTGAAGAAGAAACTGGCAGTAGGTCTGGGAGTTGAGCTTCACTCCATCCTCAACCCGAAAAGGTCCCACAAGTTCATCTTTGATGATACCAGCCCATACCAGTACCCCACCTCCACCTTGCTGGCGTCTTAGTCGGAGCGGAGCTCTCTGCCCTTTACTGATCCAGCCTTGGGCCCATCCATCTGGCCACTCAAGAGTTACTCTCATTTTATCAGTCCATAAAAACTTAGAAAAATCAGTCTTAAGATATTTCTTGGCCCAGTCTTGATGTTTTATCTTATGTTTCTTGTTCAAAGGTGGCCATTTTTCAGCCTTCCTTACCTTGCCCATGTCCCTGAGTATGGCACACCTTGTGCTTTTTGATACTCCAGTAACGTTGCAGCTCTAAAATATGGCAAAACTGGTGGCAAATGGCATCTCGGCAGCTTGACGCTTGATTTTCCTCAATTCATGGGCAGTTATTTTGCGCCTTTTTTTTTTTTTTTTTTTTTATCAACACGCTTCTTGCGACCCTGTTGGCTATTTGCCATGAAACGCTTGATTGTTCGGTGATCACACTTCAAAAGTTTGGCAATTTCAAGACTGCTGCATCCCTCTGCAAGACATCTCACAATTTTTTACTTTTGAGAGTCCGTCAAATCTTTCTTCTGACCCATTTTGACAAAGGAAAGGAAGTTGACTAATAATTAAGCACACCTTATATAGGGTGTTGATGTCATTAGACCACACCCCTCATCATTACAGAGATGCAAATCACCTGATTTACATAATTGGCAGTTGGCTTTCAAGCCTATACAGCTTGGAGTAGGACAACATGTATAAAAAGGATGATGTGATCAAAATACTCATTTGCCTAATAATTCTGCACACAGTGTACATTCACAACCGTACTGAATCTCAAGCCAGACAAAATGATAAAATGATAAACTGACGTCTCGGGCTGTGCTATCTCGGGGGGAGTATAAATAAGATACATGTTCTTAGCCTATATTCACATGGTGCGTTTTTTCCAGCTTTTTTATGCAAATTAAAAGCGGCTTTTTACAGTACTAGCAAAAGCGATGACATTTCAGAAGTCTCATGCACACACTTATTTCTTGACAGAATTGGAAAACTGCTCAGTTTATTAAATCTGCAACGTCAATTCCTTTTTGCAAACCAATGTGTAAAAGTGATCAATGCCCCATCAATTCAACTTCCGTCTATTTTCACATTTGCAATTGTTGTTTTTTTACTAATGATTGGGTGGATCAAGGAAATGCTGTAGATATAGTATATCTTGACTTGAGCAAAGCATTTGACAAAGTATCTCATACAATCCTTATTGAAAAAATGACTAAGTATGGAATGGACAAGACAACTGTTAGGTGGATTCATAACTGGCTTAGTGATTGGACCCAAAGAGTGGTAGCAAATGGCTGCACATCCAGTTGGAAGAATGTCTCAAGTGGGGTACCACAGGGCTCTGTCCTGGGCCCTGTATTGTTCAACATCTTTGTCAACGATTTAGATGAAGGAATTGAGGGTAAGCTGATTAAATTTGCTGATGACACAAAGCTAGGAGGGATAGCTAATACTAGAGAAGAGAGAGAGAGGATTCAAAAAGATATAAATAAACTGGAGAAGTGAGCAGCAACTAACAGAATGGTTTTAACAGGGAAAAATGCAAAGTACTACATCTGGGCAATAAAAATGAAAAAAGCATATACAGAATGGGAGGAATAGGGCTAAGCAACAGCACATGTGAAAAAGACCTGGGTATACTAATAGATCACATACTGAATATGAGTCAACAGTGTGATGCAGCAGCAAAAAAGGCAAATGCAATTCTAGGATGTACTAACAGAAGCATACAGTCTAGATCACATGAAGTCATTATTTCCCTCTACTCCTCTTTGGTCAGACCTCATCTGGAATATTGTGTCCAGTTTTGGGCACCACATTTTAAAAAAGACCAACAAACTGGAGCAAGTTCAGAAAAGAGCGACCAGAATGGTGACTGGTCTGCAAACCCTGTCTTATGAGGAAAGGTTGCAGGATTTGGGAATGTTTAGTTTGCAAAAGAGAAGACTGAAAGGAGACTTAATAGCTGTCTACAAATATCTAAAGGGCTGTCACATTGTAGAAGGATCAACTTTATTCTCATTTGCACGAGGAAATACTAGAAGCAATGGGATGAAACTGAATGGGAGGAGACACAGATTAGATATTAGAAAAAACTTTTTGACAGTTAGAGTGATCAATGAGTGGAACAAGCTGCCACGAGAAGTGGAGAGTTCTCCTTCAATGGAAGTCTTCAAACAGAGGCTGGCCAGACATCTGTCTGGGATGATTTAGCGAATCCTGCTTTGAGCAGGGGGTTGGACCAGATGGCCCAGGAGGTCCCTTCCAACTCTACGATTCTATGATTCTATATCCATAGTTCCCAGCTACTCTTCTACCGCATCACCTGAAAGGTTTTTGAGCTCATAGATGTTTTCAATAGCAAAAGCAGATTAGAAATCTGCTCTATCCATATCTTATCTGTACCAAAAAGAATGAAAGCCGGGTAGCACACAGACTAAAGGGCCTTTTACACAGCGATATCGCTAAAGCGTCACCGATTTTGTGACGCAGCAGCGATATCGTTACATGTGACACTCGCCTCGGACCGGCAACATGTCAATTCTTTCAGCATTTTTCACCTACAGAAAATAAGTGCAAAAACGCTGCAAAGAACGTATACAGCATAACATTTGCGCTGCATTATTGGTGAATAAAACTAACTTTATCAACCTGTACTGTACACAAATCACACATGTAATCCGTCTGAGACAGCAATTTGTTGCATTTTTACTGCCAGGAGTGAAGGATTTAGTTGCAAAAACGTGGAACATACCTTTACAAAGATTAACCCTATCACGACATGCACTGTGAGAGGTGCGTTACCGCAAACCGCTGTGTGTATGTATATCAAGTGCGGGAGTCTGCTGTATACGAGAGCGGACACCCTAAAGTATTGCCCACAACTGGCGCTAGCACTTAACCCCTCTTAACTATAGTGACAGCGATATCGAGGGGCATCGCAGAACGAGGGAGCTCCCTCTGTGCTCCCATCGGCACAACGGGATCATGTTGTGCCAATGGTCTCCATGGAGTCCCCTGGCGGCTGTGGGGGGGGGGGGGGGGGGCGAGGGGTCACCCAGGAATGGTGAACTGTAAGCTCCTGCTCAGAACAATGCATTGTTCTAATGTCCTGCAATGCAGAAGCACTGCAGTGTGCAAGATCAGCGATCAGTCACTGGAAAGTTGATGTCCCATCCTGGGACAAAGTAAAAATAAAAGTTATAGAAAAAAAAAAAAAAAAGCACAAAAAATAATCCAGTAAATACATTTATACACAGGGTGGTCTAAAAGTAGGTAGACAGTATGTGTAACAGGGTTATGGAGAGGGAGATTTATCAAACATGGTGTAAAGTGAAACTGACTCAGTTGCCCTTAACAACCAATCAGATTCCACTTTTCATTCTTCACACTCTTTGGGAAATGAAAGGTGGAATCTGATTGGTTGTTAAGGGCAACTGAGTCAGTTTCCACAGATAAATCTCCCCCAAATCTGTTTTCTTTTCAGATAATTCAGATAACCCATAATGGCAAATAATTTAAATACAGATCAAAGTAAATGGATTTTAAAAAGAGTATTGGAAATCTCAAATGCTGATACAGTTAGAGCAAATTGGGTTGAAACATTTGGTACTCAGGCCCCAAAGAGACAAACCATTTACCGCATTTGTGACAAATTTGATGCCACTGGCTCAATCCTTAATGCTCCAAACACTGGTCGACCCAAAACAGCCTGTACAGAAAATAATAAACAATTTCTTGCTGAAACATTTGTTCAGAGTCCAAAAAAGTCCACCAGAAGAGTCTCTTTAGAATTGGGAATTTCACGAGCTTCCATCATGTGAATCCTGAAATCTATTGGGTGGAAAGCTTATCGTCCACGGAGGTCCGCTGCCTCGGAGGAACCCTTGACTCTGCCCTGTCCTTTAAACAGCACATCCAAGCTCTCTCCACCTCCTGTCGCCACCAGCTCAAAAATATTCCCAGAATCCGTCCCTTCCTCAACCCTCAATATACTAAAATGCTTGTGCATGCCCACATCATCTCCCGCCTCGACTATTGCAACATCCTTTTCTGTGGCCTCCCTGCTAACACCTTTGCACCTCTCCAGTCCATCCTCAACTCTGCCACCCGACTAATTCATCTCTCTCCTCGCTACTCCTCCACTTCTCCCCTATGCAAATCTCTTCACTGGCTCCCATTCCCTCAGCGTATCCTGTTCAAATTACTAATACTGACCTGCAAGGCCATCTACAACCTGTCTCCCCCATATGTCTCTGAACTAATCTACCGATACCTTCCCTCACGTTATCTCTGGTCCTCCCAAGACCTCCTTCTCTCCTCCACACTTGTTCGCTCCTCACCCAACCGCCTCAAAGACTTCTCATGAATAGCCCCCATCCTCTGGAATTCCCTGCCCCAACACGTCCGGCTATCAAAAACATTTGGATCCTTCAGACGGAACCTGAAACCCCACCTCTTCAAGAAAGCCTACAGCCTGCAATGATCCCCGCTGCCTCACCACAACTGGAGCTACTGCCTCACCATCACTGGAGCTGCTGCAACCCCCCAACCTACTGTCTCCTTCCCGACCATCCTGTAGCATGTAAGCCCGAAAGGGCAGGGTCCTCTCTCCCCTCTATATCAGTCTGTGATTGTTAGTTTGTTTGCTGTAAGTGATATCTGTAATTTGTATGTAACCCATTCTCATGTACAGCACCATGGAACCAATGGTGCTTTATAAATAAATAATAATTCATGGTTTATTGGAGGATGATCCCGACAGGCAACTGCAATTTAGTGAGATTACGCTTAACGAAATTGAAGAACATCCAGTAATTTTAGATATCATGTGGAGTGATGAAGCTTCTTTCAAATTATCTGGCCATATTAATAGACATAATTGTATTTACTGGTATAATGAGAACATGCATTTAACATTAGAGCAACAACTAAATGAGTTTGGTGTCAATGGGGTGGGATTTCAAATTTTGGTGTTTTTGGACCATTTTTTTTTTTTTGGATGAAGCAGTCACAGGAAATAAGTATCTCAAAATTCTAATAAATCAAGTTTTTCCCCAGTTACAGCAACAGCCTACCGTATATACTCGAGTATAAGCCGACCCGAGTATAAGCCGACCCCCCTAATTTTGCCACAAAAAACTGTGAGAACTTATTGACTCGAGTATAAGCCTAGGGTGGGAAATGCTCCATAGATTATTCCCCCATATGGTGTCCCCATAAGAAGCTCCATAGATTGTTCCCCCATATGCTGCCCCCCATAAGAAGCTCAATAGATTGTTCCCCCATATGCTGCCCCCATGCCGCTGCATGTAAAAATAAAAAAAAAAAAAGACATACTCACCTCTCTGTCGCTGGGTGTCAGGTGCCGGTGTCACTGCTGGCACCTGAGATACGTGTCCTGCGTCCATGGCTGCTCACCGCTATCTGCCACGTCATCAGTCAGTGACGTTCAGACTGCAGGGGGCGCGGCGCGCACTAACCACGTCACCGCGCCCTCTGCTGTCTGAAGTCACTGACCGATGATAGACAGCAGCAAGCAGCCATGGACGCAGGACAGGTGAATATCGCTATACTTACCCGTCCTGACGCTGTGTCTTGAGCCACCAGCTTCTCCGCGCTCTCTCTTCCTGCCTTCAGCGGTCACGTGGTGCCGCTCATTAAAACTCATGAATATGCGCCTATTCATGAGTTTTAATGAGCGGCACCACGTGACCGCTGAAGGCAGGAAGAGAGAGCACGGGGAGAAGCTGGGGGCTCAAGACACAGCGTCAGGACGGGTAAGTATGACCTGACACCCCTGCCCCCCCTCCCCCTCTGACCCCCTTTGTATATGACTCGAATATAAGACGAGAGGGGGCCTTTCAGCCCAATTTTTTGGGCTGAAAATCTCGGCTTATATTCGAGTATATACGGTAATTCAAATGACCTTTATTTCCAACAAGATGGGGCCCCCCCACATTATTCAAGAGCAGTCCGCGAGTATCTTGATGAAACAGAGGCCCACTTGACTGTCCGGCACGTTCACCAGACTTGACACCAATGGACTTTTTCTTTTGGGGAGTACTCAAGGACAAAGTTTATAGTCGAAAACCAAAAAGTGTCAGTGATTTGAAAAATTACATAAGAGATGCATTTCAAGAAATTAATACCCAAAGAGACTTGTGCAGAAATGTTTGTCGAAGCGTAAGAGGCAGACTTCAAAGCTGTGCAAATTGTGATGGAAAACCGTTTAAGCACCTGTGTTGATAAAATTTAAGGGCTTTTGTATTATTGTTCAGAATAAAATTTAATTGTCAATGTTATGCTTGTGCTAGTAAAATATAAGTTTATATATAAATCAAAATAAATATTATTTACTGTCCACCTACTTTAGGACCACCCTGTATATAAAAAAAAAAAAAAAAATACACATTTGGTATTGCTGTGTCCAGGAAAGACCCGACCTATAAAAACACTGTCCCATTAGTTAACCCCTTAACTGAACACAGCTAAAAATAAAAAAGTCAAAAAGCTATGCTTTATCATCATATCGACAGACAAAAAGTGGAATAAAAACACAATCAAAGACAAATGTAAATAAAAATACAGACGAAAACGTCATCTTGTCCTGCAAAAAACAAGTCACCATAAAGCTCCGTCTGCAGAAAAATAAAAGTTATAGCTCTCAGAATAAAGCGATGCAAAAATAATTATTTTTTCCATAAAATAGTTTGTGTGAGCGGCAAAACACAAAAGAGATATAAATGGGTTTTCGCTTTAATCGTACTGACCCGAAACAATAAGGTTATGTGGACACGTTGCGGATTCTGCTGCGGATCCGCAGCAGTTTTGGCCCTGCGGATCCGCAGCAGATTTTGCTGCGTTGTACAGTACCTTTATATTCAATGGAAATTAAAAAACGCAGTGCACATGCTGAGGATTTTTCCGCGCGGATTTGCTGAGGTTTTAAATCCGCAGCATGTCAATTCTTTGTGCGGAATCCGCAGCGGTTTTACACCCGCTCCATTGTACAGGTGTCAAACCGCAGGCTAAAACGCAGGTCTTTTGACGTGCGGATTTAGGCAAATCCGCGCAGAAAAATCTGCAGCACAATCCGCAACGTGTGCACTCACCCTAAAGCTGCCTCAATTTTACACATGCAAAATGCCAAAAAAAATAAAAATATTCCTAAATTGCTAATTTTTTTTTCCTTCTGCCTCCCAAAAATCGGGACTAGAAAGTGATGAAAAAAAAATGTCATGTGACCGAAAAGTGTACCAATAAAAACGTCAACTAGTCCCACAAAAAAAAAAAAAAAAACAAGTCGTCACATGACTCTGTAGGCTGAAATATGAAGATAGTATAGCTCTCAAAATATGGAGATTCAAAAGCTAGCCTTGGCAATAAAAAGTGTCTTTAAAGGCCCTTTTACATTTAGGGATGCACCAGCGATCCGACCAGCGATCCGACCCGGTCAGGATCGCTGGTGCATCGCTAAATGATCGCTAGTGAGCTTTCACACGGAAAGATCTCACAGCGATGCAGCAGCGACGCAGCGCACGATACTTACCATTCACACACAGCGATCCTGCGTCCTCCCGCCCGCCTCCATGCGTCGCTCGTCATCACAGCAGGAAGTCTCAGCAGGAAGCTGACGACGAGAAATGGAGCCGGACATTCTCGCGCGATCAGCGATGGACAGCGGGGGAGCCGGTCGCTGGTAAGTATCACACATAGCGATATCGCTAGCAATATCGCTATAACGTCACAAAACCAGTGACGTTTTAGCGATATTGCTAGCGATATCGCTTAGTGTAAAACCCCCTTTAGTGTGTTACAGCAGCCAAACATAAAAACCAGATAAAAATCTGGTATCAATATAATCGCACCGACCTGAAGAACAAAGTCACCTAATCACTTATACCGCACGAGGAATGGCGTAAAAAATAAAAACAAATAAATCCAAGATCGCAGTAAGGCTTGACGCACATTTATCTTGCGCTCTGCGCTTGCATCAGGGTTTCTGTGTAAATCTGTGAAATACGTAATTCAGACGGAACCATCGGCA
This sequence comes from Dendrobates tinctorius, assembly GCF_039654945.1. Taxonomy (NCBI): domain Eukaryota; kingdom Metazoa; phylum Chordata; class Amphibia; order Anura; family Dendrobatidae; genus Dendrobates; species Dendrobates tinctorius. The sequence continues at coordinate 32,244,383 of NW_027361711.1, forward strand.
GAAGACAATGAGGAAGATTGAGGCACTGTGGACACCGTCTGGCCTGTGATTCGGCAGTGTCTTTTTAGGCGTGCATAAAAGCATGGTCTGCCACAGTTTCCTGCACCTCTGCAAAGAAGGAAACCGCTGAACAGAGGCCAGACGGAGTCCAGAGTAACTCTGCTGCCTCATTATAGATTTAGAAGAAAACCCCAATGTCAGTGCTCAGTGTAGAGCACAGGATAAATGTGATCCCAAATGTTATGTAAAATGTTACCAACAAAAGCTTCAACTCAATTCACAAAAAAAGCAAGTCCCCATTCAGCTCCATCATCTATTAATGGAAATAAAGGTGGCCTCCACGTTACTGGTAGCACAAAGGCTCTGGAAAACGCTATAGCTTCTCACCCCTCAAAAGAAATTCAGCAACTTCTGAGCTCTGAATTGCAAATGCCCTCCCTCGCTTCTGAACCCCAAAGTGTGCCTACATCACATTTAGTGTCCAAGTTTGGCATTTCTGAAGTGATGACAGTAAGCCTAATTTACAGGTGCGAGTCTAGAGAAACATGGAGTTGGGCACGGCAACGTAGTGGGCACTGCAACCAGGGCTGAGAAGCCTTTTAAACAAAACCAACAACAGACTCCTCAATATCCCTGCCTCCCGACTCCACAGCACTGGTCACTACAGAGCACGTACATAAAATGCAGCATAGATTCAATTCAACTAAAAGCAGAGATCCTTAGATCAGGACATTTATAGGACATTTCATAACTTTCCCAAATTCTTACGAAAACATTTACAACACATACTGCATTGAACTACTGCACCAATTTATTACATACTAGCTGAAGAGCCCAGCGTTGCCTGGGCATAGTAACCAACTGTGGTTAGTTATAACAAATAATGATTATATTGCACATAAAAACCGTGCATCTAATCCTATGTGTTACTGACTGCTGAGACATGTATCTAATCCTATCCTGTGTGATACTGTCCTGCTGAGCCGTGTATCTATTCCTATCCGGTGTGATACTGTGTGCTGAGCCGTGTATCTAATACTATCCTGTGTGATACTGTCTGCTGAGCCGTGTATCTATTCCTATCCTGTGTGATACTGTGTGCTGAGCGCTGTATCTAATACTATCCTGTGTGATACTGTGTGCTGAGCTGCGTATCTAATCCTATCCTGTGTGATACTGACTGCTGAGCCGTGTATCTAATCCTATCCTGTGTGATACTGACTGCTGAGCCGTGTATCTAATCCTATCCTGTGTGATACTGGGCTGGATACTTCCTGGATATCGGTCAGACGCCTCTCTCACAGCCAAACCAGATCTTCTCCCACTTTGCACTGATGAGGGGCAGTACCCCGAAACACAGTGTCTGCAAATGGAGATTCTGGCTTGGCTTTTATCCTAAGTCATGTAACTAGGCTCGTTAAAGGGTCAACATTGACTTTTAGGATTGCTACCTCCAATAGGTGGCACTAGAGTTCTAGTCCTCTTCCTCTCTGAAGAGACAATTTGCATAATTAGCATATTTCCCAGAGGAGCATTGCGGCTTTAAGTCTCCTCACCTCGACATGCTTAGCATGTTATTCTCCGCAAGGAGAAATGATACTTACTATTTAATATCAATTACATATGTGTATATGTATATGTGTGTGTATGTATATATCACATTGTAAGAAACTATGTAAGTGGCAAAAAACCGTTTTCAACAAAAACATACTAAATAACATTTATGCAGTCTATGAATTTGTTCTGAGAAATAGAATTGCCTCCATCAGATCCTCCTTCATAGATGACCTCACATCTGACCTAATAATGTTAAGGCTAGAGAACAACCTCTCTACAGTAACTTGGGTTGGAGGGAAAGCTGTAACCACATGGGCAACATCTCTAACAATTTCCGGGTATAAAGGAATTGCCTCATGCACAGGCAGTTTTGATGAACGGTTGAATTTTTTTTTTCTTTGAGCGCAAGTGAAACATTTTGCTGAAATATGGTCAATCTGCTTGCTATAGGAGTCGGAGTGAAATCTTTTTCCTTGCAGTAATGCTTTGCCTGCTCCATGTCATCCAATACTTGTCAAACTCCTCATCTGATGAGGATGAAAATATGGCAGCAGTAGCACTGTCAGGACCAGAGTCCTCTTGTGCCTGGCAGTCCTGTAGGCCACTCATCCTAACTGCTACCTCAGTCAGAGCTTCTTTTCCTTTAGTAAGCTGTTGATCATCAAGCAGTAAACAATGACTTGGGTCCACAAACAGCTGCCAGAAAATTTTTATTTTCCAATAGCTGTGTCTCTCTCCGTTTCATTGAAGCAGATATGCCATCTGCGATTAAACCTCCTTTTTGGGACAGGCAAAATAGCAAGTTCTTCCACTCCCTTATGAAAATGCCAGGAGTTAAATCCTCAGCTTGTAATTTTTTAGTCACGGTACATAGGTGATTAAGCAATTCCTTCAATTCAGCCACCTGTGTCCATTGACCTTCATTTAGGGTTACCTGAGGGTTCGCCATATCTAGAAGAAACGGTTTTAGCCAGGATCAAAACTAGGGGGGAGGGGGCAGAATCTCATACTGCACACCTCAGCTGCTGCAGAACCTCATACTGCACACCCCTACACTTGAAAATAAAGCCTGCACCTTAAGATGTGGTGATGAATGCAGTCTATTTATTCCAACTATCAATTGATGTTGATGTGTTAATGAAGACGAGCAATGCCTGTCCTGGGCATCCTTTTGGGCAGCTATGAGGTGTACCTGACTGGTGCTAAAAAAAAAAGTGTTAGTCTGTGTGCTATCCGGCTTTCATTCTTTTTGGTACAGATAAGATATGGATAGACAGATATTGATAAATGGATATATAGATAGAGCAGATTTCTAATCTGCTTTTGCTATTGAAAACATTAGCTATGAGCTCAAAAACCTTTCAGGTGATGCGGTTTTTTAAAAAGCTGATCTGCTTTTGCAGCTGAAAAACGTATCCTCAAAACGCAGGAAAAACGCTGTGTGTGAATGTAGCCTTAGATCAGAAATAGAACAGTCATTTATAGGACACTTCATAACTTTCCCAAATTACTATGAAAAAATATTCAGCACATTCTACATTGAATTACTGTACCCAATTTATTATATATTTTAGGAGTCTGTCCATTTTATACAGACTCCATGACTCAGACTCCACATTCCTGCTTGGTATACTTGGAGATGTCACCACATTACAGGAGTGCGTCAAGATTTTAGGCAAGTGAGGAAAAAATGCTGCAATGCAAGAATGCTTTCAAAAATAGAAATGTTAGATTATTTTTATCAAGTAACAAAATGCAAAGTGAGTGAACAAAAGAAATCAAAACCAAATCACTATTTGTTCACATACATACATGTACGGTTTCCTATACAAGAAAACGTATACCAATCGCTCCTATAGCAGACGGCGCCTTAGTAGTCGCCATCCTGGCTGTACACCCTGACGGGCGCCTTAGTAGTCGCCATCCTGGCTGTACACCCTGACGGGCGCCTTAGTAGTCGCCATCCTGGCTGTACACCCTGACGGGCGCCTTAGTAGTCGCCATCCTGGCTGTACACCCTGACGGGCGCCTTAGTAGTCGCCATCCTGGCTGTACACCCTGACGGGCGCCTTAGTAGTCGCCATCCTGGCTGTACACCCTGACGGGCGCCTTAGTAGTCGCCATCCTGGCTGTACACCCTGACGGGCGCCTTAGTAGTCGCCATCCTGGCTGTACACACTGACGGGCGCCTTAGTAGTCGCCATCCTGGCTGTACACACTGACGGGCGCCTTAGTAGTCGCCATCCTGGCTGTACACACTGACGGGCGCCTTAGTAGTCGCCATCCTGGCTGTACACACTGACGGGCGCCTTAGTAGTCGCCATCCTGGCTGTACACACTGACGGGCGCCTTAGTAGTCGCCATCCTGGCTGTACACACTGACGGGCGCCTTAGTAGTCGCCATCCTGGCTGTACACACTGACGGGGGCCTTAGTAGTCGCCATCCTGGCTGTACACCCTGACGGGCGCCTTAGTAGTCGCCATCCTGGCTGTACACCCTGACGGGCGCCTTAGTAGTCGCCATCCTGGCTGTACACACCGTCTGTGCATACTTGGAGTGTAGAGCGAACATAATATGGACCAAGCCAGTATAATAAAGAACAAGGAGTCCTGGGAGCGATGAATACGGTCCCACAGCCCTGACCTCAGCATTATAGTGTCTTACGTGAAGACAAAGTAGGATTTGCACAGGCGACATCCATGAAAGATCTGTGGTTACTTGTCCAAGATGTTTGGAACAACCTCCCTGCCGAGTGCTTTCAAAAACTGTGCACAGGGGAATCTAAAGGAACTGATGCGGAGATGATATCCAAATGGGGTCACATCAGAGTATCAGCAGGTTTCTCTCATTCACTTTGCATTCTGGCAATTGCTACACATCAGCCATTAACCCTTGTGTGTCTGGCAGAATCCTGTGCACCTCCTGGAGCCTGCAGACCTGGGTGGGCAGCACGCAGACCACCCCACCACACATACGGTAAGCAGGGCTTCCCGATGCCCCCCAGCTGTCACCCTCCGGGCACAAAGCCATGCAGCACCGCCCCCTCCCCCAGACTTGTTGCCACCAGGCCCAGTCCCCACCACTTAGCTGCTAGCACTTACATGGGCTCTAGTAACTTGGCCAGCCACGTCTTGAAGGCCTCCACATTCTCTATGAGCATGTCGGCGGCTGAGGCAGGGCTGGGGGTGTGGGGGCCCACTAGCGTGCAAGCAGCGCGAGCCCAGCGCTCATCCTCGTCTCCCGCCGGAATCTGCCTGGTCTCCCGCACACGTCCCAGACAAGCTTCCTGCCCGTTAGCCAATCTCCGCACTGACCGCACGCCAATTACCGGCTCAACTCCCGTCCCAAGCACGGCACAACTTAGGCAGGCATTAGGGCCTACGATGGGACCGGAAGACGGACAGCTCCAAACAGCCAATCACAATACTGGATGTGACGTAACAGGCCAATGGGTTCTGGCGGGGCGGGATTACACGCGCTCAGTCATTAATGGGCGGGGCCACGGCAGAAAGGGTTGTAATACCGCATGGTGCCTGAGTGCAGCCAGCACGCGAGCGGCGGCCGGTCCTCTCACCGCTGTGGTAGTGATGGTGCCCCGGAGCTGCCGTTGTGTGGCGACTGGAGAGAAGCTTCCAATACTCTGCCGCCATACTGACCCTTGGCCATTGGAGCACACGTACCTGGGGCAACGATGGGGAGCTACCCAATGCTTTAGGCTAGGTTCACTCACTGCACATGTGGGACCGGATTCATGGAGGGGTCAATATTCTCACGTAAAACACTTTCATATGGTGCAACCTTATGCACAACTCGAAGTTGGCGTTTTTACAGCAGTCACTGCCAGCCCACCCAACATGGGGGGCACTGGGACGGAGCATGGTGAAGCCCACCTGTCCAATGCATCTGTAGGGTGGCGTGAATTTCCCCATAAATGTACCGCACACCCTGATTGGGGATATCGCTACGGGCGGAGGCGCATCACGCTCCTGGTCATTAGGGTCACAGTCACACACTCAGTATTTGGGCCATTTTTTACCCCAGTATTTATAAGCCAAAACCAGGAGTGGAAAAGTATAAGGCCGGGGTCACACTTGCGAGTGCAATGCGAGAAACTCGTGCCTCAATACCTGGCACTGCCGCCGGTTCGGACCGGAGCGTTCAGTGCATTGAAATACTTGCAGCCGCACACTCCGGTCCCAAGTACTGGGTACAACGGCTGCAATAGGCAGTGACGTAAGGACCGCAGTCGCAGTGGTTGGTGCCGAGACTGGGCCTGTGACGGTGATGGGCCCATCGAAGGCAGCCCCTACTTCAGCTTGATGTGCATCCTCGGAAGATCATCCAGCTGAAAGTGTATTGCAGTGCGCAAACGCACTGGTTCCATGCACCGCAATACATACCGCCGGCCAATCAGAGGCCAGCAGCTGACGTCGGTGTGCACGTGACTGGGGGAGCATGGCAGTGAAGTCATGCGCTCCATGTCGCATGGACGCTGGAGTCAGCTGCTGGCTTCAGAAGATGATCCTTGGTGTTGGGGGAGCAGAAGGAAAGTGAGTAGGAGCGTTTGTTTTTTTTCCTATGCATTGAACAACAGTGGCGTTGGCAGAATGGGGAACATATACAGTGGGGAAAAAAAGTATTTAGTCAGTCAGCAATAGTGCAAGTTCCACCACTTAAAAAGATGAGAGGCGTCTGTAATTTACATCATAGGTAGACCTCAACTATGGGAGACAAACTGAGAAAAAAAAATCCAGAAAATCACATTGTCTGTTTTTTTTTTTTCATTTTATTTGCATATTATGGTGGAAAATAAGTATTTGGTCAGAAACAAGCAATCAAGATTTCTGGCTCTCACAGACCTGTAACTTCTTCTTTAAGAGTCTCCTCTTTCCTCCACTCATTACCTGTAATAATGGCACCTGTTTAAACTTGTTAGTATAAAAAGACACCTGTGCACACCCTCAAACAGTCTGACTCCAAACTCCACTATGGTGAAGACCAAAGAGCTGTCAAAGGACACCAGAAACAAAATTGTAGCCCTGCACCAGGCTGGGAAGACTGAATCTGCAATAGCCAACCAGCTTGGAGTGAAGAAATCAACTGTGGGAGCAATAATTAGAAAATGGAAGACATACAAGACCACTGATAATCTCCCTCGATCTGGTGCTCCACGCAAAATCCCACCCCGTGGGGTCAGAATGATCACAAGAACGGTGAGCAAAAATCCCAGAACCACGCGGGGGGACCTAGTGAATGAACTGCAGAGAGCTGGGACCAATGTAACAAGGCCTACCATAAGTAACACACTACGCCACCATGGACTCAGATCCTGCAGTGCCAGACGTGTCCCACTGCTTAAGCCTGTACATGTCCGGGCCCGTCTGAAGTTTGCTAGAGAGCATTTGGATGATCCAGAGGAGTTTTGGGAGAATGTCCTATGGTCTGATGAAACCAAACTGGAACTGTTTGGTAGAAACACAACTTGTCGTGTTTGGAGGAAAAAGAATACTGAGTTGCATCCATCAAACACCATACCTACTGTAAAGCATGGTGGTGGAAACATCATGCTTTGGGGCTGTTTCTCTGCAAAGGGGCCAGGACGACTGATCCGGGTACATGAAAGAATGAATGGGGCCATGTATCGTGAGATTTTGAGTGCAAACCTCCTTCCATCAGCAAGGGCATTGAAGATGAAACGTGGCTGGGTCTTTCAACATGACAATGATCCAAAGCACACCACCAGGGCAACGAAGGAGTGGCTTCGTAAGAAGCATTTCAAGGTCCTGGAGTGGCCTAGCCAGTCTCCAGATCTAAACCCTATAGAAAACCTTTGGAGGGAGTTGAAAGTCCGTGTTGCCAAGCGAAAAGCCAAAAACCTCACTGCTCTAGAGGAGATCTGCATGGAGGAATGGGCCAACATACCAACAACAGTGTGGCAACCTTGTGAAGACTTACAGAAAACGTTTGACCTCTGTCATTGCCAACAAAGGATATATCACAAAGTATTGAGATGAAATTTTGTTTCTGACCAAATACTTATTTTCCACCATAATATGCAAATAAAATGAAAAAAAACCAGACAATGTGATTTTCTGGATTTTTTTTTCTCAGTTTGTCTCCCATAGTTGAGGTCTACCTATGATGTAAATTACAGACGCCTCTCATCTTTTTAAGTGGTGGAACTTGCACTATTGCTGACTGACTAAATACTTTTTTTCCCCACTGTACCAGGATATATAGCTGGAAGGGGCCCAGGATGGGGGACATTACTACATAAAGGGGGAGGCAACTCATAAGTTCTTATAGGAATTGGAACACAACAGAGGCCCAGCCTATACAGCTGACATACCTGCCGGGGTAAAGGGCATGTCTAAATTTTGCCCCAGGGCCCATTAGATTCTAGTTATGCCACTGCCAATAGGTGAGAGCTTTGACAGATCTTCGTGTGTGTATAGATTTTCATTGCTCTCAGCAGCACGTGTCTCTTGTGCAAGCTTAAAATTTAAAGGACTAAGGAATAAAACCTAAGAGAAACAAAATGAACATATAAACTGTTGTAAATAAAAAGCAATAGAGCATATAAATAACATTGAGTACTTGGTAATCATCGTTTTTTGTCAAAAATAGCACTAAAGCCGTCCCATCACGTCAAGGTTTACTTAATCGGGATGGTCCTAACCCCTAATATTACAATGTGTCAAAATGATGTCAATGTAGACTGGAGCCAAAATATGGATACCCAGCAATGGGAAGCTATATAAACATAATGTCCACCTCAAAGAAAGGAAGGCCATACCCTTACCTCCACAGAGTGCAAGGACCTAAAGCAAAACCAAAAAGAAATGAACTGGAGTATAAGCGTATACATGCAATGTGTAGGAGAAACTAGGTCTGAGCTGAAAGTCGTAGTTACTCACCGGTTAACGGTATTTTTCGGAGTCCATGACAGCACCACCTGAGAGAGGGGATCCACCCTTTAGGAACAGGAAACCTACAGATACAAAAAGGCGGCACCTCTCCCACGCATCAGTTGGATTACAGAGCACAAGAGGACCACAATGGTTAATAGCATAATTTATATACAATACTTTACGCGACTATTTAAGTTACCCGTGTACATATAAGGGGAAGAAGTGCACACCCAAATTTTAAACTAAAGGGAGGGAATATACGGGTGCTATCATGGACTCCGAAAAATACCGTTAGCCGGTGAGTACCTGCAACTTTATTAGGTCGTCCATGACAGCACCACCTGAAAGAATTACAGAGAGTAATAACTATTTAGGGAGGGACTACAGCCTGCAGCACCCTTATACCAAAAGAGAGGTCTGTGGAAGCACCCAAGTCTAGCCTATAATGACTATAAAAGGTGCTCGGAGAGGACCAAGTAGCCGCCTTACATAACTGGTCGATGGAGACTTCTGATCTCTCGGCCCACGAGGTCGCCATGGCTCTGGTGGAATGCGCCCTCAGCTTCCCGGGTGGCGACCTGCCTTTTGAGGTGTATGCTATTGAAATCGCCTCTCTAATCCACCTAGCTAGTGTGTTTTTTGACACTCTACAACCTTTCCTAGGGCCTTGATGGGAGACAAACTTTATCATTATTCATTATCATTCATTATTCATTATCATTATTCATTATCATTATTATGGGAGACAGGCATTATCTTTTCTCCAGGGATCGGTAACTGCCAGATATTCTATGAGGCATCTCCTAACATCTAGGGTGTGTAGTTTCTCTTCCTTCTCATTAGCTGGATTAGGGAGGAAGGATGGAAGGACTATTTCCTGTGTCCTGTGAAAGCTAGAAACTACCTTAGGTAAGTACGCCGGATCAGGTCTGAGTATTACCCTATCATCCGTAAACTGTATATAAGGAGGACGCCTAGATAATGTCTGGATGTCGCTTACTCTACGAGCTGAGGTTAGAGCTACCAGGAAGGCTACTTTAAGGGACAGGTTTTTTATGGAAGCTGATGAAATAGGTTCGAATGGAGCCTCTGTCATAGCCGTGAGGACTAGGTTTAAGTCCCACGGCATGAACCTATCTTTCACTATTGGCATGGATCTACCTGCTGCCTTAATGAATCTACTGATCCAGTAATTACCCGCGATGTTGCAGCTAAAGAGGGCCCCCAAGGCTGATACCTGTACTTTAAGGGTACTAGTGGAAAGCCCCATATCCAGACCTTTCTGAAGAAACTCTAAGATCTGGTTTATAGGTGCTGAACCCCCAGCGACTATTCCGGAGTTCTGAAGGAATTTCTTCCAAATCCTGACATAGATTTTGGTAGTGATGATTTTCCTACTTTTAAGTAGGGTGTTAATCAGGTCTGGGGAGAAGCCTTTTTCTCTTACAAATGTCCGTTCAAACTCCACGCCGTCAGATGTAGGCCAGCCACCTGAGGATGGAAGAATGGGCCCTGGGATAGGAGATCCAGGATGTCCGGAAGGACCCAAGGCTCGGACACAGACATGGTCCTGAGGCATGAGAACCATGTCCTCCTGGGCCAAAATGGAGCGATAACTATAACCCTTGCTCTGTCCCTCCTGATTTTCCTCATCACCAGGGGTAGTAGTGATAGGGGAGGGAAGGCGTATGCTAGCCTGAAGTCCCACTTTATCAGAAAGGCATCTACCGCCAGGGGGTTCTCTCCGGGATTTAGGGAGCAGAACTGTCTTAATTTTCTGTTTTCCATGGTAGCGAAGAGATCTATCTCTGGTTGTCCCCATTTTTGTACAATCAGGTCGAAGATGGAAGTTTTTAGGGACCATTCTCCTTGCCTTAGTAGATTGCGGCTTAAGAAATCTGCTGTGATATTTTCTTTCCCTTTTATATGTAGAGCTGTTAAAGATAAAAAGTTCTGCTCTGCTAGCTGGAACAACCATTCTGCCACATTCATCAGGGGTTTGGAACAAGTCCCGCCTTGGTGGTTGATATAAGCCACGGTGACCTGATTGTCGGAGAGCATTCGCACATGATGGCCCTGTAGATACACAAGTAGTCTCTTAGCTGCCTGTTCTACTGCTGTCAACTCTTTCAGGTTAGATGACATCTCTATCTGATGATGCTCCCGTAGGCCATGGACCAGAATCTCACCCATATGAGCCCCCCAACCGGAAGGGCTAGCATCCGTGGTGATTATGCGGGATATGTCATACTCCCAGGGAACCCCTCTGGATAGAATATCCTTGTCTAGCCACCACTCTAGGGACTCCCTTGTGTTCCGGGACAAGGTTAGCTGGCCCTCTAAGTAACCCCCAAGGATTCTTTGATGTACTAAAACCTCGCCCTGTAGTGTTTTTGAATGGAACTGGGCCCACTGGACCGCCGGGATACAGGATGAAAGAGAACCCAGAAGGGACATGGCTCTCCTGAGGGACATGGTAGGGTTATTGGAAGCGTTCAGGACCTGATAGTGTAGGCGAACAAGCTTCTCCGGAGGCAGACGGCATTCCTGTTTCTCAGAATCTAGGATCAAGCCCAAGAATTGTTGGACTCTCACCGGTTGTAACCAAGATTTTTTAATGTTAAGCAGCCAACCTAACCGCTCTAAGGCAGACATTGCTCTTTGTAGCTGTTCCATACAATGTTTCCCTACAATCAGGAAATCATCTAAGTAGGGAACTACTAGAATGTCTGATTCACGTAGATGGGCCATAACTTCCGCTACCACTTTAGTAAATACTCGGGGAGCGACTGCCACCCCAAAGGGGAGGGCCGCATATTGGAAATGTTGAACTGACCCATCTAACTGAACCGCCACTCTGAGGAAACGCTGATGAGCTGCATGAATGGGTATATCGTAGTAGGCATCTTTTAAATCTAACACTACCATAAAGCAATTTTTAAACAGCAATTTTATTGATGAATTAATTGTCTCCATTTTTGAACGGGCGTATGACCAGGAATTCGTTGAGGGACTTAAGATTTATTATAGTCCTAAAGGAGCTGTCTGGCTTGCAGACCAGGAACAGAGGGGAGTAGAAACCTTTCCCCCTTTCTCCTTCTGGAACCATAGTTAGGACCTTCTTGCGGCAAAGATCATGAACCTTGGCCTCCAGGGCAGCTTGTTCTGATATGGAAGTCCTGAGCGGGGTGACCTTAAATCGATCTTGGGGAATCCGGGTGAATTCTAGTCATAGACCCGCAGCGATCACCCCCAGTATCCAGCTACTACTAGAAATCATAGACCAGGCTGGGTAGAAGGCAGCTAGTCATTGGGGCGGCTTTTTAGTGTCACGGGCTAGACCTTCCTGGCGCCCCCCACCTCCGAACATGAAACCTGTACCTCTCCTCTTGTCATCCCATCTGCCCTGGTCCCTGGACGGACTTCTACGGAAATATCCTTTCCTAGTAAAGGGACGTCTATAAGAAGGGTTCGGCAGACTGGGGAACTTCTTTTTATCATCCCCGGCTCTCTCTAAAAGTTCATCCAAAACGGGGCCAAACAGATATTCCCTCTCACACGGAATGGAACAGAGTCGTGATCTGGCCTGGATATCTCCTGGCCAGCATTTTAACCAGAGAGCCCTTCGTGCTGCGCTAGATAAACCCGCGGTCTTAGCCGCCATTCTCGCAGAGTCTGCTGAGGCATCAGCCAAAAAAGCAGCAGCACTTTGGATGATTGGTAGAGTTTTTCGAATGGATGCTCTTGAGGCTCCGTCTTTCAGTTGGGAATCCAGTTGATCTAGCCAGACCATCATGGATCTGGCCGTACATGTGGCAGCTATCGCTGGTCTTAGAGCGCCTGCTGACATCTCCCATGTTCCCTTTAGAAAGGAATCCGCTTTTTTATCCAGCGGGTCTTTTAAGGAGGCCATGTCATCGAATGGTATGGAGAATTTTTTGGAGGCTTTGGCTACTGCCGCGTCCAGCTTAGGGGCCTTATCCCATCTGTTTACCACTGGGTCATCAAACGGGTACCTCCGCTTGAAGGCAGGTGGCAAGGAGCCCCTTTTTTCAGGTCTTTTCCATTCCCTATCTATCAGGCTCTGGACTTTGTCATTTAATGGAAAGGCCCTGCGCTTTCTGGGATCTAGACCCCTGAACATCATGTCCTGTGCTGAAAGTTCTGGTTTTGCGTCTGCTACCCCCATGGTGGACCTTATTGCTTTAACCAGCCTATCCATTTGGTCTAAGGGGAAGCAGAATCGGCTCGAGTCTTCCTCTGAAGAAGACGAAGTGGAGGCCGGGGAATCTGAGGAGTCATCGATCCTAGGGGCGGCCGAGGACTCCGAACCTGAGGGACTAAATTCTCTTCCCTTAGAAGAATCCCTTTTAGATAGGGCCTTCATCTCCGACCTGATTACCTCCCTCAGGCTTGTGGTGAAGTCCGGCGTTTCCTCCGCTACCTGTATGGACGGGGGAGAGTGTAAGGGCCTGTCAATCTACCCCTGGGCCCCCATCCCTTTCCAACCCCTACCGTTTGTCGCACGCATGGCTGACACAACTTTTTAGGGTGGCCGTCTGGCAAGGGGCAACTACAGAGGGCACATTCCCTGTGCTTCTGTTTTCCCGTAGCTTTCCTCCCCTGCGAAAAAAACATAAGGGAACACTGCATCAGGGTACATTCACGGAGATCTCTTACCCATGCAGATGAGGCAGGTACCGGATCACGGAGGGAGGCAGGAGGATCCTTTATTCTGGAGGAACTTCTGTGGCTCTGTTCGCTTGGACATTTCTGTTTCTTCTGCTGGCCACTCGCATGAGGCTTTACTGTGGCCTGTTTCTGTGGGCGCTCCTGCACCTCGTCCTGCTGCTCTATGGGGGCTTCTGTCGTATCCATTGCTGGGCCTTCAGAAGCACCCCAGCAGCGTCACCTCCTGCCTTTTAAGGCCTCCCAGAGTCCGGGTCAGCAGGGTTCTGGCGTGGCAACTCCCCCCCGGGACCCCCCCCGCGACCTCCACCCGCATGTACCGGCCACCCCCCTCCCGCCCCGGGCACCACCCCGGATCGCCGTGCACACGCGGCGCACACTGGAAAGCCGGCCGGCACCCGACTTCCGGTTTCGGCGTTCCCGGCCCCGCCCCTTCCGCCGCGTCACTTCCGCCACTCATCTGAGACCGCGGGAGCGCGCGGACGGAGACGGCACGGCGCCCTCAGCTCCGGTATGCCCGCAGCCCCACGCGCGCTGACCTGCGCCCGCCGACCGGGCGCAACCGCCGCCCGGACAGGAGAGGGAGACCGGACCCCGGAGGGAACGCACCAGGAGGGGCCCGGGGCATACATACCTTCTGGTGCCAGCACTCTGGAGGCGGCTGTCCACCGGACCCTCTGCTCCACCTGCTCCAACCACTGCCGTGGCGACCTACCCGGCCCCACCGTGGCGCTTCCAGGGACCCGAGCATGACCGAGGTAGGAGATCCCCCCGCTACCTGAGTCGGTCAGCCGGCCTGGGAATCCCTCGACGACTCCATGACGGACGATCTGAAGGAAGTCCCGTCCTCTAGGAACAGGAAACCAACTGATGCGTGGGAGAGGTGCCGCCTTTTTGTATCTGTAGGTTTCCTGTTCCTAAAGGGCGGATCCCCTCTCTCAGGTGGTGCTGTCATGGACGACCGAATAAAAAGTAAATTAATGTGTATGCAAAATGTAAATGCATATAAACACATGACCTTTACACAGAGAAGTCAAAAAACAAATATCCTGAAATATAAAAAGTAAAAGATAAATTGCAAAAATTGCATGGAGGTAGTTAATAATAATAAGGGTTTAAACATAATTTTGATCTAAAGAATGTACAAGCCATCCTGCCACGTCAAGGCAACCCTTGTGGGACAGTCCTAACTCTTGTATTTAAAACACTTGTCAAGTGACATAAGTGTGAACAAGGACCGAGGGATTGAACCACCAGTAAAAGCATAGGCCAGACAGGATGGATTTCCCAACTCAGAAACAGGGCGGTCACACCCTTGTCACTTGACAAGTGGAAAGGTTTTAAATACAAGAGTTAGGACTGTCCCACAAGGGCTGCTTTGACGTGGCGGAATGGCTTGTACATTCTTTTGATCAAAATTATGTTTACTAAATACCCTTGTTATTATCACTACCTCCATGCAATTTTTGCAATTTATATTTTATTTTTTTATTTTAGGATTTTTGGTTTTGGTTTTCTATGCAATGTGTAGGAGCATGTTCACACACTGGCCATTAAACAGACAAAGACTAAGAAAAACAAAATGAATACATACCCTGCTGTAAGCAAATAAGTAAAAGCAACACTGTATATAAATAACATCAGTTACTCCATAAACAGTGAAGGAAGGTTTTGTTTTTGTGCTATCGCTTTTTCCTCGCCATCTTTCAAGAGCTATAACTTTTTTATTTTTCCGTCGACATACAAGTGAGAGGGCTTGTTTTTTTTTTCGCAGTATGAGTTTTGAATGGCTTCATTCACTTTGCCATACAATGTACTGAAACAAGGGGGAAAAAATTCCAAAATGGTGATGACAGTGAACAAAAATGCAATTCTGCCTTTGTTTTTTGGGTTTTGTTTTTATGGCGTTGATTGTGGAGAAAAATGATCTGAAAATAGAATAACACCAGTAATTCGATTTCTAAGACCCTTCACGACAGCACCACAGGAGGTTGCCTCCTCATCCTCATTAGGGACAGGAACCCGGACATTACTTACCGGTAATGGGATTTTACAGAGTCCACGACAGCACCCTACTGAGAGAGAGGGGATCCGCCCTCCAGGACAGGGAACCGACAGGTTCAAAGGAGGCAGACCTCCTCAGTTGTGTTTCAGAGTATGGGCTCATGCACACATTGAGTATTTGTTGAGTTTTTTACCCCAATATTTGTAAGCCACAACCAGGAGTGAAACTGTCAGAGGAAAAACATAAACATTTGCACCCCTTCTGCATTTATCACTCACTCCTGGTTTTGGCTTACAAATACTGGGGTAAAAAACTCACTAAATACTGGATGTGTGCATGTGACCTATGAGAGGAACCGCCAACCGGACTAGTATACAATAATCACTATATTTACATTATAAAATACCATCACCTTTAAAGATTGAACATTTTTACAACACACTTTCCCTCAGAGTGCAGGAAACCAAGTGAATAATTACGGGGGGGGGGGGGGGGAGGGTTGAATTTGCGGGTGCTGTCGTGGACTCCGTAAAATCCCACTACCGGTAAGTAATAATGTCCAGTTTTCCTTTCGCCATGACAGCACCCTACTGAGAGACTTTTCAGAGACTGTCACCTGGGAGGGACCCCAGCATTAAGAACTGATTTCCCAAAGTCTAGACCAGCGGTGGATGACAGATCAAGACGGTAGTGTTTGTAAAAGGTAGAAGGTAATGACCATGTTGCTGCCTTACAAATCAAATCAATGGAGACGTCCGCCTTTTCAGCCCAGGAGGATACAAGAGCCCTCGCAGAATGGGCTCTCACTTCCTTCGGTGGGGTTTCACCTTTGGCTGAATAAGCTTGGCAGATTGCGTCTTTTATCCACTGGGCAATAGTGCTTTTTGTGACACCCAACCCCTTCTTCCGACCCTGAAAGGAGACAAACAAAGCCCTACTCTGCCACCAAGACTGAGTCCTCTCTAAGTCCTCTAGCATGGCTCTTCTGACTTCTAGAGTATGGCACCTTCGTTTCTCTGCTGTAGCAGGGTTATCAAAGAAGGATGGTAAATAAATCTCTTGGCTCCTATGAAACCTATAAGCGACTTTTGGTAAATAAGCCGGATCCGGTTTCAGAACTATCTTATCCTGATAAATCATCAAAAAAGGAGTATCTACTGATAGGGCCTGAATGTCACTGCCTCGTCTTCCAGAAGTTAAGGCTACTAACAAAGCTATTTTGAGGGTTAGAACCTTAATAGGGGCAGAATCTAAGGGTTCGAAGGGGGGACCTGTTAATGCGTCCAGCACAAGGTTTAAATCCCACAGAGGTAATCTAGCAATATGCACTGGGTTACTGCATTTGCAGGCTTTTATGAATCTATTGACCCACCTGTCCCTTGCTACATTATAGTTATGCAGTGCGCCCAGATCAGAGACCTGAACTTTAAGGGTATAAACAGACAATCCCAATTCTTGGCCTTTCTGCAAAAATTCCAGAATTGTGCAATTCTGATGCTTGTAGTGACGCAAACCTCCTGACCTGCCTGTTGCTCCTTGTGGCGAAAAGGTCTATATCCGGGAGGCCCCATAACCGTACGATCTGTCTGAAAATCTGTCGGTCTAGGGACCATTCCCCCTGGCGTAGGGAGTGTCAACTGAGATAGTCTGCCTGAATATTGTGTTCCCCTCGGATGTGAAGGGCCGAAAGGGAGAGGAGATGATTCTCGGCCAAGGTGAGTATGTTGTCTGCGGTGGACACTAGTGATTGTGACCATGTCCCCCCGACGAAACAAATAGGCCAGCATCGTAGTGTTGTCTGTGTGTATCCGTATGTGGGTGTCCCACAGAATCGGTAGAAACTCGAGAAGCGCATACTTCACCTCCCTTAATTCCTTCAGGTTTGAGGAACCCTGCACCTCCCTGGTCATCCATTTCCCTTGGGCTAGTCTGTCTCCCACGTGAGCTCCCCACTCAGAGGGACTGGCATCTGTCATGACTATACTGTCGGGTTTATTTCCCAGGCACCCTTTTAGACAGATATAGCAGGTCTACCCACAAGGATAGTTTGCCCACAGTGGCGACTGACAACCGCATTCTTCCATCAAGGTGGCCCCGCAACCTCTTTTCTGCTTCGAGCACCTTGTTCTGTAGAGCTCTGGTGTGAAACTGGGTCCACTGCACAGCCGGCATACAAGATGTCAGAACCCAGCAGGGACATTGCATCTCTCAAAGATAGATCTGGATTGTCTATTATCTTCCTGACTTTGTGCATGATGTTTAGCCTTTTATTCTCTGTAAGAAGGCAAAGTTGAGCTACCAAATCCAAGAGGAGGCCGAGGAACCTTTGAAGGATCAAGGGAACTAGTCTTGATTTTTTCAGATTGATTATCCAACCCAGACCCTGTAGGGACGATATTATATGGCTCAGCCAGGTACTGCACTTGATGGCCGACCTCCCTACTGTAAGGAAATCATCCAGGTATGGAATAACCAGGGTATCTTGTTCCCTCAAATGGGCCATCACCTCTGCCATCACCTTGGTGAACACATGTGGTGCCATGGATACACCAAACGGCATAGCGGTGAACTGAAAGTGTCTAACCTGATCGCCCAGCCATACCGCCACTCTGAGGTATTGTTGGTGGTCCTGGTATATAGGCAGGTGATAATAGGCGTCCTTTAGGTCCAGGACCGACATGAAGCACCTGGGAAACAGAAGTTTGGTTCCAGACTTTATGGACTCCATTTTAAAGGTATGAGATTGTAGGAATGAATTCAGCATCCGCAAATTAATAATGGTTCTGAAGGAACCATCAGGTTTGGAGACCAAGAACAGAGGAGAATAAACCCCCTCCCCTCTTGGTCCTTCAGAACCTCAATTAGGACCCGTTTATTCATTAACTGCAGAATTTGTAATTCCAGGGCCTGTTGCCGATCGGGGGAGTCCCTTAAGTTTGTTAATATGAAGGAGTCCGGAGGAATACTCCGGAATTCCAATTTTAGCCTGGATGACACTATACCGAGGATCCGGGTGTTGGATGTTATACGGACCCACTGTTTAGAGAAATATTTCAATCTACCGCCCACCGGGAGATCAGGGCTAGCGATATTTGAGCCTATATTTGGATGATGAGGCCCCACCAAAGTAGGCACCTTTCTGTTCCGGCTCTGCTGGCTCCCAGTCTCGGTTTCTGTATTTCCTCTGGAAAGATGACCGCTTTCTAAAGGTGTTCCCCGGCTGGGAATGGAACAGAATTTGGTCTTCGTGTGTGCATCCCCCTTTCAGCTCTTTAACCAGACGGCTCGGCAGACAGCATTGGACAGACCAGCAGACTTGGCGGTTAACCGCAATGAATCGAAGGAAACATCCGCCAGATAGGCTGCCCCGCCACAGATCTGTGGAAAGAGGTCCAATAACTTGTCCCTAGGTGTTCCGGATCGTATCTGGTCCTCCAGTTGCTCTAACCAGACCATCATCGATCTGGCGGTACAGGGGCTCGCAATAGCTGGTTTGAATGCCTCGGCTGACGACTCCCAGGCCCGCTTCAGAAACATTTCTGCCTTCCTATCGGACGGTTCTTTTAATAGACCTCCTTCTTCTAGGGGCAAAGCTGACCGCTTTGATGAAGAGGCTACTGCAGCATCGACTTTGGGGACTTTAACCCCTCTCTGACCTTAGATGTACTATTCCGTCCATGTGCCCTGGGACTTAATGCCCATGTCACGGACCGCTCCCGGCACATTAACCCCCGGCACACTGCGATCAAACATGATCGAAGGGTTCTGGGGGCATAGGGAAGCATCGCGCAGGGAAAGGGCTCCCTGCATGCTTCCCTGAGACCCTCAGAACAACACGATGTGATCGCGTTTTTCCGAGGGCCTCCTTCCTGCAGGTGAGTCATTCCGGGTCCTGCAGGGAGGTGGCTTCTCAGCCAATGTAAAAAAGTAAAAAGAAAAAGAAAAATTTACGTGTAAAAATAATTTTAAAAAAATTCCTAAATAAAGAAAGAAAATATTCTCCAATATATCAATTTCTTTATGTAAATAAAAACGAAACAATAAAAGTACACATATTTAGTATCGCCGCGTCCGTTATGACCCGCTCTATAAAACTGTCCTACTAGTTAACCCCTTTAGTGAACCCCTTAAAAAAAGCACAAAAAAAAACCAGTGCTTTATCATCATACCGCCGAACAAAAAGTGCAATAACACACGATCAAAAAGACGGATATAAATAAACATGGTACCTCTGAAAATGTCATCTTGTCCCACAAAAAAACGAGTCGCCATACAGCATCATCAGCGAAAAGATAAAAGTTATATCTCGCAGAATAAAGTGATGCAAACATTATTTTTTTTATATTAAATTGTTTTTATTGTATAAAAGCGCCAAAACATAAAAAAAGATATCATCGTGCTAACCCGAAGAATAAAACTGCTTTATCAATTTTACCACACGCAGAACAGTATAAACGCCCCCCCCCCCAAAAAAAAGGAATTCATGAATTGCTGGTTTTTGCTCATTCTGCATCCCAAAAATCGGAATAAAAAGTGATCAAAAAATGTCATGTGCCCAAAAATGGTACCAATTAAATCGTCAACTTGTTCTGCAAAAAATAAGACCTCACATGACTCTGTGGGCCAAAATATGCAAAAATTATAGCTCTCAAAATGTGGTGATGGAAAAACTATTTTTTGCAATAAAAAGCATCTTTTAGGGTGTGACAGCTGCCAAAGATAAAAACCCATGTGAAAAATGTTAGCTTTGGAAGGACGGAAGGGTCTAAGCGAAGGATTATTCTGTTCTTCAGTATTTTTATATAAGATTCCCTAATGGATAGGGCCTATATATCACCAACACTCCTTGCTGTTGTATTTGCTACCAATAGAGCCGCTTTCCAGGATAGATTGTCCATTTGGACTTGGTCCACAGGTTCAAAGGGCAGGAAAGTCAGACCTCTCAATACTATATTCAGGTTCCAAAATGAACTATATTGGACCACCTTGGATTAATTGTAAAGGCAGCTGTCATAAACCTCTTTATCCATCAATGGTCAAAGAAAGAACTCAGTGCCGACACCTGGACTTTCAGGGTACTAGGCCTTAGCCCTTTTGACAGGCCATCCTGTAGGAAGTCTAATATTCTGGCAATATCAGGATTAAATGGATTGATGGGGGTAGATCCATAACACGCAGAGAAGGTCTTCCATATTTTAGAATAGATGGCAATAGTGACCTGTTTCCTGCTTTTTGCAGGGTACTTATGACGGCATCCGAGAGACCTCTGGCTTTCAGAAGCCAGGCTGTCAAGCATAAGCTGTGGGGAGCCGGATGACAAATTGGACCTTAATGTAGGTCGTGGTCTGGAGGAAGGGTAAGAGGTTCCTCAGAGTTCAGAAGTTTCAGAGCCCCAAACCAGCTTTTCTTTGGCCACAGAGGGGCGATCAGAATGGTTTTCACCATGACTTTATGCAAATTTCTTGGTAATACCGGAATTTGGGGGGGGGGGGGTAACGCGTAGGTCAACCTGAGGTTCCAAGGGTGAGGGAAGGCATCTACCCTTGATTGGGTTTCATTTGGACCTATGGAGAAATAATAAATTGGAACACCTTTGCACTGAGGCTCCATTCCCCCGGATTTAGATCTCTCCTGCTCAGGAAGTCTGCCTGGATATTGTCGCATCCCTTTAGATGAAGGGCCATCAAGGATGGGAGATGATGTTCTGCCTAAATGAAAATTCATGCCGAGACTTGTTGTAGGATGTCAAATCTTGTGCTGTCCAGATGACGTAGGTGAATTATAGAATTTGCTGCTCTAAGGGCTTCCTCTGCATTCATTGCCACAGAACAGACAGGGTGTTGAATCCAAGGCATTCCCTTCTCCAGATTTTCCTGATCGAGCCACTAGATGAGGGATATTTTTACGTGGTGAGGAAGGGAAATTCTTGTGCTGAATGAGGCTTGAGTTTTGTCCCAGCGAGAGAGGATACATTTCTGCAGGACCCTCGTATGGGCTTGAACCCAGGGAACTGCCTGAATGCATGCTGTCACTGATCCCAGGACCGACATGGCAAATCTTATGGACACACACCTTCTTTTGGCTCTTTAGGATCAGGACTCTTGATCTTACATGCAACTGCTTGATTACTGGAAGTGAAGATCTTTGACTTTGAGAATCTAAGAGGATCCCTAAGAAGACCTTCTTGGTTGACTGGGTCAAATCAGATTTTGTTTACCCAGATTTTGTTGGATTTATGATCCAGCCTAAGGATATTAAAATATGTAGGACCGACTGGAGTTGATTTTTGAGACCAGGAACAGAGGGAGCCATGATGAGAAAATCGTCAAGGTAGGGAATGAGGCAGATGTGTTTCCTTCCTGATAAACCTACCTCAGCCATGATCTTTGTGAAGGTTTGGGGAGCCGAGGAGCGGTGTGTGTAATTTCCTATGAGCGCCCCATCCTGCCGGAGAAGCTCCGGGTCAGTAGTGACGTCTCACCGAAGAGACGGGAGATGGAGTATTCAGCAGAGGAGCTAGAGAGGCCCCCAGCAACTCTTCACCATCCAGCATTGCTTGTCAGCACAGGAGGATGCTGCGGTCTGGCTCCGGGGTGGGAGAAGTGCAGGTAGGAAGGTACAGAACGATCGACTCAGGCTGTCCGGAGAGACTGTTCACCCGCCCCAGATTCTCAGAAAGAAACCTCTTCATCCCTTAGGGGCAGGAAAAAACACTGAGGATAGAGGGAGGAGAGGGGCTACATCGTGTTTCCAGTCCCTATTTAGGATGTGGTGTTGTCATGGAGGGTATTAGAGAAAATGATTATCCAGGTCAGTTCGATATAGTGATACCAAACATGTATTTTTTAAGTGCTGAAAACGCTTTCCCGTGATAAATTTTGAAAAAGAATTTGCAACAGTAAGTTCTGAACACAGGAAACATTGGCGGCATATACGCATCACAGGAGGGGCTGGGGGCATGTAGGCATTACAGGACAGGCTGGAGCTACCGCCGCTGTCATCATCATTGGTTGGACTGGAGCGCACTGATTCCAAGGTATGTCAGAGTCTTCAATGCACGTGCCGCAGCATTCTGTACTGAATGCAGCACATGCTTGCAGTCTCAGGAGCAATCAAGGGGCTCACAGCATGCAAAACGCGTCCACCGGCCCAAACGCTGCAGTTCCGGGAGAATCTCCCGGGGGCTCCAGAAAAGGACACCACAGGCTGGAGGTTCCCTACCCTTCCTCTCTCTATAGGGACAGGAATACAATAGAAGTTAACCCCTTAACCCCCAAGGGTGGTTTGCACGTTCTTGACCGGGCCAATTTTTACAATTCTGACCACTGTCTCTTTATGAGGTAATAACTCTGAAACGCTTCCATGGATCCCGGTGAATCTGACACTGTTTTCTCGTGACATATTGTACTTCATGATAGTGGTAACATTTAATTCATGTAACTTGCGTTTATTTGTGAAAAAACAGAGATTTGGCGAAAATTTTGAAAATTTCGCAATTTTCCAACTTTGAATTTTTATGCCCTTAAATCACAGAGATACGGCACACAAAAAAGTTGACCAGCGATTTCTCATTTTTGCAACACCATTTTATTTTTACAGAGCACATCACATTTGAAGCCACTTTGAGGGGTCTATATAGATAGAAAATACCCAAAAGTGACACCATTCTAAAAACTGCACCCCTTAAGGTGCTCAAAACCACATTCAAGAAGTTTATTAATCCTTCAGGTACTTCACAGGAATTTTTTGAATATTTAAAAAAAATGAACATTTCACTTTTTTTCACAAAAAAATATTCAGGTTCAATTTTTTTTATTTTCCCAAGTGTAAAAGGAGAAATTGGACTGGAAAAGTTATTGTGAAATTTGTCCTGAGTACGCTGATACCTGATATGTGGGAGGGAACCACTGTTTCGGCGCATGACAGAGCTCAGAAGGGAAGGAGCGCCATTTGACTTTTTCAATGCAAAATTGGCTGGAATTCAGATAGGATGCCATGTCACGTTTGGAGAGCCCCTGATGTACCTAAACAGTGGAAACCCCCCACAAGTGACCCCATTTTGGAAACTAGACCCCCCAAGGAACTTATCTAGATATGTGGTGAGAACTTTGAACCCACAAGGGCTTCACAGAAGTTTATAACGTACAGCAGTACAATTAAAAAATCATATTTTTTCCAAAAAAATGATCTTTTCACCCCCAATTTTTATTTTCCCAAGGGTAACAGGACCCCAAAAGTTATTGTGCAATTTGTCTTGAGTACACTGATACCCCATATGTGGGTGTAAACGACTATTTGGGCGCATGGCAGAACTCGGAAGGGAAGCAGCGCCATTTGACTTTTTTCGCTGGAATTGAGATCGGACACCTTGTCGCGTTTGGAAAGCCCCTGATGTACCTAAACAGTGGAAACTCCCCACAAGTGACCTCATTTTGGAAACTAGACCCCCCAAAGAACTTATCTAGATACGTGGTGAGAACTTTGAACCCACAAGGGCTTCACAGAAGATTATAACGTACAGCGGTACAATTTAAAAATCATTTTTTCCAAAAAAATGATCTTTTCACCCTCAATTCTTACTTTTCCAAGGATAACAGGACCCTTAAAGTTATTGTGCAATTTGTCCCGAGTACGCTGACACCTCATATGTGGGTGTAAACGACTATTAGGGCGCATGGCAGAGCTCGGAAGGGAAGCAGCGCTATTTGACGTTTTTGGCTGGAATTGAGATCGGACACCATGTCGTGTTTGGAAAGCCCATGATGTAGCAAAACAGTGGAATCCCCCCACAAGTGACCCCATTTTGGAAACTAGACCCCCTAAGGAACTTATCTAGTTGTGTGGTGAGCACTTTGAACCCCCAAGGGCTTCACAGAAGTTTATAACGCCGGGCGTGAAAATAAAAAAATCGTATTTTTTCCACAAACATGATCATTTAGTCCCCAATTTTTTTTATTTTCCCAAGGGTACCAGGAGAAAATGGACCCCAAAAGTTGTTGACCAGTTTGTCCTGAGTACACTGATACCCCATATGTGTGAGAAAACTACTGTATAGGCACACGTCGGGGCTCGGAAGGGAAGTAGTGATGTTTTGGAATGCAGACTTTGATGGAATGGTCTGCAGGTGTCATGTTGCTTTTAGAGAGCCCTGATGTACCTAAACGGTGGAAACCCCCCACAAATGACACCATTTTGGAAAATAGACCCCCTAAGGAACTTATCTAGATGTGTGGTGAGCACTTTGAACCCCCAAGGGCTTCACACAAGTTTATAATGCCCGGGCGTGAAAATAAAAAAATCGTAGTTTTCCACAAACATGATCATTTAGTCCCCAATTTTTTTATTTTCCCAAGGGTACCAGGAGAAATTGGACCCCAAAACTTGTTGTCCAATTTGTCCTGAGTACGCTGATACCTCTTATGTGGGAGAAAACTACTGTATGGGCACACGTCGGGCTCGGAAGGGAAGTAGTGATGTAGTGATGTTTTGGAATGCAGACTTTGATGGAATGGTCTGCGGGTGTCATGTGCGTTTGGAGAGCCTCTGATGTGCCTAAACTATTGAAACTCCCCACAAGTGACCCCATTTTGGAAACTAGACCCCCCACGGAACTTATCTAGATGTGTGGTGAGCACTATGAACCCCCAAGTGCTTCACAGAAGTTTATAACGCCCATGCGTGAAAATAATAAAATCATATTTTTTTTCCACAAAAATGATATTTTTGCCCCCAATTTTTTATTTTCCAAAGGGCAACAGGAGAAATAGGACCCCAAAAGTTGTTTTGCAATTTGTCCTGAGTAGGCTGATACCCCATATGTGGGGGTAAAACACTGTTTGGGCACATGGCAGAGCTTGGAAGGGAAGGAGCACCATGTGACTTTTTCAACGCAGAATTGGCTGGAATTGAGATCAGACGCCATGTTGCGTTTGAAGAGCACCTGATATGCCCAAACAGTGGAAACCCCCCAATTCTAACTCCAACCCTAACCCCAACACACCCCTAACCCTAATCTCAGCCCTAGCCCTAACCCTAGCCCTAACCCTAATGGGAAAATTGAAATAAATACATTTTTTTAATTATATTATTTTTCCCTAACTAAGGGGGTGATAACGGGGAGTTTGATTTACTATTTATGGCGGTTTTTATATTTGGCAGCTGTCACACGCTAAAAGACGCTTTTTATTGTAAAAATAGTTTTTGCATTGCCACATATTGAGAGCTCTAATTTTTCCATATTTTGACCCACCGAGTCATCTGAGGACTTATTTTTTGCGGGACGAGTTGACGCTTTTATTGGTTTCATTTTCGGGCGCGTGACTTTTTTGATCGCTTTTTATTCCGATTTTTGGGACGCAGAATGAACAAAAACCAGCGTTTCATGAATTTCTTTTGGGGGGGTGCGTTTACACCGTTCCATGTGCGGCAAAATTGATAAGGCGGTGTTATTCTTCGGGTCAGTACGATTACAGCGATACCTCGTTTATGTCTTTTTTTATGTTTTGGCGCTTTTATGCAATAACAATTTTATATAAAAAAATAATTATTTTTGCATCGCTTTATTCTGCGAGCTATAGCTTCATTTTTTCTCTCGTGATGCTGCATGGCGGCTCGTTTTTTGCGGGACAAGATGACATTTTCAGTGGTACCATGGTAATTTATATGCGTCTTTTTGATCGCGCGTTATTGCACTTTTTGTTCGGCGTTATGATAAAACATTATTTTTTGCTTCGTTTTTCATTTTTATTTTTTAAGGGGTTCGCTAAAGGGGTTAACTAATGGGACAGTTTTACAAGGCTGGTCGTTACGGACGCGGCGATACCAAATATGTGTACTTTTATTGGTTTTTTTTATTTCCAAAAAATGAATTTATTAGGGAATATTTTTTTTTAATTTATTTAGCGATTTTTTAAAAATTATTTTTACACTTTTTTTTTATTTTTTTTACTTTATTGGGCTGTCCCAGGGGGGACATCACTGTCCTGTGACAGATCGCTGATCTGTCACATCACAGATCACTGTGACAGATCAGCAATCTGTCACAGACATTGAAGACTTCCTCTTGCCTGCACTTTGCAGGCACTGAGGAAGTCACCTCCCTGCAGGCCCCTGTCGCCATCTTGGATTCAGGGACCTGCAGGGAAGGAGACCCCCGCAGCAGCGCTGCACATTGCGCTGCTGTGGGGGGCTCAGGGAAGCACGGAGGGAGCCCCCTCCCTGCCGATGCTTCCCTTTAACCCCCGGTACACCGCGATCGTGTTTGATCTCGGTGTGCAAGGGGTTAACGTGTCGGAGGCGGTCCGTGACCGCCCCTGACACATTGTCACAGCTGACACCCGGCCACGATCAGCGGCGCTCACCACGTGGGCGCCGCTGATCGCTGTGACGTACTATCCTGTCCCTGGGAATTAAGTCCCAGGGCACATGGACGAGATCGTACGTCACATGGCAGTAAGGGGTTAAATAGCCAGTCTCACCACCACCACCCATGTTTTTTCCAAGGACCGTAACTTATTTAATGAAATTCCTTCAATATAGGCATGTCGATCTTCACACAGCAGAAAAGAAATTCAAGGCAGAGAATGTAAGGGTGCTGTCATAATGTACTCCTAGGAATACAATTACTGGTAGAACTAATTCCCCTTTTCCAGGAATTCCCTCCTGACAGCACACCAGCAATACCAAATAAAACTATTCAGGAGGTAACTTCAAATGCAGCGTGCCGAAACGTGCATTGGGGAGGGCGCCATCCAGGAGACTGAGATTGTATCACCTTTGTGAGTGTTATCTCACTTTATTTACACTTTGAAGTTTATTCTCGGTCTTTTGACTTATTTGCCCATACGGACTCCTATTGGTGTCCTTTGCACTTGCATTTTACTTTTTGTGCATACTTGTGTTTTTTTTATATATATAACTTGTTATAACTACAGTACAGACCAAAAGTTTGGACACACCTCATTCAAAGAGATTTCTTTAATTTCATGACTATGAAAATTGTAGATTCACTCTGAAGGCATCAAAACTATGAATTCACACATGTGGAATTATATAATTAACAGAAAAAAAGTGTGAAACACCTGAAAATATATCTTCTATTCTAGGTTCTTCAAAGTAGCCACCTTTTGCTTTGATTACTGCTTTGCACACTCTTGGCATTCTCTTGATGAGCTTCAAGAGGTAGTCACCGAAAATGGTCTTCCAACAGTCTTGAAGGAGTTCCCAGAGATGCTTAGCACTTGTTGGCCCTTTTGCCTTCACTCTGCGGTCCAGCTCACCCCAAACCATCTCGATTGGGTTCAGGTCTGGTCACTGTGGAGGCCAGGTCATCTGGCGTAGCACCCCATCACTTTCCTTCTTGGTCAAATAGCCCTTACATACACAGCCTGGAGGTGTGTTTGGGGTCATTGTTCTGTTGATGGTCCAACTAAACGCAAACCGGATGGAATAGCATGCCGCTGCAAGATGCTGTGGTAGCCATGCTGGTTCAGTATGCCTTCAATTTTGAATAAATCCCCAACAGTGTCACCAGCAAAGCACCCCCACACCATCACACCTCCTCCATGCTTCACGGTGGGAACCAGGCATGTAGAGTCCATCTGTTCACCTTTTCTGTGTCGCACAAAGACACGGTGGTTGGAACCAAAGATCTCAGATCTGGACTCATCAG
The DNA here is from genome assembly GCF_039654945.1 of Dendrobates tinctorius. Classification (NCBI taxonomy): domain Eukaryota; kingdom Metazoa; phylum Chordata; class Amphibia; order Anura; family Dendrobatidae; genus Dendrobates; species Dendrobates tinctorius. The sequence goes on from NW_027361711.1 coordinate 32,272,216, forward strand.
ACCAAAGCACAGATTTCCACTGGTCTAATGTCCATTCCTTGTGTTCTTTAGCCCAAACAAGTCTCTTCTGCTTGTTGCCTGTCCTTAGCAGTGGTTTCCTAGCAGCTATTTTACCATGAAGGCCTGCTGCACAAAGTCTCCTCTTAACAGTTGTTGTAGAGATGTGTTTGCTGCTAGAACTCTGTCTGTGTGGCATTGACCTGGTCTCTAATCTGAGCTGTTGTTAACCTGCGATTTCTGAGGCTGGTGACTAGGATGAACTTATCCTCTGCAGCAGAGGTGACTCTTGGTCTTCCTTTCCTGCGGCGATCCTCATGTGAGCCAGTTTCTTTGTAGCGCTTGATGGTTTTTGCCACTGCACTTGGGGACACTTTCAAAGTTTTCCCAATTTTTCAGACTGACTGACCTTCATTTCTTAAAGTAATGATGGCCACTCGTTTTTCTTTACTTAGAATTTGTATTATGGCAAGAAAAAAGCAGCTAACAGTCTATTCAGTAGGACTATCAGCTGTGAATCCATCAGACTTCTGCACAACACAACTGGTGGTCCCAACCTCATTTATAAGGCAAAAAATCCCACTTATTAAACCTGACAGGGCACACCTGTGAAGTGAAAACCATATCTGGTGACTACCTCTTGAAGCTCATCAAGAGAATGCCAAGAGTGTGCAAACCAGTAATCAAAGCAAAAGGTGGCTACTTTGAAGAACCTAGAATATGACATACAGTATTTTCAGTTTTTTCACACTTTTTTGTTAATTAAATAAATCCACATGTGTTAATTAATAGTTTTGATGCCTTCAGAGTGAATCTACAATTTTCATAGTCATGAAAATAAAGAAAACTCTCTGAATGAGGTGTGTCCAAACTTTTGGTCTGTACTGTATATACAGTGGGGCAAAAAAGTATTTAGTCAGTCAGCAATAGTGCAAGTTCCACCACTTAAAAAGATGAGAGGCGTCTGTAATTTACATCATAGGTAGACCTCAACTATGGGAGACAAACTGAGAAAAAAAAATCCAGAAAATCACATTGTCTGTTTTTTTTTCATTTTATTTGCATATTATGGTGGAAAATAAGTATTTGGTCAGAAACAAGCAATCAAGATTTCTGGCTCTCACAGACCTGTAACTTCTTCTTTAAGAGTCTCCTCTTTCCTCCACTCATTACCTGTAGTAATGGCACCTGTTTAAACTTGTTATCAGTATAAAAAGACACCTGTGCACACCCTCAAACAGTCTGACTCCAAACTCCACTATGGTGAAGACCAAAGAGCTGTCAAAGGACACCAGAAACAAAATTGTAGCCCTGCACCAGGCTGGGAAGACTGAATCTGCAATAGCCAACCAGCTTGGAGTGAAGAAATCAACTGTGGGAGCAATAATTAGAAAATGGAAGACATACAAGACCACTGATAATCTCCCTCGATCTGGTGCTCCACGCAAAATCCCACCCCATGGGGTCAGAATGATCACAAGAACGGTGAGCAAAAATCCCAGAACCACGCGGGGGGACCTAGTGAATGAACTGCAGAGAGCTGGGACCAATGTAACAAGGCCTACCATAAGTAACACACTACGCCACCATGGACTCAGATCCTGCAGTGCCAGACGTGTCCCACTGCTTAAGCCTGTACATGTCCGGGCCTGTCTGAAGTTTGCTAGAGAGCATTTGGATGATCCAGAGGAGTTTTGGGAGAATGTCCTATGGTCTGATGAAACCAAACTGGAACTGTTTGGTAGAAACACAACTTGTCGTGTTTGGAGGAAAAAGAATACTGAGTTGCATCCATCAAACACCATACCTACTGTAAAGCATGGTGGTGGAAACATCATGCTTTGGGGCTGTTTCTCTACAAAGGGGCCAGGACGACTGATCCGGGTACATGAAAGAATGAATGGGGCCATGTATCGTGAGATTTTGAGTGCAAACCTCCTTCCATCAGCAAGGGCATTGAAGATGAAACGTGGCTGGGTCTTTCAACATGACAATGATCCAAAGCACACCGCCAGGGCAACGAAGGAGTGGCTTCGTAAGAAGCATTTCAAGGTCCTGGAGTGGCCTAGCCAGTCTCCAGATCTCAACCCTATAGAAAACCTTTGGAGGGAGTTGAAAGTCCGTGTTGCCAAGCGAAAAGCCAAAAACATCACTGCTCTAGAGAAGATCTGCATGGAGGAATGGGCCAACATACCAACAACAGTGTGTGGCAACCTTGTGAAGACTTACAGAAAACGTTTGACCTCTGTCATTGCCAACAAAGGATATATCACAAAGTATTGAGATGAAATTTTGTTTCTGACCAAATACTTATTTTCCACCATAATATGCAAATAAAATGAAAAAAAAAAACAGACAATGTGATTTTCTGGATTTTTTTTTCTCAGTTTGTCTCCCATAGTTGAGGTTTACCTATGATGTAAATTACAGACGCCTCTCATCTTTTTAAGTGGTGGAACTTGCACTATTGCTGACTGACTAAATACTTTTTTTCCCCACTGTATTTTATTCACACACTCATTTTTACTTATGATTTATTTTGGAGTCTTTATACACTACAGTTCAAAAGTTTGGGGTCATCCAGACAATTGTGTTTTCCATGAAAACTCATACTTTTATCAAATGAGTTGTGAAATGAATTTAAAATCTAGTCCAGACATTGACAAGGTTCGAAAAAAAGATTTTTATTTGAAATACCGTAATAATTTTCTCCTTCAAACTTTGCTTTCGTCAAAGAATGCTTCCTTTGCAGCAATTACAGCATTGCAGACTTTTGGCATTCTAGCAGTTAATTTGTTGAGGTAATCTGGAGAAATTTCACCTCATGCTTCCAGAAGCCCCTCCCACAAGTTGGTTTGGCTTGATGGGCACTTTTTGCGTACCTTACGGTCAAGCTACTCCCACAACAGCTCAATGGGGTTGAGATCTGTTGACTACGCTGGCCACTTCATTACAGATAGAATACCAGCTGCCTGCTTCTTCCTTAAATAGTTCTTGCATAATTTGGAGGTGTGCTTTGGGTCATTGTCCTATTGTAGGATGAAATTGGCTCCAATCAAGCGCTGTCCACAGAGTAGGGCATGGCGTTGCAAATTGGAGTGATAGCCTTCCTTATTCAAAATCCCTTTTACCGTGTAGAAATCTCCCACTTTACCAGCACCAAACCAACCCCAGACCATCACATTACCTCTACCATGCTTGACAGATGGCGTCAGGCACTCTTCCAGCATCTTTTCAGTTGTTCTTTGTCTCACAAATGTTCTTCTGTGTGATCCAAACACCTCAAACTTGGATTTGTCTGTCCATAACACTTTTTACCAATCTTCCTCTGGCCAATGTCTGTGTTCTTTTGCCCATATTAATCTTTTCCTTTTATTAGCCAGTCTCAGATATGACTTTTTCTTTGCCACTCTGCCCTGAAGGCCAGCATCCCAGAGTCACCTCTTCACTGTAGACGTTAACTCTGGCGTTTTGCGTGTACTATTTAATGAAGCTGCCAGTTTAGGACCTGTGAGGCTTCAATTTCTCAAACTACTGACTCTAAAAGTATTTGTCTTGTTGCTCAGTTGTGCAGCGGGGCCTCCCACTTCTCTTTCTACTCTGGTTAGAGCCTGTTTGTGCTTTCCTCTGAAGATGTAGTACACACCGTTGTAGGAAATCTTCAGTCAAGAATAGACTGTTGAGTTTCACATGAAAGTTCTTTTTTTCTGGCCATTTTGAGAGTGTAATGGAACCAACAAATGTAATGCTCCAGATTCTCAACTAGCACAAAGGAAGGTCAGGTTTATAGCTTCTCTAATCAGCCAAACTGTTTTCAGCTGTGCTAACATACTTGCACAATGGCTTTCAAGGGTATTCTAACCATCCATTAGCCTTCTTACACAGTTAGCAAACACAAAGTACCATAAGAACACTGGAGTGATGGTTGTTGGAAATGGGCCTCTATACACCTATGAACATATTGCATTACAAACCAGACGTTTGTAGCTAAAATAGTCATTTCCACATTAGCAATGTATAGAGTGTATTTCTGAAACATTTAATGTTAGCTTCATTGGAAAAAAACTGTGCTTTTCTTTCAAAAATAAGGAAATTTCTAAGTGACCCAAAACTTTTGAACGGTAGTGTATATTAGAGTGTCCTGCACCTTTCTTTTAGTCCTTTTAGCAGGTTGGCAGGTACTTTTTTTACTTTGTTTCACTTGGAACACTATTGGTGAATTCCATGTGGACTGTTTTGTGCTCTGCTACCAGGCAATTATCCTTTGTTTTGTTCTTTACCAATTTTATAGGGGTAGGGAGTGCTGTGGCCTGGATTCTTATCCTAATTCAGTATAGAAAAACAGGGGAAGCACAATGAGGATCCTGCATCGACAATGAGATTTGTGTAGACACACTAACCATGCAGTCCTCCTCTCTGCCAGCTTCTTACATTGCTATCACATGCAGTGAGAGCCCCCAGAGACATAGGTAATCTTTATATTACCTGTCTGCAGTCTTCCACATTCCACCGTGGAACGCACGCCGCAAGGCAGATGCTGATGCAACCATGACGTTACCGGATGTGCACTTGTCCCTCATTCCACGCTTGTACCCAGAAGACGCTGAGCATCGCCGGCTTGTGTCGGAGTCGAAAGCCCCCCATCGGAGGGAAGTGTCTCTACCCAGGAGCTCGTCCGCTCAACTGGTCTCTGAGGCCGAGGGACCTCCCCTTCGGTGACTGTCTGCCACGGGCTTCTTGACAGGGGAAGGAGAAGCTGGGCCGCACGATCCCCGAGCCTTCCGGTAAGCACTGTGCTCTCTCCATGTGTGCCTCCATGCAGGGACAGGAAAAGCACTGAGGGAGGTGGGTGGGAGGGCCTTTTACCCTCTCCATGTTTCTTGTCCCTGTAAAGGATGAAAAGGACGACCCCTATGGTGCTGTCATAAGAGTAGTCCTGGGAAAATAAATGTTATTATACTCAGCTGTGGGGTGGTCCAGTCCTAGGGGTGTCGCTCTTCTTGATCCAGCACCTCCCATCTTCCTGTGACGCTGTCCTCCTTCTTGGTTTGTGTGGATGACACGTCCCTGCATCATCCACAGAAATCTCGGCATCGCTCTCCAGCGCCGACATACTTCTCTGCCTTGTTGAGCGCAGAGCAAAGTACTGAAGTGCACACGGGTCGCAAGAAGACGGGAGACGTAGGACCAAGAAGAGCGATACCCCTCGGACAAGACCGCCCAGCAGATGAGTAAAATAAAGTTATTTTTCTTCTCTCACAGGTCGGGTTGGGAGCTTATATACAGCATTATAGTTTGCTGTATATCAGGCCTGAAAGGTGGTGGTCGTAACTCATATTGGCCAAACCTGGCAACAGGTTCGCTTTAAAAATGCCATAACCTCTGCGACTAGTTTTGTAAAGATACAAGGGGTGGAGGACAGACCAAAAAAAGGAGGCACTGAAACTGTTGAAATACATTCTGATCTTTTACTGGAAACCTTAGACATCTTTGACAGGAAGGATGAATGCCCAGCTGGTATTAAGCATTTTTGCAGATCCAAAGAACACATTACCATATTTCTCACTATTAAGTGTACTGTCATCTTTATTGATTCTATTCTGAACTTTTGGTATCATTCAAAAGTTTCAGGTCTATAATTGTTAGATAATCTCCATCAGATTTTTTATGGAGAATATGCTTGAACAGTGCCACTGGTACCAATCTGTACTTTTGGAGACTGGATGACCGTTAACTGGTATTTCCTCAAGGGGACCTCGGTAATATCCCTCTAATATGGTACAAAGCTCCAATCTACTGATTTTGAGTGACTTCCTGCTACCCCTGGGGATAAAGAAAAAAAAATGTGTCTGCCCTTCACTTTCCTGGCGTCAATTTCTTCCCGTGCTAGGACTTGGATTAAATAAGGCCCTTTGCAGCGCCGGGGTCCCTGCATGGTTCCTCTGCCTCTTCCCATGAGAGATGCCAACATGCTCACCGCTACTGTCACAACTCCTGTCCCGGCTTCCAGGGTTTGCACATGTCATGCAGGGAATGTGCTTAAGGTGTGCGTGCTACCTGCTTCTGAAAGCATGCACACTCCAAAAAATGGTCCCAGCCTATAGGTGGGAGAGCATTAGGTATTTAACCCCTTTACCCCCAAGGGTGGTTAATGACCAGGCCAATGTTTACAATTCTGACCACTGTCCCTTTATGAGGTAGTAACTCTGGAACGCTTCCATGGATCCCGGTGATTATGACAATGTTTTCTTGTGACATATTGCACTTCATGTTAGTGGTAAAATTTCTTTGATATTGCATGAGTTTATTTGTGATAAAAAACTAAATTTGGTGAAAATTAAATCGCAGAGATGTTACACAAAAAACTTAAGTAACATTTCCCACATGTCTTCTTTACATCAGCACAATTTTGGAACCAATTTTTTTTTTTGTTAGGAAGTTATAAGGGTTAAAAGTTGACCTGCAGTTTTTTTAAATTTATTCCACACTTTTTTTTTTTTTTTTTAGGGACATCACATTTGAAGTCACTTTGAGGGGTCTATATGATAAGAAATACCCAAAAGTGACACAATTCTAAAAACTGCACCCCTCACGTTGCTCCAAACCACATTTAATAATAATAATAAATAATAATCTTTATTTATATAGCGCCAACATATTCCGCAGCGGTTTACAGTTTAACAGTTTCAAAACACAAGTCATAAGTAACAACGCTAACAATACAATAATTAAAGCAAAATAAGACGAAATAAGATGACCCTGCTCGTGAGAGCTTACAATCTACAATGAGGTGAGGGAGATACAGAGTACAGAGTACAGGGGTGTATATACAATGGTGTATTTACAATGAAGGTCCAGCCATCTTGCGGGAGTGAAGGATGGATGGAGATAGTGAATGGGCTACACACGCACACTTACACAGAGAATGACTTTGATTAGTGACTGTGATAGGCCGCTCTGAACAGGTGTGTTTTGAGGGAGCGCCTGAAACTATGCAAATTGTGGATAGTCCTGATTTCTTGGGGTAGAGCATTCCAGAGGATAGGAGCAGCACGGGGGAAGTCTTGGAGTCGGGAGTGGGAGGTACAGATTAGTGCAGAGGTTAGTCGAAAGTCGTTTGCAGAGCGCAGCGATCGGCTAGGCCGATAGACAGAAATGAGAGAAGAGATGTAAGGGGGTGCCACACTGTGGAGAGCTTTGTGGGTGAGAACAAGTACTTTGAATTGGATCCTATAATGAATGGGCAGCCAATGTAAGGACTGGCGAAGAGCGGACGCGTCTGAGTACCGATTACCCAGATGGACGGTCCTGGCCGCTGCATTAAGTATGGACTGGAGAGGGGATAGTCGAGTGACGGGGAGGCCAATTAATAGAGCGTTGCAGTAATCCAGGCGAGAGTGGATCAATGCAACAGTGAGGGTTTTTGTTGTTTCCATAGTGAGAAAAGGGCGGATTCTAGAGATGTTCTTTAGGTGTAAGCGGCAAGAGCGGGCAAGGGATTGTATATGGGATGTGAAGGAGAGATTGGTGTCAAACATAACACCCAGACAGCGCACCTGCTGCCGGGGAGTTATTGTGGTACCACCCACGGAGAGGGAAATGTCAGATTTAGGGAGGTTAGTAGACGGCGGGAGCAGAAAAAGTTCAGTTTTGGAGAGGTTGAGTTTCAGATAGAGAGCGGACATGATATTGGAGACTGCGGACAGACAGTCATTGGCGTTCTGTAATACAGCGGGGGTAAGGTCGGGGGAAGACGTGTATAGTTGTGTGTCATCAGCATAAAGATGGTACTGAAAGCCAAATCTGCTGATGGTCTGTCCAATTGGGGCCGTGTAGAGAGAGAAAAGAAGGGGGCCAAGGACTGAGCCCTGAGGTACCCCGACAGCAAGAGGAAGAGGAGATGACGTGGAGCCAGAGAACAAAACACTGAAGGAGCGGTCAGAGAGATAGGAAGAGAACCAGGAGAGTGCAGTGTCCTTAATGCCTAGTGACTGGAGCCTAGAGAGTAGGAGATGGTGGTCAACAGTATCGAAAGCTGCAGATAGGTCAAGAAGAATGAGCAGAGAGTGGTCACCGTTACGTTTTGCTGTCAGAAGGTCATTGGTCACTTTGATGAGTGCAGTTTCAGTCGAATGTAGGGGGCGGAAGCCGGACTGTGAAGGGTCTAGAAGGGAGTGAATGGAGAGGTAACGGGTAAGGCGGGAGTAAACTAGGCGTTCCAAAAGTTTAGAGATGAAGGGGAGATTGGAGACTGGTCTGTAGTTGTTTGTGCAGGATGGGTTGAGAGCAGGTTTCTTTAGTAATGGATTTAAGAAGTTTATTAACCCTTCAGGTGCTTCACAGGAATTTTTGGAATGTTTAACCCCTTTCCTACACTGGACGTAATATGCCGTCCATGTGACCTGGGCCCTAAGTCCCATGGACGGAATATTACGTCATAACGATCAGCAGCGCCCACGTGGTGAGCGCCGCTGATCGCGGCCGGGTATCAGCTGATTATCACAGCTGACACCCAGCACAATGTGTCAGGGGGGGTCACGGACTGCCCCCCACACGTTAACCCCTTGCACACCACGATCAAACACGATCGTGGTGTACCGGGGGTTAAAAGGAAGCATCGGCAGGGAGGGGGCTCCCTCCGTGCTTCCCTGAGCCCCCCACAGCAGCGCAATGTGCAGCGCTACTGCGGGGTCTCTTTCCCTACAGGTCCCCGGATCCAAGATGGCGACGGGGACCTTCGGGGGCCTGCAGGGAGCTGACTTCCTCAGTGCCTGCAAAGCGCAAGCATGAGGAAGTCTGCGTCTATGCCTGTGACAGATCGCTGATCTGTCACAGCGATCTGTGATGTGACAGATCAGCGATCTGTCACAGGACAGTGATGTCCCCCTGGGACAATGTAATAAAGTAAAAAAAAAAAAAAAAAAGTGTAAAAATAATTTAAAAAAAAATCGCTAAATAAAATAAAAAAAAAAATAAAATATTCCCTAATAAATTCATTTTTTGGAAATAAAAAACAAAACAATAAAAGTACACATATTAGGTATCACCGCGTCCGTAACGACCCACCCTATAAAACTGTCCCATTAGTTAACCCCTTTAGCGAACCCCTTAAAAAATAAAAAACGAAGCAAAAAATAATGATTTATTATCATACCGCCGAACAAAAAGTGAAATAACGCGCGATCAAAAAGACGCATATAAATATCCATGGTACCGCTGAAAACATCATCTTGTCCCGCAAAAAATGAGCCATGATACAGCATCATCAGCAAAAAAATTAAAAAGTTATAGCTCGCAGAATAAAGCAATGCAAAAATAATTATTTTTTATATAAAATTGTTTTCATTGCATAAAAGCGCCAAAACATTAAAAAACGACCTAAATGAGGTATCGCTGTAACTGTACTGACCCCAAGAATAAAACCACTTTATCAATTTTACTGCACGCATAACGGTGTAAACGCACCCCCCCAAAAGAAATTCATGAAACGCTGGTTTTTGTTCATTCTGCGTCCCAAAAATCGGAATAAAAAGCGATCAAAAGATGTCACGTGCCCAAAAATGATACCAATAAAAACGTCAACTCGTCCCGCAAAAAATAAGACGTCACATGACTCGGTGGGTCAAAATATGGAAAAATTATAGCTCTCAATATGTGGTGATGTAAAAACTATTTTTACAATAAAGAGCGTCTTTTAGCGTGTGACAGCTGCCAAACATAAAAACCCGCCACAAATAGTAAATCAAATCCCCCGTTATCACCCCATTAGTTAGGGAAAAATAATAAAATTAAAAGAAAATGTATTTATTTCCATTTTCCCATTAGGGTTAGGGTTAGTGGTGTGTTGGGGTTAGGGTTGGAGTTATAATTGGGGGGTTTCCACTGTTTGGGCACATCAGGTGCTCTACAAATGCAACATGGCGTCTGATCTCAATTCCAGCCAATTCTGCGTTGAAAAAGTCAAATGGTGCTCCTTACCTTCCAAGCTCTGCCATGCGCCCAAACAGTGTTTTACCCCCACATATACGGTATCAGCCTACTCAGGACAAATTGCAAAACAACTTTTGGGGTCCAATTTCTACCCTTAGGAAAATAAAGAATTGGGGGCAAAAATATTTTTGTGGAAAAAAATGATTTTTTTATTTTCACGCCCGGGCGTTATAAACTTCTGTGAAGCACTTGGGGGTTCAAAGTGCTCATCACACATCTAGATAAGTTCCTTAGGGGGTCTAGTTTCCAAAATGGGGTCACTTGTGGGGCGTTTCAATAGTTTAGGTACATCAGGGGCTCTCCAAACGCACATGACACCCGCAGACCATTCCATCAAAGTCTGCATTCCAAAACGTCACTACTTCCCTTTCGATCCCCGACGTATGCCCATACAGTAGTTTTCTCCCACATATGGGGTATCAGCGTACTCAAGACAAATTGGACAACAACTTTTGAGGTCCAATTTCTCCTGGTACCCTTGGGAAAATAAAAAAATTGGTGACTAAAAGATCATGTTTGTGGAAAAAATACGATTTTTTTATTTTCATGCCCGTGCATTATAGACTTCTGTGAAGCCCTTGGGGGTTCAAAGTGCTCACCACACATCTAGATAAGTTCCTTGAGGGGTCTAGTTTCCAAAATGGTGTCATTTGTGGGGGGTTTTCACTGTTTTGGTACATCAGGGGCTTTCCAAACGCAACATGGTGTCCGATCTCAATTCCAGCCAAAAACGTCAAATGGTGCTGCTTCCCTTCCAAGCTCTGCCATGCGCCCAAATAGTGGTTTACACCCACATGTGGGGTATCAGCGGACTCAGGACAAATTGCACAATAACTTTTAGGGTCCTGTTACCCTTGGAAAATAAAAATTGGGAGTGAAGAGATAATCTTTGTGGAAAAAATATGATTTTTAAATTGTACCGCTGTACGTTATAAACTGATGTGAAGCCCTTGTGCGTTCAAAGTTCTCACCACATATCTAGATAAGTTCCTTGGGGGTCTAGTTTCCAAAATGGAGTCACTTGTGGGGGGTTTCCACTGTTTAGGTGCATCAGGGGCTCTCCAAACGTGACATGGCGTCCGATCTGAAGTCCAGCCAATTTTGCATTGAAAAAGTCAAACGGCGCTCCTTCCCTTCTGAGCTCTGCCATGCGCCGAAACAGTGGTTACCCCCCACATATCAGGTATCAGCGTACTCAGGACAAATTGCACAGTAACTTTTCCAGTCCAATTTCTCCTGTTACCCTTGGTAAAATAAAAAAAATTGAACCTGAAGTTTTTTTTGTGAAAAAAAGTTAATGTTCATTTTTTTTTTAAATATTAAAAAAATTCCTGATGCACCTGAAGGGTTAATAAACTTCTTGAATGTGGTTTTGAGCACCTTAAGGGGTGCAGTTTTTAGAATAGTGTCACTTTTGGGTATTTTCTGTCATATAGACCCCTCAGCGTAGCTTCAAATGTGATGTGGTCCGTAAAAATAAAATGGTGTTGCAAAAATGAGAAATCGCTGGTCAACTTTTAACCCTTATAACTTCCTAACTAAAAAAAAAATTTGGTTCCAAAATTGTGCTGATGTAAAGTAAACATGTGGGAAATGTTATTTATTAAGTTTTTTGTGTGCCGTATCTCTGTGATTTAAGGGCATAAAAATTCAAATTTGGAAAATGGCGAAATTTTAAAAAGTTTCGCCAAATTTCCATTTTTTTCACAAATAAACACAAGTTATTTGAATTAAATTTTACCACTAACATGAAGTACAATATGTCACGAGAAAACAATGTCAGAATCACCGGGATCCATGGAAGCGTTTCAGAGTTATTACCTCATAAAGGGACAGTGGTCAGAATTGTAAAAATTGGCCCGGGAGTTAATGTGCAAACCACCCTTGGTAGTGAAGGGGTTAAAAAAAATGAACATTGAACTTTTTTTTCACAAAAAATTTACTTCAGATACAAAACAGTCACTGAAAAAGACCTGGGTGTATGGGTGGACGACAAACTCACATTTAGTGGCCAGAGTCAAGCAGCTGCTGCAAAGGCAAATAAAATAATGGGATGCATTAAAAGAGGCATAGATGCTCATGAGGAGAACATAATTTTACCTCTATATAAGTCACTAGTGCGACCACACTTAGAATACTGTGTACAGTTCTGGTCTCCGGTGTATAAGAAAGACATAGCTGAACTGGAGCGGGTGCAGAGAAGAGCGACCAAGGTTATTAGGGAACTAGGGGGTCTGCAATACCAAGACAGGTTATTACACTTGGGGTTATTTAGTTTGGAGAATCGAAGGCTTAGGGGTGATCTTATTACAATGTATAAATATATGTGGGGACAATACAAAGACCTTTCTAATGATCTTTTTACTCTTAGACCTGTGACGGGGACAAGGGGGCATCCTCTACGTCTGGAGGAAAGAAGGTTTAAGCATACTCACAGACGCGGATTCTTTACTGTAAGAGCAGTGAGACTATGGAACTCTCTGCCATATGATGTTGTAATGAGTGATTCACTACTAAAATTTAAGAAGGGACTGGATGCCTTTCTTGAAAAGTATAATATTACAGGGTATATACACTAGTCTCCTTAATATTGCGTTGATCCAGGGAGCTAGTCTGATTGCCGTATGTGGAGTCGGGAAGGAATTTTTTTCCCCAATGTGAAGCTTACTGTTGCCACATGGGTTTTTTTTGCCTTCCTCTGGATCAACATGTTAGGGCAAGTTAGGATAGGATATGGGTTGAACTAGATGGACTTAAAGTCTCCCTTCAACCTTAATAACTATGTTACTATGTTACTATGTTACAATTTGTTTTATTTTACCAAGGGTAACAGGAGAAATTGGACCCCAAAAGTTGTTGTACAATTTGTCCTGAGTACGCTGATATCCCAAATATGCAGGTAAACCACTGTTTGGGCGCAAGACAGAGCTCAGAAGGGATGGAGCACCGTTTGACTATTGAATGCAAAATTGGCTGGAATTGAGATCAGACGCCATGTCGCGCTTGAAGAGCCTCTGATGTGCCTAAACAGTGGAAATCCCCCACAAACCGTAAAAACCGTAAAAATAAAAAAAAAAATCATTTTCTTCACAAAAATTATATTTTCACCTCCAATTTTTTATTTTCCCAAAGCTAACCGGAGAAATTGGACCACAAAAGTTGTTGAGCAATTTGTCCTGAGTATGCAGATACCCCATATGTGTGGTAAACCACTGTTTGGGCGCATGGCAGAGCTCAGAAGGGAAGGAGCGCGTTTGACTTTTCAACGCAGAATTGGCTGGAATTGAGATCAGACGTCATGTTGCGTTTGGAGAGCCCCTGATGTGCCTAAACAGTGGAAACCCCCCAATTCTAACTCCATCCCTAACACCAACACACCCCTAACCCTAATCCCAACCCTACCCACACACCTAACCCTAACACACCCCCTAACCCTAATCTTAGCCCCCCAACTGTAAACCCTAACAGGAAAATGGAAATAAATAAAAAAAGTATTTTTCCCTAAGGGGGTGATAAAGGGGGGTTTGATTTACTATTTATAGTGGGTTTTTATGTTTGGCAGCTGTCACACACTAAAAGACGCTTTTTATTGCAAAAAATAGTTTTTGCATCACCACATTTTGAGAGCTATAATTTTTCCATATTTTGGCCCACAGAGTCATGTGAGGTCTTGTTTTTTTGCAGGACGAGTTGATGTTTTTATTGGTACCATTTTTGGGCACATGACTTTTTTTAATCTATTTTTATTCAGATATTTAGGAGACAGAATGAGTAAAAACCAGCATTTCATGAATTTCTTTTTAGGGGGAGGGGGGGTGTTTACACCGTTCTGCACGTGGTAAAATTGATGAGGCAGTTTTACTCTTTGGGTCGGTACGATTACAGCGATAACTCACATATCTTTTTTTATGTTTTGGCGCTGTTATATAATAAAAACTATTTTATATAAAAAATGGGTTTTGCATGGCTTTATTCTGACAGCTATAACTTTTTTATTTTTTTTGCTAATGACGCTGTATGGCGGCTCATTTTTTGTGGGACAAGATGACATTTTCAGCGGTACCATATTTATTTATATCCGAGTTATTCCACTTTTTGTTCGGCGGTATAATGATAAAGCATTTTTTTTTGCCTTTTTTATGGTGTTCACTACACAGGTTAACTAGTGGGACAGTTTTATAGGTCGGGTCGTTAAATATGTACTTACCGTATATAGTCATGTATAAGCTGAGATTTTCAGCACATTTGTGCTGAAAATGACCCCCTCGGCTTATACACGAGTCATTGTGCAGAAAACAGGTGGGGGAGGGGGAGTGCAGGAGTCGGCGGCTGTGACATCATAGTCACCCTCTTCGTGCCATCACTGAACGTCCCTGCAGGGCAGCTCTTCCTGTGTGGAGCAGTCATGTGGTACTGCTCATCAAGATAATGAATATGCACGCGTCTCCACTCCCATAGGTGTGGAGCGCATATTCATTACCTTAATGAGCGGTGTTATGAATGGGTCACCGAGGAGGATAGCAGGCCCTAGCTAAGCCACACAAAACCAGAGAGGTTGGTTACTAAGCGGATGCAGACCCCTGATCCTGTCCTGTCCACACAACTAGCAGTAGCCGTGGAGCGTACCTACGATGAACCTAGACGCCTCGGCACAGCCGGAGAGCAGACTAAGCCTAAAGCAAGAAAGGGGAAATCTAAACTGCCCCGGAGCAGACCCCAAAGGAATAGATAGCCCCCAAACATATATTGTCAGTGAGACAAGATGAAAACACAAACGCAGGCAGAAAAATAGACTGAGCAAATGATGGGGCCCACACTGACTAGACAGGACAGGAAAGGAAAGAGACTGCAATCAGGCAAAAAACCCTGCAAAAGGTCCAAGGTCCTACACGTCTGATGCACAAAAACACTGAAGTCGCACGACTTCGCCCCCACTATATCAGCACTCTGGTATATTCTGAAAGCAAAACAAAAAGAGACCAATATAACAGGGGACAAAACAAACTGGCACAAGCAGTAACATATGGGCGGTGATTCAGCACAGCCCCATCCGGAAATGGCTGACCCGCACAAAGCAGAGATAGACAAAACCAGATCAAATGCAAACAGAATAGCAAATGAATCACTTAGCTGAACCATGCAGGGAAAGAGCAGGAGACATCAGACCTCAGAAGGCACAGGAAGAAAATCACCAGCAGGGTTAGAGGGAGTCAGCTGTCTTAAATCCCAATCAGAAACCCCAGATCTCCAATAGTCTTCCTCATTATCAGGTGGCAAGCCTCTGTCAATCAGATCAGCTCCACTACCTCCAGTAACCACCAGAGGGAGCCCAGAAAGAGAACTCGCAACCCCTATGTCAATCTGACCAGCTCCACTACCTTCAGTAATCACCAGAGGGAAGCTAGAGAGAGAATTCACAACAGAGCGGTACCACGTGACCGCTCAATACAGGAGAGCTGCAGGAAACCAGGACAACTGAGACGCAGGGACGTGCAGCGACGAGGGCGAGTATGACAGGGGAGGACGGGGGAACGGAGCCATACATAGAAGGATGGGACTGGGGAAAGCCAAGCAACGTATAGAAGGATGGGAAGGGAGGAGCCGAGCCATACATAGAAGGATGGGACGGGGGAGCCATGCAGAGTAGGACAGGGATGAGGGGACAATGCATACTCGGCTTATACTCGAGTCAATAAGCTTACCCAGTTTTCCGTGGCAAAATTAGGTGCCTCGGCTTATGCTTGGGTTGGCTTATACTCCAGTATATATGGTATTATTGTTTATATTTTTTTTTCATTCAAATCTTTACAGCATTTAGTGATCAAATAAATATTGTTTTTTTATTATTTTTATATTTTTACAATTCCATTTTTTTTTCATTCTAAGTTTTACACTTTGTCACACTAAGGGACACTCATTTTGTTCAGGCTGATCACTCCTTCCCTGTAGGGAGGTATCTGAGCAACTTCAGTACCTAGTTAGTCATGTACCCACTAGTTCGTTGCCAGGTTCCTGTTCTGATTCCCTGTATCAGTGTTTGTACTGTTATCCAAAACCCACTCTGCCTAAACCTAATCGAATATCCGAACCTTTCCTGTCTAAATTAGTCACTGTCAGAATCTATACTCACTCCGTCAGAAACAGCACCAGTATCCATACAGCCAGTGACCCTGATCCCGTCCTGCTTGACACCCCTGGGATCAACTGCTGAAGTACCAGGGACTGCCTTGAGTGGTATCTTGCGGTTACCTGCATCTCAGGACTAACCTCGCCATCAGAGGGTCTACTGAAAACCAGGTAGCCGCTTAGTTACGCCCCTCCAGGGTAACACCAGCCTGTGGCGCAGTAGGTCCACAACCCACACTTCCTCCCTTACCACCTTTGGGGTAGCTCTAGCTTGTACTTTTTCCTTTTGCTCTATAGTCCCGTCTCTGATGTAGATTGGTTTTACAAAATGAAGGCAGTCTGCTAGGTCTCTCTGGCAGAAAATCTCTCGCTATCAGAGGCTTTTTCTATTATGTCAGCTAGTACGGAACCGAAAACCAGAAAAAGGAATCGAGCACAGCTTGTTTTTTAAAGATTGTCTCCTGACCAGCTTTTTAGCCATATCATAACAACTGAGGCGTCTGCCGTGAAGCCTGTTGCTATCTTAAGTAAAGGTAAAGTTTCCAAGATGTCTTTTCTGGATATCTTTATCATGACCCCTCAAAGCACACTGTGTGAAACGTTCATCAGGTTAGCCGGGCATTAGGAGTCCCCTGTTACTTTTGTTGGTACCATGCATTTGACCATGCTTTAACAGTTTAAAGCGAACCTGCCATCAGGTTTGGCCGAAATGAGTTATGGCCACCGCCTTTCAGGGCTTATCTACAGCATTCTATAGTGCTCTAGATAAGCCCCGATCCAACCTGCAAGAGAAGAAAATTAACTTTAATTTTACTCCCCCGGGGGGCGATCCAGTCCGGTGAGTGTCACAGGTCCGAGTCTGGTGCCTCCCATCTTCTTGTGATACCGCCCTCCTGCTTGCTTTATGGCTCCCCGACATCGTGCGCCGGACTAGGACCTACGACACCAATCGGACTGGACCGCCCCCCCCCGGGTGAGTATAATAAAAGTTAATTTTCTTCTCTTGCAGGTTGGATTGGGGGCTTATCTACAGCATTATAGAATGCTGTAGATAAGCCCTGAAAGCAGTGTCTGTAACTCGTATCAACCAAACCTGGTGACTGGTTCCCTTTAAATTAAATTATATTTTGGGTGCTTTTCTCTGCTGCGCGTGATTCCATTAAATAATTTATATATGTTGGATGTCGAGCATTACTATCTTCATTTATGCTTATTGTATGTATGGGGTTCACAGTGGCACTCGGTTCTGCTTTAAAATAGTCTTACGTTTAATTGTCCGTCCTAAACCAATGAGTTTACATAAAAGCAAAATAGTCTTTCATCACCTTGAATAAAAACACAGGAAGAAGACAGCCTCTTCTCTGGGAGGGCAAATGATACACAACGTCTCACCTGTGCAGCAAACTGCTTTCTCCCTCAGTTTGGTCAGCGATAATGGAATATTTCACAGTTTCAAACAAATTGTCTCTGTACAGGTATTTAGAAGAAAAAAATCATTGCATTGTCCTCTGTACTTTATAATGCATACAATATAAACTTCATTAATAGTAGAACGTGACAGACCACAAATGAAAAAAGAACCACCATCACCCTTTAAAAATAGAAACCAGGGAAGTGCCTGCTCCTGTATGGTTGCTATACTTTTTCTGCCTAACTGCGGAGGTTGGCACCTAAAACCTGTACATCGGCACCCCCGCTCGTCGATGGCTGTCCCTTCTAACCCTTTATTTGCCCTATTGGGATTAGGGGGAAAGGAAAAAACAAGGTTAGATGTGAGTTGATATAACCTCTGGTCTGTAGGCCAAGGAATAATATGAAATAACAGGTATGCTTATATGGCTTTAAAGCCCAAATATTGATATGGCTCTAAATTGTCAATAAAGCGCATATGTGCTTAGGGTGTCAAATGAAAAGATGGGAAGGGGCAAAATGACCCTATTAATGCCCTACCTACCAGCGGGACTTTGCAACCTTTAGACCTGCGCAAGGTGGCGCCCCTGCTCCCAGCGGCTATCCCTTATGTCCCTACTGAAACTACACTTCATAAAAATCTGCTATATCAGATGTCAACAAAGAAAGGGGGTGGGAGAGGGGATACATTGCAACCTATTGATGTATCATGCTAAGCAGTATTAATGATATTAACCTCTTTCCGACATTGGGCATAAATTTACGCCAAAGTTGGACATCCTCTCTTTGATGTTGGCGCCAGCGGTGAGCCTACATCTTTTCCAAAACAGCTGACGTGCCCAAAACAGCCATGGGTGGAATCGCAATCCACTTGCGGCTATTAACCCGTAAAATGCTGCTGTCAATCTCTGACAGCGGCATTTAACATGCGCTTCCGGCATTCGCGCCAGAAATCCGCCCATCAGTGACCCCCACCCATCTGTGATCGCGGGTCACCGATGAGTTGGTCATAACCAGAGGTCTCCTGCAGACCTCTATGGTTGTCACAGCCAGATTGCTATGAGCACCGCCCGATGCCCGGGGGGTAAACCACTATTTGGGCGCACGGCAGAGCTCCGAAGGGAAGGAGCACCGTTTGACTTTTTCACTGCAAAATTGGCTGGAATTGAGATTGGACGCTATGTCGCATTTGGAGAGCCCCTGATGTGCCTAAACAGTGGAAACCCCCCACAAGTGACACAATTTTGAAAACTAGACCCCCTAAGGAACTTATCTAGATGTGTGGTGAGCACTTTGAACCCCCAAGTGCTTCACAGAAGTTTATAACGTAGAGCCGCGAAAATAAAAAATTCATTTTTTCCACATAAATGATCTTTTCACCCCAAATTTTTATTTTCCCAAAGGTAACAGGAGAAATTAGACCCCAAACATTGTTGTGCAATTTGTCCTGAATACACCAATACCTCATATGTGGGGTAAACCACTGTTTGGACGCACGGCGGAGCTCGAAAGGGAAGGGGCATCGGTTGACTTTCAATGCAGAATTGTCTGGAATTGAGATCAGACGCCACGTTACGTTTGAAGAGCCCCTGATGTGCTTAAACAGTGGAAACCCCCCTAATTCTAACTCCAACCCCAACCCAAACACACCCCTAACCCTAATGTCAACCCTAACCACACCCCTAATCCCAACCGTAACCATAACCCTAATCACAAACCTAACACCTACACACCCCTAACCCTAATCCCAACCATAACCCTAATCCTAGCCCTAACTTTAGCCCAACTCTAACCCTAATGGAAAAATGAAAATACATTTTTTTTAATTATTTTTCTCTAACTAAGGGGCTGATAAAAAGGGGTTTTTATTTACTTTTTTTTATTTTGATCACTGTGATAGACCCTGCGATCGGGTCAGAGGACAGAGGAATTTAAAGGCAAATTGGACTTTTTTTTTTGCGGTCGCCGTTATACCGTTAATAATGGCGATTGCAACTCTGGGGTCGGTAAAAACCATCCTGAATCATGTTCTCTGGGGTCTTGGCTACCCCCGGCAGCCAAGACCCCGGAGAAATTCCATATAAAAAAATTTAAAAGCCATATAAGCATTCCTGTTATTTCATATTATTCCTTGGTCTACAGACCAGAGGTTATATCAACTCACATTTAAACTTACTTTTTCATTTCCCCCTAATCCCAATAGGGCAATATAGGAATAGAAGAAACAGCCATCGATGAGCGGGGGAGCCAATACACAGGTTTTCGGGTGCCAACCTCCGCACTTAGGCAGAAAAAGTATAGCAACCATATAGGATCAGGCATATCCCTGGTTTCTATTTAGTAAGGGTGATGGCGGTTCTTTTTTCGTTTGTGGTCTGTGTCACATTCTACTATTATGTGAATGTGGTCCTGGGAAAGAGAGGATGAGAGTAAAGAGAGGGAGAGCTCTAGCTAAGCGTAGTAAATGAGTGAATCTTACTTGGCGAGATAAGTACAACTTAAATCTTGCTCACCTGGTATGGTTGGGCAAAGAGTCACAACACTGAGAACAGTTTGCAAACAAAGGTGATCATGCTGCCCATCTAATAACAAGGAGATGATTTTCCTCTCCTAGAAAAAAAATTCCCTCCACATGGATATTGTGAATAAGGATTTTTCAGAGCGCTTCCTTCTCCTTGACCTTGAATAGGAGGGTTATATAGCCAAAGAACCAAGTATCTCTGATGTTGAATCAGATATTTTATTGGCCATATATAGCAAATAAATTTTTTTATAAAAGACAATAAAAACTTATTAAAAAAAAAAAACTACGCGTTTTGGCCATGTAGGTCTTCATCAGGTGTGTAATCAAATGATTTTGTAAGCTATTTATATCCCATTTTCATTGCTAACGGGTGTGGTTGTACTAACTGAGGAACCAATCACTATCTATCAAACACTTTAGCAGTAAGAATATGTATATTATAACTTCATCCCCCAAAACAGATTGTTGTACACACAGTATATAACATCACCCCCTCCTTCACCTATCCCAGGATTAAAACAATATGTCTGTAAAGTAAAGGAAATCACATATGTTCATACATGTTCACACACAAAAAAAAAAACAAACAGCAACTGTACAAGGAATTGGTGATGTTATATAATGTGTGTGTACAACAATCTTTTTTTGGGGATGAAGATAATATACATATTCTCACTGCTAAAGCGTTTGATAGATAGTGATTGGTTCCTCAGTTGGTACAACCACACCCACTGGCAATGAAAATGGTGTATCAATAAATAGCTTACAAAATAATAATAATAATAATAATAATTTTTATTTATATAGCGCCAACATATTCTGCAGCACTTTACAATTAAGCGGGGACATGTACAGACAATAAATTCAATACAAGTTAAGACAATTCAAACAGTGACATTAGGAGTGAGGTCCCTGCTCGCAAGCTTACAATCTACAAGGAAATGGGGGGACACAGTAGGTGAGAAATGCTTGTTAATTCAGGTCTGGCAATTATAATAGGGATTTTCATATAAAGCTGCATGATCCGGTCATCAGCCCGTGTGTTTAAGTGCAATAGACAAGTATCAAATGCAGTTATCATGTGCATGAAGGGTGTGGAGACAGATGAATAGTAGGGTGCAGATTCAGAATAATATTTGGAAGGAGGGAACAGGGCAAAGTTAGCTTGCTGAGTAGTTGATGTGGTAGGCTTGTTTGAAGAGATGGGTTTTCAAAGCGCGCTTGAATAGGTCAGGGCTAGGTATCAGTCTGATCGTCTGGGGAAGTGCATTCCAGAGAGCTGGAGCAGCACGAGAGAAGTCTTGGAGACGGAGGTGCGAGGTTCGGATTACGGGGGATGTTAGTGTTAGGTCATTTGTAGAACGCAGGGCACGTGTAGGGCGATAGACAGAGACGAGAGAGGAGATATAAGGCGGTGCAGAACAGTGGAGAGCTTTGTGGGTGAGAGAGATGAGTTTATACTGGACCCTGTAGCGAATAGGTAGCCAGTGTAATGACTGGCACAAGATGGAGGCATCGGTGAAGCGGCTGGACAGAAATATGACCCTGGCTGCCGCATTCAAGATGGATTGGAGAGGAGAAAGTTTGGTAAGAGGGAGACCGATCAGAAGAGAGTTGCAGTAGTCCAGACGAGAATGAATAAGAGCGACAGTAAGAGTCTTAGCAGTTTCAAAGGTGAGAAAAGGTCGGATTCTGGAGATGTTTTTAAGATGCAGGTGACAAGAGCGACTGAGTGATCGGATGTACGGAGTAAAGGAAAGTTCAGTGTCGAATATGACCCCAAGACAGCGGGCATGCTGCTTGGGAGTTATGGTTGAACCCTCCAGGGTTATTTCGATGTTAGGTAGAGTGAGGTTAGTAGAGGGGAGAAACACAAGAAGTTCAGTTTTAGAGAGATTTAGTTTCAGATAGAGGGAGGACATGATGCTAGAGACAGCAGACAGACAATCCTTGGTATTTTGAATTAGGGTAGGGGTGATGTCAGGGGAAGAAGTGTATAATTGGGTGTCATCAGCATAGAGATGATACTGGAACCCAAATCTGCTGATTGTTTGTCCAATAGGGGCAGTGTATAAAGAGAAGAGGAGGGGGCCTAGGACTGAGCCCTGCGGGACCCCGATAGTAAGGGGACGAGAAGAGGAAGAGGAGCCGGAAAAAGATACAGTGAAGGAGCGGTCAGAGAGGTAGGAGGAGAACCAGGAGAGGGCTGTGTCCTTGAGGCCTATAGAGCGGAGCATAGTGAGGAGGAGCTGGTGATCCACAGTGTCAAATGCGGCAGAGAGATCCAGTAGAATCAGCAGGGAGCAATGACCTTTCGATTTAGCTGTTATTAAATCATTAGAGACTTTAGTGAGGGCAGTTTCAGTAGAGTGTAAAGAGCGGAAACCAGATCGTAAGGGGTCGAGAAGAGAGTTATCCGAGAGATAGCGGATTAGACGGGAGTGGACCAGGCGTTCCAGGAGTTTAGAGATGAAGGGAAGGTTAGAGACAGGTCTGTAGTTAGCAGTGCAGTTCTGGTCCAGGGATGGCTTTTTAAGTAAAGGGGTTATGATGGCATGTTTAAATGAGGAGGGAAATATACCTGAAGAAAGAGAGAGGTCAAATATTTTAGTCAGGTGAGTGGTGACCACTGGTGAGAGAGACTGCAGGAGCTGTGAAGGAATAGGGTCACTGTTGCAGGTTGTAGGCCGAGCAGAAGCGAGGAGCTTGGAAACTTCTTCTTCTGAAACAGGCTCAAAGATGTCTAGTGAGCTTGAGGTGCGGCAGGGAAGGGGATCCAGGCACTGAGGAGATAGGGCTGAGATATTCTGATGTATGTGGTTGATTTTTTCTAGGAAATAAGTGGCCAGATCCTCACCGCTGAGGTTGGTGATGGGGGCCTGTACTTTAGGTTTCAGTTTAAGGTTTCAAAAAGTCGTCTTGGGTTGTTGGATAGTGAGGTGATGAGGGTGGTGAAGTAGGATTGTTTGGCCAGATGAAGGGCAGAGTTATAGGTTTTGAGCATGAACTTATAGTGGATGAAGTCTTCTGCTAAGAGAGATTTTCTCCACTGTCGCTCTGCACACCTCGAGCAGCGCTGAAGAAAGCGTGTTTGCGTTGTGTGCCAGGGCTGCCGTTGTCTGTGTCGGGTCTTTCTGCGTATAGAAGGTGCTGCTTCATCTAGGGCATTCTTAAGTGTATTATTGAAGTGTGACAATGCTATGTCTGGACAGGAGAGGGTGGAGATGGGGGCTAAAGATGTGTGGAGATTGTCCCTAAGCTGTTGGGTATTAATGGTACGTGTATTCCGATAAGTGTGGTAAGTGGGGGTGTCCCGGGTGAGGAGACAATTCTTGACAGAGAAGGAAAGAAGGTTGTGGTCCGAGAGCGGGAGAGGCGAGTTAGTAAAGTCGTGCAGCGAGCCGGGACGGGAGAAAACCATGTCCAGAGTATTCCCATCCTCATGTGTAGGAGAATTAGTAAACTGTGAGAGGCCGAATGAAGAAGTTAGAGAAAGAAGATGAGAGGCAGACTGGGAGAGCGGATCATTGATGGGGATGTTAAAGTCTCCCATGATGAGGGTGGGGATGTCACAGGATAGAAAGTGAGTAAGCCAGGTGGTGAAATGGTCTAGAAACTGGCGGGAGGAGCCTGGAGGGCGATAAACAACCTCCACTCGTAAGGAGAAAGGCTTAAAGAGTCTGACGGCATGTACTTCAAAGGAAGGAAATGTAAGTGAGGGAACCGGGGGGATGACCTGGAAAGCACATTGTGATGAAAGCAGCAAACCAACACCTCCACCCTGTCTGTTCTCAGGTCTGGGGGTATGTGAAAATTTCAGCCCACCAAACGAGAGAGCGGCAGCAGCGGTGGTGTCTGAATGCTGGATCCAGGTTTCTGTAATAGCCAGAAGGTTAAGGGAATTAGAGAGAAAAAGATCGTGAATGTAAGTCAGTTTGTTACACACAGACCGTGCATTCCAGAGAGCACATTGGAAACTGAGAGGAGAAGGCATGCACTGAATGTTAATAAGATTAGCAGGGTTTTATATGCAGCTGGAGGAGAGTAACGTATGCTGGTGGAGGGAGGCCCAGGGTTGGGGGAGATGTCACCTGCAGCTATTAAAAGGAGAAAAAACAGAAAAAGCAGGTGGTGGGATGATTTGTATGAACGTTTGGAGTGCTGCATGGTGGTTTTGGATGGTTTGGTGTGGGTAAGAAATATCAATAGAGCCTCAGAGTTATACATGGGAGAGGGGAAAAGGGAGGGGTGGATATGCAGAGAGTGCACAGAATGTGTAAAAGGGCAGGCGAGTTTTTAGAAAGCAGAGGTGAAGACAAAAAAGCAGCAGGTTGATATGATCAATGCATATGTAGTACGACTGACCAAGAAGCATGCGAGCATGAAAAATTTATGCACCTTACCTGTCTCCTGCCCAGTCCAACTGCATTGTCTGACTGCAAAACACTTGATCCTGTTGCACTTAATATCTGTTGCACGCGTGAGCCCGCACGCGTGCTATCCCAGCCAGAGCTAAATATATATGAAATGAAATGTCTGTTAGCTTCAGCCACCAAAAGGCCACAATCAGTAATTAACCAATTAGCACAAGGCCAGAGCAGGCATTACTATGCAGGGTAAATAACTAATGCTGGACAAGGCCATCAAACAGAGAAAGGGAAAAAAAAAACAAAACACCTTTCTACACTTCAAAGCACAAACCAAATAGATAAAAAAAGAAAGACCCACCACAGGAGTGATGGAATGAATTACCATAAAAATATCTGGCAATATATGATGCAGTTCACACTTGTCAGACAGCACACATGGATGATGGAATGAATTACCATAAAAATATCTGGCAATATATGATGCAGTTCACACTTGTCAGACAGCACACATGGATGATGGAATGAATTACCATAAAAATATCTGGCAATATATGATGCAGTTCACACTTGTCAGACAGCACACATGGATGATGGAATGAATTACCATAAAAATATCTGGCAATATATGATGCAGTTCACACTTGTCAGACAGCACACATGGATGATGGAATGAATTACCATAAAAATATCTGGCAATATATGATGCAGTTCACACTTGTCAGACAGCACACATGGATGATGGAATGAATTACCATAAAAATATCTGGCAATATATGATGCAGTTCACACTTGTCAGAAAATAATTTTATTATATACCTGATGAAGGCCTACATGGCTGAAACGTGGTGTTTTTTAACAAGTTTTTATTGTCATATAAAATTTTGTATTTGCCATACATAGCCAATAAAATATCATCTGATTCAACATCAGAGATACTTGGTTCTTTGGCTATATAACCCTCTTATTCAAAATTGGGTCGAGGATTAATAAAGGTTATATTTCAGCGATAAAACACCTCAGCTCCCACATGTTAGATACACCTAAGCCACTTCAGCTGCCTTTTGTAGGATCCACAAAGCCCAGATGTATAAGAGGCAACCTTTTCCACCTAGACTCTTTAGGTCGCTCCTAAATCCAGAACCCAAAATCCGATCTCAGTAAAAACCTCAGTAACCTACCATTGCTGGAGCCTTCAATTCCGGGACTTACATCACCAATGGCAGCCACCGCTTTTTTACATTTATTATTACTGCTATAACTCACTATTGTACCTTCTTTATTTACAGTCATATGTTAAAGTTTGGGCACCCCTATTAATGTTAACCTTTTTTCTTTATAACAATTTTGGTTTGTGCAACAGCTATTTCAGTTTCATATATCTAATAACTGATGCACTCAGTTATATTTCTGGATTCAAATGAGGTTTATTGTACTAACAGAAAATGTGCAATCTGCATTTTAACAAAATTTGACCGGTGCAAAAGTATGGGCACCTCAACATGAAAGTGACATTAATATTTCGTAGATCCTCCTTTTGCAAAAATAACAGCCTCTAGTCGCTTCCTGTAGCTATTAATGAGTTCCTGGATCCTGGATGAAGGTATTTGTGACCATTCCTGTTTACAAAACAATTCCAGTTCAGTTAAGTTTGATGGTCGCCGAGCATGGACAGCCCGCTTCAAATCATCCCACAGATGCTCAATGATATTCAGGTCTGGGGACTGGGATGGCCATTCCAGAACATTGTAATTGTTCCTCTGCATGAATGCCTGAGTAGATTTGGAGCGGTGTTTTGGATCATTGTCTTGCTGAAATATCCATCCCCTGCGTAACTTCAACTTCGTCACTGATTCTTGCACATTATTGTCAAGAATCTGCTGATACCGACTTTAACAAGATTCCCGATGCCGGCATTGGCCACACAGCCCCAAAGCATGATGGAACCTCCACCAAATGTTACTGTGGGTAGCAAGTGTTTTTCTTGGAATGCTGTGTTTTTTAGTCTCCCTGCATAACGCCTTTTTGTATGACCAAACAACTCAATCTTTGTTTCATCAGTCCACAGGACCTTCTTCCAAAATGTAACTGGCTTGTCCAAATGTGCTTTTGCATACCTCAGAAGACTCTGTTTGTGGCGTGCTTGCAGAAACGGCTTTTTTCGCATCACTCTCCCATACTCTCCTTGTGCAAAGTGCGCTGTATTGTTGACCGATGCACAGTGACACCATCTGCAGCAAGATGATGCTGCAGGTCTTTGGAGGTGGTCTGTGGATTGTCCTTGACTGCTCTCACCATTCTTCTCTGCCTTTCTGATATTTTTCTTGGCCTGCCACTTCTGGGCTTAACAAGAACTGTACCTGTGTTCTTCCATTTCCTTACTATGTTCCTCACAGTGGAAACTGACAGGTTAAATCTCTGAGACAACTTTTTGTATCCTTCCCCTGAAAAGCTATGTTGAATAATCTTTGTTTTCAGATCATTTGAGAGTTGTTTTGAGGAGTCCATGATGCCACTCTTCATAGGAGAATCAAATAGGAGAACTACTTGCAAGTGGCCACCTTAAATACGTTTTCTCATGATTTGATACACCTGGCTATGAAGTTCAAAGCTCAATGAGGTTACAAAACCAATTTAGTGCTTCAGGAAGTCAGTAAAAAGTAGTTAGGAGTGTTCAAATCAAGAAAATGATAAGGGTGCCCATACTTTTGCACCGGTCAAATTTTGTTTAAATGCAGATTGCACATTTTCTGTTAGTACAATAAACCTCATTTGAATCCAGAAATATAACTGAGTCCATCAGTTATTAGATATATGAAACTGAAATAGCGGTTGCAAAAACCAAAATTGTTATAAAAAAAAAAGGTTAACATTAATAGGGGTGCCCAACTTTAACATATGACTGTATATATACTTCATTTACCGATTCATCATTCCTTCATGCATACCCATCTGCATTGTACCTTCCTTTGGGGCTACTTACTATCCTGCCCATTTTTTCTTTGTCTGGTTTTTAACCTTTTATTGATACCTTCTACTGTTCTTAGGGTCCCGTTACATTTACCGATGCACCAGCGATCCCGACAACGATACGACCCGGTCAGGATCGCTAGTGCATCGCTAAATGGTCGCTAGTGAGCTGCCAAACAGTCAGATCTCACCAGCGACGCAGCAGCCCGTCGGCGGTCATTACTTACCTGTCACACAAAGTGATGATGACTTCCGCCTGGTCCATGCGTCACTAGTTGGCACCAGCAGGACCCCAGCGAGAAGAAAATGGCCCAGGACATTCAAGTGCGATCAGCGATATCCAGCGGGAGGCCGGGTTGCAGGTACGTGTCACATGTAGCAAGATAGCTAGCGATATCGCTGTTGCGTCACAAAATCGCTATGTGTGAAGGGGGCTTTAGTCATGCTTCTCATGTTAGAATCTCTAAATGATTTTCCATCTCATCAATCCACAGATACATAGATTGAGTAACCACTATATTAATTTTGATTATGCCTGACAAGTTCTGCCAGGTTCTCAAGAAAACCATCCCATTTCCTGTCCACAAGATCCTTTAAACTTGAGTTTTCAAAAGGAGTTTTCAAATGGTATGGACATCTTTTTTAACACCTTGGCTACTGGGATGTCAATATTTGGGATCTCTTCCCTTTGTAACGGGAGTAGTGGTGGAACCACTGTGCCGTGGTCTGAGAGCCTGGAGGGGCGTAATTAGGTGAACATCTGACTTCGCTTGAGCCCCTGATGGTGGGGTTAGGCTTGGCTCCAGAAGGACACCAGAAGCTACACCAGGATGGGCCTCAGACGCAAGGCAGCTGACCCCCAGGGGGGCAGGAAGCTGGAAGGGGGAAGGCTGGAATACAAGCAGGTACTGGCAGGTGCAGACAGGAACAGTTGGTATATAGACAGACACTGGCAGGCGCAGCAAGTACAGCTGGTAAACAGGCAGGCAGTGACAGGCAGGTACAGCTGATATATAGACAGGCACTGGAAGGTTTACAGGCAGGTATTAGAAGATAAACTAGAACAGGGGACCTGATAACTAGCAAGCATGCAAACAAGATGAGAATACACGTTGTCCTATCAGATGGAGGTGCCTTAAATAATAAGCGTCTCCCAGCCATTGGCTGGGGATACTTTCGGACAGCACACCATAAACTGTGACTCCACCACGCCATGCCAGCCCTTCTTGCAGACCACCTAGCTGCCACTCGTCCCCTCTGGCTGGGCTGCGCAGGTCTCATGTTCAGCTCCTTCATTCACCCAGGCTTCCTTGTGAATGACTAACACACAATATCACCAACAGTGATTGAACCCACCAGGCTCCCTTTTATAGAGCCTAACACCTGATTTGTAATTGCGTGCACATTAACCCTAAAACTAAGGTGCGATACCACTCACCACCACCGGGCAACTTAGAATGAAACACCACGTGTAATAATTCTAATGGCCACTGGGGGCAATCACATCACTTTGGCACCTAGCCAAAGGAAAAAAAGTTCAACTTTGTCCATTTAAACTGTCAGATCCAGCCTGGATCATGACACCCCTAAGCTGGGTCAACCATCTACCTACTGTAAAATATTCTGTTATTCGTAACCTTCTATACTGTTACTCACAAGAAAAGCATCCATTCCTTTCTTAAATTCATTCAGTGAGTTGTGCATCACCACTTCCTCAGGAAGAGAATTCCAGAGCCTCACTGCTCTTACCGTGAAGAACCCTCTTCTATGCTGGTGCAGAAATTGTCTTTGCTTCAAACGAAGAGAATGCCTCCTTGTTCTTGTCACAGTCCTTGGTACAAAAAGTTCATTGGAGAGATCTCTGTATTGCCCTCTGATATACTTGTACATATATAAGATAAGATAATCCTTTAATCGTCCCACCATCGGGAAATTCAGAGCATTACAGCATAAAGGCATTACATTGACAGTAGGTAGGTACATATACGAAAAAAAAGGATATAACCGGACTATCACAACTTTGGATCTATCAGTTCACTGTTTGGGTCGTTCTCCGTTTTGGACAGTGCTGGTTATACAGCCTAACTGCAGCATATTAGGTCTCCCCTTAGTCTTATCTTTTCTAGAGTAAATAGACCTAATTTTGATAACCTTTCTGGGTATTGTAGTGAACCAACTCCATTTATCATTTTAGTAGCCCGCCTTTGAACCCTTTCAAGTTCAGTAATGTCTTTCTTGAGCACAGGCGTACAAAATTGCACACAATACTCCAAGTGTGGTCTGACGAGAGATTTGTACAGAGGGAGAATTATGTTTTCATCTCGTGTCCCCAGACCTCTTCTAATGCATCCCATGACCCTATTTGCTTTGCTGGCAGCTGCCTGACACTGGGCACTCCAATTTAGCTTCTTATTGACTAAGATGCCTAAGACTTTTTCCATGTCTGACTTCCCCAGCAGTTTCCCATTTAGTAAGTAATTATAGCATCTGTTTCTCCTTCCCATGTGCATAACCTTACACTTATCTGTGTTAAACCTCATTTGCCATTTTTCAGCTCAATTCTCCAATTTACTCAAATCTGTCTGTAGTTGCAAACTGTCCTCCTTTTTGTTAACTACCTTACATAGTTTTGTATCATCTGCAAATAGATATTTTACTGTGTAAGCCATCCACTAGATCATTAATAAATATATTAAATAGTAGGGGGCCCAATACAGAACCCTGTGGTACCCCACTAGTAACCCTGGCCCAATCTGAGTATGCACCATTAATAACCACTCTTTGTTTTCCATCACTAAGCCAGCTACCTACCCATCTACACACATTTTCCCCTAGCCCAAGCTTTGTCATCTTACTTACCAATCTTTTATGTGGGACAGTGTCAAATGCTTTAGAGAAGTCGAGATAAATAACATCCATCTCCTTGGTCCATTTGAGAGCTTACATCCTCATAGAAGCTGATCAGGTTAGTTTGACAGGAGCGATCCTTCATAAATCCAAGTTGATATGGAGTTAAACATTTATTAACATTGAGATATTCCATAATGGTATCCCTTAGAAACCCTTCAAAAATTTTACCCACAACAGATGTTAAGCTTACCGGCCTATAGTTTCCAGGTTCCCTTTTACACCCCTTTTTGAATATTGGTACCACATTTGCTTGCCGCCAATCAAAAGGAACAGACCCTGTTTCTATAGAGTCTTTAAATATAAGGAATAGAGGCCTGTCTATCACATTACTTAACTCCCTTAATACCCGAGGGTGAATGCCATCAGGGCCTGGTGATTTGTCAGTTTTAATCTTACTAAGGTGGTTCTGCACTTCTTCCTGGGTTAGGCAGGTAATACTTAATGGGGAGTTTACATTATCACTCTGCATTTCCCCTGGCAAATCCTTTTCCTGTGTGAACACTGTTGAGAAAAAAGTATTTAAAACATTTGCTTTTCCCACATCGCTCTCTATGATTTCACCCTCATTGTTCTTTAAAGGGCCGACACCATCAATTGTAATCTTTTTACTGTTTATATAATTAATAGTTTGGAGTTTGTTTTACTTTCCTTAGCAATGAGTCTCTCAGTTTCCACTTTTGCTAAATGTATTTGTTTTTTACACATTTTATTTTTTTCTCTATAATTTTTTAATGCTTCTTCATTGCCTTCTTGTTTTAGCTTCCTAAATGCCTTGTTCTTGTTATTTATTGCCCTTTTTACATCCTTATTTAGCCACATTGGTGTTCTCCTGTTCCTAGCCCTTTTATTTCTGTACGGTATGGCTAGCTCGCAGTGGGTGTGTAAAACTGATTTAAATATTTCCCATTTATTTTCTGTGCTCCTATTTTTGAGGACATTGTCCCAATCAATTCAACGAAGGTCCTCTCTAAGCTGATCAAACTTTGCTTTCCTGAAATTCAGCATTTTCGTAACCCTATTCTAGGGCACCTTACTGAAGGACAAGTGGAATTGTATTATATTGTGGTCACTGCTCCCTAGGTTCCCATCGACTCGTACTTCTGTTATATTATCTGGCCTGTTGCTTAAAATTAAGTCCAGAAGGGCTGTCCCTCTAGTTGGGCCCTGCACAAGTTGTGACAGATAATTATCCTTGGTTACTGACAGAAGTTGGTTTCCTTTCTGAGATACGCAGGTTTCAGTTTCCCAGTCTATGTCGGGGTAGTTGAAGTCCCCCATAATAATCACCTCATTGTGATTTGCTGCTTTGTCTATTTGTTTCAATAATACATTTTCAGGATTTTATTACTTTTCTCTCCTTGTATCTCCACCCATAGAGACTCCACCTCTTCATTTCCCTCTTGTATATCTTCTCTTAGTGTGGGCTTTAAAGTGGACTTTATATATAGACAGACTCCACCCCCTTTCCTTTTTTTACGATCCCTCCTAAACAAATCATATCTTTGCAAGTTAGCCGCCCAGTCATAGCTGTCGTATAACCATGTCTCAGTTATTCCTACTATGTCGTATTTTTCCTCATACATTACCAACTCCAGATCTTCAATCTTATTGGTCAGGCTTCTTGCGTTGGTCAGCATGCAGGAAAGAAGTTTTGCTTCATTTTTCTTAGCTTCCTTCTGAGTACCCTGTCTTGGGTCCTCTTTATCACATCTAGTATCCTTGATTAGTTTGTCCTTCTGCTGCATGTTCTTGTCTGCTGTTTTTCCTCCCATCCCCTCTTCTTCTAGTTTAAAGCCCTCCTGATGAGTGTGGCAAGTCTTCTGGCGAATGTGTGTTTCCCAGGTTTTGTGAGGTGTATCCCATCTCTTGCGAGAAGTCCATCGTAGAGGTAATTCACGCCATGGTCCAAGAATCCAAATCCTTGCTGCCTGCACCACCGTCGTAGCCAATTGTTCACCTCTAGTATCCTATTCCATCTTCTGATGCCATGGCCATCGACTGGGAGGATTGATGAGAAAACAACCTGTACGTTCCGTTCCTTTATTTTCTTCCCCAGAATTTCAAAGTCTTCGTAGATAGTTGGTAGTTCATTTCTTGCCGTGTCATTTGTGCCTACATGTATCAGTAGGAAAGGGTAGTCGTCCTTGGATTTGAGGATAGTTGGTATCCTGTTGGCCACATCCTTGATTTTTGCTCCCGGGAGGCAGCATACTTCTCGTGCGGTTATGTCCGGCCTGCAGATAGTTGCCTCCGTGCCTCTTAGTAGTGAGTCGCCCACAACTACCACTCTTCTTTTCTTTCTGGACGCACTGCTTGTTGCTCGTGAGTGTTTTTGAGTGTCATTTGTTTCCGCTTTTGTTGACAGAGTAACTTTTGTTGATAGTGTATCTTCTCTTGTAGATACGGTATCATCCTGAGCTGTGCCATTTTCGTTCTCCAGCATGAAGGCTTCATATTGGTTGCTAAGCTGTGTGGGTGGTGATGACTACTTGATCCGTTTGCTTCTTTTCGTCACATGGCTCCACTTTTCAGCCTCTGTTTGTGCTCTGAAGCTTTTCTCACTTTCCGTATCCTGAATGGTTGCTTCTGCTTCATCCAAGAAGTCCTCATGTTCTTTAATTACCTTCAATGTTGCTATTCTTTCTTCCAGTACCTGCACCTTTTCCTCTAAGAGGGCAACAAGTTTGCACTTCTGACAGGTAAAGCTGAGTTTTTGGGCTGGAAGATCCGTAAACATGCAGCATGTGTTGCAGGTGACCATGTGGATTTTCTTCTCTTTCATATTGCTGATGCAGGCTATGATGGGTGGAAAACGGCGCGCGGTTTTGCGATGTCCTCAAACAGCGAGACCCGGCAAGTCCCAGTGATCGATCAGCTTAAGGCAACTCTTCTCCTCTTCCCAGAATGCACCGGAAATATGCAGATGAGCTTCCTGCTTCTCCAATCCCTGGTTTTGCGATGTCCTCAAACAGCGAGACCCGGCAAGTCCCAGCGATCGATCAGCTTAAGGCGACTCTTCTCCTCTTCCCAGAATGCACTGGAAATATGCAGATGAGCTTCCTGCTTCTCCAATCCCTCAGATACCCATAGCGTCTCCATTTTTTGTGATCTCGGGTTGGGTGAGGGCTTATGTTTTGCGTGCCGAGCTGACGTTTTTATTGATAACATTTTGATGCAGATACGAGCTTTTGATAGCCCGCTATTGCATTTTAATGGCGTTTTGACTTTTTTTCTCGCTATGCCGTTTAGCGATCCAGTTAGTCCTTTTTTTATTGATAGATCTGGCAATTCTGAACTCTGCTATATCAAACATGTGTATGTGTGATTTTATTTTTATTTTATTTTGAACGGTCATATTAACGGAAGAATAAAAAAAGCTATGGCTCTGGGAAGAAGGGGAGCGAAAAACGAAAATGCAAAAATGAAAATACCTCTGGGGGTTAAGTAAGGAGCATCACTAACCAAACATCATGAAGACCAAGGAGATCTCTAAACAAGTAAGGGACAAAGTTGTTGAGAAGTACAAGCCAGGGTTGGCCTGTTAAAAAAAAAAAAAAAGAGGGGAGGGGAGGAACAACATTCAGGTAGTTGCTACCAGCCTGTGGTGCCAGGTACAGTTCTTAGCCAGCACAGAGCTGTCACAGATAGCTCCTGAATCTGTCAAAGACTGAACTCCTTGTGTTTCCTCCCGCTACTAATGTACCTATACCCGACATTGCTATTTCCGTGTGTAGTTCCACTATTACTCCCCAGCAACATGCCCGCTGTCTTTGGGTCATACTTGACTCCGAGCTTTCCTTTGCCCCCCCACATATGATCACTGGCTCTCTCTTGTTATCTGCACCTCAAAAACATTTCTAGAATTCAACCTTTTCTTACTTTTGACTTCGCAAAAACTCTTACTATTCCTCTTATTCATTTTCGTCTCGACTATTGTAACTCTCTTCTAATCAGTCTCCCTCTTACCAAACTCTCCCTCCTCCAATCTGTCTTGAATGCTGCTGCCAGGATCATATTCCTCGCCAATCGTTACACTGATGCCTCTACCTTGTGCCAGTCATTACACTGGCTACCCATCCACTCCAGAATCCAGTACAAACTTATTATCCTCACCCACAAAGCTCTCCATGGCTCAGCACCACTCTACATCTCCTCCCTTGTTTCAGTATACCATCCTACCCGCGCCCTCCATTCTGCTGATGACCTGAGGTTAGCATCATCAATAATCAGAACCTCCCACTCCCGTCTCCAAGACTATACACGTGCTGCGCCAATTCTTTGGAATGCACTTCCCAGGTCAATATGATTAGTCCCCAATCCCCACAATTTTAAGCGTGCCCTGAAAACTCATTTATTCAGACTGGCCTACCGCCTCAATACATTAACCTAATCTATCCTTGTATGGCACAGCCAAAAGCTTTACCATAACCAGGTTCCCAGCATCATGTTCCCACATGCTTTATGCATTAGCCCTCTGCGTCTGTACTGTTACACACTTAACATTATGGCTGGTCCATACAATCAGGGCAACTGTTACCACCCACCTTTCGTGTCTCCCTTTTTTCCTCATAGTTTGTACGCTTGCGAGCAGGGCCATCATTCCTCTTGGTATCTGTTAGGATCTATGTGATTATTGTTATGCTATAAGTCCCCTCTGAAATGTAAAGTGCGGAATATGTCGGCGCTATAGAAATAAAATTTATTATTACCTACCAATGATTCAGCTGCCTCTGCTGATGTCACGTTGACAGAGCAGTGGCTTGTTTTCCACCTTGCTCTGTCGACGAAGCACGACTGCCAATTTCATTCTAATTGACAGC
This sequence comes from Dendrobates tinctorius, assembly GCF_039654945.1. Classification (NCBI taxonomy): domain Eukaryota; kingdom Metazoa; phylum Chordata; class Amphibia; order Anura; family Dendrobatidae; genus Dendrobates; species Dendrobates tinctorius. Next base: position 32,307,330 of record NW_027361711.1, read on the forward strand.
CAGCTCCCTCATTTAGGCAGCAGGGCTCAGGCTGTCTACAAGTATCAGAATGATGTTGGCAGTCCAGCACTGTAAACAGAGCAAGGTGGGAAAAAAAAAGCCGCTGCTCTGTCGACATGACATCAACTGAATTGCCAAAAGGAGCAGTCTGTGACCACTCTGTGTCAGCAAAGAACGCAAAGAACAATGTCGGGCACAACTTTTTAATTATTTATTTTTACAAAGTCTCAGATATCCCCTTTAAAGATGAGCTAGCTGGACCTTTTCGGGATGAAGATAAGGTCAAAATCCACTCCCAAATCTGTTGCCAGTTTGAAAAAGACACTTTCTTCAAGCAGTGGTAAAGGAAAAAAGTCTGCATCTTTCAAGAAAACCAGGATTTTTATGCAGGACAATGCTCCATCGCATGCATTGAAGTACTCCACTGCTTGGCTAGCCAGTAAAGGTCTGAAAGATGAAAGATTAATTAAATATCTCCTAATCTGATCTAAACTCTATTTAGAACTTGTAGCCCCTTCTTAAACGGAAGATTTACAGTTTAAGGGCCCGTCACACTAAGCGATATCGCTAGCAATATCGCTCTAACATCACTGGTTTTGTGACGCAGCAACGATATTATTGCTACTGATATCGCTATGTGTGACACTTACCTCCGACCGGCTCCCCCGCTGGTTATCGCTGATCGCGCGAGAACGGCCTGGGCCGTTTCTCGTCGTCAGCTTCCTGCTGGGCTTCCTGCTGTGGCGACGAGCGACGCGTGCGGGAGGACGTCTTCATCGCCTCGTCTGACAGGTAAGTAGCGACCGCCGCCGACCGCTGCTATGTCGCTGGTGAGATCTGCCTGTTTGGCAGCTCACTAGCGACCACTTAGCGATGCACCAGCAATCCTGACCGGGTCGTATCGGGATCGCTGGTGCATCGCTAAGTGTGACAGTACCTTAAGAAAACACTATACCTCACTGATCAGTGTCTGGGAAGCCTTGATGGTGATGCCCTAAAAGTAGATCGTCAGATTAAAGATGCTGTCCACTACTTGGACAACTTCATCTCATACCGCACGCTTGTCCCCGATAAAATAATAAGGGCCCCGTCACACATAGCGACTCACCAGCGATCCCGACAACGATATGAACTTGTCAGGATCGCTGGTGTGTCGCTACATGATCGCTGGTGAGGTGCCAAACCGGCAACTTCACCAGCAATCAGCACCAGCGACGACGAGCGGGCGCATCGCTGTATACCTTAGATACCAGCTCCCTGCACCAGCGCGCTGGTATCTAAGGTACACAAAGGGTTTCTAAGCGCGTCGCTTAGAAACCTGCTGTTTACCTTGGATACTAGCTGGGAGTTTGCTGATCGTTGCTCTCCCGCCTGCCACATGCAGTGATGCGTGCTGGCCAGCGGGAGACCAACGATCAGCGATACCCGGCAGGGGGGCCAGTCGCTGATAGGTTTCCCACACAGCGATCTCGCTGGTGAGATCGCTGTTGCGTCACAAAACTTGTGACTCAGCAGTGATCTCGCTAGCGAGATCGCTGTGTGTGATGGGGGCTTAAGGCTTATACTCACCTCCCGCTGTGTCGGCACTCGCTCTCTCCAGGGCTCCCGTGTTGATGTGACACGTGACCCCAGCATCTAATAAGCGCTTACGTCACTGTCCTTGCTTCCTGTCAAACCAAACATGAAGAGGAAAATCAGAAAGAAGCTGCAGCCTGGACATAATCTTCAAGTTCGATTTTGTTCAAAGGCAGGGACAGTCACATGTCACTACAACCATGAGTTCCAACGCCCTTGGAACAGTGCCAGCACAGGAGAGTACAGGTTTTTTTTATTATATCAGGGGCAAACATTTAAATCAAGAAGGGTTTGTGCAAGTAGTGGACATCCCCTTTAAGCTACAAGTCTGCAGTCACTTTATGCAGTCACATAGCTCGCTGTGCAGATTCTTCTGCGTAAGGAGATCATGTGACCGCAAGTATGTGATTTGCATATTTCCAGCCACATTCTGAATAGACTTGTATGGCTTCGAAAAATACACTTGCATTGAGTGAGCCCAAACAAGTCTAGTCGGCACATGACCAAATGCTTGCAAATCACACGCACAAGCCCGCCAGTAGAGAATTCTCAATATGTGCAGTGAAACAAATGTGAGGATTCATAAATCTGCAGTCACCTAGGGTGACTGCAAACTTGTAGCCCAAGGCCAGACAACCTCTTTAAGAAACTGACAGATTCCATGTAAGGATAGTTTATGGCTGTTATTTAAAGGAAGTGTGGCTATATTGGTCATTGATTTTTTTTGTTAAGAATCAAAAAAATATAAAAAGTATTTTTGTATATTTTGAGCTGTTTGGTTTTTATTCCCACTTTAACAGAAGAAAATACACAACTGAGATGTGAAAATTTACATTTTTCATTTAGTTGCATAATAATTGACAGATGGTAGCCAAAAGGACACTATTTTCAACTTGTTCTCGCAACAGAACATCAAGAATCCACTTAAGACAGGCCAATAACCAGAGAACAGGTATGGATAGGAACATTCCCAATCATCAACTTCTCTAAACTGATCAGCAAACATCTGACAAACAATAAAAACGCTTTTTTGTCAGGGGCGACGATTTATAAACAGGCTTTAAAAATCATTGTTTTTTCAGCACAGACACCTATTCCAACAGAAATCACAAAATGTTTGCTTGGAAAAGTATCAATTTACCATGTTCCACTTGGTGTGAAAAACAAGAGAAAAAGAGGATGTGAAAAAGAGAATAAAAAAAAAGTCACAAGTGTTCATAGGTTAATGATCAGAAATGGCAATCCTATCTAAACTGGCAGTATAAAAATATAAAAATAACTTCATACTCACAATTCATATTCTGGCAAGGCGCTGGCGACCGACAGGACATCAGAGTGATTACATCATCACAGCTTTCAACCCAGAATGCATGCAGTATGTGACCCTGGCATTCTGCAGGAATAAAGGGACCTTTGGCCTGCAGAACGGAAAGTGGTAGTGCAGGTACAAGAGAGTATACAGACAGCATGGGATCGCAGCTGCTGGTTTAATTTGTCTCCCTGTTTAAAAAAGTATCATAGAAAGAATCATGTTACACCCGGTCCCTGTCCTGGCGTGGCGCCCAGGTCTGCCACTGTTACACCTTGTCCCCGTCCTGGCACTGCCCCCCGTTCTGGGCACTCACCCTCGAGCTTCGCACGCTGTCCTTAGGCAGCAGCCGGCCTCCTCTGGATCTCATGCTGCTGCTCCTCAGCATTCAGGTCTCCCTCCTGCCTCCACCTCCTGGCGTCCTGTTGGCAAATCTGTAACTAAAGCTATTAGGGCACGCCCACCCGCTCTCCTGCCTTCTTAAAGGGACAGCGTGCATTTTTCAAATAGTGCAATTAACCAATGGCAGTGCACTGGCTGCTATTTCTGGCCTCTCCTCCATAGGGAGAGCGCCGGAGCAACGAGTATCAATCATTGCTACAGCCGGTTCTTCTTGCTAACCTGTCTGCGCTGCGCCTGCAGTCTCTTTGCATTCTCTAATGCTGTCTCCACAGAGTATCAGTATCCTGTGCTTCCTGGTTATATCTGCAATGATCTGGGTGAAAGCCATCCTGTTCCGCCAACAGCCATCTGATTCCGAGGACTGTGTGAAGGTCACTGGAACCAACTACTTACCAACTACCTGGATCCAGGACCCGTCTCATTATGGACTCTGCTGTAACTACTGTTATCCCTTTTGGTCCCGCTAGGACAGCTGCCACGTGTCCGGGTCTAACTGGAGGTAGCACCTGTGTCCTCCGGGTATTCCATTCTGGCCCTGAGGGGCTTTACCACGGGTACCCGGGGCTCACTAGCCACGCCTCCTTTGGAACCCCCCGGACTGTGGTCCCGAGGTTCCACTTTAAAAATAAAAACGAATGTGAGCGTCACCATCTCTGCCTCCGCTTCCATTCGTTACAAATCAGCTGTAATCCCATGCTGTCCTGTCTGTATACTCTCTGCGTCTTCCCCTGCCCAGGAGCTGCGGTATGATCAGATCATGTCCCTGTACGGTCAGACACAGCCATTACACAGTACACAGCAGGGACACATTTATAAGATTATCTCAGCACAGAAACTTTTTTTTTTTAACATATCCAGTTGTGGAAATTATTATAAGATCTATTGATTAAATGTATTTTGTTTGTGGGACAAGCCTTTTAATTAAACTACCACCAATTGGCTTGCATGTAGATGTAAACAGGGTCAAATTCAAACAGAAATCACTTAAAAGGGGTTGTCCACTACTAGGACAACCCTTTCTTGATCTTAATGTTTGGCCCAGATAAAATAAAAAAGCCTATACTCACCTCCTGTGCCGGCGCTGTTCTAGCCGTGCTGGTACTCGTGGTCCTGGGGCTCTCGCAGTTGTCAAGACACCTGAGCCTGGAGCTCAATCAGCGCTGGCGTCACTGTCTCCGCCTTTGAACGAATTGAACATGAAGAGGAAATCAGGGATGCAGCTGATCTGACTTCCTCTTCATGCTCAATTTGTACGAAGAAGGAGACAGTGACGCCAGCGCTGATTGGGCATCAGGCTCAGGTGTCTTGACAACCACGAGAGCTCCAGGACCGCGAGTACCAACATCGCTGGAATGGAGCCGACATGGGAGGGGAGTGGGAAGCAAATTCTGAATGGGGTAAAATGTTGCAAAAAAAAAAATGCAATTTCACCATTGTTTGTCAGATTTCGCAATTAGTGTTCATGCTGCTGAAGAATTGACCTGGTAAATAGATTCTACAGGTCAGTAGGATTACGGCATTATTACATTTATATTGTTGGTTTTTATTTTAGTGGGTGTAAAAAAAAAAACCCTGAATGTTTTTTTTTTTTGTTTACACAGCTGACAACTTAGAAGGGGTTGATAGCCCCTTCTCGTACCCCTTGCTTTGCTCTGATAATGCAATAAAGCTTATACTACCCTCCCGTGGTGGTGCCATTCCGGCAGTGTCAGCATTCGCTCTGCCTGGGGCTGTAATGCAGTGTTGTGACTAGTGATGCAGGTGCCCGAGCTGCACTGGCGCTACCGCCGCTGCCTTCAGACCTTTGGAACATGAAGAGTAAGTCAGGGCTGAAGCTGATCTTGGGCTTTCTCTTCATGCTCAAAATGTCCGAAGGTGGAGACAGTGACACCAGCGCTGATTGGGCTCCGGTGTCACAACCAGGGCTGTGGAGTTGGAGCCCATTTTGGTGGAGTCCGTGTCATGGAAGTTGAGGAGTCAGAGGTTTGGCTTACAGACTCCACAGCCCTAAAAGGGCTGTGGAGTCGGAGTTGTGGAGTCAGAGCCCATTTTGGTGGAGTCTGAATTGGTATCATGGAAATTGAGGAGTCAGAGGTTTGGCTTACCGACTCCACATCCCTGGTCACAACACTACACGACAACCCGGGGAAGATCCAGGAAACCCGTGGGAATGGCGCCGGCACAGGAGTATATGCTTTGTTATGTTATAGGGGCCAAGCGAGTGGTATGAGAAGTTGTTCAAGTAGTGGACAACTTCTTTAATGGTATAATTTAGGGGTATAGTTTGATCGCTTTTTATTGCATTTTCTCGTAAAGTGTAGCAACTGAAATATAACAATTTTGGTGTTTCTAGTTTTTTTTTTATATTGTTTATACTACTGGTTAACTAATTTTATATTTTGATCAGACTTATGGATGCAGTGATACAAAATATGCCTTTTTTCAATATTTTCAGATTGGGAAAAGGAATTTTAAAGTTTTTTTTTATATTTGATGTCTCAAACACTTCTCTGTACATGACATAACAACTACATAGATAGATTAACTACAAAAGGTTAATCTATCTCCTCGCACTCAATCTTAAACTCAGCTCACACTCAGACTGCAACATGAGCATAACTCACACCAACACAGTCCACATACCTGATACACAACACGCTGCCACGACTCAAGCATAAGGGCGAGGAGTTCCAAAAATACAAACACTGAGTTCTGACATTAAAAAGGTCAAATACTCTCATAGGTTACAGATTTTTTAGAACAGACAAGGCCCACATTTCTTAAAGTTTTAGACTTTAATATAAAAAGTACAGTGGTTACAAAAAAAAGATAAAAGAAAAGAAAATAATGCAACACAATTATGCAAAACAGTTATGCAATAAAAAAAGAGGAAATAGCAGAAAATATCTAATGGATTCAATTTTGTTAAAACTTGTGTTTAAGTACCGGGTGGGCCACTTATATGGATACACCTAAATAAAATAGGAATGGTTGGTGATATCAACTTCCTGTTTGTGGCACATTAGTATATGGGAGGGGGAAACTTTTCAAGATGGGTAGTGACCATTGCGGCCATTTTGGATCCAACTTTATTTTTTCCAATGGGAAGAGGGTCATATGATACATCAAACTTATTGAGAATTTCACAAGAAAAACAATGGTGTGCTTGGTTTTAACGTAACTATTCTTTCATGAGATATTTACAAGTTTATGACTACAGAAGAAATGCTAGTCTAAGGCCTCTTCCACACTTCAGTTTTTTTGCATCAGTCAAAATCCGCCAAAAGGACGGATGCTGGATCCGTTGTAGAACTGATGACAACGGATGTCACCCATCAGTTTTTTTGACGGATCCGACAAATGAAGAATTTTAAAGGAATCGCAGCCTGGAAAAGGAGAGAGAGAGAGAATTTTTTTTTTTGTCCGGCAACCAGAAAGAATTTCGGGTTAAATCAGTGTCTGGAGGATCCGCCAGAGAAAAAAAACGTTGCAAGCTCCGATATGAAAACTTTGAGGATGGTGACGGACAGCAACTTTTGGCGGATCCGCAAAAAAAACGGATGCAACGGACGGCAATCCGTCACAATCCGCCTATAATGAAAGTCAATGGGGAAAAAAACGGATCCTCAAAACAAAATTGTGGATCCGTTTTTTTTTCAAAACCTGGCGGATTGTGACTGATTGTAAAAAACTGAAGTGTGAAAGAGGCCTAAGGCTATGTGCTCACGTAGCGTTTTTCATGCGACTTTTTCCTGAGCAGAAACGCATACCCTTGCCAGGAAAACCGCATGCGGTTTTTGACGCGTTTTTTCATGCATTTTTTAAAGTGATTTTTTACCCCAAATAAAGTTATTAAAAAAAAAACAAAAAAACAATATGAGGTCATTTCCTTTTCCAACCTCTTTTCTCCATTTTGTTTTTGGGCTGATTTCAAAATGCCTCACGTGCAGGACCAGTGGAGTCTGAGCGAAGAAAACTTGCGGATTTTGCTGCTGACTTTGTTACCGAATCTGCTACACCTACACCATGACGAGCAGGTAACATAATGTTATGCAATTTTTTGATATGTTTAATTTTTTATTACATATATGTATTTTTTACTTAAGTCTATATTCTCTCGTAGGAGCGCTCTAGGAGGAAGAGGAGGAGAACAAGAATGTGGGTGCATCCGATAGTTCAAGAGCGGGCGGCAAAGGGCCACTTCCATCTCCTTTACCAGGATATACGGAGGTAAGATATATAATGGAAAATAGGTCTATTGGTAGCCGTGTGAACCTAATGGATACTTAAGTTTATTTTTTGTTGTTATGTCACATTTTCATCTGTGTGGTTAATCGTAATTTTTTTTTTTTTTTCACAGTCATACATTAAAATTCATACAATTCTGCAGGATCCCAATTGAAGCATTCGATCGGCTACTCGGCCTTCTTTCTCCAGCTTTAGATTATGAGGACACGGTCATGCGACGAGCTATCTCTGCTGCGGAAAGGCTGTTCATCACCTTGCGGTAAGTATATTTTTTGGGGGGGTTTTGGTAACACATTTGGCCCCCAAAAGACTGTTAGACACACTGCCCCCATACTGCTGCCAGCCACTGGCCTTTCCACTGCCCCCCATACTGCTGCCAGCCACTGGCCTTTCCACTGCCCCCATACTGCTGCCAGCCACTGGCCTTTCCACTGCCCACATACTGCTGCCAGCCACTGCCCTTTCCACTGCCCCCATACTGCTGCCAGCCACTGGCCTTTCCACTGCCCCCATACTGCTGCCAGCCACAGCACCCATTCTGCTGCCATCTATATTTCAAATGTGCTATTTACGCCTGGCCTTTTTTTTGCTGATCTATTTTTTTTTTTTTCAGGTTTTTGGCCACAGGAGAGAGCTACATATCACTGCACCTCCAATTTAGGGTTGGTAAAACCACCATCTCTAGAATTGTGAGGTGCACATGTGCCGTTATCTGGCAGAAGTTGCAGCCCATGGTGATGCCTTCCCCAACCGAGACTTGGCTGCAGGTCGCAGCAGGCTTTCAGTCTGGCCAATTTCCCAAATTGCATAGGTGCTGTCGATGGAAAACATGTGAGAGTGCTGAAGCCACCACAATCAGGATCACGCTTCTTTAATTATAAGAAGTATTTTTTGGTGGTCCTGATGGCGGTGGCTGATGCTCATTGCAAATTTGTTGCCATTGACTTTGGTGCTTATGGCAGTACTGGGGATTCTCGGGTGTTGTGAGCATCACAGATTGGACTGCAAATTCTTCGACATGGCGGAACGCTCCCAGCCGCCACAAGACCTTTGCCGGGTTCCACACATCCAGTACCCTTTGTGATGGTATTGGATGAGGCGTTTCCCTTAAGGGAGAGCACTGGATGACCGGCAGAGGGTTTTTAATTATCGGCTGAGTTGCGAACGCAGATATGTGGAATGCACCTTCGGGATCATGTGTAGTCAGTGGCGGATCTTTCACACAGCCATCCAGTTGGATACGCAGACCGCTGACTCAGTCATAAAGGCATGCTGTGTACTCCACAACTACGCTCGAGAATTTGCCACCGACGTAGATGAGGAGTCACAGCTGTCTGACTTAAATGCTGTTTCAAATTTGGGTCAAGGAAGGGTATCCAACTCGGGTGTGCATGTGCGAGAAACCTTCACTACTTCATGAGTCCTGAAGGTGCCGTGCAATGGCAATACTCCTGTGCCGGTGTTGAGCAGCCAGTACAGCAGAGAAGATCTGAAGACTAACTACAAGCAAGCAAGGTCCGTTGTTCTCTAATAAATGTGAAACTACAAAAAAGTTAATAAAAATTAACTTTGCAAAATAAAATCTGGTCTCCATTATTTTTATTCAATAATAGTGGTTGTTGGTATGGGCAGTTATTGGGGGATGTTGGAAAACATTATGCATAGTGTGGTTAATTTTTGTAATGCCAGCAGCTCCGGTTTGCACTGAGGCACTGGAACGTTAACTTATCAGTTGTCATACCATTGTGTCAGGTAGGATTACAATAAGGCCGGGGTCACGCTTGCATGTGCAATGCGAGAAACTCACGCATCAATGCTGCTGCCACTCGGGACCGGAGTGTGCAGCCGCATGTATTTCTATGCAGCCGCACACTCCCATCTGAGTGTTGACGGCAGTGCCGCGCATTGATGAGAGAGACTTGCGCAAGTTCCTTGTATTGCACATGCAAGTGTGACCCTGGCCTAAGGTTATGTTCACAAGCATTTTTTGGTGTGTTTTTGATACCAAAAATTTTTTTGAAGGAAATTAAAATACACAAAGATTGAAAAAACAAAACAAATATTTTTGAAATAACAAGAAGCACCCTGTCAACAGGACAAAGTAGGGGGGGTGGGACATACAGATTGTTTTGTGGTGATTCTATAAAATTTCTCACAAAGTCTGGTAATCAGGATCATATCCATAGGTTGGATAAATGTTTGGGGATGACATACTAGAGGTGGGTGAAGTATGGCCTGCAGCATGTGTTGATGGAGGTCGGCTAAAACCAGACGGTTCGCGTCATGCCTGTATGCTGGTGCCTGCCCAAAACGCTGCCATGCAGCTGGTGGTGGTGGAGGCCCACTTTGGGAATTAAAAATATTAAAGAATCCCCGTCATTATAGCTGATGATGGGGGAATTGGGGATGGGACGTCAACAGTCATTAAGAGTAAATTGACTGCTGACATCAACGTGTTCTGCCGGTCATGTGTCATGGATCTGAGGTGGCCGGCTAAAAATGAGCCAAATTTGTCTAGTTCGTCTTTCCTCGACAAAGTGTCGAGCATACGGAGGGTTCGATTAGTGAGATTTTGTAACATACTACTCGAAGTCTCAGTACTGTTGACCTTTTTGTGTGCCGCCCTTCTCGATGGCACGGGACGGGCAGAAGCAGTGCCCATCCTAGTAGGCATTGACATGCCACCAGCAGAGCTACAGGCAGCGCCCGAGGCAGAGCAGCAAAACAGGGCTCTGCCTCGACCTCAACCACAGATGAGGAAGTTCCTGCAGCAGCGTATGATGGTGTTGGAGATAATATATCTGTCGGGGGCAAGGATGATGGGCAGTCCTCAGGAACATCTGTTGAGAACGTATGATCCTCCACCTCCTCTCCCAGACCCTGCTCAGGGCTAGTTGGATGGGCCGGAGGAGTTTCGGCCCTGATGTTGCCGTCAGTTCTGTAGAAGAAAGAAAAAACCATGTTAATTACAGACTACTTTAAAATGTTACATAAATTGTAAATAAAAATTTAATGTAAAATTTACCTCGGCAAGTTCCTGCTAGTTAAAATAAACTGGAGTTGGTCTGAGTACTGGACCCTACCCCATGGAGGTGAGCTTCCACTTGGAGGTTTTATTGACTTCATAAAACGATCTGTTACTGATCTCCATTGGTTCTTTACATCTTCCATTGAAATGAAACAATAAAAAAAAGGTTTTTGAAAATACTATCATTAAAAAAACTGGACAAATTCAATGTATGGAATACATACTAATCTTTTTTTGTCCAGCTGAAGACAGATGAGGCCACTGAGGATAAAGTTCTTTGACAATAGCCGGCCATACATCCCGCTTGGAACCCTTATATTCCTCACATGAGCGGTCCCATACGGCCGGATGTTTTTCAGTCTACAATAAAGTTAAGTTTTTTTTTTTAAATTGTTGTGTAGTCAACAATATGAAGATTTTAACAATATCTACTTTTTAACACATCAATTAATATATATCCACATGGTAACACACTTTCAAAACCAATATAGATATGTATGAATCCATGTACACATGTGCACACACAATCACACCAACACGGCTCTTTCAGTCTACTCTCCGTTACGATGATGATTACCCTAACTCTAATCCCAACCCCACTCCTAACACCAACCCTAATCCCAACCCTAACCCTAATCTAATATATATACAGTCATATGTAAAAGTTTGGGCACCCCTATTAATGTTAACCTTTTTTCTTTATAGCAATTTTGGTTTTTGCAACAGCTATTTCAGTTTCATATATCTAATAACTGATGGACTCAGTTATAGTTCTGGATTCAAATGAGGTTTATTGTACTAACAGAAAATGTGCAATCTGCATTTAAACAAAATTTGACCGGTGCAAAAGTATGGGCACCCTTATCATTTTCTTGATTTGAACACTCCTAACTACTTTTTACTGACTTCCTGAAGCACTAAATTGGTTTTGTAACCTCATTGAGCTTTGAACTTCATAGCCAGGTGTATCAAATCATGAGAAAAGGTATTTAAGGTGGCCACTTGCAAGAAGTTCTCCTATTTGATTCTCCTATGAAGAGTGGCATCATGGGCTCCTCAAAACAATTCTCAAATGATCTGAAAACAAAGATTATTCAACATAGCTTTTCAGGGGAAGGATACAAAAAGTTGTCTCAGAGATTTAACCTGTCAGTTTCCACTGTGAGGAACATAGTAAGGAAATGGAAGAACACAGGTACAGTTCTTGTTAAGCCCAGAAGTGGCAGGCAAAGAAAAATATCAGAAAGGCAGAGAAGAAGAATGGTGAGAACAGTCAAGGACAATCCACAGACCACCTCCAAAGACCTGCAGCATCATCTTGCTGCAGATGGTGTCACTGTGCATCGGTTAATAATACAGCGCACTTTGCACAAGGAGAAGCTGTATGGGAGAGTGATGCGAAAGAAGCAGTTTCTGCAAGAACGCCACAAATAGAGTCGCCTGAGGTATGCAAAAGCACATATGGACAAGCCAGTTACATTTTGGAAGAAGGTACTGTGGACTGATGAAACAAAGATTAAGTTGTTTGGTCATACAAAAAGGCGTTATGCATGGAAGCTAAAAAACAAAGCATTCCAAGAAAAACACTTGCTACCCACAGTAAAATTTGGTGGAGGTTCCATCATGCTTTGGGGCTGTGTGGCCAATGCCGGCACCTGGAATCTTGTTAAAGTTGAGGGTCGCATGGATTCAACTCAGTATCAGAAAATTCTTGACAATAATGTGCAAGAATCAGTGACGACGTTGAAGTTACGCAGGGGATGGATATTTCAGGAAGACAATGATCCAAAACACCGCTCCAAATCTACTCAGGCATTCATGCAGAGGAACAATTACAATGTTCTGGAAAGGCCATCCCAGTCCCCAGACCTGAATATCATTGAACATCTGTGGGATGATTTGAAGCCGGCTGTCCATGCTCGGCAACCATCAAACTTATCTGAACTGGAATTGTTTTGTAAACAGGAATGGTCACAAATACCTTCATCCAGGATCCAGGAACTCATTAATAGCTACAGGAAGTGACTAGAGGCTGTTATTTTTACAAAAGGAGGATCTACGAAATATTATTGTCACTTTTATGTTGAGGTGCCCATACTTTTGCACCGGTCAAATTTTGTTAAAATGCAGATTGCACATTTATCTGTTAGTACAATATACCTCATTTGAATCCAGAAATATAACTGAGTCCATCAGTTATTAGATATATGAAACTGAAATAGCTGTTGCAAAAACCAAAATTGTTATAAAGAAAAAAGGTTAACATTAATAGGGGTGCCCAAACTTTTACATATGACTGTATATATATATATATATATATACAGCCCCACTGTGTGTATATATATATATATATACCGTATTTTTCCGACCATAAGACGCACTTTTTTCCCCAAAAATTTTTGGGAAAAGTGGGGGGTGCGTCTTATGGTCGCAATATACTAACCTCCGGGGCTCTGCGGTGGTGGCAGCGGGCGGGGCTCTGCGGTACGGTGGTGGCAGCGGGCGGGGCTCCGGTGCAGGGGCAGCGGCTCCGCCGGCATTTCCTTGCAGCCCCGAGGCCCCCGCACATCCCTTGCTGGCCGCCGCCATGTTGCGGTGGCCTCCGGGAACATGGCCGCCGGGAAGATGGCCACCGGTCTGGGGACGGCGCATGCGCAGGTTCAGATCTCGTCCCGAGATTCAAATCTCGACGAGATGTCGTCCCCCGAGATCTCGGGACGAGATCTGAACCTGCGCATGCGCCGCCCCCGGACCGGCGGCCATCTTCCCAGCGTCCATGTTCCCGGGGGCCACCGCAACATGGCGGCCAGCAAGGGATGTGCGGGGGCCTCTGGGCTGCGAGGAAATGTCGGCGGAGCCGCCGCGACCCTCACCCCGCAGAGCCTACCTGCCCCAGCTCAGCACAGCTCACCTGCCCCAGCGCAGCTGCCCCTGCCCCAGCACAGCTGCCCCAGACCCAGCACAGCTGCCCCAGCCCCAGCACAGCCCACCTGCCCCAGCACAGAGCTGCCACCGCACGAGCCTGGACCACTGAATGACCCCTGTGACTACTCCACCTGTGCCGGATCCCTTCCCAGGTAAGCTGAATTCGGACTGTAAGACGGACCCCCATTTGACACATTATTATTTTTTTCCCTATTTTCCTTCTGAAAATTGGAGTGCATCTTATAGTCCGAAAAATACGGTATATATATATATATATATATATATATATATATATATATATATATATATACACACACACACATACATTTATATAACCCATTTTCAACCCCTGCCCCCCAAAAAAAATTTGTTTTAAAATTAATTTTTCTGCTCGGTTGGGGGGGGGGGGCTACAAATGGGGAATATATATATATATATATATATATTTTTTTTTTTATAAATTTTTTTCGGGCGGGGGGGTTAAAAATGGGGAATATATATTTTTTTAAATATTTTTTTCGGGCGGGGTGGTTAAAAATGGGGAATAAATATATTAATTTTTTCTACATTTTTTCGGGCGGGGGGTTAAAAATGGGGAATATATATATATTTTTTAATAGATTTTTTTTCGGGCAGGGGGGTTAAAAATGGGGAATAAAAATATATATATATATATATATATATTTTTTTTTATTTCGCTATTTTTTTTTTGGGAGGGGGGGGGGAGAAAAATAACCACACACTTTAATTTAATGAAATAAATACATTTTTGAAAAAAAAAAAAATGACGTCATGCTGTCTGCACTGCGCAGGCGCCCTGGCTCACCTGAGATGAACTAATTGTTTTCCCACGCTCCTGAGTTCACCTCAGGTGAACCTAGGAGTCCGCGCATGCGCACACCGCACCGCCCGAGTTCACCCGAGCAGCGCGAGCTACCTTTGGGTGAACTCGGTATACATGTTATGTGGCTGCTCTAAACTTTAGATCTTCGTGGGACAGTCGTTTTTATGGGATGCTGCGGAGGGTAGGTATTTTTGTGGTTTGTTTTTTAATTATTTTATTTAGGTGGAACATAGTCTTCGGGGAATTAGCAGAAGAGGTGAGTGCGGGTTTTTTATTTTATTTTTTTTAGATGGCGACGTCGGGGACAGGTAATTATAATTTTTTTCCACTGGCCACCAATGAAAAAAAAATTATTGGAGACATTATTTAAGTTTGAAAAAAAAAAAAAAAAAAAAAATTCTGAAAAAAATAAATTTAACAGAAGGGGGCCAGGCCATGAAAATGGAAGGGGGTCGGGCCATTAAAAAAAATAAAAAAAATTATATATATATTTTAATTTATTTGGCTATAGGGGTATATTATATGGACGGACAGGGGGGGGCGGGGCGACAAAAAAAAAAAAGGTTTTTTTTTTTAAAAGCAGAAACAGCTCGATGGGAAATACTGCTCCCATCGTGCTGAGCCTGCTGCCACAATTGTATAGGGGAACAGACATAGGCTGATGGGAGTAGTAGTCCAATCGGCCTATGCCAGACAGCACATATACACCGCAGACACACCACATATACACCGCACACCTGACACACACACACTCACAGACACTTATGCGGAGGCCCACATCCAGGTCCATCCTGCGGTACCATCCCATGTCGGCAGCCATGATCCAGGAAGACAGGAATTATGGGAATTTTTCTTGTCTTCCTGGATTATGGGATGCTCATGGGATGGCATTATGGGATGGGCCGATGTCACTTCCTGTAGTGTGCGTTTTGAGACGCTTGAAAAATCACAAGTGTTTGTTACATTTGCGATTTTCAAGCGTTTCAATACATGTCTATGTAGGCGGAATCGCATGCGATTCCGCAAATTAATGAACATGCTGCGATTTTTACTGCTTAGCGATACCGCAGCGGTAAAAATCGCAACATTAGCACAAGTGTATGTGATTTTCATAGATGGTGTATGTGATGCTTTTTTTTTAAGCGTTTCCGCGGCAAAATCGCGCGTTTAAAATCGCCGCGGAAATGCTTAAAAATCGCATCGTGGGCACACAGCCTAAGGGGGTCAGATAGGAGTGCTCGGACCTGACACCCATAATGCGGTGGTGCACCATCTTGCTGGAAAAATAAAAGGGAATGTGCCATCTTCAGTGCATAAAGAGGGCAACACATCATCATGTGGCAATTTCAGGTATCCAGTGGCATTGAGGTTTCCATTGATGAATGGCCCCACTATCTTTGCACCCCATATACCACAACATACCATCAATTATGGGTGTCAGGTCTGAGCATTCCTACATGAACAGTTTCCTGGAAAGTGCATTGGTCATCATGGGTCAGTTGAATGGCCACCAAGGTTTCCTGATCTAACCCCCCTTAGGCTTTCATCTTTGGAGTCATCTTAAGGCAATTATCTATGCTGTGAAGATACGAGATGTGGAGCATCTGAAACAACGGATACTGGAAGCCTGTGCTAGTATTTCTTCTGCGGTGTTGCTAGCAGTGTGTCAAGAGTGGGAGAAGAGGGTTGCATTGACAATCCAACACAATGGGCAGCACTTTGAACACATTTTATAAGTGGTCATGAACTTGTAAATAACTCATGAAAGAATAAAGCTACGTTAAAACCAAGCACACCATTGTTTTTCATCTGAAATTCTCAATAAGTTTTAGGTGTCACATGATCCTCTTCCCATTGAAAAAAAAGTTGGATCCAAAATGGCCGTCATGGTCACACCCATCTTGAAAAGTTTAGCCCGTCCCATAAACTAATGTGCCACAAACAGGAAGTTGATGTCACCAACCATTCCCATTTTATTTAGGTGAATACATATAAATGGCCCACCATGTATTTTTACAATTCTTCGTGTCTGATGCATCAGCACTAAATAGGCTAAGTTGGTAAAGTTAAATGAGAAAAATAAAAGGCATAAATTAAATTTATGGGATCAAATAACTAAAAATTGACACGTGCATATGTATTCACCCCTTTTGCTATGAAGCCTCTAAACATTTCTGGTCCAAGCAATTACTTTCATAAGTCACGTGCTTAGTGAAAGGAAGTCCACCTGTGTGCAATCCAAGAGACTGGAATATCTGTGCATACAACCACAATAAGCTGTACCCTCCATAGAAGTGGCCTTTATGGAAGAGTGGGCAGAAAAAATAATTTACTTGCATATAAAATTGGAAAGTTAGTTTTGAGTTTGCCAAAAGACATGTGGGAGACTCTCCAAATATATGGAGGAAAGTGCTGTGGTCAGATGAGCCCAACATTGACATTTTTGGCCACCAAGGTAAATGCTATGTCTGACGCCAAACCAACAACACAGCTCATCATCCCAAGAACACCATCCCCCACAGTGAAACATGGTGGTGGCAGCATCATCCAGCGGGGATGTTTTTCGGAAGCAAAGACAGGGAAAATGGTCCAAGTTGAGGGTAAGATGAATGGTGTGAGACAGAGGGATATTCTGAGCAAAACCTGTTTGAGACTGTCAGTTATTGTAGACTGGGACAGAGATTCACCATGCAACAAGACACTCACCCCAAAGCATACTGCTAAAGCCACATTCGAGTGGTTTAAGGGAAAACATGTAAATATTCTGGAATTGCCTAGTGAAAGCCCAAACCTTAATCCAATGGAGAATCTGTGGTCAGACATGAAGATTGCTGTTCACCAGAGGAAACCATCTAACTTGAAGGAGCTGAAGCAGTTTTGCATTGAGGAATGGACAAAAATCCCAGTGGCAAGATGTGAAAAGTTCATAGAAACTTAACCAAGGCGACTTGCTGCTGTAATTGCTGCAAAAGGAGGATCTACAAAGTACTGACTTTACAGGGGGGGGGGAATAGTTACGTTGTCCTATTTGTTGTTTGCTTCACAATGCAAACAACACATCCACAGTTGCAGGCATGTTCTATATATGAACTGATGCAAAACATAACCCCCCCCCAAAAAAAAACACCTTGAAATTCCAGGTTGTGAGATAGCAAAGCATGAAAAATGCCAAGGGGAAAGTGGGTGGGGGGTTGTGTGTGAATAATTTTGCAAGCCACTGTATAGATGCTGTTCTGTTTCCCCCAGGATAACAAGGGAACCCACTCAGACCTGGCAGAGCCCAATAATGTGAACACCTTTCAATTTTTCAATCTTTTTATATCCCCAGTCCAGGGCTAAGTTTTCCAGGACAGCTTGTTGGGGAAGTTTCAGGACTATGAATAGGAAGTGAGTTAATAAAGGGGCAAGCACAACAAGTAGTTCATTTTCTTGCATTCCCCAATTTGGAATGTCCAGTTTGAGTAACCTATGTCCATCTAGCCACCCTATGAAGCTTGGACTAACGAGGACTAGGTGTCAATGAGGTTGCTGTCTCTATTTAAAAGAGATCCCCCCCTTGGCTTTTGGTTCTTGTTACCCTCATGGCCTAGCTTGCAATAAAAGTCCAATGTTTTACAGTCTTTTATCCTAATATTACATTTACTTTTCATTTTTATCTACTTTTAAAGTCTCATTAGGGTTTTAAGTCTACGATTCATCACTGATACTATATCATGTAAAAATCAAGTATTGTGATATATAGAAAAATTACGGGAATCTCTTGAGCCACAGACTTAACTTCATGAAAATACAAAGATGGCAATGATGAGGACCTTTCTTAAGCCCCTACCTGTCATGACAACCCATCAGCACTCTGTGATAGCATCAATAAAGTCAAAGGGTGCCCAAATAGGTCTAGACATCGATGACAAAGAGTTACCACGTCTAGATTAAACAGCAGCGATCAGAGGTTGCTCTTGCGACTGCTGTTATGTGCAGATGCTGCATGTAAAACACAATAGGCATCCGCCATGGATAGGGTGGGCTCAGTTTCGATGTATGAAGGGTTAAAGTGTAATGTTGTTCCATGAGAACTTGCAGCAGAATGTCTGTGTCTACCTCTAGCTTCTTCACTCTCTTTAGGATGTTATGAGACTTGACTGCCAACTCCTGTCTCAGCAATCTCATTCAATGAAGACAGGTTTTTATCCTAAAGTAAGAGATTTTACAATCGAAAGATCAGTCTAGTAGCAAAAGCAGATTTCTCTGTCGCGATACATTAGAAAAGTTTCTTTTCCCCCATGTACGAGGGGGCTGCTGATAAGTCTTTGGCTTAACCAGAAAGAAACGAGAAATTAAGATGAAACTTTACATTTATTCCACATACTCTCCACTGATGTCAACACACTTCTTACATCGGTATTCCAAGTTCTGTAAGCCTTGTAAAAAGAAGGATTTCGGTTGTGCCTCAAACCAGGCATCCGTAACAGCCATGGCATCAGACATGGAGTGAAATTTGGTACCCTTGAGGTGTTTCTTCAGGTTTGGAAACAGATGATAGTCAAAGGTACCAAGATCTGGTGAATAAGGTGGGTGGTCAACCAGCTGGAAGCCCAGCTCCGCCAGTTTTGCCTTGTTTGCTTGTGCAGTGTGAGAGGATATGTCTTGAGGGCGCAATATTCCTTTGGACAGCTTGCCGAGCCTTTTGGCCTTCAATTGGTCCAAACGTTCAATGTAATTCCTTGCATTAATGGTGGAACCCTTTTGAATGTAGTCCACTAGCAGCACACCCTCCATATCCCAGAACACAGATGCCATCACCTTAGTGGCTGATTTTTGCACCTTGAACTTCTTTGGACGAGGAGAACCACTGTACCTCCACTCTTGACTACTCCTTGGTTTCAGGGTCATACAAATAAATCCAGGTCTCGTCCATAGTGACCTGTCGATCCAGGAAGTTCTTATCAGTCTGGGAATGCTGACAAATGAACCGGGAAATTTTCACTTGCATGCTTTTCTTATCTGTTGTCAAACATTTGGGGACCCACTTTGCAGATAGCTTCTTCACATCCAAATGTTCATGGATAATTACACAAACACATTCACAGGAAATCCCCATGATGTCTGCTATTGCTTTAGCTGAAATTCGCCGATTCTCCAGTATGAGGTTGTGCACAGCATCAACCACTCTCGGTCGTCCAGGACGTTCATCATCGTTGGTACTGAAGTGGCCAGGTTTAAATTTGGCAACCCAGTTCTTAACTATAGAAAATGAAGGGCATTGATTTCCCCAATGTCTGCGACATATCACCATGAATATCCATTGCGGACTTTCCTTGCAGAAACAAGAATTTTATCACTCCTCCGCTCTCATTTGCAGTGAATATCGTATTAGACTTTCCCGCGTGCGTAGAACACTGTTGTCATAAGCTAAAAACGCAAAATTTTGATAACATATATTAGACACATAACGATTTCATGTGATGTAACATTCGTTATCATAGAAACAAAAGAGATCACAAAGCCAAAGACTTATGAGCAGCCCCGCGTATACCTCAATACCAGCTGCAATGCTTGTGTCCTCATTGGGTTGTTCTGGCATGAACTGATTTTGATACAGGTCTTCCCAGTCTGTGTGTTTGTGGTGAGATCAGTCATTTAATACTTTAGTAACAGTGAAAAGTGGCAGTGGGTCATTCGATGCCAGCTTAAATGTTCAGAACCACTACAGATAACCAATTTTGATGTGGTGCATCCCAATCTGTATGTTGCTGGAGTGAGATCAGTGGCCCAAAGTCATGTAATACTTTAAAAACTCCAATTTATTCAAATCAGCAACGATTGCCCACTTGCCGGCAGCTTTTCTTTCCAGAACCCATTTAGGCCAAGCTGGAGTGAACTTCGAACAAATTGAACATGAAGAGGAAGCTACAGATCACCTGCAGCCCTGACTTCCTATTCATGTTCTGTTTGTCCGAAGGCGGAGACAGCGACGCCAGCACTGACTGGGAGCCGGCGTCACGTGTCATTCCCCTGCATCACAGCCCTGGGACCACGAGTGCAGAGACTGCTGGAACGGAAGTTGAGTATAGGCTTTATTATTTTATCAGGGCTTAACATTTAGTTAAATAAGGGGTTATCCTAGTAGTGGACAACCCCTTTAATGCCAGCTCTTAAGCACAAAGCCCATTTGAGTAAACCTACACTAAACTGAATTTGATGCAGAGCATCACTATCTGTGACTTGATAGTGTGAAATCTGTGGCTCAAAGTAATTTCACCCTTTTAATACATGATTCGATGCCCACTTTGATGCACATTGTTGTGCTATTAAGATAATTTTGCAGCTGCTTCAGGTATAGTTACCTCCAAATTCAATTTTCTAAATGTATGGGGCCTACGGTGAAACATGGTGGTGGCAGTTTCCTTGTGTGGTGCTGCTGGTGTCGGGGAGTTACATTTCATAGATGGTATCATGAATTTACAGTTGTTCTGGTGTATATAGAGTTAGAATATGCTACCATCACTCTGTACCCTTGGTAGACGTGCAGTTTTGTAACATGACAAACACGAATAAGACCACTGTTGCATTTCTGAAGAACAACAAGGTGAAAGCGATTTAGTGGTCAAGTAGGTTTCCTAACGTGAACCAAATTAACCAGCCATTAGGGATTGTGAAGAGACAACTTAAAGGGGTGGTCCGGAAGTCAAAGAAATTTTAATTTAAATTCCTAGTCTATTTGATGCCGCAATCTAAACAAATTTCTATAATACTTGCATTCAAAATGCCCTACCATTACCTGACTATACTGTCTAACCGCTATTGTAACTCCCCCCCCCCCAATTCCTGAGTGATGGCGCTTCGTTTGAGAATCCCAGTGCATGCTGGGCTACTCAAAGCATCATCAGAGCACTTGGTAGAATCTGCGGACACTGTCACAGGCTTTGCCCGCGTCCCTGTAATATAGTGTCAGCAGTGACGCTCATTTCAGGGGCTAGTCCCTGCGCGCTATCGTTGTACGAGGTGCACATTCTGCGTTACCAGCTCAGATCAGTAGTATTGAGCCGGAAACACAGAGGAGAGTGCACTGTTATAGCGCAGTGTCAGGATACCTAGCGTTCGGGGGCCAATGAAGTCAACTGCAAAGTTGGTACTTGTCTCTGAACGCTGGGTATCCTGAAAATGAGAATGAACAGTGCACTCTTCTCTGTATTTCCCGGCTTGTTATTACTGATCTGAGCTGGCAACACAGACCGCAAGCTGCTATTGTGCACATTACACAATGACAGCACGCAGGGACAAAGAGACTGGAGCAGCCACTGAAACGAATGTCACTGATGACGCCTGGTTTCACTGAGGGAGGCAGAGGCTGTGACAGAGACTGCAGCCTCTGCCCACTGCTCTGATGGTGCTGCTTTTTAGTATCCCAGCATGAAATGGGATTCTCAAATAAAGTGTCATCACACAGGATGTAGAGAAAAAAGTACAGTAGTGTTTAAAAAGTATAGTGTAACTGGGCAATGGCAGGGAATGTTAATGCAAGTATATTAGAGATTAGTTTAGATTATGGCATTAAATAGATAGGGATTTAGATTAAAACTTCTCTAACCTCTGGACCACCCCTTTAAGCATCCCCAGGCTCTAAAAGAGGTCATTCTTGAAGAAAAAGAGAAGCGCTGCAGTATGTCCCCAGCTTGTCCATTCATTCCATACCTAGGCGGCTGGTCCTTATAAATCATGGGAGGGCAGACTAAATACTAGGTTTTGATGTGGGGTGTACTCATTTTTTGCATCCACTAACCTGAGTAAAACTGAAGATTTTGTAATGAAACTTATGTTATGAAACGTATGTTATTAACTTACTTCAATGTTATTGGTTAAAAAATGTTCTATAAGACTCATCCTTGTCAAAGTGATGGCTATTCAGTGAGATAACATCCTACTTTCCATGGGGGTGTACTCATTTATGGGGAGCACTGTATATATGCAGCCACCACTGTAGCTGAGCCTCGCTCTATTGGCCTTTATTATTGGGATACTTTGCTTGTTACTAAACTTGTAAAAATCCCAATAAAATATTCTGAATATGAACAGCCGCTCCAGCGCCGCCAGTATACGGTGTCCCGTGCCTCACATGCCCGGGAGCAGAGGTTACCGGACCACGACCCCCTGCACAACGTAACCGCACGGTACTAGGGCCAAGAGAGGTCTGACATCACCTTCCTCTAGCGCAGTGCACTCTGGTTCTCCGGCTGTCCAGAGTGAAGCATGTAAAGAAGGCCATTTGTCAATAAAGCTGATGCAATGTCCTTCCCAATGCATGCTGGGAAGTGGAGTCCTGGATGTTACTGGTGTTATGTTCTGGGTGAAAGCATGCACTACAATGTCCGGCATGCTTTGCAGGGAAGACTCTTGGTTTCCGCTTCGAAGCCGGCAACGTGTGTGACAGAGAAGGGTTGAAGCCTGCAAGTGTGAGCGGCCTGGGCTGTGCACATCTGTCACCATGACGGTCAGTACCGGGAGACTCTCGCATATCAGATTTATTAGGGGGGTATATGGGTGTCCATTTTATACAGCTGTGTAGTGCACGAGGTCACATACTTACAGGGCTGCTCAGAGGACACAAGGCAGACAGTTCATTATAATGTAGCTGAACTCCTAATTATACTTTCTGAGAAACCCCTAAATGACAGCTGTCAGTGGTGCCAGATTACTAATACCCACTGGTGACAGGCAGGAGTTCAGGGGATGGACCCCAATATGAGAGCTGTCAGTGGTGCCAGATTGCTAATACCCACTGGTGACAGGCAGGGTATGGACCCCCAATATGAGATCTGTCAGTGGTGCCAGATTAGTTATACCAACTGGTGACAGGCAGGAGCGCAAGGGATGGACCCCAAATATGAGAGCTGTCAGTGGTGCCAGATTGCTAATACCCACTGGTGACAGGCAGGGGAAGGACCCCAATATGAGAGTTGTCAGTGGTGCCAGATTAGTTATACCCACTGGTGACAGGCAGGAGCGCAGGATATGGACCCCCAATATGAGAGCTGTCAGTGGTGCCAGATCAGTAATGCCCACTGGTGACAGGCAGGTGCACAGGGTATGGACCCCCAATATGACAGCTGTCAGTGGTACCAGATCAGTAATGCCCACTGGTGACAGACAAGTGCACAGGGTATGGACCCTCCATATGAGACATGTTGGTGGTGCCAGATTACTAATACCCACTGGTGACAGGCAGGTGCACAGGGTTTGGACCCCCAATATGACAGCTGTCAGTGGTACCAGATCAGTAATGCCCACTGGTGACAGGCAAGTGCACAGGGTATGGACCCCCAATATGACAGCTGTCAGTGGTGCCAGATCAGTAATACCCACTGGTGACAGGCAAGTGTACAGGGTATGGACCCCCAATATGACAGCTGTCAGTGGTACCAGATCAGTAATGCCCACTGGTGACAGGCAAGTGCACAGGGTATGGACCCCCAATATGACAGCTGTCAGTGGTGCCAGATCAGTAATACCCACTGGTGACAGGCAGGAGTGCAGGGTATGGACCCCCAATATGACAGCTGTCAGTGGTGCCAAATCAGTAATGCCCACTGGTGACAGGCAGGTGCGCAGCGTATGGACCCCCAATATGACAGCTGTCAGTGCTGGTAGATCAGTAATGCCCACTGGTGACAGGCAGGAGCGCAGGGTATGGACCCCCAATATGACAGTTGTCAGTGGTGTCAGATCAGTAATACCCACTGGTGACAGGCAGGGTATGGACCCCCAATATGAGAGCTGTCAGTGGTGCAAGATCAGTAATGCCCACTTGTCACAGGCAGGAGCGCAGGGTATGGACCCCAGTATGACAGCTGTCAGTGTTGCCAGATTACTAATACCCACTGGTGACAGACAGGAGCACAGGGTTTGGACCCCCCATATGAGAGCTGTCAGTGGTGCCAGATTACTAATGCCCACTGGTGACAGGCGGGAGCGCAGGGTATGGACCCCCAATATGACAGCTGTCAGTGGTGTCAGATCAGTAATACCCACTGGTGACTGAAAGAGTGCAGGCTATTTACCCCTAATATGATGGCTCTCAGTGATATCAGAGCAGTAATACCCACTGGTGATATGAGAGCTGTCAGTGGTGTCAGATCAGTAATACCCACTGGTGATGGGCAGGGGTGCAGGGTATGGACTTCCAATATGACAGCAGTCAGTGCTGGTAGATCAGTAATGCCCACTGGTGACGTGCAGGGTATGGACACCCAATATGAGAGCTGTCAGTGGTGCCAGATCAGTAATACCCACTGGTGACATGAGAGCTGTCAGTGATGGCAGATCAGTAATGCCCACTGGTGACAGGCAGGAGTGCAGGATATGGACCCCCAATATGAGCGCTGTCAGTGATGGTAGATCAGTAATACCCACTGGTGACAGGCAGGAGTGCAGGCTATTTACCCCCAATATGAGAGCTGTCAGTGGTGTAAGATCAGTAATACCCACTGGTGACGGGCAGGGGTGCAGGGTATGGACCCCCAATATGACAGCTGTCTGTGCTGGTAGATCTAATGCCCACTGGTGACAGACAGTTGTGCAGGGTGTGAACCCCCAATATGAGAGCAGTCAGTGGTGCCAGATCAGTAATACCCACTGGTGACATCAGAGCTGTCAGTGATGGTAGATCAGTAATGCCCACTGGTGACAGGCAGGAGTGCAGGATATGGACCCCCAATATGAGAGCTCTCAGTGGTGGTACAGTAGATCAGTAATGCCCACTGGTGACAGACAGCAGCAGTTTCTTAGAAACTCTGCACTGAACCAGGCCTGGATTATGAGACACAGTGCACTGCAGCGATCCTGGTCAGCTCCAAGGCAGCACTTACCTGCTCAATAGAGAAGAGCTTGTAAGCACTCCATATGTTCTGGCACTGCTGCAAGACGGCAGTGTTGATCGCTCTCCCAGACAACATGATGTAAACCAAAGAAACCAATGAAAAGTGTTCTCATCTCTAAAATGGCTCTAATTTTTAATAAACAATATATTGCATACATGTTTGTATTAACAAATAATTTCTGACAATATCCATCTATTCAGCTTGAAAATAAACATTAGTGGATGTGAAGAAAAAATTATACTCACTGTTCGGACTGCCGTGGCAACCCATCGATCACACATAGATTCGTCTCTAATTGTGGGGGGTTGGTGGGCGGTGTTGATTGTCAGAATGGGAGTGTGCCACTTAAACCCCATTCACACTCTACTTTTTTTCTCTGTATTTTTTGAGCCGTTGGGTGTTTGTTTTTTTTTTAAAATCTGCAGTATGTTAATTCTTTCAGCATTTTTGGAGTATTTTTCACCTGTTTAAATGAGTGGCAAAAAACACAAGCATAAATGCACAAAAAACGCATCAAAAGTGTGGGTAATTTACGTAGCCTTTTTCCTGGCAACATTCTGGGTTTTGGTGCAGACAATTCTGCGTCAAAAATGCTGCATGTGAACATACCCTTGGAGTAGGGGTGGGAAATTAATTTTCCCCAGGGGCCACATGATAGACCGTGACTGTTGTGGAGGGCCGAACCAATAGTTTGAAATGAATTCTGCTCATTATTATTAACCTATTAATTAGAACTATAATTGTTATTTTACATTTACGGTATGTTATCAGGTAATTTTGAACAGAATTAAGTATGCGGACATCCCCCTATATACAGCATTAGCCCCCTATCTACAGCATGAGCCCCGACACAGCCTCCCCATCTAGAGCGTGATCCCCGTCACAGCCTCCCCATCTAGAGCGTGATCCCCGTCACAGCCTCCCCATCTAGAGCGTGATCCCCGTCACAGCCTCCCCATCTAGAGCGTGAGCCCCCCGGCAAACAGCCTCCCCATCTGGAGCGTGAGCCCCCCGGCAAACAGCCTCCCCATCTGGAGCGTGAGCCCCCCGGCAAACAGCCTCCCCATCTGGAGCGTGAGCCCCCCGGCAAACAGCCTCCCCATCTGGAGCGTGAGCCCCCCGGCAAACAGCCTCCCCATCTGGAGCGTGAGCCACCACACAATCTGTCATATAGTATTAACCCTGACATAGCCTCCCTATATGCAATATGAGCCCCCATATAACCCCCTGTATACAGTGTGAGCCCCCCCATAGCCACCTGTATACAGCATGAGCCCCCACCCAGCCTCCCTGTATACAGCATGATGCCCCACATCCTACATATGTACAACATGATCCACCACACAACCTTTCTATATACAACATGAGACCCCACACGGCCTCTCTTTATTAGGCATGAGCCCCCACACAGCCTTCCTGTATACAGCATGATACCCCACATATATACATCATGATCCATCACACAGCCTCCGTCATACAGTATGAGCCCCCACGTAGCCTCCGTCATACAGCATAAGCCCCCACGTATCCTGTATACAGCATGAGCCCCCACAATAGCCCCTTATATTCAGTAGGAGCCTCCATTATACAGTGAGCCTCCACTCAGCCTCCTATATACAGTGTGAGCCTCCAATTTATACAGCGTAAGTAACACCTCACATAGCCTCCTATGTACATGTAAACATCCCATACACGTATGAAAGAAAGAAGAAAAAAAACATACTCACCTCACTCTTTTCTCCTGTGCAATGAGTCTCAGCAATGTGAAGAAGTGACGTCATTGCTTCTGCTGTCTCCCTCGCTGATTAGTAAAAGAAGGAAGGAGCTAGTGGCATCGTCCTCCGCCAGTGTATTCACCTTTATACGCATCTCGAGGTTGAGGAAAGCGGTGACAGCAGATGATGGTGGCTGATCGCAGAGGGCATGGTGTGGCCTGTGTGCTACTATTTTCAGTCCCTCGGCTGTCTTGGACCATGGGCCGGATATGAGCAGCTCGAGAGCCGGATGTGATCTTCGTGCTGCACTTTGCCCAAGTCTATCTTTGAGTCATTTTTGGCACTATAACTCAACCAGCACTTGCTGTAAAATCATGTAGGCTCAGCTCTTGTGCCCGCTTCATACACCAGCACTCTCCCTAGGATATATTTACTATGACCTGGGGAAGTAATGGGTTATTAGTAGTGATGCGCGAGCGTGCTTTGATAGGGTGTTATCCAAGCACGCTCGAGTGCTAATAGAGCATCTTCGGCGTGATCAATTATTATGTTCGAGTCCTCGCTGCTGTCAAACAGGAGCAAGATTTGCAGCCACGGCGACTCAAGCATAGTATTGGAGCACTCCGAAGACACACTATTAGCACTCCAGCTTGCTCAGATAATACCATATCCAAGCACGCTCGCTTAATACTAGTTATTAGCCTTTTATTTAGGGCTGACACCTTAATCCCCACATACCAATGTAATTTACAGATGGGTCAAAAAATACTGAGTCCTCTATCGTGCTTAATCAGTCCATAGAGATTCAAAATGAAATTGTTGTGTCCCATGCCCTCTGCAGCCAGTCATTGACCGCTGATCAGCTGCAGCTGATCAACATTCAGTACAATAGTAGAGGCCGCAGCGGTCACGTTTCCTGCTGGGAACAGGAGCATCGGCTGTCACTAAAATGGCGCTGCTGCTTTTATTTTCTACGGGCTCCTCAATTGATTAAGCATGTCTAGTAGTGGACAACCCCATTAATGTAGGTTTCCTAACTTTTGGAAGGTTTTGATGTTGATCACACTTTTATACCAATTCTATTTACCTTTCGATCATGCTTCTTAGTTTTATCTAGTACACAGCCTTCCTTAGAGGACCCTTCTCAAGTTGCCCGTTGTATACACAGTGCCATTTGCAGTGACCTTTACCGTTAATGCTCAGCATAGAGGTTTATACATTGCCGCAATTAGGATTAGTGTATAAATGCAGTGTTATCCCAATATTGTATCATAAAACGCATTCAGTGGGCTTGTACTCATCCGAGATCCCCGGCCACCATGTAATGGCGCCCATATTTTGTCCCATCCGCTAGGCTAGAACATGTCAAGGGTGAGTGAGCGTAGCTTGTGCAGTATTTGGGTCATTCTTGGCGCTATTGCTCTTTCATGTGAGATTCCACTCTATTATTGTAACTTTTTGTGATCTCTAATGCCCTCTCATTTTTATTGGTTGCTTTAAAAGGAGCGAAAGGGAACGGCGAAGGTGGACTTCCTTAAGAAAATTGAAAAGGATATTCAGGCCCAATGGGAGAGTCAAAAGGTTTTTGAAGTCAATGCTTCTGACAATCAGAACAGGTAAGTTCTATCTATTGTATTAGTGGAAAGGGCACCTCTGGTATCTACCTAATGACGAGTCGTGCGTCACAAAGGATTGATTGTGTTAGTGGAAAATACAGGTAGCTACACTGGTAACAGGTAATAATGGGTGTATTCTGCTGTCGGTAGGAGGCTGACATTAGGCAAAAAAGAGTTAGCTCCTCCATGTCCACCGACCGGAACAAATCTCGTCAGTTTTAGCTGACGGAGGAAGACATGGATCTGATTCCATTTGTTCTTTTTTTCCTTATGTCACCTTGTTTTGTTTTATTATTCAGATTCTTCTCTTCAGAATAACAGGGTTTAATGTCTTACCCTGTTTTTCAAAAATAAGCGAACAAGAGAACAGTGTGGTGCCATTCACATTGTAACCTCTCTGGTCTGCGGGACAGAACCGTACCCCCTGACACTTCAAGCGTGTTTTTGGGCACTTCGTGGCGATTGGTCCTTGCCATTTTTCCACAGGTCACTCCTCAGTGAGTGAGGACTCATGTGCTCGCTTTTCCTCCTATGGGAGCGCTTGTTTTTTTTCCTCACAGCTCGGCCTTTCAGCAACCCTGGTCTAAGCCCTTCCCTTCTTCTTCACTCTTCCCCCTGCTGTATTGAAGCTCCATCCGTGGCTCCACAGTGACACTCCAGCAAGACCTGCCTTTAGCCCAACAAATGCACCGACATGCTCAGACGGAGATTCTGCATCCAGGACCGGGTAGGCTGTGTCCAGGCTGTTTTTTCTTCCTAGGCTTAGCCCTCCTCAGCGGCCCTCCCTCAGCCCTAGGCCTCTACATTTGCACAGACCCAGGGAGTCTCGCTCCCATTCCTCCCCCCACTATCATTCACTACCCCTGTGCCCTCTACAGTAAGACGTGGCCCACATTGCAGCCCTTCCACCATGGAAGCCTCACAGGTTCTCCCCGACTACTGGGATGAGACCACACCCCTTTCTCCGGAGTGGGCTGTTGCCATTTCTCAATTGGTAACTGACCTAAACAATGTGTCCCAGTCCCTGTTACAGGTTCTAGAACATTTACCTATCCTTTTGGCGACTACTAGTGCTCCGATAGTGTCTCAGGATGAATCGCAGGCACCCATACACCACCCTCAACATGGCAGATCAAGTATAAGGTCCAAGAAGCAGGCACATTCCAGCTCCTCGTCTTCCCCTTCTACTTCCACATCCTCCAGGATGCCCTTGATATCCAACTCTTCCTCTACTGAAGTGGTGGCCTCTTGGTGCGATCTTGCTTCCCAGTTAGAATTGGATCCAGACAAGGACCAAACTTCTAAATTCCAGACTATGGTGGACAGCCTCATCTCTGCTGTCAACCAGACTCTCAGTATTAAGGACTACGAGTATCCTTGTGATCATACCATCTCTACCATCTCATTCAAAAAAGTCAAAACGCCCTCCCCGGGTTTTCCAACCACAAGGAACTTAAGAGAATCTTTACCAAACAGTGGGAACACCCAGAAAAGTGCTTCCCTGGTAGAAAGCAAGAGGATATCATATCTTTTCGTGTCTCATCTTCTCAGCAAATATGCTGAATTCCCAGCCGTGGATCCGCCAACACTGTACTGTCACTTCATGATGGTTCCTCTTTCAAGGATTCCATTGACAGACAGATCGAAGTCCTAGCCATTTCTGCTTTTGAGGCTGCTGACGCCTCTCTCTGTCCCACCTTCGCTTACACATGGGTAGCCAAGGCGGTTTCCGGTTGGGCAGAGCTACTTCGGCAGTGCATCTTATCAGCAGCCTTGCCAGACGAACTGGCTGATCTTGCGGATCAGATTGCCCATTCAGGATAATATTTGTCCTCTGCGTCTCTCGATGCTGCTAGTGCTTTCGTCTGGGTCATTAGCAGTATTTTAGGCATACACAGGATAATCTGGCTCATGAACTGGAGTGCGGACTCGGCATCCAAAAAGTTCCTTACCAACCTCCCCTTACAGAAATCAAGACTCTTTTGGATCTAAGCTGGATTAGCTTATCTCGGAACCGCCGGTCTCTTCAATTTCTCCCCTTTTGTCTTTTCTCCTCCCTGCTGGTCTCCTACCTGTTGAGAGAGAAGGAAGCCATCCTTCAAACCTCCACTACATGGCATCCAAAGGGTCCCTCTAATGGGCTGTCAGGATCTCAATCTAATAGATTCTCTTCTGCATGACGGGTCGTTTTCACCTAGGAATCCTCTCAGGGTGGTCAGCAGTCTTCTCTTCCGAGACATGTGGCTCTCGGAAGTCGATGACACATGGGTCAAGGAGATTGTTACCACCGGCTACAAGATAGAAGTTTCTGGATTCTTTCAGGCCATTTCCATTCTTCTTCGGGCAGTAGTGATCGTACCTGTCTCCTCTCAAGCAAGCTTTTCAGGTTTCTATTCCAACCTCATTGTGGTCCCACAGTAGGACAACTCACTCCTCCAACCGATCCTGAATCTCAAACTTGTCCCATCCACCAGCTCTCTTCGACTCTGCTTGAGATTATTAGGAAAAATGATTGCCGCAAACAAAGCCATTTCATTTGCGCAGTTTCTTACCCATTTCATACACCTCATCTCCAACTGGCCCGCCTGTCAACTTGAGACAAAAGGATCTCTTCCTTAGACCGCCACATACCTCTGCCTCCCGGAGGGAGGCAATCATTGGCATGGTGAATTGTCTTCCCCCTTCTTTCAGCATGGGAGGTCAATCCTACCTTCCCACTGGCAGGTTGTCACAACAGATGGCAGTCTTCCTTCGACACACTCCCATGAATCTCCTGGAGATCAGAAACATCTACCTCTTCTTCCACTGGCAGCATCTTCTAGCGGGATGTCCAATTAGCATTCAATCAGACAATGCCACAGCCGTGGCATACTTAAACCACCAGGGTGGGACACCCAGCGAGACCTTCTGACTTATCGCTGGCATGTGCCTTTCAATTTATCATTGGCACTTATTACAGGCATGGACAACTGGGCCGCTAACTTTCAAAATCGACAGGGCCTCCCATCGGGCGAGTGGTCTCTCAATCCCCCTGTGTTCCAATAGATCTGTCAGAAGTAGGGCACTTCCACCGTCGATCTTATGGCTTCTCCAATGAATCACAAGGTCCCTTGTTTCGTGGCCAGATCTTGTGACCCCCTAGCAGTCGAATACGATTCCCTGGTCATTCCATGATCTCAGTTCCAGCATCCGTACCTTTTTCCTCCTTTTCCCCTGATTCCCAGACAAATCAAGAAGATCAAAGCGGAAGCAATTCCAGTCATCCTAGTGGCTCCAGACTGGCCCAGAAGAGCCTGGTTTACAGAGTTTGCGTACCTACTCGCAAATGTACCCTGGAAACGCCAAGACCGATCAGACCTACTCTCTCAGGGTCCCATCTTCCACCAGAATTCTTGGTCTCTCAATTTAGTAGCATGACCATTGGAGCCACAGTCCTGATGGAGTTAGGCTTCTCATCTCATACCATGATCAAGGCGAGAAAGCCCTTGCGCATTAGCCATCGGACCTGGAAGGATTTCTTTCACTGGTGTGAAGACAGTCGCGCAGCTCCCATGTCTTTTTCTCTTCCATCCATCCTGGTGTTCTTACAATTAGGGCTAAAGTCCAAGTTGTGTAATAGAAGTCTCAAGGGCCAGATTTCAGCACTCTCAATTCTTTTCAACGAAATTTGGCCTCTCGTCCCCAGGTCAAGACCTTCCTTCGGAGAGTTGGATGCCTAAGCGCCACCATATCATCTCTGTGGACCTGTGGGACCTTTACTTACTTTTGAGCGAGTTTCAGAGACCTCCCTTCAAACCCATGCAGGACATTGCATCCTCCCTTCTCTCCTGGAAAGTTGCCTAATTGTTCACACTCACTTCCATCAGACAGGTCTCAGAATTAGCAGCTCTCTTGTGCTGCTTGCCTTTTTTCGTCCTCCACCAGGACAAGGCGGTCCTACGACCGGTTCCATCATTTCCTCCCAAAGTTGTTTCCCCGTTTTATATCAACGGGGATATGGTCATTCCTTTCTGCCTGTCTCCTGTCTGTCCCCTGGAATGATCTCTACACAATCTGGACCTAGTCAGAACCTTGCGCCTCTATCTCTCAAGGACAGCATCCTTTTGACGTTCAGATGCCTTGTTTCTCATTCCCGAGGGTCGTCATAAGGGACTCCCTGCCTTCAAGCCTACTATTGATCACTGGATCCGCTCAGCCATTCTGGAGACTTACCGAGTTAAGGATAGACCACAGCCTCCAGGAGTGAGGGCTCACTCCACCAGGGGCGGTGCAAGCCTCCTGGGCCGATCGCCACCAGGGCTTTGCAACCCAGATGTGCAAGGCCACCTGATCTTCCCTTCATATATTCACAAGATTCTACAGGATGTATACATACGCCTCAGCTTTTGCTGGCCTAGGTAAAAAGATAATGCAAGCGGCAGTTGTCTATCATCCAACTTTATTTGCGCACGTTCATTCTGTTTCCTCCCTTGGGACTGCTTTAGTGCGTCCCATGGCTACCTGCGTCCCAATGAAGTGATAAAGAAAGATTTCTGTCTTGGAGCCTTCATTGGAGGACTCGGCACCCACCCTTGTTTTGTGCCTATGTTGTGCCTGAGTGCCTCAGCTGGGCCTGTATATAGTTGTTTCTTGTTGCTTCTCCTACTGCTTTTTTACCCTGAAGAGGAGGAAGAAACTCTTTTTTTTGCGTAGTGTCAGCCTCCTAACAACAGCAGCTTCCACCCATCATTACCTGTGTCCAACAATGAAGGCTCCAAAACAGGTGAGTACCAAAAATATTTTTTTATCATTTGTTAATGGCACATCCAGCTGTATGAGGGGCTATTTATATACAGTGTAGTTGGCCTAGCCTAAAAAAACTGTTTTTGAAATAGTCCTTTCCAGACTGTATATTACATGAATCAATCAAAATGTTATCCTGTTCTACAAACCACGACTGCGCATTATCAATGACTCTTGTGTTGTACATTTTTTTCCTTTCAATGATTTTTTTATTTGAGTTTTGGAAAGAGATAATAATTAGATTGGGCCAATCAAGAGAATATGGCAGATGATCGACAGATTCAAAGCCGACTTCATTAAGTTTTTGCAGGGCAATATAAGCCTTATGGTCAGGCGTATTAGGGTGTGTTTGCAAAGTTTTCCTCTTCATGTTTCCATAATACCAAAATTTTGTTTATAGAGATTCGTCAAGTAACCCGCAAAAATTATGCCAACTTTGACCCAGAAAATGGAGTCAAGAACTTCTCCACATGAATCTTTTTGGGCCGACGAGAACCAGAATGTTAGACCTTCCTCTTCTCATCCATAACCTCTTTTCTTCCTTCCATGTTTAAAATCAGCACCCCAGTTTTTAGTGGTTGAATAGGATGGACATTGATCTCCCAGTGTTGTTGACATGTCATCAAAAATGTCATTACCAGATGGTCCTTTAACAAGCAGATCTTTGATGACCATACAATGCTTGATTTTGGGGAATTTCCAGTTCTCACCGTTTCTTCATCACAATTTCAGACTGACATAACCTTTTTTTTCTAAAACTTGGCAAGTGCATTTGTCAATTTAATACCTGTATCCATATCAATGGGATTTATCTTATTTTATCTGCTAGAAACATTCAAGGCTTACTAATTATCAATACTCCTATGTCAGGAGGAGCCAAAATATAGGGCTCACAATCTAAATTCCCTATCAGTATGTGTTCGGAGTGTGGGAGGAAACCCGAGAACCCGGAGGAAACCCACGCAAACACGGGGAGAACATACAAACTCCAAACTCCTTGCAGATGTTGTCCTTGGTGAAATTTGAACGCCGTTCTGTACGGCCCGAGCCACCAGGGCACGGACATGTATGCGAAGGGACAGCCTCAGCTTTGTGACATAGAGAATGAGCTTCTCATTTATTCTAATGATTGTATTCCTTCTATCACAGCAAAAGCAAGTACCTTGTGACTTTTCCATATCCTTACATGAATGGACGTCTTCACCTGGGTCACACCTTCTCCCTGTCTAAGTGCGAGGTAAGATATTTAGGAGATACCTCGTTAGGTATGTCTTTATCTTCCCATATTTGTTTTTTCTGGTGCAACTCACGGTGCTTGGCCACAATTCCACTAATTCATAGGGTACTCACTTTAAGGCTATGTGCACACGTAGCGTTTTAAAACGCTAACTAAAAACCGGACTCCTTCCCAGAAATCGCGCGGTTTTATCGCGATTATGATCGCGATTTTCGCGTGCGTTATTCAAGCACTTTCCAAGCGATTTGAAGCATCGCTTGGAAAGTGATTGACAGGTTGGTCACACTCGTCAAACATAGTGTTTGACAAGTGTGACCAGGTTTTTACTATTGAGGCCGCCTATGCGGCATCAATAGTAAAAGATAGGATGTTAAAATGCTAAAAAAAAAATAAAAAATCGGGGTATATTTACCTTCCGGCGTCCCGCGCTGCATTCCCGGGCCTCAGCGTTCCCAGTAATGCCTTGCGAGACCTGTGATGACGTAGTCTCGCGTTGCTATAGCGATCTCGCGAGACCACGTCATTACAGGGCCTTGCCGCAAGGCATTACTGGGAACGCTAGGCCGGGAATGCAGAGCGGGACACCGGAAGGTAAATATACCCCGATTTTTTTTTATTTTTTATTCTTTTTTTTACAGGGGTATGGTGCCCAGGGCCTGGAGGACAGTCTCCTCTCCTCCACACCGTGGGTACCAACCGCACATGAGACGCTAACTTCCCGCATGGTGGGCATAGCCACATGCGGGAAGTAAGCGATTCTCATGCATTCCTATGGGTGCGGAATCGCGGCAATTCTTTGCGATTCCGCACAAAAGAATGAGCATGCTGCGATTTTTTCCGCGATGCGATTCCGCCGCGGAAAAAAGCGCAGCATTAGCACAGCATGTGCGGAATACCATAGGAATGCATGGGGGGCGTTCTGTACACGATTTTTAAGCCTTTTCGCAGCGTTTTCGCGCCGAAAATCGCGGCAAAAACGCTTAAAAATCGCTACGTGTGCACACAGCCTTACACTTCTCATTCATATTTATCAAATGTTGCACCACAATGATAAATTAGACCCAAATTATACTATCGTGGTAGGCCAACTCTCTTGTCTACTCTCTTGTCTAATGTAACATTTCGCTCAAGTTGCAACTTATTCTGCATATTAAAAATGGATTTCCCCCCCCAATCATTATTTAGACAGCTATGACTTGAATGGACAACTTTTTTGCAATTTACATTAAAGAGAATCTGCCTTTAAGTTTATGCTGCAGATTGAGAGCCACATGAAATAGGGGCAGAGATCCCGATTCCAGCAATGTGTCACTTATTGGGCTGCTTGCTGTAAGTTTGATAAAATACTGTTTGTGGTGCAGCTCTGCTAGTCCTCTCAGTGATGGGCTCTTACAATGTAGTCCTCGATATTTGTGACATCTGTCTATCCCCATCGCCCACCATTGACTAGCAGCTTTCGATTTAAAGGGGTATTTCCATCTTCAAAATCCTATCCCATTATGTAGTAGGTGTAGTAATAATAATATATTATCAAATACCTCCAATTAAAAATGTAGTATAGTTTTGTTTATTTGCTATGTCTCTTTCTTCCAGTTCAGGCATTGCAGGACCTAAGGTGTCCATGGTTATGACCACTGATATTGTGACAGGTAGTTACTAGTGCTTGTAACCATGGATAGCTAAGGTCCTGCAAAGCCTGCACTTGAGACATAGCGAATCAGAGGAACTATACTACATTTGCAATTGGATAGGATCTTGGAGATGGGAAAACCCCTTTAAGCACAGTGTTGGCAATAAATGACCCAGGCATGGTGGGATTGAGCTCATCAATGATAATACTGGCAAATAAAACATTGATATTATCAAATCTACATTAAGCAGCCCACTACGTGACACATTGCTGGAATCATGGTCTCTGTCCCTATTGTATACTGCCCCCAGGCTGGGAAGCATAAACCTGGTGATAGATTCTCTTTAAGGTAAGTTTCCACATAGCTTGTTAACTGCAGATCCCCCATTGTAAAACTGAAAGAAATGATCTGGAACATAAGTTGGTATGCATGTAACGTGTAGGCACATATTCACACTGGCCACTAAACAGACAAAAAGATAAAAGTACAATGAGCATATACCCTGCAGCAATAATTAGCAATAGTGCATGAAAATAATACAGGGGACTTAACATTGTTTCCAAGATGTGCAGCACAAATATACATCACAAACATCACCACAGGATGGGTCAAGTTCCTCTATGGATAGTTTTCGCGGAGATTTCTTGCTATGATGGGAATAAGCTTTACTTACACGTTATCCTACCATTCACAGTGATATTTTTGTCCCTTTGTGGCAATATTTGGCTTTTTTCAAATTTCACCTAATAATTGAATAACCACTTTAAAATGAAAAAGAAGAGAGAAAATGTTATTAAAGCCATTTACATTAGTAGTGCATATTGAAATAACCCATTGGTCGGTTTTCCATCCGTCACATGAAACCTATACTGAGCGTTCAGATGAGCTTACTATTGTACCTTCCTGTATGTTTAGTTTTCTTTAGGCTTCCAGAGGCTGAAGGGGAAGACCTGTCTGTTCCCTTTCGGGCTTCATTGTACCGGCATGCCCATCAAGGTGAGTGTCGCTCCAAGTGATCTGATACAGTGGGCTCACGGTGAATTGCCCCCCGATGTGGCCTCGGCGAAGTCACGTACCATGATTTCTTCTGGCAGGCGTGTGCAGATAAGCTGAAGAGAGAAATGGAGTTGTATGGCTGCCCACCACAGTTTCCTGAGGAGGAGGAAGAAGACGAAGACCCGCCATCTAAGAAGGAGGATGAAGTTGTTATAAAGGACAAGGCTAAGGGCAAAAAGGTAACGAATGACTGAAGAGGGTCAGTGGGCGTGAGAGTTCACTGTTGTACTGTTCCTCTTGAAAAATATGTTCGGAACACATGCAGGGATTGTCTGTTTGTTAGGCTACCCCTGCATGTGTTATGGCTGCCGATCAGCAGGCGAACATATTTTTCGAGCACAGCGTAGACACTCAGCACCCGAGCATGCTCAGATACCACCTTATCCCAGCACGTTCGCTCATCACTATGTGTGCCATATCTGATCTAAAAATTGATCTTTCCAATTTTGCAGAGTAAAGCCGCAGCAAAGAGTGGTTCATCCAAATACCAGTGGGGAATAATGAAGTCTCTCGGGCTGTCCGACGACGAGATTGTGAGCTTTTCTGAGGCTGAACACTGGCTCGGATATTTCCCCCCATTGACAATAGAAGACCTGAAGAGTATGGGGTTAAAGGTAAGCTTCTGTTCAGTGCCGTAAATGTAACAGATACGTAATTCCATAGTGTGCCATAGAAAATATAAGTAAAGAAAGTTTGCAAATAGACTCTCCAGGATTGCTTAGACTGGGGCTTCTCAACTTTTTCGACTTGGGTTCGCCAACCAGAATGAGATAATATTTTGGTATCTCCTGAGCCTGGCATATGAATAACGAGTGTGTTATTTTGTAATGTTGCAGGCACTTTAATGTCCTACAGATCAGTGGGTGTCTGGCTCCTGAGACCCCTACTTATCACTGAAAAGTCTCCGAGAAGTGCGCAGCTCAGGGAGCAGAAGGGCACATCTCCTGCCAGAGCTACGAAGCCGATGCTTTCTATAAGTTCATACGTAGTACTGTGGACACGCTCGTTCAGGAGCTGCATACTTCTGGGGGACTTTTGAGAGATTGTTTGGGGATCCCCACCATTCTACAGGTAATTAAAGTGCCTGCAACATATATTAAAAGCTGCTGGGAGGTCTAGTTACGCTTTAATTTGAGCTAAACCAGAGATAACTGCGGCTGAGGTGCATCAGGTCTGATGTATCGTTTTTATGATCACTTTTATAAAAAAAAAACAAACAAACCTACCTCTCCTGCTGAGCCAATAAATAGTGGGCATTTCACAGTAACCTAATCAGAAAGTGCTTGAAGTAGTGTCTTTACCCCTTGCTACCACGGTTATTTTTACTTTCTTTGCTTTTGTTTTTTACTCCAGGAATCATAATTTACTTTTTCTTTTTTAATTTGAAGTTGCATTTTTATCTACTGACCATATCAGGACTTTTTTTTTTGCTTTTTGCAGGATGTTATAGTTTTGAATACCACAATTTATGTCAGTATACTGTATAATATACTGAAAAATAGGGTAAAAAATTACAATGCGCCCTGTGTTGTTCAGGTTTTATTATGGAATTCAATGTGTGGTTAAAAAAAAAAAAAAAGAGCTGGTATCTGTATTCTGTTGGTTGTTAAAATGGCCGCGTTAAGAAATTTTATATCTGTATACATGTGGCCAAAAGTATTGACACCCCTGCAATTATGTCAGATAATACTCAGTTTCTTCCTGAAAATGATTGCAAACACAAATTCTTTGGTATTATTATCTTCATTTAATTTGTCTTAAATGAAAAAACACAAAAAGAATTGTCCTAAAGCCAAATTGGATATAATTCCACACCAAACATAAAAAAGAGGGTGGACAAAAGTATTAGCACTGTTCGAAAAATCATGTGATGCTTCTCTAATTTGTGTAATTAACAGCACCTGTAACTTACCTGTGGCACCTAACAGGTGTTGGCAATAACTAAATCACACTTGTAGCCAGTTGACATGGATTAAAGTTGACTCAATCTCTGTCCTGTGTCCTTGTGTGTAGCACATTGAGCATGGAAAAAAGAAAAGACCAAAGAACTGTCTGAGGACTTGAGAAACCAAATTGTGAGGAAGCATGAGCAATCTCAAGGCTACAAGTTCATCTCCAAAGACCTGAATGTTCCTGTGTCTACCGTGCGCAGTGTCATCAAGAAGTTTAAAGCCCATGGCACTGTGGCTAACCTCCCTAGATGTGGACGGAAAAGAAAAATTGACAAGAGATTGTGCAGATGTTGGATAAAGAACCTCGACTAACATCCAAACAAGTTCAAGCTGCCCTGCAGTCCGAGGGTACAACAGTGTCAACCTGTACTATCCGTCGGCGTCTGAATGAAAAATGACTGTATGGTAGGAGACCCAGGAAGACCCCACTTCTTACCCCGAGACATAAAAAAGCCAGGCTGGAGTTTGCCAAAACTTACCTGAAAAAGCGTAAAACGTTTTGGAAGAATGTTCCCTGGTCAGATGAGACAAAAGTAGAGCTTTTTGGGCAAAGGCATCAACATAGAGTTTACAGGAGAAAAAAAGAGGCATTCAAAGAAAAGAACACGGTCCCTACAGTCAAACATGGCGGAGGTTCCCTGATGTTTTGGGATTGCTTTGCTGCCTCTGGCACTGGACTGCTTGACCGTGTGCATGGCATTATGAAGTCAGAAGACTACCAACAAATTTTGCAGCATAATGTAGGGTCCAGTGTGAGA
This sequence comes from Dendrobates tinctorius, assembly GCF_039654945.1. Classification (NCBI taxonomy): domain Eukaryota; kingdom Metazoa; phylum Chordata; class Amphibia; order Anura; family Dendrobatidae; genus Dendrobates; species Dendrobates tinctorius. The sequence continues at coordinate 32,347,282 of NW_027361711.1, forward strand.
AAGCTGGGTCTCCCTCAGAGGTCATGGGTCTTCCAGCAGGACAATGACCCAAAACACACTTCAAAAAGCACTAGAAAATGGTTTGAGAGAATGCACTGGAGACTTCTAAGGTGGCCAGCAATGAGTCCAGACCTGACTCCAATAGAACACCTGTGGAGAGATCTAAAAATGGCAGTTTGGAGAAGGCACCCTTCAAATATCAGGGACCTGGAGCAGTTTGCCAAAGAAAAATGGTCTAAAATTCCAGCAGAGCATTGTAAGAAACTCATTGATGGTTACCGGTAGTGGTTGGTCGCAGTTATTTTGGCTAAAGGTTGTGCAACCAAGTATTAGGCTGAGGGTGCCAATACTTTTGTCTGGCCCATTTTTGGAGTTCTGTGTGAAATGATCAATGTTTTGCTTTTTGCTTCATTCTCTTTTGTGTTTTTTCCTTTAAGACAAATTAAATGAAGATAATAATACCAAAGAATTTGTGTTTGCAATAATTTTCAGGAAGAAACTGAGTATTATCTGACAGAATTGCAGGGGTGTCAATACTTTTGGCCACAACTGTGTATATAAACGCCTTATGTCTGTCTGTAACCGAAATCGCGGGTCGCTGATTGGTTGCGGCCGCCAGGTAACGGTAAGCTGCGCCTGCCGCTGATTGGTCGCGTCTGCCAGGCCGCGACCAATCAGCGTCGGGCGCAGTGCTCAATGGGGTGGCAGGCCTTGATCTGTAAAAAAGAGAATTAAAATAAAAAAAACGTTATTCTCACCTTCCAACGGCCTCCGATCTTTCCACGCGCCCGGCCTCGCGGTCCCAGTAATGCCTTGCGCCTTAGACCGCAGATAACATCACTCTCGCGAGAGTGCGACGTCATCAGCGGTGTTTCGCGCAATGCATTACTGGGACCGCGAGGCTGGGCGCGTGGAAAGAAGATCGGAGGCCATTGGAAGGTGAGTATATAACTATTTTTTTTTTTAACAGAGACCACGCATTCCAGGAAAGGGGGGTGAGGGGGACCATGCATTCTAGGAAAGGGGGGTGAGGGTGACCATACATACCAGCAAAGGGGGGTGAGGGGGACCATGCATACCAGCAATGGGGGGGAGGGAGGGGGACCATGCATTCCAGGAAAGGGGGGTGAGGGTGACCATACATACCAGCAAAGGGGGGTGAGGGGGACCATGCATACCAGCAATGGGGGGCAGGGAGGGGGACCATGCATACCAGGAAAGGGGGGTGAGGGTGACCATGCATACCAGCAATGGGGGGCAGGGAGGGGGACCATGCATACCAGGAAAGGGGAAAGGGGGGTGAGGGTGACCATGCATACCAGCAATGGGTGGGGTGAGGGGGACCATGCATACCAGCAATGGGGGGAAGGGGACCATGGATACCAGCAATGGGGGGGGGGGGGGAGGGAGGGAGACCATGCATACCAGGAAAGGGGGGTGAGGGTGATCATACATACCAGCAATGGGAGGGAAGGGGGACCATGCATACCAGGAAAGGGGGGTGAGGATGACCATGCATACCAGGAAAGGGGGGTGAGGGTGACCATGCTTACCAGGAAAGGGAGGTGAGGGGACCATGCATACAATGAAAGGGGGGTAACGGGACCATGCATACCAGGAAAGGGGGGTGAGGGGGACCATGCATACCAGGAAAGGGGGTGAGGGGACCATGCATACCAGGATAGGGGGGTGAGGGTGACCATACATACCAGCAAAGGGGGTGAGGGGGACCATGCATACCAGCAATGGGGGGAAGGGGACCATGCATACCAGGATAGGGGGGTGAGGGTGACCATGCTTACCAGGAAAGGGAGGTGAGGGGACCATGCATACCAGGAAAGGGGGGTGAGGGTGACCATACGTACCAGCAATAGGAGGGAAGGGGGACCATGCATATCAAGAAAGGGGGGTGAGGATGACCATGCATATCAGGATAGGGGGGTGAGGGTGACCATGCTTACCAGGAAAGGGAGGTGACGGGACCATGCATACCAGGAAAGGGGCGTGAGGGGGAGCATGCATACCAGGAAAGGGGGTGAGGGGACCATGCTTACCAGGAAAGAGGGGTGAGAGGACCATGCATACCAGGATTGGAGGGTGAGGGGAACATGCATTCCAGGATTGGGGGGTGAGGGGACCATGCATATCAGGATTGGGGGGTGAGGGGACCATGCTTAATAGGATAGGGGGGAGGGGTACCATGCATATCAGGATTGGGGGGTGAGAGGACCATGCATATCAGGATTGCATTATTGCATTATTATTAAAACTTCATAAATAAACTACATACATATTCTAGAATACCCGATGCATTAGAATCGGGCCACCATCTAGTAGATTTATATTGTTTATAAAAACAGAAAAATCAGTTGGAAAAAACAGAAATGGTCACCATATTCTGAGACTTCTTTTTCTGTTCAGCTGCATGGACCTTTTTTCTTGTGACAATCCGTAGTTTTGTTTGTACCAATATGGGCTCCATACTATTCTGATCACTTTTATTATTTTTGCTTTTGGAGGTTGGCGTGACCAAAGACTATAATTCTGGCATGTTTTTCCCTCTAGTCTTCACTGATGGTGATGAGAGAACGTGCTGGGATAAGTTGTTATGCGGGCATGCTCAGGTGTTAACCGAGTGACTTCAGCGTGCTCGAAAAATATGTTCGAGCCCCCACCGCTACATGTCTCAGGGCTGTTTGTCAGCCGCAGCACAAGCAGGGATTGTCTGTCTGTTAGGCTATCCCTGCATGTCTCGTGTCTGTCTACCAGCTGAGAGACATGCAGCTGCGAGGACTTGAACATATTCTTCGAGCATGGCAAAGTCACTCGGTTAGCATCAGAGCATGCACGGATAACACCTTAACTGAGCACACTCACTCATCACTCTTCACAGATAACATATTTTTAAAAGTACTTTCTCGTTCGCCTTATTGGGGGACACAGAGACCATGGGTGTATGCTGCTGCCACTAGGAGGCTGACACTATGCACAAAAAAAGGTTAGCTCCTCCTCCGCAGTGTACACCCCACCGACCGGCAGGGAATTCCTCAGTTTAGCTTAGTGTCAGTAGGAGGTGGAGATGGGTCTTTAATTAGACCCATATCTACCTCGATGTGCGTCGTTTCTTTTCAGGTTTTCCCGGAGGGATACAGTGTGTATGGTCACATCTGTACTCCCACAAGGAGTCTGTGAGTACGGTGTGTACTGCCACCCTGTATTCCTCACAGTTCTCCGTAGCAGGACCACCAGCCTTCCAGGCGGACGCCAACACGAAGATGTGTCAGCGATCCAGAGGGACCTCGTCGCCAGTCTCCCACCCACTCGCCTACCAGAGCCTGTCGGTTGGTTGAGACGCAGACTCTTCAGGTACTCTCCCGGGACGGGTAAGTATGGGGACCCTTTGGCCAGCAGCATTCCTCCCCGAGGGCGCGTTCGCAGCGTCTTCCCTGGAGCAGGGATGCGGTGGCGCTGCGATCTCCTGCGCCCATCCTGCTCCTACAGCCAGCCCCTTCACCGTCCTCTTCTTCTCCCCCGACTCTTCGATCAGGTATCCCAGGGTCCTCTCGCGGCGGCGCTCGCATTGCGGCACCTCCGCGCCGACCCCGTGCTGACAGGCGGCCGCCGCTAGTAATTTAGGCCCCGGCTTCAGTTCGGGCCTACTCCGGTATCGCGGCCACGCCCCCCGCCCCTTTCTACTAAGCGGGCTTCTCTCCCGCCCGTTCCAGGCCCTCCCACCGCCCTTCTTAGCCTGTTCCTGGCCAGGGGCGGTTCCTGATTCAGCAGGCGGTTAACTCCGCCCTCCTTCTTCCCCTGGGAGCGCGTTTTCCATGATTCCTTCAGGCGGTCGCCATCTTTGCAGCCGCACAGCCGGACGCCCCTGTCAGCCAGATATCGCTCCCTGGGCCTGTCCGCCGGACATTCCTCTGACCTGCATCTGCAGAGTGGTGGATACCTTCGTCTCTGGGGTCACCGGACCGTGAGTAGCTCTGCATCTGCAGACACCCTTCTCTGCACCCTGTCCCCCAACCTTCCGGCTCTCCCTCAGATTTTCATTATGTCTAACTCCAAATCTGACCGTAACCGCCCTGCGGCTCCCCCCTGCACTCTAGTCAAGTTCTTTGCATGCTCTTCCTGCAGTCGCAAACTTCCCTCAGGTCAGTCCACTTCCCTCTGCCTGGATTGTAGCAATCCTATTCAACCTGACGCCGCCCAGGAGCCATCTAGGGCCCCAGGCGAGAGTGAACCCCCTATGCCCGGCTGGGCCTCGTCTCTATCACAGTCAGTGGCAGACCTCACCAGGGTGTCTCAGTCCCTAGTAGCCGTCCTGGATAAGTTGCCCCATGACACCTCTACAGGGTCCAGCAGGCCTCAAGAGGTTCCATCTGAGTCGGCCAGCGTTAGTCGCAAAAGACCCAGGCAGGATATCCAGCCGGAATCCTCTCCTCGCCCCATGTCTCCACATAGTCCTCGGCAGCCTCCCTCCCGGGCCTCCTCACCCGAGTCAGGTGAAGCGCTCTCGGACAGGTCATCTGAGGGGACCTTAGAGCTGGATTCGGACCAGGATGCGAACATGAGGGTTACTGTGCAGAACCTCATTGCAGCGATCCATCAGACCTTCGACATTGCTGACCCCCCTGCGAAATCCTCAGATCAGGAGGTTTCGTTCAGACGGGAAGAAACACCCTCCAGGGTATTCCCTTTACATTCCGAGTTTGGAAAGATTTTTACCAGGGAAAGAGGAGATCCGACCAGACGCTTTCAACGAGGAAAGCGTCTCGGCGTTCTGTACCCGCTTGCTAAAGAGCTCACGGACAACTGGTCTGCTTCCCCCTCGATCGATCCGCCCGTGTCCAGGCTTTCTATTAACACGGTTCTCCCGCTGTCAGGCGTGGCGTCTCTGAAGGATTCTAATGATAGGATTATAGAATCCCTGGCGAAGTCTGCCTTCGAAGCGGCTTCGACGGCGGTATGCCCAATTTTTGCCTCATCTTGGGCAGCAAAGGCCATAGCCACTTGGGCAGAGGATCTTCGTCAGGGCATCATAGAGAAAGCACAACCAGATCGATTGGCCGATCTCGCCTATCAGATTTCCCATGCGGGGGATTATCTGCTTTCTGCTTCTTTGGATGCCGCATCCTGCGCAGTTCAGGCGTCAAGTAACGTTGTGGCAATCCGACGTACAATTTGGCTCAAGGCCTGGCATGCGGACCTGTCTTCTAAAAAGTCTCTTACTAATCTCCCTTTTCAGGGAGGGCGCCTCTTTGGATCCCAATTGGACCAGATTATTAAGGACGCCACCGGAGGCACGAGTTCTCTCCTGCCTCAGTCCAAGCCTCGCAGACCCCCAATAAGGCGTCAGTTTCGACCCTTTCGGGCTTACGGCCGTTTCAATACGGCGGAGACCTCCTCCAACCAACAAAGACCGCAGGCACGCCAAGATAGGAAGAAAGTTTCCTTCAGACCCACTCCCTCCTGGCGCTCCCACTCTTCGCAGGGCAGACCATCCAGATCCGGATCTGGACGGTCCACATCAGCATGACTATCCTCGGACTCCCGAGGGTCCCTTCCAATTGGGAGGTCGACTCCTGTTCTTCAAGGACGTCTGGCTGGCCTCAGTAGAGGACGCTTGGGTCAGGGAGGTTGTATCGTCAGGATACAAGATGGAGTTCGTCTCTCTTCCACGGGATCGTTTCTTCGAATCCCGTCCTCCAAAAGATCCAGCTTTGATCCCGGGGTTCTTTACGGCCATCGACTCTCTCCTCAGTTCCGGGGTGTTTGTGCCCGTTCCCGAATCGGAGCGGTTTACAGGGTTTTATTCAAACCTGTTTGTCGTGCCGAAAAAAGACGGGGCGGTCCGACCCATCTTGGATCTCAAGCTGCTCAACAAGAGAGTTCGCCTTCGCCACTTCCGGATGGAGTCGGTTCGTTCGGTAATCGCTTCCATGGAGGAGCAGGAATTCATGTGTTCGATAGACATCCAAGATGCCTATCTACATGTTCCCATATTCTCCGGACATCAGAAGTTCCTGCGTTTTGCGGTTCGCCAGGAACATTACCAGTTCGTCGCGCTGCCCTTCGGTCTCGCCACCGCTCCCAGAGTCTTCACGAAGATCGTGGCTGCGTTGATGGCCTTGTTGAGGATCAGAGGTCTCGTTCTTTTTCCGTACCTCGACGATATTCTGATCAAAGCTCCCGCTTTCCAACAGGCACGTCTCAGTTTGGCGATCGTCCTAGACACTCTTTCCAATTTCGGGTGGATCGTCAACAGGAAAAAGTCCTGTCTGGTCCCTACTCAACGTCTTGTGTTTCTGGGCCTACTGTTCGACACTCGTCGGTCAAGGGTCTTTCTCCCACAAGAGAAGATTCTCTCCCTGCAGCAGGATGTACGATCGCTGCAGACCACACGATTTCCGTCCCTCCGTACAGCTATGCGGGTCCTGGGAAAGATGGTGGCGGCGATAGAGGCAGTTCCCTTTGCCCAATTTCACGCCAGGCCTCTCCAACAGGCCATTCTGTCGAGGTGGAACAGGTCGGCTCTGTCCCTGGATCGCCCTGTTCGCCTTTCATGCCGGATCAAGCGGTCACTCAACTGGTGGTTGACGTCACCTCTCATCCTCTTGGGGCGGTCTTTTCCTGTTCACTGGTAGATTGTAACAACGGATGCCAGCCTCCTTGGCTGGGGTGCAGTGTTCCGCAATCACACTGTTCAGGATCGTTGGTCGACTCAAGAATCTGCTCTGCCGATCAACGTCCTAGAGATACGAGCGATCCATCTGGCTCTCGTCCACTGGGAGAGGCTCCTCAGGGGCCTGCCTGTCCGGATTCGGACAGACAATGCCACAGCGGTGGCATATGTCAACCGTCAAGGAGGGACACGGAGTGTCAAATTGGTACTATAGGTTCTATGGAACTCGGTAGCATGGGTCAGAGAAGACAGACACAGTATATGTTCAAAGGTTCAGTATTGTATTGTAGCAACAGGTCACAGTACTATGCAAAGATAGTTCAGGGGTATTGCAGGAAGCAGGCTTCAGTATTACACGGTAAGCAGATATAAGTTCTGGCAACAGGTAGAGTCTGTACGAACTAACTGGCGAGAGTCTGAGGTCCGGGAGCACACAGTCCTAAAGTCCTGAGCCTGGACCAGGCTTCAAGCGGAGAGCAGGCCGCAGAGATGAATGAAGCAGAGCAGATCCGGACAGGAGAGGCGGTCAGGCAGGACGGCAGGTAAGTAACAAACGGGGAATCCCGAGGTATAGAAGAAGCAGGCACAATGCGAGTTCTCCAAGCTTGGCAGCAGGTGAAGATCCAGATACACAAGCACAGGTATAATGTGCTGAGTCCCTTTTGTACACAGCAGGCAGGAAACAGGAAGAGTCAAACAGGAACAAGATGGCCCCTTGTGAAGCTACTTACTCCATCTTTGATAAGGGCAAAAGTAAGGGCAAAGTCAAACAGAACAGAAACATGGCTCAGAGCCTCACACTATTCCCTCCTTCAAGGATGTCCTCCGGACGACCTTAGATCAGGTTTATTGGGGTATCGGCTGTGGAACCGTTGGATCAGACGGGGAGCTCGAATGTTCTCCTGAGGTTCCCAGGAATTCTCCTCCGATGGGTAACCCTGCCATTTCACCAAGTACTGAAGTTTCCCCCTATGGATCCGAGAGTTGATGATCCCTTCCACGATAAATTCTTCTTGCCCGTCAATGAGAACCGGACCAGGTGGAACGGGTGTACGTCCAGGAAAAGGATTCGGTACTACCGGTTTAAGCAAGGAGACATGAAAAACAGGGTGTATTTTTAAAGATGTAGGCAACTTAAGACGGCAGGCTACAGGACTCACTATGTTGTCGATTTTGTATGGGCCAACATATTTCTGTCCCAACTTAGATGTCGGAATCCTTAATTTCAAATTTCTTGTCGAAAGCCAGACCATGTCTCCTACCTTGTATGTTGGTGCTGGTTTACGGAACCTGTCTGCAGCTCTCTTGTATCTCTCTTGAGCTGTAGCCAGCGTTTGTTTCAAAGACTCTAAATTCTGTTGTAAACACGTAATTCGGTCAGCTGCTGCGGGTACAGACGTGTCTATCGGGAGTCGAGGGAGGATGCTGGGATGATACCCCTTATTGGCGAAGAAAGGAGACTGCTTGGTGGAGGCACTCTGCGAGTTGTTATATGTAAATTCGGCCATCGGGAGTAAGTTTACCCAATCATCTTGCAAGTGGCATACGTAGCAACGTAAATACTGCTCCAAGGTTTGATTAGTCCGTTCCGTTTGTCCGTTAGACTGCGGATGAAAAGCAGATGATAGATTTACCTTGATGTCCAGGGCGGCACAGAAGCTTCGCCAAAATTTTGAGGTAAATTGGACCCCTCGATCTGATATCACTTCGTCAGGAACTCCATGTAGCCGAAAAACATTTTGTACGATGAGGTCCGCTGTCTGTTTGGCTGTCGGAAGACCGATACAGGGAATGAAATGGGCAGCCTTGGTCAAACGGTCGACCACTACTAGGATAGTGTTTTTCCCCTTAGAAGTAGGCAATTCTACAATGAAATCCATTGAAACAGACCCCCAAGGGCGAGATGGAATAGGGAGGGGTTGTAACAGTCCCGTAGGTGAGGAGCGGGGAACCTTTGATCTTGCACATACCTCACATGACGAGACGTAATGCTGAACGTCTCTCCGGTAGGTCGGCCACCAAAAGAAGCGAGACAAGAATTCCTGAGTCTTCTGGACTCCTCTATGACCGGCGATCTTTGAGTCATGCATTAATTTTAGTACACTTAGTCTGACCGTTTCCGGAATATACAGGCGTTGCCCCTGAAACCAAAGTCTGTTTTTCAAGGTTAGGTTTACCTGATTGGGGGGTCGGATCAGTAGTGGGTCTCCAGCGTAGGCTTCCTTAATACCTGTTAATAGATCTTGATTGTGTAACACTCCTATGAAGTTTCTTTCTGAGAGTATAGTCCTCGGAGGTAATGCTGGAGTTACGTTTCCTGAGTGAATCCTAGATAGTGCATCGGCCTTCCCATTACGAGAGCCTGGCCTGTAGGAAACAATGAAGTCAAACTGATTAAGAAATAAAGTCCATCGGGCCTGTCTAGGTTTTAGACACCTTGCCGATCTCATGAATTCGAGGTTCCGATGATCCGTAAATACAACAATCTGGTGAGATGCTCCCTGTAGTAGATGCCTCCATTCCTTGAATGCGGTTATAATGGCCAATAGCTCTTTATTCCCGACATCGTAATTTCTCTCTGCGGGCGACAATTTCTGGGAAAGAAAGGCACAAGGGTGTAAAAGATCTTTCTCACCTGTTCTTTGCGAGAGTATGGCCCCTATCGCACAGTCGGAAGCGTCTACTTCCATTATAAAAGCTCGATCCGGATCCGGGTGTACGAGGATCGGTGCTGATGTGAATTTAGCTTTTAACTTGGAAAATGCTGTCTGCGCTTGCGGTGACCAGACAAATGGTATCTTCTTCCGCGTCAATTGGGTGATGGGTATGACGATCTCCGAAAAATTTTTAATGAATCGTCTGTAAAAATTGGCGAATCCAATAAATCGTTGTACTTCTTTCACAGACTTGGGAATTGGCCACTCCTGAATGGCTTGAGTTTTACTGGCATCCATGCTGAGACCCTGAGGAGAGATAACATACCCCAATAATTGGATTTCCGTCTTGTGAAATTCGCATTTCTCCAACTTGATATACAAGTGATTCTGCCGTAGACGATCCAAGACTACTCTCACGTGCTGCTGATGCTCCTCGATGTTGCTGGAAAAGATCAATATGTCATCCAAATAAACAACAACAAAAATATCGAGTATGTCTCTGAAAATGTCATTCACCAAGTGTTGAAATGTAGCCGGCGCATTACGGAGACCAAAAGACATGACGAGGTACTCAAAATGCCCATAGCGTGACCGGAAGGCTGTTTTCCACTCGTCACCGGGGCGGATCCGTACTAGACTGTATGCTCCACGGAGATCTAATTTCGTGAAGATTTTAGAGTGTCGCACCCTTTCAAGTAGTTCAGGAATTAATGGAAGTGGATAGGAGTTCCTGATCGTAATTTTGTTGAGTTCTCGGTAATCAATACATGGGCGGAGTGAAACATCCTTTTTTTTTACGAAGAAGATTGGGGCACCCGCTGCAGAGGAAGATGGTCGTATAAATCCCTTGGCTAGGTTCTCATCGATATACTCCTTGAGGGCTTTTAGTTCAGGCCCAGCCAAAGGGTAAATGTTACCGAACGGAATCGCGGCACCAGGTAGCAGTTCCACGGGGCAATCGTACGGCCGATGTGGAGGTAATTTGTCTGCATTTTTTTTGTCACATACATCGATGAAATCCTGATACTCTATTGGTAGATTTAGGTCAACTGAGCATGCTGACCCAACTAAAGCTGGTTCTTTAGATGATATCTGTCTTCTTGGAAACTGTATTTCTTTCGTCTCCCAATTGATAGTAGGGTTTTGCAGTCGTAGCCATGGTAATCCTAGGATTATGGGAAAATGAGGGGAAGAGATTAACAAGAAGGACAGTCTTTCTGAGTGATCCGCCCCCATACGGACTTTCAGTGACGTTGTTTCAAGGTCTACGGGCCCGGATACCAGTGGGGAACCATCCACAGTTTCCATCAATACCGGAGAAATCCTCCTTTGTGAACATATACTGTGTTTTTTAGCGAATGTATTGTCCATAAAATTGCCGCTGGCCCCTGAGTCAACCATAGCGAAACTAGTAATCCACTGGGACTGGGTCCATATCTTGATGGGGATATAACAGTGCGAGTCCTTCCTTGAGCCGTCCAAGGTCGAAGTAGTGGAACTTACTGATGAGATGGCTGCATTCACCGGTGAGAATATTTCTGAAGTACAGTCGGAGAAGTCGTGATTCCAGTCGACTATTTCCTTCCTAGGAGGGTTTGAGTGGGAAACTACTGAAGATACATCCGAAAAGTCACATTCTATTACCGCAGCCGTGGTCTTGCGATTCTTACCGGGACAATTTGAAATATAGTGACCTGATTTTCCACAATAGAAGCATAAATTTTCTCTAAAACGGTGCTCCTTGCGTGGGTCAGGAGGACTTCTCCGGACTGCATCGACCTGCATAGGTTCTGACTCAACCGGGAGGAAAGACTTGTTCTGAGCTTGCCTGGAGGGAGACGGCAAGGTTAAAAAATTACTGCGGTTAGCATCTGCCCATCTCTCTTGCCGGCGTTCTGCAAGACGAATATCAATACGAATGCAATGGTTTATGAAGTCTCCCAGGGCAGTGGGTGACTCGCCTCTAGCCAATTCGTCTTTAATTGCGGCAGATAACCCCCTCCTAAACACTGCGTATTTTGCTGAGTCGCACCATGTGGTATCCAACACCCACCTCCGAAATTCCATCGCGTATTCTACGACAGGACGCTTTCCCTGATGGAGGGCCAGCAATGCGGTTTCTGCTGTGGCACTTCGGTTGGGGTCATCGAACATCTGACACATTGCGGAAATAAAGTCATTTAAAGAATTCAAACAGACATCATTAGTTTCAATCAGGGGATTTGCCCAAGCAAGAGCCTTGTTGGTTAACAGCATTATCATAGCTAACACCTTGTCTCGTCCTGTTGGAAACTGAGCCGCATGCGCAGCAAAATACAGCTGACACTGATTTAGGAACCCTCGGAACTTTTCTCTTTAGCCACCGAACCTGAATGGCGGGAGTTTAGGGAAAGCTGGAATCGAAGGTGGGGTTGCGGCTGGGGCTGAAACTGTAGTCTCTAGTTTTGAGAGACGAGTAGCTAACGCCTGAATGGACGTATCGGCTATGGTAGCATTATGGTTAGCTTGAGTCTCTAGTGCCGACAATTTTGTTTTGGTAGCCTGAAGCTCCCCTTGAAGTCCTGAGATAAATGTGCATATCTTTTTAAGGCGTACTTCCACAGAATCTGACCCAGCGAGCTCCATATTATTTGGCTTGTGTATCCTGTCAAATTGGTACTATAGGTTCTATGGAACTCGGTAGCATGGGTCAGAGAAGACAGACACAGTATATGTTCAAAGGTTCAGTATTGTATTGTAGCAACAGGTCACAGTACTATGCAAAGATAGTTCAGGGGTATTGCAGGAAGCAGGCTTCAGTATTACACGGTAAGCAGATATAAGTTCTGGCAACAGGTAGAGTCTGTACGAACTAACTGGCGAGAGTCTGAGGTCCGGGAGCACACAGTCCTAAAGTCCTGAGCCTGGACCAGGCTTCAAGCGGAGAGCAGGCCGCAGAGATGAATGAAGCAGAGCAGATCCGGACAGGAGAGGCGGTCAGGCAGGACGGCAGGTAAGTAACAAACGGGGAATCCCGAGGTATAGAAGAAGCAGGCACAATGCGAGTTCTCCAAGCTTGGCAGCAGGTGAAGATCCAGATACACAAGCACAGGTATAATGTGCTGAGTCCCTTTTGTACACAGCAGGCAGGAAACAGGAAGAGTCAAACAGGAACAAGATGGCCCCTTGTGAAGCTACTTACTCCATCTTTGATAAGGGCAAAAGTATGGGCAAAGTCAAACAGGAACAAGATGGCCCCTTGTGAAGCTACTTACTCCATCTTTGATAAGGGCAAAAGTAAGGGCAAAGTCAAACAGAACAGAAACATGGCTCAGAGCCTCACACGGAGTGTCTCAGCCCTGACAGAAGTGTCAAAGATCCTTCAGTAGGCAGAGATTCCGGTACCGACAATCTCCGCGGTACACATTCCCGGCGTAGACAACTGGGCAGCCGATTTTCTCAGCCGCGAGGGTCTCGCGGCAGGAGAGTGGTCCCTACATCCGGAGGTATTTCTTCAGCTCTGCCGTCGTTGGGGAGCCCCGGACGTAGATCTGCTAGCTTCTCGCCTCAACAGGAAAGTCCCACAGTTTGTATCCAGGGCTCGAGATCCTCTCGCAGTGGGCGCCGACGCCCAGGCCATTCCTTGGTCGCAGTTCGAGCTCCCCTACCTGTTTCCTCCCCTGCCTCTTCTTCCCAAGCTGTTGAAGAAGATCAAAGCAGAAGGAATTCCAGTCATTCTAATCGCCCCGAATTGGCCCAGAAGGTCTTGGTTCGCGGACATTGTCAATCTTCTCGCGGACGCCCCCTGGAAGCTTCCAGACAGGGCAGATCTGCTGTCTCAAGGCCCGATTTGCCACCCCAATTCTCGGCCGCTCAATTTAACGGCGTGGCTGTTGAGACCGAGGTTTTGAAACGAGCAGGATTCTCCGGTCGAGTAATTCATACCATGATCCGAGCCAGGAAGCCATCATCTTCCAAAATTTACTACCGTACTTGGAAGGCCTATTTCACTTGGTGTGAGGCCAATAACATCGCGCCCATGTGCTTTTCGCTCCCTTCCGTTCTGGCGTTTCTTCAGGCAGGGCTGGATGCGGGGCTTGCTCTCAGTTCCTTGAAGGGTCAAGTTTCGGCGCTGTCCATTTTGTTTCAGAAGACGTTGGCCTCCCGCCCTCAGGTCAAAACCTTTCTTCAGGGCATGGCTCACACGGCTCCTCCGTATCGAGCGCCCGTGGATCCAAGGGATCTTAATCTGGTTCTTGAGGTTCTGCAAGGTTCTCCTTTTGAACCTCTCAGGGATGTTTCCCGTTCTCTCCTTTCTTGGTACTTCACCAGGACAAGGTAGTTCTGCGGCCTCCGCCCTCTTTTCTTCCAAAGGTAGTGTCCTCCTTTCACCTCAATGAGGATATTGTTCTGCCGTCCTTCTGTCCGAGTCCAACTCACCCTCGGGAGCGGTCCCTGAACAAGCTGGATCTGGTCAGGGCAATGAGAGTCTATCTGTCTAGGACGACTTCCTTGCGAAAGACAGACTCTCTTTTCGTCATTCCAGATGGGGCGCGGAAAGGTCACCCGGCTTCCAAAGCTACTATTGCTCGCTGGATTAGATCGGCAATTTTGGAAGCCTACCGGGTTAAGCATCGAGTGGCCCCTCCGGGGATCAGAGCGCGCACTACCCGGGCAGTGGGTGCCTCCTGGGCGGTACGCCACAGAGCCTCCGCGCTGCAGCTTTGCAATGCTGCAACCTGGTCTTCGGTTCACACGTTTGTGAAATTCTACAAGGTCCACGCCTACGCTTCGGCGGACGCCAGCCTAGGTAGAAGGATCCTGCAGGCAGCGGTGGTGAGTCCACTGGCCTGATGGAAGTTTGTTTCCCACCCCAGGGACTGCTTTGGGACGTCCCATGGTCTCTGTGTCCCCCAATAAGGCGAACGAGAAAACAGGATTTTTGGGTTGCTTACCGTAAAATCTGTTTCTCGGAGCCTTCATTGGTGGACACAGCACCCTCCCATGTTCTACAACTCCTGTTCTTACTTTGGTTGATTGGTTACAGTTGAGTTGTTTGTTCTGTTTTCAATCTATTCTGTTACTTCTCCTACTGCTTTCTCACTAACTGAGGAATTCCCTGCCTGTCGGTGGGGTGTACACTGCGGAGGAGGAGCTAACCTTTTTTTGTGCATAGTGTCAGCCTCCTAGTGGCAGCAGCATACACCCATGGTCTCTGTGTCCCCCCAATGAAGGCTCCGAGAAACAGATTTTACGGTAAGCAACCCAAAAATCCTGTTTTTACAAATGAAATAATGTCCATTATGTACATTTTTAATTACAGTTTTCTAAAGATTTTAAGGTTTTAAACAGCTCTCATGCGCACACACACACACTTTTTTTTTTTTAAATGTATCAGTGACTAATCTCGCCACCCTTCTTTTTAATAGCATGTAAACGGCTTCCATCCATGGAGTTTGTCAGTTTCTTTATCTGTTCACTTACCACTTTTTGGGCAGCACAAACCAAAACCTCCCAGACACTGATCAAAGGTTTACTGTCTTCCTTAACCCTAAATCTCCCATTTATGAAGGACCCACAAGTTCTTAATAATGTTTAGGTCAGGTGAGGAAGGGGCCATGTTGTTTTTGTTTAGAAAACTACACAGCCATATTTTGATAAATTTTTCGGTATTTAGAAAAAAAAATAAAATATATATATAATGAATGCAGCCAGCATTATGTGAGCTAACCTGATTGTCCACCGGTCAGGCTCTGGAGAATGCTTCAGTGCTTGCATCTGTCTACTCTGCTGTCGTTATTACTTACAGAAGACATTTGTTTATATGATTCCATGCGTTTACCCCCGAAAGTGTCATTTTATGGGACATATGTTCTCTGTCCCAACAGATGTTCCCGAATGCCCGCTCATCCTTTCTCTGCTGCACAATGTCACGTATTGTGTTAACCATTAATGGTGTCCTGCACCTGTTTAGAAATTTGCCAGTTGACTTTCTGCATATTCTTACTTCATTTCTAGGTGGACTGGCGTCGTTCCTTCATTACCACTGATGTCAACCCGTATTACGATTCATTTGTAAAATGGCAATTCCTGACTTTGAGAGAGAGGAACAAGATCAAATTTGGCAAACGGTAATACTTATTATCTGAACTCCTGTAATTGTGTAGTACACACAACACATTGTGTAGTGCGCCCTTGTAAGCCATATTAGGTCTATGTATATGTAAGAAATTAAGAGCTCCAGTTCTGTACAGATTTGTTAGCAAAATCTCTGAGACTGAAAATCTGTTTCATCTCAATCAGGGATGGGGATCCTTGAACCTTTTTTTTTCTTCTGCCAGGGGCCATTTGGATATTTATACCATCCTTCAGTGACCATACGAAATTATCAGCTTGAAAATTACCCTGCTGTAGTTGGTCAAACATTTAACCCCTTAATGACCAGAGCTTTTTTCGATTTTGTATTTGTTTTTTGTTTTTTTGTTTTTTTTGTTTTTCGTTCCCCTTCTTTCGAGAGCCATAACTTTTTTTTATCCCTGGTGCTTCTTATGTCTTTACTGATTTTGGAGCACATGCCTGGGTTATTTTCCTGCAACGTTTCCCTAAACTGCTGCACAGTTACTGGTCATCCCCTCTCTTTCAGTGGGAAGTACTCTAGCCTGAGCATTCTACCAGGAATATATAATGCAACTTATGCCCTTACTGCAGTGTCAATTGGGATGGCCGCCCTAAACTGAAACCCCTCCCTTCTGTAGTCTTTTAAGAGCTGTGTCATAGAGGAGAGATGGAGCTAACAGGCAGCAGCACAGTGAGAGCCAGAGAGGAGGAGGAGTTGACAGCAACTGACAGGCAGCAGCATGACTAGTTATGGTCTGATCCTGCTCAGTTACGATCTCATTTGTATATGTGTGTGATTCTGTGTGTTATATCATACAGCTTTTACAATCTTCTGTGAGCTACTGTTAATATTAAATGACAGCTGCATAAAGAAATCAGTAAAATTGACCTTTGTTGATGATGATGAGATGATCCATATACACCTGATGGAACTGTGAAGGTTGCAAACCATCAGTGGCTGCTGCAGCGTTCAAGGGACATTGTTGAGGAGAGCCTTAAGATCAAATACTTAATTAACCTCAAGACATAAGAGATTGAGAGGAACTACCCATAAAGTGTTTTATTTCACCTTACATGAGCTTTTTCAGATCAAAGTGTGACACTAAAGATGGCTGCCATTTCTGTTTCACCACACACCATGTGCACAATGTTCTGGTATCCAAGCTGATGCCCACTCTGATGACCTCATGGCTTCGCCCACAATGACGCCCTCTCTGGTGACCTCATGGACTATACTGTCCTCATACACGTTAGCAGGGTGTGAAATGAGACATGTAGCTAAACCCCCTGGGGTCTTCTTTAAGAAAAGAGGCTGTAAAATTGTAACCTTCTTTTATTAATTGCAGATGTGCCAGGAAAGGGTGAAACTAT
The DNA here is from genome assembly GCF_039654945.1 of Dendrobates tinctorius. Taxonomy (NCBI): domain Eukaryota; kingdom Metazoa; phylum Chordata; class Amphibia; order Anura; family Dendrobatidae; genus Dendrobates; species Dendrobates tinctorius. The sequence continues at coordinate 32,364,091 of NW_027361711.1, forward strand.
AGGATGCAATAACAGGAGCATTTCAGAATATATAACTGCACAGAGCATAAAATACAGATAGTCTGCAATACACAGTACCATGAGGTAATACATAGGTACCATGAGGTAATACATGGGTTCCATGAGGTAATACATGGGTTCCATGAGGTAATACATAGGTACCATGAGGTAATACATAGCTGATGATTACCTATTTAATACAACAAACGTTATAAACACAGGATTATAACACCTAGATAGTGCTTACCAACTATGCTTTGAGCAGGCTGTTTAAGAAGCATGAAGAACACGAATGGTGTAGTTTCTCCTAAGATACTTGGAGGAATAAAGGCTACTGTTCCCCTCACAGTGTCATAAACAAGAAAATGGTGTAACAGGAACAATCCCACAATACATTGCAAATTAAACTAGAATCTATGCATTAAACGGCCAGCAGGTGGTGCTGTTACCTTACAGTATGAAATATATGAAGGATTAATACACTCAGAAATACAATGTCTGTAATAATCGAAGATATAAAAAATGACTAGACCTTCTAGACAGCAATTATATGGCTGGACAGAACATGGACCAACCCAGCCTGATGACCTCATGGATCCGCCCACGGACTAGCTCACTGCCCAACCCACTAACCAATGGAATGCATCCGATCACTCCCATTTTAGAGCTAACCGAGCCCCCTTCCAGGGGATGTATAAACTTTTGTTTGGATTAACAAAGCAGGCTTGGAGTTGTGCCATAGATTGATCAAAGAGAGGTTATATCCGACTTTGTCTCTGGTGTGATTTCTTCAGTGCGCACTGATCAATAGCCATGGGGCCGGGAGCAGGCAACTAGTGAACATTTCTTATTGTTCAACCTAACAACATAAGCAATGGCACGGTGGTACGCATGTCTGTTCACTAAGCACACTGGAGTATCCTGCAGTGAACAGAACCTTGGATATTCTGCTTGGATTTGCCATAAATGTCCATGTTGCGACAACCACTTTAGGTTTTTGCTATGTACTCTAAGTGCAGCATAATGTAGGGCCGGAGACCCTGATTCCTGTGATATGTCACTTGCTGGTCTGCATGCTGCAGTCACCACTGACTGTCAGCTTTCTGTGTGCAGTAATCAGGGGTGAGGCGGGATTACATAGAGCAGTTGACTAGGAGGCACAAGACACCTAGTCCTGTAGTGAAACGCTGATCTTATTGAAACTGCAACACGTAAGTATTCCTGGAATCGGACTCTCAGCCCCTACAACATGCTGCTCTCAGATTACATAGAAATAAACTTGCTGACAGATTCTCTTTAAAACAGGGCAAGTTGTTTAACTGTCGCACAGATGAGAGGCCTGCTTTTTTATAAGAAATGCAATAATGAATAACTTTATTGAACTATTTTTGCAAGCAGTACATTTATTCCTTAAAGTATTTTTTTTTTTACTTAAATGCATATGTTTAGAGCTAAAAATCATTTTTGCTATTTTATTCACATTACAAATATTGCAGTTTGTCTTTTCTAGCCTTTTCATTTCCCTGTACAGCAACTTTGCTGTGGTCTATAATAGTCCTAAATCAGCTGAGAGGAGCTCCGAAATAGTCACAAACTCTCTATTAAGATTGTCCTAGCGGACTCACTGATCGGTTTTCAGTTAACTCATTCTGTGGCCAGCCATAGCAGGCAGCCTGTACAAATAGCTTACTGCCACCAAACTGCAGAAATGATTACACAAGCAAGATAAATGTCTCCGGAGGTAGACAACCCCTTTAATACGTTTCTACATATACACACCGGGCTTCTGTTAATAATCTTAATTTATGTCTCTCAGGTACACCATTTATTCTCCACGAGATGGGCAGCCATGCATGGACCATGACAGACAGACTGGAGAGGTTAGCATTTATTAATATTTTTATGCACCTATGTAATATTTCTTAAAGTCACCAAACAATATCCGGCTTGTTCACCTTTATATCGGCATTGTTTGTAGTATACGGATTTTACACTTCAGTGTTGTGTTTTGGTTTAGGGTGTGGGACCCCAAGAATACACACTTATCAAAATGAAGGTCCTGGAACCTTATGCGGCTAAACTGAGGTATGGAGAGAGGCAATATAGGCCAGTAGTCCTAGTTAAAGGGACTAAATACGTTGGGTTTACAGCTGCTGTGCAAACCTATGTGTCTCCATGGTTACAACAACCCTATCTTATCATGCATTATACTTTCCTTCCTTTGGCCCCTGATTCTCTCTAGCTAACTCTTAAGTATCGTAAGGGGCAGCAGAACTACTGCCATAGTATGTAAGGAAACTACGCTTTCTCCTAGACCTGACAGTCTATCTGCTAGAGGTGGCAAGAGACAAAGGTATTCCGGGTAGTACATTCAGGGAAGGGAACGAGTGAGAGTATGGAATGACCACTGAGCTCTGAACTTGCAGTACGAAGAAGCAAATGCAACCCTCCAAGTACACAGATACAGAGGGGAGAAAAAAAAAAAAATATATATATATATATATATATATAATCATTTTAAACTCCAAATACAATTGTTCAATTATCTCTTGTGACAATATTTCCATATTATAAAACCTAGAAAAACATAACAATTTGGGGGGGGAGGAGAAGAGAAGGGGGCTGACAATTAGGGAGTAACATTGTAAATATTCTATCTCTAATTAGCAGATTTGTAGGTAGCCCTGGAGTATCAAGCCAAGGACTCCATGTGACTTCAAATGTACAAATTGAGTTGCTTTTAAGATAGACTTCTTTCTAACTAGATTATATTATTTATCACTTTAGCTCTCCAATAGATGGAGGTTGTGTGTCTAATTGGTGAACGACAAGAAGGGGGCTAGTCAGGATCCATCGCGTCTTCAAGTAATCCCAATATACATATACAGGGGGTCTTTTAATGATTTCACTGCATACAACCTTTCTATCAAGGAGATGACTTCTTTCCTAAATGGGGATATCTGTCTACATTCCCACATCATCTGCATCAAATGTGCCTCATTATTCCCACACTTAGAGTGCCGTAGAGAAAAGTGGTAAAATCCATAAAGACATCAACGGAGAGGGGACTTATCACCCTCACATTGAACTTATGGGAATAATTATAACAAGGGAAGTGAAAAAGAGTTGACCCTTCAACCTCCATTGAAGTAGGACTTCCTGGCTTGAACAGGTAATTGCCACGGTGATCTGATGAGTACCAGCAAACAGGCCTAGGATTCCTATACTCAGGTGGAGAACTACAGAGACTTGCTCTGTTCATAAGAATTATCTCGGACTCTCTGGGGCCAGTGGTCCGTGATGAATATTGGAGTTTGCATTGATCTGATATTTATGGGAGATATATTTTCGGCGATGTAGCGAAGGGACGAACATAATGCATTCATTCACTTCACCATAAGGCCATTTTAACCCCTCCAACTTAATATCGGTCCATATATACATGATATATGTACCCTGATATGATCACTACCAACTCTACAATAAGAACAGGAACTACTAGCTGCCACCACCAATTGTTTCTACAGGCTGACTGGACACCCGTTATAGGGGTGCAGTTTACAGAGCAAGAGGAACGGAGGAATAAAATGTTATATATATATATATATATATATATATATATATATATATATATATATAAAATCCGGAACAGATTGGTAGAATCTGTGTGATTGGTGGCAGTGGTGAGAGCTGTGTGATCTCTCCGGCGTTCTCTCCTTGACATAAAGCATTTTGCATCATGGCGATACCCTATCTATTAGGGGATGATGTTGCATGCTAAGGCCTCTTTCACACTTCAGTTTTTTACAATCAGTCACAATCCGCCAGGTTTTGAAAAAAACGGATCCTCAATTTTCTTTTGAGGATCCGTTTTTTTTTCCCCATTGACTTCCATTACTGGCGGATTGTGACGGATTGCCGTCCGTTGATCCGCCAAAAGTTGCTGTCCGTCACCATCCTCAAAGATTTGAAAACGGAGCTTGCAACGTTTTTTTCTCTGGCGGATCCTCCAGACACTCAATTAACCCGCAATTCTTTCTGGGTGCCGGACACAAAAACATATCTCTCTCTCTCTCTCTCCCTCTCTCCCTCTCTCCCTTTCTCCCTTTAAATTTCCTCATTTACAGGATCCGTCTGAAAACGGATCCTGTGGCATCCGTTCACATCAGTTGAGAACGGATCCGCTTGTCTGCCTTTTTGGCGGATTTGAACTGATGCAAAAAACTGAAGTGTGAAAGAGGCCTAAGGTCTATCAGACCTGACTGCGCTGAGAGCATGTTAGTTTTGTAGGGTTTGGTAAAAAGTGTGAGGTGATAAATTAAATTCCTCATGGAGCTGTTTAAAGCTTTTGGAAATAGCTGTTCTATCGTCCAGATCCTTTTTGTTCCCAATTAGAAAAGCCCTTTAGCTTTCACACTTCGCCCAGAGTGAATCCCTTAATACGCATACGTTTCTTACTCCCTTCCCACACTTTACAAACTAACGCCTATGGCCAATGTGGTGGTAAGAGGATTCCACCCAGCCCAGAAGAAATCACGCAAAGGTGAGGCTCATTTCACATTCTGTAAAAGCAGAGCACCCAACTTGCCCACATCATCTCTACTTCCCCATCCACGGAGGTGTTGTAATTTGGATGCAATAATATATAGCCATGGATCAGTTCGTCCTCATCCTTATTACATAGGAGAGTTTGTGGTTTTATTCAAGCATGCTGTTTACGCCTTGTTAATTCTCTAAACATGGTTTGTACTTTACAAAATATGGGGTGAGGAAGCCAACAAGGAGCGTTATGTAGCACTTGTGGCATAAGGATCATCTTGATAAGATTTCCTCTACCCATAACTGAAAACGGGAGTTTGGACCATGCGTTCACCTTAGTTCTACATTTATGTGACAAAGCTTCTACGTTTAATGTTCCATACTTTTAGGCTTGGTACTGACTAGTGATGAGTGAGCATGAGCATACTTGTTGCTCGGGTTTTCCCGAGCATGCTCGGGTGCTCTCCGAGTATTTTGGCGTGCTCGGAGATTTAGTTTTCGTCACCTCAGCCACATGATTTGCACCTGCTAGACAGCCTGAATACATGTGTGGATTGCCTGTTTGTTAGGGAATTCCCACATGTATTCAGACTGTCTACAAGTTGCAAATCATGCAGCTGAGACGACGAAAACTAAATCTCCGAGCACGCCAAAATACTCGGAGAGCACCCGAGCGTGCTCGGGAAAACCCAAGCAACGAGTATACTCGCTCATCACTAGTACTGACACTTATTCCCAAGTATTTGAATTTGTCTACAATTTGTAACGGAGATTGTTCCACTATTGGAGAGTGGGGCAGAGGATCTACTGGCATCAGGTCAGATTTATTCCAATTAATTGATGAACCTTCCAAAGTGTCTTATAATTGACATTATTGGACTGATATAAGATGTTGCGTTGTCTGCATAGAGGCTCGCTCTCTCTATTTTTCCGCATCTAAACCCAGTAAAGAGAATATTTTTTCATGGCACCATACACATAACCAATTAGATTCTTAAAGACTAGAAGAGTTGCACGGCTTCTGTTGGTTATATTAGGCATGTACTGTATGGACACTAGTTAATTTCTAGTTGGCTTTAGTGAAAGTTGCTTGTTTTTTTACACTCTTTTTTGGTCAATAGATCTGTGTTTGTTTGATTACAAGTTATCACTTATCTATTCTTGTGTGATGACTTGTTGATCGTTGGGAGTCCAACAATGGGGCCTGCACCGATCGGCAGAGTGTGGACCTTTGATCCCTGTTGAAATGGAGCGGCAGTGCCCATGCTCAACTGTTACTTCATTCCCTGTGGGGCTGCCGAACCTTGCACTTGGCTTTTTACGGCATCCCTATCAACAATGAAGTGGCGGTCGGGTTTCCAACCCGACGAGCTATCTTGTAATGGGGATTAAAGTTCCCCCAACTGCCGATTTGGTGCGAGTCCCTGCAATGGGGCATCCATTGATCATCAAGTTATCGCCCATCCTGTGAATTAGTGTTAACTTGTCAGCCCCTTTCAGTTCTCTTTAAGGATCAGATTCAGTTACCTAATGAATTAGGGCATATGCAATGGGGTTGTCCAAAGTCGGCCCGCTTTCCAATTATTCATTTATTTGTTCTGGAAATAATCCACAGGTTTGTGCCTTTCTCTACAATATAAACATATAAGTTTGCTAATGACGTTTTCTTACTGTTCATATTAATTTCTAGTGGGCTGAAAGGAAGGAATGTTTTCCTAGTAGCGGCCACTCTGCGCCCAGAAACCATGTTTGGACAGACCAACTGTTGGCTGCGCCCTGACATGCCGTACATCGCGTTTGAGACGGCGAACGGGGATGTATTTGTCTGCACCCAAAGAGCAGCCAGGAACATGTCCTACCAAGGCTTCACGAAGGACAATGGTGTCGTACCAGTGGTCAAAGAGCTCATGGGAGAGGTTAGCATTGGAGATCCTGAGGCCATCAAAAAGGAAAACCGCCATTGGTATCCAATGGTTTTATTAGGTGACATTTAAATGCCACTTTCAATCGCTAACAGGGTTGTCAAAGCAGTCGGTGCCAAGTCCCCCATGGCTGCCATCTTTATTGGTGTATTGTCAGTGCTTGGAAATTTCACAATTTGCATCCATTCTTGAGATGCTTAACAATTTTGTCTTGTTTACAGCTCGTTGCCTGGGAGACCGACCACTTCTGCTAGACAGCGGAACATGTTTGGCACTTGCAAGCTTTTTTTTTCTTGTGTGTGTGTGACTTGTAAGCTCTGTTTTGAAGCTAGCCAGGATTGTCAAAGCGTGCTGTTAAATAATAATGGCCGCCAGATTCAGCAGAATGCTTTATACAGGACTGCAGAGGTGGTCAGTCTCCAATGCAACAAGCTGTAAACAAAAGAAAAGTGTTAATATCTCAAAAATGGCTGAAAATATTAATAAGCCGTAAATTGCAAAAGTGCTTCTTTTTACAAGCACTATGACACTATCCATGTATGAAAATAACATTAAAAAAGACCTGTCACCAGGTTAAAAGTGGCCAGTGTATATGTACCGTATATATAAATAAAAATTTCAGAAGAGGAGAAATGAGGTCTCCAAACTGCCGCCAGGATAAACTCGCTGATGGAATCACTGAAGAAAACAAACTCCCAAAGTGTTCATAAACTTGTAGCTTAGTGTTTTTTGTTTATAAAATTGTACAAATTGTGGAAATCCTTTCTCATGTAATAAATTTTGATCCGTGTCATTTTAGGACCTTCTTGGAGCAGCCTTGTCTGCACCACTGACTTCCTATAAAGTGATATATGCACTCCCTATGCTTACCATTAAGGAAGAAAAAGGTAAGGGTGAATATTTGCCTCCTGATGCACGTTGTTTTTCTTTAAATTTATCAAAACGCAGGGTTTTTTATAACTTAATTCCTGTTTTACGTCATAGGCACAGGGGTGGTTACCAGTGTCCCCTCTGATGCTCCGGATGACATTGCAGCTTTACGAGATTTAAAGAAAAAACAGGTTCGCACATATTATGATTGAGTAACCCATTTTCTGGTTTCTGTCACCAGCTTTTTACCATGTAATCTGACAGCAGCATGATGTAGTGGAAGAGATCCTGATGACAGTGATGTGTTACTTACTGGGTTGTGTTTTGCTGTTTCAATACTATTAGAGTATGTGCACACGCTGCGGATTCTGCTGCGGATCCGGCCCTGCGGATTCTGCTGCGGATCCGGCCCTGCGGATCCGCAGCAGAATCTGCTGCGTTGTACAGTACCATTATAACCTATGGAAAATGGAAACCGCAGTGCTCACGATGCGGAATTTTCCGCTTGGTTTTTGCTGCGGTTTCCAATCCGCAGAAAGAATTGACATGTCATTCTTTTCTGATGATTCCGCTGCGGTTTGCCATCTCCTCCATTGTAGAGGTGAAAAACCGCAGGGCAAAACCGCAGGCTAATCCGCAGACGAACCGCAGGTCTTCTGACCTGCGGATTTACCTGCGGATTTTGCAAAATCCGCGCGGAAAAATCCGCAGACCAATCCGCAGCGTGTGCACATAGCCTTAGTGTTTTACTAGCAGGAGATTATCACTGCAGGACAACTGGTCTTGTGCCTACTACTCCAATCACCCCGTCCCCACCACTGATTAGTAGCTGTCACTATGCATTGTTCACAGAAAGCTGTGATGTAGGCGAGGTTATACACAGGTCAGCATTCTGAGCTCTGCTAGATCTGCAGTGGAGAAAACTGCCTCACAACTGCTGCACCCAGTAAACTGAGATATCCCTGGAGTCGGGGGTCTCTGCCCCCACTACATGCTGTTGTCAGATTACAGAGCAAAAACCTGCAGACAGATTCCCTTTAATGTGCTCATTGTTGAGAAATGTACACATCACAACCACCTCAGTTATTATTACCCTGTACCTAACTAGCCGCTGCGCATGCATAAATGGCGAAATAATCTTATGATGTAGTTTTCCCTTTGTAATTCTCTGTGATTTCTTTTTTTCCCCTCTGCAGGCACTGAGACTGAAATATGGCATTAGAGATGACATGGTTTTGCCCTTTGAGCCTGTAAGTACATGCTTTATTGGTGTAAATGTTGCTGCACAATATATTGTACTGTAAATACTAATAAAGACGTTCCTATTTTCTGGGTGCAAAAAAACATGGCTGGATGTTGTCATGTCAGATCTTTTCAACCCGTTCATGACTGGCGACTGTCATAACCTTTGAAGCTTTCTGGGCTTTGTGCTGCACCAACATTTCTCTACAGTCGGCGGTCTTGCAGCGCTCAGTACCCCAGAGTCCTGCAAGAGCTGGGATTCCGTTGCAGAGCGATACCTTTGACCGGCAAGCTCATCTGGACCCAATTATGTTAACCCTGTGTTATCTTCTAGATTCTGCAATCTATAGCAATCATGGCATTTTGAAGTTTGTGAGAGGGAGAGGGCCCCGTCTCTTTCTCCTAAGGCCCCACCACGGCATTATGACGGGAGAACATCAGGGATGTAATGGAGCCAGAGGTCAAATGATCCAGCAGTAGGGTCTATCAGGCGTCCTGACAGTGTAAAGCTGACAGGCCTGATGCATTGCAATACATTTGTATTGCAATGCATGAGACCAGCAATCAGAGAAATAAAAGTAGAAGTCCCATACAAGGGCTAAGTACTGTAAAATAATAATAATAATAAAAAAAAAAAACTTTTTAAAACTAATTAAAAAAACCCACAAAATAGAAAAATAATTATATTTATGTAAAAGCAAAAATAAAAAAGTACACACATGGTATTGCCACGTCTGAAACGACAGGCTCTAAAAAGTATCACACTAGTTATCCCCTTCAGCGAACACCGTAAAAAAAAAAATTGTGTAACAAAAAAAATGCTTTTCTCTATCGCTTCATTGGGGGACACAGAAACCATGGGTGTATGCTGCTGCCACTAGGAGGCTGACACTATGCTCATCTTTTCCTGCAAAAAAAACAAGCTGCCATATTACTCCGTCAGCGTAAAAATAAAAAAGTTATAGCTTTATTCTTCGGCTCAGTACAATTTCAGCGATATCACATTTATATGATTTTTCTATGTTCTGACGCTTTTACACAATAAAAACTATTGCATAGAAAAAAAATGTTTTTGCATCGCTTTATTCAGAGAGCTATAACTTTTTTATTTTGTATGCTGACGGAGTAATATGGCAGCTTGTTTTTTTTTGCAGGAAAAGATGATTGTTTCAGTTATACCAGTTTTATTTACATATGTCTTAATGGCGTTTAAATCCACATTTTGTTCAGTGGCATGATGAAAAACAGGATTTTGGGTTGCTTACCGTAAAATCTGTTTCTCGGAGCCTTCATTGGGGTACACAGAAACTATGGGTGTATGCTGCTGCCACTAGGAGGCTGACACTATGCACAAAAAAAGTTAGCTGCTCCTCCGCAGTATACACCCCACCGACCGGCACTAATTTCCTCAGTTAGTGAAAAAGCAGTAGGAGAAGTAGCAAAATAGAGTTAAAACAGAACAGACAACTCAACTGTAACCAACAATCAACATAAGAACAGTAGTTGCAGAACATGGAAGGGTGCTGTGTCCCCCAATGAAGGCTCCGAGAAACAGATTTTACGGTAAGCAACCCAAATATCCTGTTTTCTATGCAATAGTTTTTATTGTGTAAAACCGTCAGAACATAGAAAAATTATATAAATGTGATATCGCTGAAATTGTACTGAGCCGAAGAATAAAGCTGCCTTATCAATTGTGCCACAAGCGGAACATAATTAAAAGAAAGCAACAAAAAACAATTCCTGAATTGCTGGTTTTTATTCATTCTGCTTCCCAAAAATCGGAATAGTGAGCGAAAAATATTATGTGCCTGAAAATAGTACCAATAAAAATGTCAACTCATCCCACAAAAAACAAGCCCTCACGTGATTCTGTCAGCAGAAATATAGCAAAATTATACATCTCAAAATATGGCAATGCAAAAACATGTTTTTTGTGTAAATCTGGTATCGCTGTAATCGTACAGACCCGAATAATAAAGTCATCTAATCACTTTTACTGCACAAGAAACGATGTAAAAAGTAAATAAAACAAATTTACTCTGTCGCCTCATCGGGGGACACAGAACCGTGGGTGTATGCTGCTGTCCACTAGGAGGCGACACTATGCATAATCTGAAAAAGATTAACTTTGGCTCCTCTTCTGCAGTATACACCCCTGGATGGCGTCAGCCTTCTCCAGTTTTTGCGTCGCAAGGAGGCACACCTAAGATTTTTTACTCCGTTTTTTCCTTGATTTTTTTCAACGGATTACAGATGAAGAAGAGCGTGTCTCCAGCGAGACTCCCGGCATGGCTCCCTCCTCGGTCCCCTATTAACCCCTTCACCCCCAAGGGTGGTTTGCACGTTCATGACCGGGCCAATTTTTACAATTCTGACCACTGTACCTTTATGAGGTCATAACTCTCGAACGCTTCCATGGATCCCGGTGATTCTGACATTGTTTTCTCGTGACATATTGTACTTCATGTTAGTGGTAAAATTTCATTCAAATAACTTGCGTTTATTTGTGAGAAAAACGGAAATTTGGCGAAAATTTTGAAAATTTCGCAATTTTCCAACTTTGAATTTTTATGCCCTTAAATCACAGAGATAAGGCACACAAAAAACTTGATAACTAACATTTCCCACATGTTTACTTTACATCAGCACAATTTTGGAACCAAAATTTTTTTTTGTTAGGAAGTTATAAGGGTTAAAAGTTGACCAGCGATTTCTCATTTTTACAACACCATTTTATTTTTAGGACCACATCACATTTGAAGCCACTTTGAGGGGTCTATATGATAGAAAATACACAAAAGTGACACCATTCTAAAAACTGCACCCCTTAAGGTGCTCAAAACCACATTCAAGAAGTTTATTAACCCTTTAGGTGCGTCACAGGAATTTTTTTGAATATTTAAAAAAAAATGAACATCTAACTTTTTTTCATAAAAAAAATACTTCAGGTTCAATTTTTTTTATTTTACCAAGGGTAACAGGAGAAATTGAACTGCAAAAGTTATTGTGCAATTTGTCCTGAGTACGCAGATACCTGATATGTGGGGGGGAACGACTGTTTCGGCGCATGGCAGAGCTCAGAATGGAAGGAGCGCCGTTTGACTTTTTCAATGCAAAATTGGCTGGAATTCAGATTGGACGCCATGTCACGTTTGGAGAGTCCCTGATGTACCTAAACAGTGGAAACCCCCTACAAGTGACCCCATTTTGGAAACTAGACCCCCCAAGGAACTTATCTGGATATGTGGTGAGAACTTTGAACCCACAAGGGCTTTACAGAAGTTTATAACGTACAGCGGTACAATTAAAAAATCATATTTTTTCCACAAAAATGATCTTTTCACCCCAATTTTTATTTTCCCAAGGGTAACAGGACCCTAAAAGTTATTGTGCAATTTGTCCTGAGTACGCTGATACCCCACATGTGGGGGTAAACCACTATTTGGGCGCATGGCAGAGCTCGGAAGGGAAGCAGCGCCATTTGACGTTTTTGGCTGGAATTGAGATCGGACACCATGTCGCGTTTGGAAAACCCCTGATGTACCAAAACAGTGGAAACCCCCCACAAATGACACCATTTTGGAAACTAGACCCCCTAAGGAACTTATCTAGATGTGTGGTGAGAACTTTGAACCCCCATGGGCTTCACAGAAGTTTATAACATAAAGCCATACAATTAAAAAATCATATTTTTTAAACAAAAATGATCTTTTCACCCTCAATTCTTATTTTTCCAAGGGTAACAGGACCCTAAAAGTTATTGTGCAATTTGTCCTGAGTACGCTGATACCCCACATGTGGGGGTAAACCACTATTTGGGCGCATGGCAGAGCTCGGAAGGGAAGCAGCGCCATTTGACGTTTTTGGCTGGAATTGAGATCGGACACCATGTCGCGTTTGGAAAACCCCTGATGTACCAAAACAGTGGAAACCCCCCACAAATGACACCATTTTGGAAACTAGACACCCTAAGGAACTTATCTAGATGTGTGGTGAGAACTTTGAACCCCCATGGGCTTCACAGAAGTTTATAACATAAAGCCATACAATTAAAAAATCATATTTTTTCCACAAAAATGATCTTTTCACCCTCAATTCTTATTTTTCCAAGGGTAACAGGACCCTAAAAGTTATTGTGCAATTTGTCCTGAGTACGCTGATACCCCACATGTGGGGGTAAACCACTATTTGGGGGCATGGCAGAGCTCGGAAGGGAAGCAGCGCCATTTGACGTTTTTGGCTGGAATTGAGATCGGACACCATGTCGCGTTTGGAAAACTCCTGATGTACCAAAACAGTGGAACCCCCCACAAATGACACCATTTTGGAAACTAGACCCCCTAAGGAACTTATCTAGATGTGTGGTGAGCACTTTGACCCCCCCAGTGCTTCACAGAAGTTTACAACGCCCGGGCGTGAAAATAAAAAATTCGTATTTTTTCCACAAACATGATCTTTTAGTCACCATTTTTTTATTTTCCCAAGGGTACCAGGAGAAATTGGACCCCAAAAGTTGTTGTCCAATTTGTCCTGAGTATGCTGATACCCCATATGTGGGAGAAAACTACTGTATGGGCACACGTCGGGGCTCGGAAGGGAAGTAGTGACGTTTTGGAATGCAGACTTTGATGGAATGGTCTGCGGGTGTGATATTGCCTTTGGAGAGCCCCTAATGTACCTAAACAGTGGAAACCCCCCACAAATGACACCATTTTGTAAACTAGACCCCCCAAGGAACTTATCTAGATGTGTGGTGAGCACTTTGACCCCCCCAGTGCTTCACAGAAGTTTACAACGCCCGGGCGTGAAAATAAAAAATTCGTATTTTTTCCACAAACATGATCTTTTAGTCACCATTTTTTTATTTTCCCAAGGGTACCAGGAGAAATTGGACCCCAAAAGTTGTTTTCCAATTTGTCCTGAGTACGCTGCTACCCCATATGTGGGAGAAAACTACTGTATGGGCACACGTCAGGGCTCGGAAGGGAAGTAGTGACGTTTTGGAATGCAGACTTTGATGGAATGGTCTGCGGGTGTCATGTTGCCTTTGGAGAGCCCCTAATGTACCTAAACAGTGGAAACCCCCCACAAATGACACCATTTTGTAAACTAGACCCCCCAAGGAACTTATCTAGATGTGTGGTGAGCACTTTGACCCCCCCAGTGCTTCACAGAAGTTTACAACGCCCGGGCGTGAAAATAAAAAATTCGTATTTTTTCCACAAACATGATCTTTTAGTCACCATTTTTTTTATTTTCCCAAGGGTACCAGGAGAAATTGGACCCCAAAAGTTGTTGTCCAATTTGTCCTGAGTACGCTGACACCCCATATGTGGGAGAAAACTACTGTATGGACACACGTCGGGGCTCGGAAGGGAAGCAGTGACGTTTTGGAATGCAGACTTTGATGGAATGGTCTGCGGGTGTCATGTGCGTTTGGAGAGCCCCTGATGTACCTAAACTATTGAAACTCCCCACAAGTGACCCCATTTTGGACACTAGACCCCCCACGGAACTTATCTAGATGTGTGGTGAGCACTTTGAACCCCCAAGTGCTTCACAGAAGTTTATAACACTCGGACGTGCAAATAAAAAAATCATTTTTTTTCCACAAAAATGATATTTTTGCCCCCAATTTTTTATTTTCCTAAGGGTAACAGGAGAAATTGGACCCCAAAAATTGTTTTGCAATTTGTCCTGAGTAGGCTGATACCCTACATGAGGGGGTAAAACACTGTTTGGGCGCATAGCAGAGCTTGGAAGGGAAGGAGCACCATTTGACTTTTTCAACTCAGAATTGGCTGGAATTGAGATCAGACGCCATGTTGCATTTGGAGAGCCCCTGATGTGCCCAAACAGTGGAAACCCCCAATTCTAACTCCAACCCGAACCCCAACACGCCCCTAACCCTAGCCCTAACCCTAGCCCTAACCCTAGCCCTAGCCCTAACCCTAGCCCTAACCCTAGCCCTAGCCCTAGCCCTAACCCTAACCCTAGCCCTAACCCTAACCCTAGCCCTAACCCTAACCTAACCCTACCCCAACACACCCCTAGCCCTAACCCTAGCCCTAACCCTAATGGAAAAATGGAAATAAATACATTTTTTTTATTTTATTATTTTTCCCTAACTAAGGGGGTGATAATGGGGGGTTTGATTTACTATTTATGGCGGTTTTTATGTTTGGCGGCTGTCGCACGCTAAAAGACGCTTTTTATTGTAAAAATAGTTTTTGCATCACCACATATTGAGAGCTATAATTTTTCCGTATTTTGACCCACCGAGTCATGTGAGGTCTTATTTTTTGCGGGACGAGTTGACGTTTTTATTGGTACCATTTTCGGGCACGTGAAATTTTTTGATCGCTTTTTATTCCGATTTTTGGGACGCAGAATGAACAAAAACCAGCGTTTCATGAATTTCTTTTGGGGGGGTGCGTTTACACCGTTCTGCGTGCGGTAAAATTGATAAAGCGCTTTTATTCTTCGGGTCAGTACGGTTACAGCGATACCTCATTTAGGTCGTTTTTTTATGTTTTTGTCGGTTTTATGCAATGAAAACTATTTTATATAAAAAATAATTATTTTTGCATCGCTTTATTCTGCGAGTTATAACTTTTTTATTTTTTTGCTGATGATGCTGTGTGGCGGCTTGTTTTTTGCGGGACAAGATGACGTTTTCAGCGGTACCATGGATATTTATATGCGTCTTTTTGATCTCGCGTTATTGCACTTTTTGTTTGGCGGTATGATAATAAATCATTATTTTTTGCTTCGTTTTTTATTTTTATTTTTTAAGGGGTTCGCTAAAGGGGTTAAGTAATGGGACAGTTTTATAGGGCAGGTCGTTACGGACGCGGCGATACCTAATATGTGTACATTTATTGTTTTTTTTTTTTATTATTTTAAAAAAATGAATTTATTGGGGAATATTTTTTTTTTTTTTTTACTAATTTATTTGGCGATTTTTTTTAATTTATTTTTACACTTTTTTTTTAATTTTTTTTTACTTTATTACATAGTCCCAGGTGGGACATCACTGTCCTGTGACAGATCGCTGATCTGTCACATCACAGATCACTGTGACAGATCAGCAATCTGTCACAGGCAGTGCACAAGGCTTCCTCATGCCTGCGCTTTGCAGGCACTGAGGAAGCCAGCTTCCCCAGGCCCCCGAAGGCCCCCGTCGCCATCTTGGATTCGGGGGCCTGGAGGATAGGAGTCCCCCGCAGCAGCGCTGCACATTGCGCTGCCGTGGGGGGCTCAGGGAAGCACGGAGGGAGCCCCCTCCCTGCCGATGCTTCCCTTTAACTCCCGGTACACCGCGATCGCGTTTGATCGCGGTGTGCAAGGGGTTAATGTGTCGGGGGCGGTCCGTGAGCGCCCCTGACACATTGTGCCGGGTGTCAGCTGTGATAATCAGCTGACACCCGGCCGCGATCAGCGGCGCTCACCACGTGGGCGCCGCTGATCGCGGTAGACGTACTATCCCGTCCCCGGTCATACGGGCCCGGGTACCGTGGACGGGATAGTACGTCTCATGTCAGGAAGGGGTTAAGGGGTACCCGGTTGAGGTCGAGATGGCTATTCCCCATGTCGCTCCTTCCCCAGTCCCTCGAGTACTGGCTCGAAGTCTAGACCCCCCCCCCTCCTTCCCCAGTTCCCTTGGGCTCTGGGTTGAGGTTGAGGATAGGATGAAGCCCCCTGACGGTGACAGCAGCACCCTCCCTAATCCCCCTCTGGGGGCATTAGGTTGAGACACCGCAGGTAGGGCCTGTACCAGGCACCATTCGGCCACTTACAAGTCCAGTGACCCCAGCCCAGCTGCGGGCTCCTGTTGGGACCGGGGGAGGTGCAGGCAGGCATGGCACTTGTCAGAGACAGGGCTCCCTGCGCCCCTGTCTCTGCGGCAGCACCAGCTGCATAGCGCCTCAAAGGGACCTCCCACAGGGTCCAGTTTGCGCTCATGACCCCACCGCTAGCCTACCGTTCAATCCGGGGGGGGGGTCTGGTTTGAATCCGACCCCCCCCCCGGACAATCGCGCCATCCTGGAGCCCTTCTGGGCATGAGGTATCAAATTTAGGCCACGGCTTCGGCATAGCCGAAGTCGCCGCCTTATTCCCGCCCCCCGGCCTGCCCCCCCGGATGACGAAAATGACACTGTCATAGAAGGGGCGGATTGAGGCAGGAAGGGCGCGCTTTTACATAGCTCAGCGCGCCCTTTTCAGCTCTCCGCCCCCTTCCCCCTCCACCTCAGAATCCCGGTGGCCATGTTACTGCAGCAGGACACATAGCTGACAGCCATACAGCAGTCTCCGGGGGGGCACAGGACTGTGATGTGTCGGCGCTGGACTTAGGGGCACACTGGTGGGGTAAGATCACAGCTGGGTTCTCTTTACTCAGCTGTGCATTCATATTACCTATAAGTTCTCCCCTCTGCATAGCCACCCCTGTAGGACCCCTGCTAGCCAGCCTCTGTGCATTATGCCGGGCTCAAGGAAGAAAACCTGGCAAGACTGCTTTTATGCATTCTGCACAGCCTGCAAGACCACCCTCCCCAGGGGCAGCACGTACCTGCACTGCCGGTACTGTGTCCAAAACACTGGGTCAGAACCAACGCTTCTGCGTCTTCTTCCATACCGGAATAGGCTACTCAGATGTCGCAGTCTATGACACAGTCCATACATAGCCTGACCTCTACACTACTGCAGGTTTTGCAGGGTCAAGTCTTGGCTATGAACGTTACCCAAAGGGACAGCCCGTCTCAGGGACATGCCACTTCCGACAGTCTCAGACGTAAGCGGACCCACAGGTCGCATTCATCTGCGTCCTCACATTGCACTCGGTCGTCCCCCTCCAGGGAGAGACACAGTGGCTCCAGGTCATCTAGTCCGTCCCCTGACAGAGACAGACAATGCGGATCTCCGCAACGATTCCCGACCACAGACTCGGAAGGCATATGTGACTCTAAATCAGACAACGAAACAGAGAATTCTCTGGTCCCTTGTCCCCCTAGCAATACAGCGCTAGTTCAGGATATAATCTCCTCCACCCGTCGGGTGCTGCACATTTCTGATCCAACCTCGGAAGCCCCAGAACACAAGATTTGCTTTGAGAGTGTTCTGAAACCACCTAAGGTCTTCCCTAATCACCCGGAATTTCAGAAAATACTTACTAAACATTTTTCGCAGCCTATCGCAAATACTTGGAAGCAAGGTACCCCTTCCCACAGAAGGACACTAAGGAGTGGACAGATCCACCCGAAGTGGACCCCCCAGTCTCTAGGCTAGCAGCACAGACTCTTCTTTCACTGCCAGACAGCTCAACCCTCAAGGACGCAGCAGACAGGCAGGTAGAACGCATGGCTCGTTCAATCCTCGAAGCGGCAGGGGCCTCTATGGCTCCCGCTTTTGCTTTAGTCTGAGCGGCCAAGGCCATTCTGGCTTGGGCTCAAAAATTGCAAGAGGGCCTCCAAGCTTCAAATCCTCAGCTGTCGGACCAGGCCGTTCAAATAGCAGTAGTAGCAGATTACATGATCCATGCAGCTCTGGATTCTGCAAGAGGCGTCGATGGAATATCATCAAACGCCATCACGAGCCGGCGTATTCTCTGGCTGAGGGAATGGAAAGCGGATGCGGCCTCAAAAAAGTCCCTCACAAATCTCCCGTACTTCAGTGGCCGTCTTTTCGGTGAAAAATTGGATACAATGATATCCAACGCCACCGGGGGTTAGAGTACCTCTCTCCCTCAACTAAAACCAAAACGCACGTTTAAAAGACGTAACCAATCCCGTTTCCGATCCTTTCGGAATTCTTCAGGCTGGTCCGTCTCGCGCCCAGCACAAAAATCGCATCCGCTCTCCCCACAGAGACAACACACGGGCGGCACAGAGGCCAGACAGAACCTGGCAGTCAAAAACAGGCCATGCAGAGTCCAAGGGAAAAAAAACACCTCAGACTTTCTCCTCATCATGACTCACAACCTCCGGAAGACACCCCACTCGTAGGCGGACGACTGCTACTCTTTCAGCAGGTCTAGCTGCCTATTACAGAAGACAGGTGGGTCAAGGAAATAGTGTCTTCCGGATACAAGATTGAGTTTACTTCCAGCCCACCAAACCGGTTCTTCCTCTCCGTTCCCCCAAAACCGCCACACAAGGCTCGAGCCTTCCATCAAGCGGTCTCCTCCCTCCTTCAAGCAGGAGTCATAGTAACGGTTCCCACAGACGAGCGCTTCTACTCCAATCCGTTCGTAGTTCCCAAGAAAGGAGGCAGCGTCCGACCCATACTAGACCTAAAACAACTCAACAAGTATGTTTGGGTTCGTCACTTTCGCATGGAGTCCCTCCGGTCAATCATTGCGTCCATGGAGAAAGGAGAATATCTCACCTCCATAGACATACAAGACGCATACCTGCATATACCAATTGCTCCCGCCCATCAAATATTTCTCAGATTCGCAATCCACCAGGACCACTACCAGTTCATGGCCCTCCTGTTCGGACTCGCCACAGCTCCCAGAACGTATACCAAGGTCATGGCAGCCACCATGGACGTTCTACATTCCAGAGGCATAGTAGTCGTTCCATACCTGGACGACCTTCTCATCAAGACCCTCACCTTCAAGGACTGTGTGGTCAACGTCTCAATCACAATAGATACTCTGAGTCGCCTGGGATGGTTAGTCAATTTACAAAAGTCATCGACTAACCCGAGTCAGTCTCTGACCTTCCTGGGGATGCTATTCCCACCTCCAGGAGTCTGGTGCTCCTCCCAGGGACAAGACACTGGCTCGCCATCTAGGAGTTCGCATACTCCTCCGCAATTCCCCCCGATCTCTAAGGTTTAAAATGAGAGTGCTCGGCAGGATGGCAGCAGCAATGGAGGCGGTACCATTTGCCCAGTTTCACCTCAGGCCTCTTCAACTGGCCATCCTCAAATCCTGGGACAGGGATCCGTTCTCCCTCGACAGGGAGTTCCGGTTAACATTGAAAACCAGGAGGTCCCTGCACTGGTGGCTCAAGCCAACCTCGCTTCCAAGGGGAAAATCCTTTCTCTCAGGTCAATGTAAGGTTTTGACCATCGACGCAAGCCTGACGGGTTGGGGCGCTGTGCACCTGCATCACAGGACACAAGGCAAGTGGTCACCAATGGAAACGACCATGCCCATCAACATCCTGGAGATTCAGGCCACCTTCCTGGCATTGAGAGCTTTTCATCACTTGCTGGTAGACTCTCATATCAGAGTACAGTCGGACAATGCCACGGCGGTGGCATACGTGAACCATCAAGGCGGGACCCGCAGCATCCAGGCGATGAAAGAAGTGACACATATCCTCCACTGGGCAGAGGACGCGAGGTCGGTACTCTCTGTGGTCCACATTCCGTGTGTGGACAACTGGGAAGCCGACTACCTCAGCAGACAAGGAGTGGACTCGGGGGAGTGGTCTCTCCATCCCGAAATCTTTCGTCAGATCTGTCATCGCTGGGGGACCCCGGACGTGGACCTAATGGCATCCCATCTCAATGCCAAAGTCCCCAATTTCATGGCCAGGACGCGCGATCCAAGGTCGCTCGGTGCAGATGCCCTGGTTCAGGACTGGACCCAGTTCCAGCTTCTGTACATCTTTCCACGCCTCCCCCTGATCTCCAGAGTCCTGAGGAAGATCAAACAACAAGGAGTCCCAACCATCCTGATCGCGCCAGACTGGCCCAGGCGTACATGGTACGCCGACGTCGTACAACTCACAGCAGACGCCCCCTGGCGTCTCCCCATCTGTCCCGACCTTCTGTCACAAGGCCCGTTCTACCATCAGAACTCAGGGGCTCTCAATTTGACGGCGTGGCTGTTGAGACCTGGGTTCTAACCCAGGCAGGTTTTTCACCGGACGTTATTAAAACCATGATCAGGGCACGGACGCCAGCTTCCGCCAAGATTTACTACCGTACCTGGAGAGCTTTCTTTACCTGGAGCGAATCGCGTGGACAGATTCCACTCCCCTACTCTCCCCCAAAAGTTCTTGGTTTCCTTCAATCGGACCTACACGCCAGGCTATCCCTCGGCTCGCTTCAGAGCCAGGTGTCAGCGCTCTCAGTGCTCTTTCAGAGGCACATTGCTAACAAGCCGAAAGTGAGGACTTTTCTCCAAGGGGTTTCCCGATTGGTTCCCCCCTACAAACTTCCATTGGAGACGTGGGACCTCAACCTGGTCTTGACAGCACTGCAGGCACCTCCTTTCGAAGCCCTTAAGGAGTTCTCACTCCACCTTCTATCACAGAAAGTTGTCCTTTTGGTGGCAATCACCTCGCTAAGCAGGGTGTCAGAACTTCAGCACTTTCCTGCAGACGACCCTTCCTGGCTTTCCACCAGGACAAGGTAGTTCTCCGTACAGTCCCATCCTTCCTTCCGAAGGTTGTGTCCAGCTTCCACCTCAATGAGGAAATCTCACTGCCATCTCTTTGCCCGGTTCCGGTTCATAGAGTGGAGAAGGCTCTGCATACGCTTGACCTTGTCAGGGCATCGCGTATATACGTATCTAGGACTGCTCCCTTCCGGAAGTCTGATTCACTTTTCCTTCTTCTGGAAGGCGTGCGCAAAGGTCTACCGGCTTCCAAAGCCACCCTTGCCAGGTGGATTAAGTCCACCATACAAGAGGATTACCGCCTTAACAATTCTCCTCTTCCGGCCGGTATCACGGCACACTCTACGCGGGCGGTAGGAACCTCCTGGTCCATTCGGCACCAAGCCTCGGCTCAACAAGTGTGTAGGGCGGCCACTTGGACTAGCCTGCACACGTTTACAAAACACTACAGAGTGCATACCCAGTCCTCAGCGGATGCGGGCCTGGGTAGATGGGTTCTGCAGGCGGCAATACCCCAAGTATAGGGGCCTGTCAGCACAATATTCGTCCATTGCTTCCCACCCAGGGACTGCTTTGGGACGTCCCACAGCTCTGTGTCCCCCAGTGAGGCGACAGAGTAAAGGAGATTTTTGTGTACTCACCGTAAAATCTTTCTCTTAGCCTCTAATTGGGGGACACAGCTCCTACCCTGTTGCCCTTACGGGCCATTGTTAGTGGAGTTCTCATTTTGTTCTTTGAGCTCGTACATAATGGCCTTATTACAGGCATGGTTATGTTATTTGTGTTACGTTCCTCCTAATGCTTTTGCACAAAACTGGAGAAGGCTGACGCCGTCCAGGGGTGTATACTGCAGAGGAGGAGCCAAAGTTAATCTTTTTCAGATTATGCATAGTGTTGCCTCCTAGTGGACAGCAGCATGCACCCACAGTTCTGTGTCCCCCAATTAGAGGCTAAGAGAAAGAGATTTTATGGTGAGTACACAAAAATCTCCTTATTCACCTGCGGCTGATCTATTCATTCTGCCTCCCAAAGATCGCAGTAAGGTTCGGCTCACACTTATCCTGTGCTCTACTCTGAGCGCTTACACCGGTGTTTCCGTCTTGCCTATGAGCCAGCGGTGTCTATCTAAGTCTGCATAAATGTGCCGACGGCCACAGTTTTGTGCACTTGTCAAAAGGACACCGCTGAACAGAGACCAGATGGATTATAGAGTAACTCTGCTGCCTCATTATTGTGACTATATCCCTCAGGAGATTCATCTGAATCACGTCACTTGGAGATTTAATGGAAACCCCGATGTAAGTGCTCACCGTAGAGCACAGGATAAATGTAATCCAAAATTTTATATTAAATGTTCCCAATAAAAGCTCCATCTTATATCACAAATAAAGCAAGTCTCCACTCAGGTCTGTCATCTGTCAATGGAATTAAAGGAGGTTTCCATGTTGCTTGTAACACAAAGACACTGGAAAAAGCGCTATGACTCCTCGAACCTCAAAAGAAATCCAGCCCTCCCAAATCCAAATGCACCTCTCACACAGTGTGCCTAAACCACATTTTGCATCCACATGTTTGGCATTTCTGTAGCATTGAGAGCCTGCTTAATTTACAGGTGCGTGTATCCAGAAGCACAAGCTTGGTACAATGTACTGGACACTAAAATGGCAAATTTGCAATTTTCACTAATCAACTTCCATCACTACACCTTCACATAAATTCCCAGATGGGTACAATTTCCAAAATTGGATCATTTGAGGATGGATTCTACTTTTCTGGCACTTAGGGGCTCTGAATATGGAGTCCGCAAATTATTCTAGGAGAATTTGTTCTCCAAAAGTCATAGTGCTCCGTCCCTCCCGAGTCTCGCCGTATGGCTTAGTACTGTACAGCCACATATGGGGTATTGCCACATATGGGGTATTGCCACATTCAGCAGATATTGCGAGACAAATCTTGGTGCCATTTTTAGCCATTTCTCCTTGTGACAGTGTAAAATCTATGGCTAAAAAAAATTGTGGTAAATTGTAATTATTTTTTCTTCATCATGCAATGTTTTATAAAAATTTTGTAACACACCCGTAATGTCAATATGATTACTGCACCCCTAGATGAATTGATTGAGAAATGTAGTTTCCAAAATGTGGTCATTTGTGGAGGATTCTGCTGTTTTGGCATGTTAAAGGCTCTTCAAATGTGACATGGCATTCACAATGTATTCCAGCGAAAATGGCGTCCCTTCCCTTCCGAGCCCTGCCGTGCACCCAAACAGTAGTTTTCTACCACATATAGGATATCTGCCTACTCAGCAGAAAATGTACAACAAATAGCACTGCCTACTGTGTCTTTTTACTCTTGTGAAAATAAAATATTTGGGGCTAAAGCAACATTTTAGTAGGAGAAATGTAATTTGTTTTATTTTTATGGTTCAACTTTATAATACTGTGTGAAGCACTTGTGGGTTCAAGGTGCTCATCACACATCTAGATTACTTCCCAGAGGGGTCTAGTTTCCAAAATGGAGTCACTTGTGAGAGGTTTCCACTGTTTAGGCACATCAGGGGCTCTGCAAACTCTGCATTTGTCCGCTATCTATTCCAGACAATTTTGCATTCCAAAAGTGAAATGGTTCTCCATCTGTTCCGAGCCCTGCTGTGCGCCCAAACAGTAGTTTTCCACCACATGTGGGGTATCTGCGTACTTAAGAGAAATTGTACAACAAATTGTAGTGTTCATTTTCTTCTGTTACCCCTGTCAAAATAAAAAATGTGGGCTAAAGTAACATTTTTGTGGGATAAAAAAGATTTTGATTTTTTCCTTTTACTCCTTTAATTCAAGAACCTGAAGGGTTAATAAACTTCTTGAATGTGGTTTTGAGCACTTTTAGGCTATGTACCCACGTTGCAGAGATGCTGCGGAGATTTCCGCAGCATTTCTGCCATTCCAGCCGTGGGAAAAACGCATGGAATTTGCATGCGTTTTTCCCACGGAAAACAAGCGTTTTTAACACGATTTTCGCGTGCTGAATTCAAACACATTCCAAGCGATTAGAAGCATCGCTTGGAATGTGATTGACAGGTTGGTCACACTTGTCAAACATAGTGTTTGACTAGTGTGACCAACTTTTTACTATTGAAGCTGCCTATGCGGCATCAATAGCAAAAGATCTAATGTTAAAATAATATAAAAAAACCGTGATATTCTCACCTTCCGGCTTCCTGCGCAGCGTCCCCAGGCCTCAGCGATGCTCCCGTTACCAGTGATGCCTTGCGGCAATAACCTTTGATGACATAGCGATCTCGCGAGACCGCTACTTCATCACAGGTCCTTGCCGCAAGGCATTACTGGGAACGGGAGTTGGCGGGAGCATCGGTAAGGCTGTGCGGCACGCCGGAAGGTGAATATAACCCGATTTTTTTTTATTTTTTTTTTTATTATTTTTTTACAGGGATATGGTACCCAGAGCCTGGAGGACAGTCTCCTCTCCTCCAGACCGTGGGTACCATCCGCACATAATCCGTTCACTTTGCGCATGGTGGGCATAGCCACATGCGGAAAGTAAGTGGATCTCATGCATTCCTATGTGTGCGGAATCGCGGCGATCCTTTGCGGAATCACGGCGATGCCGCAAAAATAATGAGCCTGCTGTGTTTTTTTCCGCTATGCGATTCCGCTGCGGAAAAAAACACAGCATTAGCACAGCATGTGTGGAATGCCATAGGAATGCATGGGGTGGGTTCTGTATGCGTTTTCGTGGCAAAAATGCATACAATCCGCATCGTGGGTATACAGCCTTAAGGGTACAGTTATTAAACAAAGGAAACTTGGGGTATTTTCTGTCATGTAGGCCCCTCAAAGTCACTTCAAATGTGATGTGGTCCCTAAAAAAAAATATCCATTATTTTCACAAATAAACTAAAAAAATATCTACCTAAATGTACCACTAACATAAAGTACGATATGTCACGAAAACAATAATCTCAGAATCAGTGGGTACGTTGAAACGTTCCTGGGTTATTACCACATAAAGTGACACTTTTCAGAATTGTAAAAATTGGGCTCGTCTGGAAGGTGAAAAACAGCCTCTGTGAAAGGGTTAAGATATAGTGATGAGTGAGTGTGCTCGGACAAGGTGTTATCCGAGCATGCTCTGGTGCTAACCGAGTGAATTCGGTGTGCTCGAATACTGTGTTCAAGTTGCCGCGGCTGCATGTCTCACGGCTGTTCGACATCCACAACACATGCAGGGATAGCCTAACAAGCAGACAATCTCTGCATGTGTTGTGGCTGTCGAGCAGCTGCGGGGACTCAAACATCTTTTCGAGCACGCCGAAGACACTCGGTTAGCACTTGGCACCTGAGAACGTTCGCTCATCACTATTAATATCATTTGTACGTCTCCTTTCACTGCTTACTAGGTTATTATATGTGCAAGTTGGATGCTTCCCTACAGATGCGCAGATTACTTCTTCAGAGAGGAAGGGGACTTTAACTCTATGGCCGGGATCACACTTGTGAGAAACACGGCCGAGTCTCGCATCAATACCCGGTACTGCCGCCGGCACTCGGATCGGCGCATGCAGCCACATAGCAATTCATGCAACTGCACGCTCCGCTCCCGAGTGCGAGACTCGGCCGTGTTTCTCGCATGTGTGATCCCGGCCTATAGCTGATAGTAAGTAGATGACCTCATGCACTCAAAAAATATATATTCGAGTCCAAATATGATGAAGAAGATATACAGTATGTATTTATTCAGGGAATCAACATCCGCCAATAGAAAACAGAAAAGAATTTCCCCAACGTTTCGGCCTTTATGACCTCTCTCAAGGGTATATTTCTACATAAAAAACAAACAATATATAATTACATTATAGTTGCTAGTAAGTACACAGGTCATAAACATACAATTAGACACAACACGGTTTCATTCATTGAAACTGTCAAGAAAAAAAGCAATAGAATCTACTATATAATTGTCTAATTCTGTCTGTCTGTCTCTCTGTTTGTAACGGAAATCCCGCGTCGCTGATTGGTTGCGCCTGGCCGGGAGCGACCAGTCAGCGACAGGCGCAGTCCAGTCATGTTTACTGAACAAGTTCTGTCAGTCATAGTGCCACGTAGTTCAGTCACGTTTACTGGACAGGTTTTGTTGGCCACAGTGCCACATAGTTCAGTCACGTTTACTGAACAAGTTCTGTCAGTCATAGTGATACGTAGGTCAGTCACGTTTACTGAACAAGTTCTGTCAGTCATAGTGGCATGTAGTTCAGTCACCTTTACTGAACAAGTTCTGTCAGTCATGGTGCCACATAGTTCAGTCACGTTTACTGAGCAAGTTCTGTCAGTCATAGTGATACGTAGGTCAGTCACGTTTACTGGACAAGTTCTGTTAGCCACAGTGCCACATAGTTAAGTCACGTTTACTGGACAAGTTCTGTTAGCCACAGTGCCACATAGTTCAGTCACGTTTACTGTACAAGTTCTGTCAGTCATAGTGACACGTAGGTCAGTCACGTTTACTGAACAAGTTCTGTCAGTCATAGTGATACGTAGGTCAGTCACCTTTACTGGACAAGTTCTGTCATAGTGACACGTAGGTCAGTCACGTTTACTGGACAAGTTCTGTTAGCCACAGTGCCACATAGTTCAGTAACGTTTACTGAACAAGTTCTGTCAGTCATAGTGACACGTAGGTCAGTCACGTTTACTGAACAAGTTCTGTCAGTCATAGTGACACGTAGGTCAGTCACCTTTACTGGACAAGTTCTGTCATTGTGACACGTAGGTCAGTCACGTTTACTGAACAAGTTCTGTTAGCCACAGTGCCACAAAGTTCGGTCACGTTTACTGGACAGGTTCTGTTAGCCACAGTGCCACATAATTGAGTCACGTTTACTGAACAAGTTCTGTCAGTCATAGTGACACGTAGGTCAGTCACGTTTACTGAACAAGTTCTGTTAACCACAGTGCCACATAATTCAGTCACGTTTACTGGACAGGTTCTGTTAGCCACAGTGCCACATAGTTCAGTCACGTTTACTGGACAAGTTCTGTTAGCCACAGTGCCACATAGTTCAGTCACGTTTACTGGACAAGTTCTGTTAGCCACAGTGCCACATAATTCAGTCACGTTTACTGAACAAGCTCTGTTAGCCACAGTGCCACATAGTTTAGTCACGTTTACTGAACAAGTTCTGTCAGTCATAGTGACACATAATTCAGTCACGTTTACTGGACAAGTTCTGTTAGCCACAGTGCCACATAGTTCAGTCACGTTTACTGGACAAGTTCTGTTAGCCACAGTGCCACATAATTCAGTCACGTTTACTGAACAAGCTCTGTTAGCCACAGTGCCACATAGTTCAGTCACGTTTACTGGACAGGTTCTGTTAGCC
The DNA here is from genome assembly GCF_039654945.1 of Dendrobates tinctorius. Taxonomy (NCBI): domain Eukaryota; kingdom Metazoa; phylum Chordata; class Amphibia; order Anura; family Dendrobatidae; genus Dendrobates; species Dendrobates tinctorius. Next base: position 32,391,419 of record NW_027361711.1, read on the forward strand.
ACAGTGCCACATAATTCAGTCACGTTTACTGAACAAGCTCTGTTAGCCACAGTGCCACATAGTTTAGTCACGTTTACTGGACAAGTTCTGTTAGCCACAGTGCCACATAATTCAGTCACGTTTACTGAACAAGCTCTGTTAGCCACAGTGCCACATAGTTTAGTCACGTTTACTGAACAAGTTCTGTCAGTCATAGTGCCACATAGTTCAGTCACGTTTACTGGACAAGTTCTGTTAGCCACAGTGCCACATAGTTCAGTCACGTTTACTGGACAAGTTCTGTTAGCCACAGTGCCACATAATTCAGTCACGTTTACTGAACAAGCTCTGTTAGCCACAGTGCCACATAGTTTAGTCACGTTTACTGAACAAGTTCTGTCAGTCATAGTGCCACATAGTTCAGTCACGTTTACTGGACAAGTTCTGTTAGCCACAGTGCCACATAGTTCAGTCACGTTTACTGGACAAGTTCTGTTAGCCACAGTGCCACATAATTCAGTCACGTTTACTGAACAAGCTCTGTTAGCCACAGTGCCACATAGTTCAGTCACGTTTACTGGACAGGTTCTGTTAGCCACAGTGCCACATAATTCAGTCACGTTTACTGAACAAGCTCTGTTAGCCACAGTGCCACATAGTTTAGTCACGTTTACTGAACAAGTTCTGTCAGTCATAGTGACACGTAGGTCAGTCACGTTTACTGAACAAGTTCTGTTAGTCACAGTGCCACATAGTTCGGTCACGTTTACTGGCAGGTTCTGTCAGTCATAGTGACACGTAGGTCAGTCACGTTTACTGAACAAGTTCTGTCAGTCATAGTGACACATAGGTCAGTCACGTTTACTGAACAAGTTCTGTCAGTCATAGTGACACGTAGGTCAGTCACGTTTACTGAACAAGTTCTGTCAGTCATAGTGACACGTAGGTCAGTCACGTTTACTGAACAAGTTCTGTTAGTCACAGTGCCACATAGTTCGGTCACGTTTACTGGCAGGTTCTGTCAGTCATAGTGACACGTAGGTCAGTCACGTTTACTGAACAAGTTCTGTTAGTCACATAGTTCAGTCACGTTTACTGGACAAGTTCTGTTAGCCACAGTGCCACATAGTTCAGTCACGTTTACAGAACAAGTTCTGTCAGTCACAGTGCCACATAGTTCAGTCACGTTTACTGAACAAGTTCTGTTAGTCACAGTGCCACATAGTTCGGTCACGTTTACTGGCAGGTTCTGTCAGTCATAGTGCCACATAGTTCAGTCACGTTTACTGGACAAGTTCTGTTAGCCACAGTGCCACATAGTTCAGTCACATTTACAGAACAAGTTCTGTCAGTCACAGTGCCACATAGTTCAGTCATGTTTACTGGACAAGTTCTGTTAGCCACAGTGCCACATAGTTCAGTCACGTTTACAGAACAAGTTCTGTCAGTCACAGTGCCACATAGTTCAGTCACGTTTACTGAACAAGTTCTGTTAGTCACAGTGCCACATAGTTCGGTCACGTTTACTGGCAGGTTCTGTCAGTCATAGTGCCACATAGTTCAGTCACGTTTACTGGACAAGTTCTGTTAGCCACAGTGCCACATAGTTCAGTCACATTTACAGAACAAGTTCTGTCAGTCACAGTGCCACATAGTTCAGTCATGTTTACTGGACAAGTTCTGTTAGCCACAGTGCCACATAGTTCAGTCACGTTTACTGGACAAGTTCTGTCAGTCACAGTGCCACATAGTTCAGTCACGTTTACTGGACAAGTTCTGTTAGCCACAGTGCCACATAATTCAGTTACGTTTGCTGAACAAGTTCTGTCAGTCATAGTAACACGTAGGTCAGTCATGTTTACTGAACAAGTTCTGTCAGTCACTTTCGTTCAGTTGTATTAAGTTCTATTAGCAATAACATTTAATAATAATGTATATATTTTACCTGGAAAATCCTGTGTTTTCATTGCATTATTCTTAAATCTTCATAAATAAACTACATACATATTCTAGAATACCCGATGCGTTAGAATCGGGCCACCATCTAGTAAACATACAGTATAAGACTATTGGGTGTGAATTCACCAAAAAATGAAGAAAAAAAAAGCAAAAAGGAGAAAAGGGAATTGAACAATGCACTGTCCTAATAAATAAGAAAGCCAGTCATATGTTCGACGAGAAAAATCTATCTCTAGCAATAGCTCAGAGAAAGGAAGGGACAAGGGAAAAGAAAAGAAGGGGTAAAGTGAATATACATGACATGTTTAGGAGGATCAAAACTCCAAAAGATAGAGGTCTTGTAGATTATGAAACGAGGGTATAATCATGATGTAATAGTGCTACAAACCACTTCCACAAAGAAAAGCAAAGGAATGAGAAGAAGGAAAGGTGCACACATCATTAGGAGCAATAATGTAACTGTAACAGATCCTAAAAGATAACTAAAGATGATGTATATGGCATATACAAAGAAAAAAGCAGTTGGTAAAGATAAGTCAATACCTGTAGATAGGGAGGTCGGCATATACAGTGCTGTGCAAATTAATTAGGACAAAGCATTTTTTTGTAAGTAAAATCGTAAGATGGTTACCAGTCAGTGATTCAAACCAGTTTTAACTGCTTTGAACAGGTGTGAGTGCCTGTGCAAAGCAGTTAAAACTGGTTTGAATCACTGACTGGTAACCAACTTACGATTCTACTTAAAAAAAAATGCTTTGTCCCAATTAATTTGCACAGCACTGTACGGCGTGCACCCCTCAGGCGTTGTGGGATGTGTGATCCATGCTGCAAAGGGACCTTTTAAACTTCATTTCCGGGTGCATCATGTGACCAAGTGTGTCATGTGATGGGATTGGCCGAAGAAAGCCGATCCGTGAAAGAAAGTGCCAATGCGCAGACGCGATGAAATAACTTGGCCGCTAGTGTAATCAAAGTTGTGCGCATGCGTGAAAGCCGAACAGTGCTCGAGCACCAGTGCGCACGTGCACAGGGATGACTAAGTTGCTAGGCACATGCGTGGTGGACACCTGAACAGAATGGAAAAAGGAGAAATGTTACAGCAGCAATTGAAATGACAGAATTACATGCATAAGATTAGAAACAGGACAAAAAAATTGGGTAAAAAGGGAGAAAAGAGGGCAAACAGAACAACAATTGCTCCTAAGAAGGGAAAAGAAGGAAATGAACTACAGAAGAAATAGACAGTAAGGAGAAGAGAAAGAATAGCAAAAATGTGGAAAAAGAAAAAATAATTAACTATATAGCGCCACCTATTGGAAGCAGTGATTCTACAAGTAATTATTGACCCTTTAACGAGTCTTGTAATATGACTTAGGATAAAAGCCAAATCAGAATCTCAATTTGCAGACACGGTATTTCGGGCTATTGACCATCATCAGTTCAAAGTGTAAGAACTAATTTGGCTAGGTGAGAAGCTCTGGACTGAGGTTTAAGGGGTAATGTTTCTCCTTGTGGAGAGTGACATGCCAGCTCTGGCATGCCAAGGTAAGGAGGCTTATTCGCCGTACAATCCTTCTCTGGGAAATGTAACATGCAAATTGCCTCTTCAGAGAGGTAGAGGACTTCAACTCTATAGCTCCACTTGTTGGAAGCAGCTACAGATGGTAATCTTTTTCTTTTCCTGATCATTTTGCCTTTAGATACCCATTATTGACATCCCCGGCTATGGAAATCTGTCTGCTCCCTTGGTCTGCGATGAGCTGAAAATCCAGAGTCAAAATGACCGAGACAAACTAGCAGAAGCAAAGGAAAAAGTTTACCTAAAAGGATTCTATGAGGGCGTATGTATACGGTATTTTAAAAGCAGCACTTAATCATATTGATTGGGGTTTTGCAGTACACTGTATTGTCTGTTATATAACCACATACATGTGATTAATAATTACTGTTTGGTGACTGTAGCACTGTTATGGTATATGGCCAGCATACTGACCTCCGAGATTCCAACTGAGTGACGGGGCGGAGATCCCCTTAGTTTTTACTTGCACAGAGGCCCTCCTGTCTGCTGGATTTGCAAGAAATCAGATTGCAACTACATGTTGCCATTCCCGTGCACGACACGTGAGCAGGACACGATGAAGTAACAGCCCCCTTTCCCAAACGTTTCAAGTCTGTAGTAGCTTTCGATGACTCCGCTGTAGGGTCGGACAGGTTCTCAGGATGCAGTGACGAGACACTAGACGAATGGTGGTTTTCGAAATCACGTTTATATAACTCTAGCCGATGGGCTAGCCTGAACAAAACAAGGATAAAGAAAAAACACCAACAGTCCACGCAGGGACTCAACAAACTTAACCAAATATAGTTTCACTTAGCCTTTCAGGGACTGCGGGGTTCAGTAGCGTGGCCGCATTGAGGTCGCTGAGGTGGCTGTCCTGAGGAAAGTGACGTCGGTGGGGGCAACAGGCCCTGAAGAAAATAATACCGTTGGGGCGCAACAAGCCCTGAAGAAAACGAGGACGTTGGGGCGCAACAGGCCCTGAAGGAAACGGGGATGTTGGGGCGCAACAGGCCCTGAAGGAAACGGGGACGTTGGGGCGCAACAGGCCATGAAGGTAACGCTGCCGCTGGGGCGCAACAGGCCCTGAAGGAAACACTGCCGCTGGGGCGCAACGGGCCCTGAAGGAAACGCTGCCGCTGGGGCGCAACGGGCCCTGAAGGAAACGCTGCCGCTGGGGCGCAACGGGCCCTGAAGGAAACGCTGCCGCTGGGGCGCAACGGGCCCTGAAGGAAACGCTGCCGCTGGGGCGCAACGGGCCCTGAAGGAAACGCTGCCGCTGGGGCGCAACGGGCCCTGAAGGAAACGCTGCCGCTGGGGCGCAACGGGCCCTGAAGGAAACGCTGCCGCTGGGGCACAACGGGCCCTGAAGGAAACGCTGCCGCTGGGGCGCAACGGGCCCTGAAGTAAATGATGGAGGTGGCGCGCGGTGATGACGCAGTTCCCCAGAAAGGCCTGTAGCCGTCCTTTACCAAGGAGTCTCTTCCTAAGCCAGGGTAGCGAGCCTTTTATCCCGCCTGTGACAATGTGGCGTATCTTGAGGCCGATGATGGCCGGGTTGGCGTGATGGGGGAAGGGCCCAGGTCTCTGAGGCCTGGTTACCAGTACTCACAGCCACAACCGGAGGTATAGTTCCTCTCCCTTCAAGGCGGGGGATAGCGGGGATAATTCTCTCAGAACGGGAGCAGGGAGCAGTCTCTGGGCACAGTCTCTCACGTCTCTCTTGTCGGTAAATCGGTTGCTTTCTCCTCACAGGCTCCTCTCGGTGCCCCTGCAAGTCACCCTGCGTCTTGCCTTCACTCCCTCTCTTCCCCAACTGCCACTTCAGCGCGTCCCCTGCTCCTTTTACCCTAGCCCCTCCCCCTGTTGCCCTGACAACCTCAGTCGCATGTCTCCCTTTGTAATTCCCCTGTTGTGCTTCCTTCAATAACTCTGATGGCAGTCCCCTTGGTTCCGGCCCAAACACTATATGGAGGTCCTCCTCCCCACATTCCCCCACGCTGTAAGCTCGCCAGTCCTCGGGCGAGGGAGTTAGTCTATTAAGATTCACAAACAAGAAGTATTCAGCTCACCCCTCTTCACTCCTGATCACACCTCCGACGCACGGAAACACCCTGACCCGGGTGTATAGTGCATGCACAACATAAAGAAGGATTTTTCCAGCGTCTCCAGGAGATAAAATAATAATTGCTTTATTGAGAATATAAAATCTTCATACCATCAGGTAAAAACGACATAAAGAGGCGTATGGAGGGGAGCAATTTCCTACGCGTTTCACCCTGAAAGGGCTTAATCATGGAATGCGTAAGAAAGGTCTCCAAGCAAATATTTAAACACGTCAAGAAAACAGGTGAACCAATTAGGTGAAAAACACACCCATTCGTTTAGCATGAAAAAAAAAACAAAAAAAACAAAACAAATTTAAATCAACTGTGCAAAGGATGGAGACCAACACACAAAAAAATTGTAATAACAAAAAAGATGAGAGGAAAAAAGAAAGAGAAAAAATACTAGTGTATAATGTAAACAGTTAAATAACACACATTAATGTTATAAAGAAGCCATAGTATATTTTGATGGTGTTATAACAAGAGTCTTGCGATTTACAAACAATTTATGTACAATTTATTGACAAAAAGGGAAACCCCCCCCCCCCCAAAAAAAAAAACCCAGAAAAGAAAAAAAAAAAAAATTACCATTTTCTTTTTCTTTTTCCCTGTTACTTCTTCCTGCTTTTGTTTCCCTCTTCCTACTTATATTCCCTTTTCTTTTGTTAAGGGGAAAATAGGGTAACATGGAAGAGAAAGGGATGCCTAAGAATACTGCATGATTAGATCTCTCCTCTTATTCATACCATGCGGCACTCTAGTACCCAATTTGTAGATCCAGAAAGACTCTCGATTGAGAATCTTTCTGCGGTGGTCCCCTCCCCTAGTTGGTTTGTACACCTTTTCAATGCCAATGAATGTAAGGGAATCCAGGCACCTATTATGAATAGTAATAAAGTGCCTCGAGACTGCAGAAACATTTACTGCGGAAGGATTTAGTGTATCAGACATATGTCTGCGTATCCGCTGTTTAAGAGGACAAATCGTACAACCTACATATTGAATTGAGCAAGAAGTACATTCAATAAGATAAACAACATTGGGGGTATTACAATTAATAAAATCCCTAATGTTGTAAGTTAAACCAGTAAACATAGAAGTGAATGATTTGCATTTCTTAACATGTTTACATGAAATGCAAAAATTATGCCCACAGCCAAAAAAGCCAGTACATGATAACTAATTTTTAAAATTACTTTTTTTATTATTATTACTGACTACTAAACTAGGTGACAAAATATGGGCTAAATTGGGCGCCCTTTTTGCTACGAAATTAATTTTATTTTTTTCTAGAATATGGCAAAGTAAATTATCCTGTGATAAAATCGGTAAATGTATTTGTATTATTTTTACAATATCCTTGAATTGCGGAGAAAAATTGGTAGAAAAAGTTAATTGATGATTGATATTGTGTTTATTTTTGTGATGGTCTGAAAAAAGATCCGATCTATCAATTTGATTCACTATCTTTTGGGCTCTGTTCAGACACCAGTTGGAATACCCCCTATGTTTGTTTGGTAATAGCTTTATTAGTTTCATGTGGGAGAAGATCAGACCTAGAACAATTACGTTTAAGTCTGATCAATTCTCCAATGGGGATATTTTTCACCGTATGTGGAGGGTGACATGAACTGGCTAACAAAATGGAATTGGAGTCAGTTTCCTTATGGTAGGGAAGAATGTCAATTATGTTGTGGTTACCAAAAAGAGTCACATCCAAATAATTGATGGTATACGGATGGACTGAAAAAGTAAATTTAAGGTTAAAAGAATTTTGATTGAGATGATTTATTTTCAAACAACTTTATTAACATTTTACATAAAAGTAACAGTAGTATTTGTACATCATACCTATAGCCGTAGGGTATACAAAATTAACAGTATTGTGGTACCTTGAGTATATTCAGTAGGAGTATAAAGTAACAGTAGTATAATAACATGACTTTACAAGTAGCAGATACATTCATAATATCAAGGGAAGAAAAGGGTAGGGGTTTCGGAATGGGTTTGAAGTTGCTTTAATAAAACATACAAAGGGAAAAACAGAAGGAAGGGTAAGGACGGAACAAGGGGAAACATAACAGTAAGTTATATGTAGAAATAAGTTGCTATAAAGTCGTCTAACTATAAATCTAAAGGGGTCATGTCCTCAATATGAATGGGCATGAACATACCCCATAAGGAAGAGACAGGACAAACTAACAGTTATCTATTGAGTATTGAATTGGGGGTTATAAGCCCCCAAAGTATTTAGGACAGGCATACATACATTAATATACCCAAAAAAAAGTGAATAACGCTTTAAGTCCGCTTTCAAATGCCTCAAACCGTAGTAAGCCTCTGCACCTGTCACATGACATTTATAAAAGGTATTAATGATACTAATAAACCTAAACCTATCATATGACACCTGTAATAAAAATATTAATAACACTTAAATATTTCCTAAGCACTAGAAACGTAGTTGTAAGTAAACCTGTCGTTATTGGTCCGAGTAAACGATACCCATGGACCATGTAGGGGGAAAGTTCAGCTTTTTTCTCAAATCTGCTCATGGAATATAAACCACAGATCACAATTATAATCCGACATATATGTGAAAAGCTTTTGAAAGGTCCAAGTGAGTCCAAAGTTTCACGATAATAAAATCCAAGCGAGATCCCAAGTTCAGGTATGATGTAAACGGAGGTCTTGCACAGATGGATGTAAATTTTTGGGAAGATGATTATTAGAAATAAGTCCAGCATCTCTAAGGAAATCTATACCATCCCGTGGAGACAGAATATGAATTATGTTTGAAGCATATCTCACGATTAATGTAGAATTTTAGGACCAATTATAGTCAATACTAGCCCGGCGAAGCTCAGTTGTTGTTTGTAAAAATGACCTGCGTTTTTGTATGGTGTTTTTACACAGATCCTTAAAGAAAACTAAGTTTTTATAGGGAGATGAAAGAAAACTAGAATTTTTTGTGAAACCAAGGAGGGTGTTTCTAACCCAGTTAGGATAAAATGAGACAATAACATCTCTAGTTAAGTCAGACGGCAGGGAGGAAGGTCTACGAATCCTAAATATTTTTTCAATTAGATTTTTTCCTTTAGTTTCCGGAAATAAGTAAGACATCATTGAGGAAACATACTCCCTCAATCTAGTTGGTTGAACTGACTCGGGAATACCCCTGATTTTTACATTATTTTTCCTCTTCAAATCCTCAAAATTGGACAAAGAACATCTTAATGAGGCAATCTCCTTCTGTATATCCCTCAAAGAATCCGAGAGCTCGTGAAATTTTGATGCTTCAATAGAGGAGGAGAGTTCAGATTGTTTAAACGTAGATTTTACTGTAGAGAGGGAAATGTCAGGTGTGGTGTTAGGTTTTATTACATTCTCGCTGACTATAATTGAAAAGATACTTTTTATAAGCTGCTTAATCGAGTTTCCTAATATTTTAATTTTGTCTATTCCCGGGTCCTCCACACTGCTAATCCCCAGATCATTCAACGAAATCAAGAAAGTTTTGCATGATTTAATCAGGAAATCCTCAACGGGGAAACTCCCAGGAACCAATATATTATGTAGCGAGAATGGATCAGTAAATGCCTCCTTAACATCAGTCTCCGTCTTTTCTTGAGCTATATTAGTTTTATCATCTTGAGAAGACTTATTATCACCAGATTCTCCATAACTGATAGAGCTCTCAGAAATAAAGGAACGTATCGAAGATGCCTCATCCGTATCGCTTATATCAACTGAATCAATCAGATCATTTTCTGAGTCCCCGAGAGAGGCTACCTCCTCCCCAAAGGCCTCCGAGTCTGCATTTTCTGATTCCTCCCCACCGTCAGACGATGTTTCTGACTTATTATAATTTAGACCCGACTGGTCATTTGAAGAAAACTCCCTATTAGTGTATAAAGTGAGGAGGGCATTTTCAAGTTGAGCAAACAAAGCACTTGACTCTTCCTTCATAGACTGGAAAATATTATCCTCCCCAAACTCTTCCTTTCCAGAGGCAGCGTTAACTAGTTTTCCATGAAAGCTATTTTTTTGTAGCCCCTTATCAATACCAGAGTCTAAAAATTGCTTGTCTCCTAGATTTTTTTGAAATCCCATATTAAAATCTATCCCACAGGATGACTGAGCTCTCCCACAGCATGATGATCCCATCTCCCCATTAAATAGTTGTTTAGGTGTGTTTACTGGTATAAATTCCGCTGCATCATGTCGCAAAACACTATTGAGATGTTTAATAGAAGGTGTTAATGGTACAACAAATGTGCATAATGATAAATCTATAGTAGGTTTAAATAGCGGTAATGCTGGTTTTTCAGCTCCGCTACAACTCTCCTGTAGCCCAGCCACAACACCAGACACACTTTCCCAGCTTTTCCTCTGATTCTTATTAGCTGTGACCTGGGTTGCACTGTGCCCAGGAGACCCCGCCGCCAGCACCCTATATGAAAAGGATATATCAGATTGTTCACACTGTTGCGATGCGTTAATCATCTCCCCGCCACCTCTCCGCATCAGCGCCTCCTCCGTTACTTCTTCCAAGGTGTAGGGACCCACCGCTGATAGTGCTGTGTGGTTCCCCGAGTCCAACATAGGTGTAAGGGCCTCAGCACCATTGTATTTTAATGGCCGCGCGGCTGCAGCATCTGCCGCTGTCAGCTGATCAAAGATCTCCCCCGAAGCCGATACCGGTTTGATCTTAGGAGCCCCCAGCGCCCATGTATGAGCCACTGACCGGGCCCCTGACTGCTTCTTAATGTCCCCAAATCGGCCGTAGAGAGGCGACTCACCAGTACCACTTGTCGGGGAGGAAGGGGAATTCCCGCCACCATTTCTCCCTTGCCGCGCGGCCGCGGCTTTCACCGCGGTCTCCTCGCTTTGATCTTTCAAAGCGGGGGCTGCTTCAGGTGCCGAGGACCTCACCGCCGACGTCGCCACAAGTCCACGTGGATTTCCTGGTGCAGAAGATCCCTCGGAGGGCGGCACAGCTGATCCCAGCAGCGATGCCGCAACATCTCCACCGCCGCTCCTTCTCTTCTGCCACGCGGCTTCAGCCATCACCGCGGTCTCCCCGCTTTGATCTTGTGAAGCGGGGACCGCTCCAGCTGCCGAGGACCACGCTGCCACAGTCTCCACACGTCCACTTTGGCTTCCAGGTGAAGAGGATCTGTCTGAAGCTATCCCAGCATGTTCCATCTGCGACGCTGCAGAGACTCCACCGCCGCTTCTCCCCTGCCACCGCGCAGCTCCAGCATTCAGCGCGGTCTGCCGACCTCCTCCTAAAACAGCGTCAGCCAGTGTCGGGGTCTCTCTGCATCCAAAGGAATTCACCATTGAGGTCTGATCTGCCCTCTGGATCTCACTGGCTCCTTGTTTTTTTCTCCCGCTGCGTTGATCACTCACATGGCTGGGTTGTTTACATCCAGCGTGGAGGCTTGGGCCCGACAGGCTCCCCAGGCTTCTTGGACCCGTTGTTCGGTCTCTTCTCACTGGGACCTTTCTATTCTTCTTGCTGCACCTCTTAGTCATCTTCTTATTAATCTGTGGCCGTTTATTCCACAAGTTGGCAGTCTTTTAGTAAGCTTAGAGTAGGGGAAAGCAGGAGCTCCTGGAAAACACGTCCGCTCTGCTCCCCTGCAAGCCACGCCCTGAGATGATTTATGAAGGAATGTGCTGTAGCAACATCTCCCTTCCAGTTAAATAATAGATCATCAATATAACGTGTATAAAAAATTATATGTTCTGAAAAATTATCATCATCAAAAATATAAAATTCTTCAAAAATGGCGACCACAATGTTAGCAAGGGAGGGGGAAAATTTCCCTCCCATGCTAATGCCACACTTCTGAAGAAAAAATTCCCCATCAAAAGAAAAATAATTATGAGTCAACAAAAAATTAATAGCTGTGATAATGAAATTTTGAGTCTGTGGAGGATAAGAGCTATGTTTCCTGAGAAATAATAGGAAAATCCACTTTTAAATATTCATATATTTTCTGTGAAAAAATGCCCCCCTCCAAACCATCCTGAAGTAATTTATCCATTTTACTTTTATGAAAATTAGTAGGGTCTCCCTGGAGATGTAGGTAGGTTTTTTCATCAGATAAAATATCATGAAAAGTAAAATGGATAAATTACTTCAGGATGGTTTGGAGGGGGGCATTTTTTCTCAGAAAATATATGAATATTTAAAAGTGGATTTTCCTATTATCCCCATTTATCATGCTCTCCCCAAACTCCATAAAGGTATCTTTCCACCACCATTCAGGCCTATTATATCAGGCATAGGTTCCCTTGGAGAAAAGCTGGGTGCTTGGATAGATCATTTTTTGCAACCTTTAGTTAGGGACATGCCAGGCTTTCTGAGAGACACCAAATCTTTAATAAATAATTTAAATTCTATCTCATGGCAAGCAGGCTATATGTGGCTGACTTGTGACATAGTCAGCCTATATCCGTCTATACCACACTATGTAGCCATAGATTTTCTTCAGGTGTTTCTCAGGAAACATAGCTCTTATCCTCCACAGACTCAAAATTTCATTATCACAGCTATTAATTTTTTGTTGACTCATAATTATTTTTCTTATGATGGGGAATTTTTTCTTCAGAAGTGTGGCGTTAGCATGGGAGGGAAATTTTCCCCCTCCCTTGCTAACATTGTGGTCGCCATTTTTGAAGAATTTTATATTTTTGATGATGATAATTTTTCAGAACATGTAATTTTTTATACCCGTTATATTGATGATCTATTATTTATCTGGAAGGGAGATGTTGCTACAGCACATTCCTTCATAAATCATCTCAATCAAAACTCTTTTAACCTTAAATTTACTTTTTCAGTCCATCCGTATACCATCAATTATTTGGATGTGACTCTTTTTGGTAACCACAACATAATTGACATTCTTCCCTACCATAAGGAAACTGACTCCAATTCCATTTTGTTAGCCAGTTCATGTCACCCTCCACATACGGTGAAAAATATCCCCATTGGAGAATTGATCAGACTTAAACGTAATCGTTCTAGGTCTGATCTTCTCCCACATGAAACTAATAAAGCTATTACCAAACTTAAACATAGGGGGTATTCCAACTGGTGTCTGAACAGAGCCCAAAAGATAGTGAATCAAATTGATAGATCGGATCTTTTTTCAGACCATCACAAAAATAAACACAATATCAATCATCAATTAACTTTTTCTACCAATTTTTCTCCGCAATTCAAGGATATTGTAAAAATAATACAAATACATTTACCGATTTTATCACAGGATAATTTACTTTGCCATATTCTAGAAAAAAATAAAATTAATTTCGTAGCAAAAAGGGCGCCCAATTTAGCCCATATTTTGTCACCTAGTTTAGTAGTCAGTAATAATAATAAAAAAAGTAATTCTAAAAATTAGTTATCATGTACTGGCTTTTTTGGCTGTGGGCATAATTTTTGCATTTCATGTAAACATGTTAAGAAATGCAAATCATTCACTTCTATGTTTACTGGTTTAACTTACAACATTAGGGATTTTATTAATTGTAATACCGCCAATGTTGTTTATCTTATTGAATGTACTTCTTGCTCAATTCAATATGTAGGTTGTACGACTTGTCCTCTTAAACAGCGGATACGCAGACATATGTCTGATACACTAAATCCTTCCGCAGTAAATGTTTCTGCAGTCTCGAGGCACTTTATTACTATTCATAATAGGTGCCTGGATTCCCTTACATTCATTGGCATTGAAAAGGTGTACAAACCAACTAGGGGAGGGGACCACCGCAGAAAGATTCTCAATCGAGAGTCTTTCTGGATCTACAAATTGGGTACTAGAGTGCCGCATGGTATGAATAAGAGGAGAGATCTAATCATGCAGTATTCTTAGGCATCCCTTTCTCTTCCATGTTACCCTATTTTCCCCTTAACAAAAGAAAAGGGAATATAAGTAGGAAGAGGGAAACAAAAGCAGGAAGAAGTAACAGGGAAAAAGAAAATGGTAATTTTTTTTTTTTTTCTGGGTTTTTTTTTTTTTCCCCCCTTTTTGTCAATAAATTGTACATAAATTGTTTGTAAATCGCAAGACTCTTGTTATAACACCATCAAAATATACTATGGCTTCTTTATAACATTAATGTGTGTTTTTTAACTGTTTACATTATACACTAGTATTTTTTCTTTTTTTTTCTTTCTTTTTTCCTCTCATCTTTTTTGTTATTACAATTTTTTTGTGTGTTGGTCTCCATCCTTTGCACAGTTAATTTAAATTTGTTTTTTTTTTTTTTTTTTTTTCATGCTAAACGAATGGGTGTGTTTTTCACCTAATTGGTTCACCTGTTTTCTTGATGTGTTTAAATATTTGCTTGGAGACCTTTCTTACGCATTCCATGATTAAGCCCTTTCAGGGTGAAACGCGTAGGAAATTGCTCCCCTCCATACGCCTCTTTATGTCATTTTTACCTGATGGTATGAAGATTTTATATTCTCAATAAAGCAATTATTATTTTATCTCCTGGAGACGCTGGAAAAATCCCTCTTTATGTTGTGCAGTCTATTAAGATTGGCCTGTAAAGGTGTTAATATTCGTTGCCATACGAACTGATCTTGTTCATACCGTTCGGGGGGTTTGCCGGCTGTTGACCGCTCGGAGCGTCTAAGTTCGACTGGGGTGGAATCTTCTGGGGTGGTGGACGTCGGTGGGCTGCATGGTGCTGGTGGGTTAATTGTGTCAACTGGCTCATTATTGGGTGGAGGGCCCTTGGGAACTGGAGGGAAATCCTCGTCTTCCGAGTCCCAGCATATGGACTCCGGTTTGGATGTCTTCGGGACAGGTTCCAGTTGCTTCGGGTCGGTGGAAATACACGGGCGCAACATATTACGATGCACAATGCGGGTGGGCAGTGTTTCATCCTGCTCGGGCCGTATTTCGTACACAGTTCCTTCTGGATGGATACGGCGTAGTACCCGATAAGGACTCTCTTCCCAACGTGACTCCAGTTTATTCTGGGGGCATTGATCTAGTACAAGCACACGGTCCCCGCTTTGGAGATGGGGAGGGGAGGTTGTATTCTTCCCTGGGTGTTCCCAGTCTTGAAGTTTGGTATGTACAATTCGGTGAAGAGTTTGCAGCCTGTGCCGATGATTTCGGACCCAAGATGACACTCCGGTCCAGGGCCGAGGCTCTTCGGGGTCCAACTCTACCTCCGTGATCCCTTTACCCTCTCGTCCGAACAGCAGGAAATAAGGAGTATAGCCCGTAACTCGATGTACCCGATTATTATAAACCCATACTAATTCAGAAACATATTCAGGCCAACGAGCTTTCTTGTCACTCTCCAGAGTGCGTAGCATAATAATAATCTTTATTTTTATATAGCGCTAACATATTCCGCAGCGCTTCACAGTTTGCACACATTTTTCATCACTGTCCCCGATGGGGCTCACAATCTACATTCCCTATCAGTATGTTTTTGAAGTGTGGGAGGAAACCGGAGTACCCGGAGGAAACCCACGCAAACACGGGGAGAACATACAGACTCCTTGCAGATGTTGTCCTTGGTAGGATTCGAACCCAGGACCCCAGCGCTGCAAGGCTGCGGCGCTAACCGCATTTGAATCAATGTCCGATTAAATCGCTCACAAGCCCCATTCCCTTGCGGGTGATATGGTGTGGTCCGGGATTTATCAATCCCATAAAGATGATGTAGTTCCTCCATAACTTTCCCCAAAAAACATGCTCCCTGGTTGGAATGTATACGTTGAGGACAGCCGTACACTTGTATAAAGTTTCTGCAAATTGCGGAGGCGGCTGACTTCGCGGTCTAGTCTCGAGTAGGAGTGACCACAGCGAACTTGGTGAAATGATCCACCATGACGAGGCAGTGTTCGTATCCCTGGAATGCGGGACCAATGTGCAGATAATCCACCGTTAGGAGCTCAAAGGGTGCTGAAGTCACAATCGTCTGTGTTGCGGCCCTCTGAGCAGGCGGTTTGGCCAATTCACATAAGCGGCAGGTACGGCAAAGTTCTTCCACAACAGCCGACAAGCGTGGGTGATAAACTTTCTGTTGTAACCATTGCAAAGTCTTTTTGACTCCAAAGTGGGCCCCTTTTTCGTGAGCCTCTTGAGCCAGCTCGTGTAGTTGAGCTCCGGGTGTAACCACCTGCCAAACAGTCGTTGAGGTTGTTTGCGAAGTGATTTTACGGTACAGTAGTCCCTTTCGGATAATCAGTCTCTCCCATTGTCGCAGCATCAGCGACAGGTCTTTGGTCAAAGTTTGTCGTTGAGTGTCAGTGGGTAATTGACCAGCGGCGACCCATGTCCGGAGAAGTCCAACTTCTTCATCTTCTTGTTGCTGTTGTATCCACTTATCCCGAGATTGCTCCAGGATGCCCCTGTGGGCCTCTGGGGAAGATACTTTTGCATCAACATTGGTGAGCACAGCAGCGGTAAGAGCGAACGTATTTCCTCTCCTAATTCTTCATCTCGATTCCGTCCGGGAGTTGTATGTCGAATCCTGGAGAGAGCATCTGCATGAACATTCTCGGCCCCTCTTTTGTAAATAATCTTGTAATTGTACTTCGCCATTCGGGCCACCCATCGCTGCTCCAAAGCCCCCAACTTGGCGTTTTCCAAATGAGCCAGTGGGTTGTTGTCAGTTCGCACTACCACCTCGGAGCCCGCTAGGTACTCTGCGAATCTTTCCGTCATAGCCCACACCACTGCGAGGAGCTCGAGCTTAAAAGAGCTGTAATTGTCAGGGTTACACTCGGAGTCATGGAGTGAACGGCTTCCATAAGCGATCACCCTCTCCCGGCCATCCTGAACCTGTGACAACACAGCCCCTAGCCCGTGAAGACTCCCGTCAATGTGCAGGATGAACAGCTGAGAGAAATCCGCATAAGCCAACACTGGGGCATCTGAGAGTGCAGCCTTAAGATCTCGGAAGGCCTCTTCCTGAGGGTGTTGCCACTGGATTTTTCACCCATTGGCCCCAGCGGGAGCCCCCTTCAGCAGGTCATGCAGGGCTCGAGCTCGACATGCAAAATTCTTTACGAAACGACGGTAATATCCAGCTAACCCCAGAAAAGCCCGCACGTCTTTCACCGTCTCGGGGGTAGGCCATTCCTGGATAGCAGCAACCTTCTCCCGGGACGGCCTCACACCCTCTGCCGAAACGACATGACCCAGATACTCAATCTGAGAGCGAAATAGGTGGCATTTCTGAGGCTTCACCTTCAACCCGTACTTTTGCAGCCGGCTGAGTACCTGTCCCAACCGCTTCAGGTGGTCCTCGAAGGAGGCGGCATAGACAATGATGTCGTCCAGGTAGGTCAACGTGGCCTCAAAATTGAGATCTCCTAAACATCGCTCCATCAATCGCTGAAAGGTCCCGGGGGCGTTGGCCAGCCCGAATGGCATACGATTAAACTCAAACAGTCCCATGGGCATTATGAACGCCGTCTTAGCTCTGTCCTCTTCTGACACGGGCACCTGCCAGTACCCACTGGCCAAGTCCAGGGTCGAAAAATATGTTGCTTTGCCCAATGCAGACAGAGATTCTTCTATGCGGGGCAGTGGGTATGAGTCTTTAATAGTGCAAGCATTCAATTTACGATAATCCACACAGAATCGTAGTGTACCATCTTTCTTCCGGACCAACACGATGGGGGCCGCCCAAGGGCTTTGACTTTCCCGTATCACCCCTTTTTGCAGCATCTGAGCCAGCAAAGTTTTCACTTCTTGATAGAGTTGTGGCGGGATCTGTCGATATCGTTCTCGGATAGGGGCCGCTCCTGCTGTGGGGATCTCATGAGTGATGGCGGGGGTACACCCAAAGTCATCCTCATGGCTAGCAAATACTTCGTGGTACTGTCCCAGCAATGCTTTTTCTTGTGAAAGTTGGGCCGCAGTTAGTCCAGAAAGCTCGGCCCGCATCTGCTCCAAAATATTTCGGCCCTTCTCTTGTGTCGAGACTTCGTGGGACTGTAAGGTTCGTATTGTTACCTCCCAAGGATCCTCGGGGTGTACTCGTAATTGAACCGCAGGAGCGGGCAGCACTTCTTCTAAAGGCTTTACTAGTTTGGCCAGTACAGTCCGGGCTTTCAGAATGGTATCTCGGTCTTCAAGGTTAACGCAGCGGACCAGGACGGTTCCTTTTCGCACCGTAGCGAGGGAACGAGCCACCAGTATGCCAGGAGGTAAGTGCTCTGAGTGACACGGCTCCACCTGCACCTCTACGCCCTCCAAAGGTATCGGGGCCTGAATTGGCAGGGCCACCACTGTCTGTCCAGGAGGCAGCACAAGCAGGGGTGCCGCTGACGCGATGACCTTACCCAGAGCCTCACCCTCCTGGCAGTCCCGATGCACCCGCGCACCTTGCACCAGCTGCTGGAATACCTGTCCCTGAGCTGTGCGAGAACCCCACTGCTTCAGTGTCCTTTGTGTGGGATCATTAAGCAACAGGTTACCAAACTCTTTTAAAATATTCATGCCTAGGGTGACGGGGTGTCGTTGATCAGCTTCTCCTTGAGTCAGCACCACCCCTCTGCAGCCGAGAGGGTTTACCGCACAACGTCATCTGCACCCACACTACCCCGGCAACCGGGACCGGCAGTTGGTTAGCAGCTACTAGTCTAATCATGGGTCCCCACTGAGGCCTTGCTGCCTCTGGAAAGTTTCGTTGAAAGTACGCTGCGGGCATAGTGGTTACTTGTGACCCCCTGTCCACCAGACACCGGACGGCCCGGCCCTCTACTTCTGCCCAAACTACCGGACACTTTGCTATCAAATCTTCGGGACTTCCACCACCCCTAGTTGTGGTTTTCGGCTCCGAGCGGCGTCCCCCCAGCCCGGAGCCCTTTAGTTTAATGGCCGCCGGGGTGGGTATCTCCCACGCCGCGGACACTCTCGGGCGAAGTGGCCTGGTTCTCCACACTCATAACACCGGGCCGGTATAGGTTGACCACCCCGCGGAGAACGTGACCCCCAGGGACCGGGATTAACACTGGGTCGTCCAGTCTCTGGTTCGGTTCTTCTCTTTACTTCAGCCAACTCGCTCTTAATATTTTTCAATTCTCGCTTCATCTCCTCCACCCACTGGGGTTCCTCAACTGTGTTCGAGGAGGCCTCCACACCTCGGACCTTCCCCACGGGGACCGCCATCCCCTGCTCTTGCTCCCGAACCCGTGCCTCAGCGGATCTCGCAGTCCAGTCACCAGTAGGTCACGTAGGGTAATGTCAACAGGTCCTACCCCTACCCCGTCTTTTCTTTCAATAGCCGTATGCAATTCTTGGAGCACATTCATATACTGAGTAATCGTCTCCCCCTCTGCCTGCATCTGACTAAACAGACGGGTCCTTAACTCTCCCACATCAGTGGGATCTCCGTGGGTTTGTTCCACTATCTGCAACACCTTTTCAAAAGTGTTGCGGTGCCCCGGAGGTTTCAACATCACTGACCTCCGCACCTCGCCGTCTAGGGCCATGAGTGCCACTTCAGCTTCTAGGTCAGGGGTCATTGGGTGCATCCGAAAGAGCCCCCGCATTCGCTCTGTCCAGCTCCATAGCATAGTATTGGAGCCGGAAAATCTAGGCAGGTTGTTCAGCATGGCCCCCAATGAAATGCTAGTACGGGGGCCCTCATTATTTACAGATTCTACATCTTCCCCCTGACCTGCGCCACCACCGTCTATGCTCGGAGACTGCATCCTGCCGACTACGCCAAGTGTAGGTTCGCAGGATGCAGTGACGAGACACTAGACGAATGGTGGTTTTTGAAATCACGTTTATAAAACTCTAGCCGATGGGCTAGGCTGAACAAAACAAGGATAAAGAAACAACACCAGCAGTCCACGCAGGGACTCAACAAACTTAACCAAATATAGTTTCACTTAGCCTTTCAGGGACTGCGGGGTTCAGTAGCGTGGCCGCGTTGAGGTCGCTGAGGCGGCTGTCCTGAGGAAAGTGACGTCGGTGGGGGCAACAGGCCCTGAAGAAAATAATACTGTTGGGGCGCAACAAGCCCTGAAGAAAACAAGGACGTTGGGGCGCAACAGGCCCTGAAGGAAACGGGGACGTTGGGGCGCAACAGGCCCTGAAGGAAACGGGGACGTTGGGGCGCAACAGGCCCTGAAGGAAACGGGGACGTTGGGGCGCAACAGGCCCTGAAGGAAACGGGGACGTTGGGGCGCAACAGGCCCTGAAGGAAACGGGGACGTTGGGGCGCAACAGGCCCTGAAGGAAACGCTGCCGCTGGGGCGCAACAGGCCCTGAAGGTGCCGCTGGGGCGCAACAGGCCCTGAAGGAAACACTGCCGCTGGGGCGCAACAGGCCCTGAAGGAAACGGGGACGTTGGGGCGCAACAGGCCCTGAAGGAAACGCTGCCGCTGGGGCGCAACAGGCCCTGAAGGAAACGCTGCCGCTGGGGCGCAACAGGCCCTGAAGAAAACGCTGCCGCTGGGGCGCAACAGGCCCTGAAGAAAACGCTGCCGCTGGGGCGCAACAGGCCCTGAATAAAACGCTGCCGCTGGGGCTCAACAGGCCCTGAAGAAAGCAGTGCCGTTGGGGCTCAACGGGCCCTGAAGTAAATGATGGAGGTGGCGCGCGGTGATGACGCAGTTCCCCAGAAAGGCCTGTAGCCGTCCTTTACCAAGGAGTCTCTTCCTAAGCCAGGGTAGCGAGCCTTTTATCCCGCCTGTGACAATGTGGCGTATCTTGAGGCCGATGATGGCCGGGTCGGAGTGATGGGGGGAAGGCTGGGGGGAAGGGCCCAGGTCTCTGAGGCCTGGTTACCAGTACTCACGGCCACAACCAGAGGTATAGTTCCTCTCCCTTCAAGGCGGGGGTTAGCGGGGATAATTCTCTCAGAACGGGAGCGGGGAGCAGTCTCTGGGCACAGTCTCTCACGTCTCTCTTGTCGGTAAATCGGTTGCTTTCTCCTCGCAGGCTCCTCTCGGTGCCCCTGCAAGTCACCCTGCGTCTTGCCTTCACTCCCTCTCTTCCCCAACTGCCACTTCAGCGCGTCCCCTGCTCCTTTTACCCTAGCCCCTCCCCCTGTTGCCCTGACAACCTCAGTCGCATGTCTCCCTTTGTAATTCCCCTGTTGTGCTTCCTTCAATAACTCTGATGGCGGTCCCCTTGGTTCCGGCCCAAACACTATATGGGGGTCCTCCTCCCCACACCGCTACAGGTTAATCACCTCCGTTGTGAAATTCTAAACGTGTCAATACCAATATCTGCTGCTGTGATCCTGATCTTCCCCATATATCCCAAATGTCACAATAGCAATGAGATGATCCTTAATATCAGTGCCCTGCTCATCTGATCTGTTCTTTGCTCCCCCAGGTAATGATAGTTCCAGGATATGAAGGCAAGAAAGTGCAAGATGTCAAAAAGACCATCCAGAAGATGATGATTGACAGTGTACGTTTATTACCATTTGTTTTTTTCTTGGGTACATTGCAGGGTTTTTTTTCCAAGGACAGGATTAGACTCTTGGTGGATGATGATGTTTAGGAATTAATATTAAATGTACCTGTTTAGGGTGGTTAAGAGGCTCTCATCTAATACCTCTGTTAGTTTAGGAAGTTTACGGCATGAGTAGTTGTGGTCTAATTAAAGAAAATATACGTTAATTTTATTTTATGTAACCTAAAATTAATTTTAGTAATTTTTGCTATTTATTTATTGAGACAGAACTCCAAGTTCCTTGTTTCCTTTTATACACCCATTACATGATAATAAATTGGCAGTAGTTACCCTTGACTGCATAGTGAGTGTTGCACACCTTCCATCAAACTAAATAAAGGGGTGTGAAAATCTTTTGCATGCCATAAGATGAGTTGCATACTAAAGTACTGTAAATCAATCAGCCGCGGAGACACCATCACATGTTTCTCAACGCAAGCAATGACTAGCCAGGTCTTTCACCGGGAAGGAACAACCACGGGAAGGGCAGTCTCCAATGAAGGAAACCACTTATGCCAAAACATGGTATCCATCCACAGACAGCTGTTTCGGGGTATTGCCCCTCATCAGTGTGGAGTAGGAAACTGGCTAGTAGGAGCAATGCCTAGTAAAAGACTATGAAAATGAGGATGAGTGACCTCATGGAGATCAACATCCAACACTGCGGAGACACCATCACATGTTTCTCAACGCAGTGATTCTAGAGCAATGCCCCCATCCCTTATGGGAAATATGCAAAAACATGTAAATCATTCAGCCGCGGAGACACCATCACATGTTTCTCAACGCAAGCAATGACTAGCCAGGTCTTTCACCGGGAAGGAACAACCACGGGAAGGGCAGTCTCCAATGAAGAAAACCACCTATGCCAAAACATGGTATCCATCCACAGACAGCTGTTTCGGGGTATTGGCATAGGTGGTTTCCTTCATTGGAGACTGCCCTTCCCGTGGTTGTTCCTTCCCGGTGAAAGACCTGGCTAGTCATTGCTTGCGTTGAGAAACATGTGATGGTGTCTCCGTGGCTGATTGATTTACATGTTTTTGCATATTTCCCATAAGGGATGGGGGCATTGCTCTAGAATCGCTGCGTTGAGAAACATGTGATGGTGTCTCCGCAGTGTTGGATGTTGATCTCCATGAGGTCACTCATCCTCATTTTCATAGTCTTTTACTAGGCATTGCTCCTACTAGCCAGTTTCCTACTCCACACTGATGAGGGGCAATACCCCGAAACAGCTGTCTGTGGATGGATACCATGTTTTGGCATAGGTGGTTTCCTTCATTGGAGACTGCCCTTCCCGTGGTTGTTCCTTCCCGGTGAAAGACCTGGCTAGTCATTGCTTGCGTTGAGAAACATGTGATGGTGTCTCCGCGGCTGATTGATTTACATGTTCTTGCATATTTCCCATAAGGGATGGGGGCATTGCTCTAGAATCACTGCGTTGAGAAACATGTGATGGTGTCTCCGCAGTGTTGGATGTTGATCTCCATGAGGTCACTCATCCTCATTTTCATAGTCTTTTACTAGGCATTGCTCCTACTAGCCAGTTTCCTACTCCACACTGATGAGGGGCAATACCCCGAAACAGCTGTCTGTGGATGGATACCATGTTTTGGCATAGGTGGTTTCCTTCATTGGAGACTGCCCTTCCCGTGGTTGTTCCTTTCCGGTGAAAGACCTGGCTAGTCATTGCTTGCGTTGAGAAACGTGATGGTGTCTCCGCAGCTGATTGATTTACATGTTTTTGCATATTTCCCATAAGGGATGGGGGCATTGCTCTAGAATCACTGCGTTGAGAAACATGTGATGGTGTCTCCGCAGTGTTGGATGTTGAGCTCCATGAGGTCACTCATCCTCATTTGCATACTAAAGTACTGTCTTGTAGCTGAGATTCCTCTGAAAACCAGTCTCCAATGTAATCACATTGTGTATTTACAATTGCTCATTTTTCCTTTCTTCCCAGTTAATTCTTCTCTTTCCGCTGCTCTATATAGAGACAGGAAGTCTCTTGTCCCTGCATTTATCATCCCTCTCTTCCTCTTCTGACCCGGCTGGTTCCATCTCCTCCCCCCCACAGGGACTTTTGTAGTGATTCGTGTTGTGCAGAGAAAATTGACCTTCTTTTTCTACAAAGAGTTTAGTAGGATTCAGCTAGTCTGTGTTTAACTAGGTGATGTCATAAATCTAATGGAAAAAGAGAAGAATTAGCTGGTAGAAGGGCAAAATGAGCAATTGTAAGTTCACAGTGCTATATAATATGACGAGTGCAATATATTAAGAGGATACAAATGTAATCAGCACTTACTCTGATCCTCGAGGCTGTGGTTACACATGCTGTTTCTGCAGCATTAAAATCTTAATTGAGTCACTATTTGGACTTTTTAGTTATGCAACACATATGATTCGATATAAGGAAGCCCTTATTAGGAATTTTCCCAAACTTTTAGTAAGTTTCTTTCTTTCTCTTGTAGCATGAAGCAATGATTTACATGGAGCCAGAAAAGCAGGTTATTTCGCGCTCAGCTGATGAATGTGTGGTTGCACTATGTGACCAATGGTAAGCGTTCTTTTCACTGATTTTTGCCAAGAAACAAACACTAATAATAATAGATATTTCTGTTGTCTTGTATACTGGTGGCTGCATTTACCAATAATTATATTTTAAGAAGCAACCTAGGTATTAATTATTTTGACTTTGTGGTGTAATTTGCTTAGGTACCTGGATTATGGTGAAGAGAGCTGGAAGAAACAGACTACAGAGTGCTTGAAGAACTTGGAAACGTAAGTTTGGTTCATTAGAATCACTTGGAAACCAGGATTGAATGTTCACTTTTTAACTGATAGAATAATAATTGTACGCAGAGTGAGGCTCCTGTCTCTGGAATGGCTGCGATTCAGGTAAGAAATAATTTTATTTCCATTGCCTTAAGGTTTTGCGAGGAGACCAGAAGAAACTTTGAAGCCACTTTGGGCTGGCTACAAGAACATGCCTGCTCCAGAACGTACGGCTTGGGTAAGTCTGATCCCTTGTATATCTGAAACAAAACCTCACTTTCTCTCGACATATCCAGTTTCTCAGTATGATTTTCAGCAGATGATGATCCTGATGGATAACTAGAATGTCATCCATGGTTACACTACACACAGATTGTCACTGACTGTAGATATGAGCCATTATCAACCCCTTTGGCTAGGTCCGACTCTTATTGTTGCCCTTCCCTGATTTGGCTGGTTTTGACCCCAAATGCAAATCTTCTGAATCTGGAAGACACCGGCCACCATCATGCAGTCAAATGGACATTTTAGTAGCCTAAGTTGCTAAAACTCATGGTTGCTGTGTCCTTCAAAGAAGACTACGAGAAAAGTAGATTGTTGTTACTCACCATAATGTCTGTTTCTTGTAGTCTTCATTTGAGGAACCATGGTAGCAGTCTAGCTCATGGTTGCTATGTCCTTCAATGAAGACTATGAAAAAGTGATTTTATGGTAAATAGCAAAAATCTTAATTTCTCTGTCTCTTCATTGGAGTACATAGGAACCTTGCATTAGTCTGCTGCCATGATTCCGGAGTCTACCAACGAAGACTATGAGAGCGAGTGAGTACCAAAAATCCCCATTTAGTCTATGTTGAGCTTGGAACACTATAATAAAGTTGACATACAGATGTGTGCTTCCTTACCTTTTCTCTTGACATAAGTCGACATGAGAAGTGTCAGATAACTAGCCTTAGAACAAAACATGATTTCTTTCTCACTTCATTGGGGGGACAGGTTACCATGGGTGTATGCTGCTGTCGCTAGGAGGCTGACACTATGCAAATAAGAAAAAGTTAGCTCCTCCCCAGCAGTATACACCTACCGACAGGCCCAAATTACCTCAGTTTTTGCTTAGTGTCTGAAGGAGGCGGACCTGGATCTAACACCAGATCCGCAGTATTTTTTCTTTACAGGTTTTGTGTGTACTATTACTCTTTTCACCTTTATTTTTCAGATACAGCTCGTCGGGTAACAGGGTGCAGAATGCTCACCCTGTTTTCCCACATTTAAGCGACCGAGAGAGCAGTGTGGTGTCACCCACATCGCCTACTCTCGGACCCGCTGGCAGGGCTTTGTCCCCTGTTCCCCGTAAGGGTGTTTCAGGGCGACTCTCGGTGGCCAGTCCTTGCCTATTCCCCTCCTCACCCCTCTCCTCCTCTCCTTCCCCCTTATTCTTAAGGGGTGACACCATCTTCTGCGCCGTCGGGACACGGTGCGGGAAGGAGGATTGTTTTCCCAGGACCCTCTTCCCCGAGGGCTCCTGATGTCATCCTCAGCTATGAAGAGGAGCCGGATTCAAGAGACAGGTAGTAGGCCTCCTCCCTCCCCCGACCGCTAAGCCCCTGCAGCACCCACCAGTAAGCCACTGCAGCCCCTGCTTCTCCATTCAGATTCAAATTCTGCGCCTTTTTTCTTCACATAGCGCGCGCTGTCCGACATTTTTTCTTACAACCCTCTTCCTCTGGGCTGTTCTCCGGGTTAGGCCATGCCCCCTCCGGCCCTTCGGGCACGCCTCCTGGCCGTCGTCAGCCAATCGGCGCCTACCTTTCATTCTCCAGCGCCGGGCCCGTCCCCTTGCCTGTTCCTATGTCCCGTCTCTCCCTTTACTTTCATAGCACTCTGGCCACGCCCCCTCCGGCAGGCCAGCCTATCAGGACGCCGCTTTCGTTTTCTCCGGCCGGACGCGCCCCCTTCTTTTTGGCGCTCTCGGCCTGTCTGGCGAAGTACTAGAGGTGCCTAGGTTGTTAACCCCGCCCTCTGTCCTGCTCTTCTCGTGTCTCAGAGTGCACAGCCTCCATCTTGCGCTCCTGCAGCGTTCTCTCTGGGACCTCAGATACCAGCCTCCTCATCTGTGTTCCGGCAGGGGACTTGGCTACCTGCGCTACTGCTGCTGCATCGCTGTGTGTCTGGTAGGCTCTTCTTTTCTTACCCTAACCGGCTGTTAACTCTCCTCAGCAGTATCGCCTCCATAGCGTTCTGCTGCAGTATTCACTTAGACTCTACCTATGCCCAATTCTGCAGGGGCCTCTGCCTATATCCCTGCGGTAGTCCACTACGCTTGTGCCCGCTGTAAGAGAAAGTGGGCTTCAGGCCAGCCGTTCCCGTTCTGCTCGTCCTGCAGTCCTTCCACCATGTCGGCGCCTCAGGACTCCTCTAACGCCCGGGATGAGAGCGCTCCCCCACCTCCTGAGTGGGCCGTTGCCATGTCCCAGTCAGTTTCAGGTCTGACCGTTGCCATGTCTCAATCGGTTTCAGACCTCACCAAAATCTCACAGTCCCTGGTACAGGTCCTGGAACGTATGCCACATCCCTCTGCTGCCACCAGTTCTCCGAACACCTCTCACGGTGACTCGCACGCACCTGACCATGACCTTCCCAGGGACAGATCAGGAGAAAGGACTAGGAAGCGGACTCTGTCTAGCTCTTCCCCAGATTCGGCAGCACCAAGGGTGCCCCTCTCTGCCCGTTCCCCCTCCTCGGAGGCACATGTCGGGTCAGACGTAGCCTCTCTGTCAGAATCTGACTCTGACGCAGATCACACCTCTAGAACGCAGGAAATGGTAGATAGCCTTATTTCGGCTATTGTACAAACGCTCGAAAGTAAGGAGGAAAATGCTACTGCGCAGGACCAATCTGTTTCTTTCAAACGGGTAAAACACCCTTCCAAGCTTTTTCCCAATAACAACAAGTTTGACATCACTACCTCTAGAAACTGGGAAAATCCCGGAAAATGCTTGCCGGGAAGAAAACATCTGGACATTCTTTACCCCTTTAGTCCTGACCTCGTTAACAAATGGTCATAATCTCCTAAGGTGGACCCGCCGGTTTCACGTTTAGCATCTCAAACAGTCCTGTCCATTCCCGATGCAGCATCTCTCAAGGACACTACGGATTGACAGATTGAGGCCTTAGCCAAGTCAGCCTTTGAGGCATCAGGCACTTCCTTTTGCCCTAACTTTGCCTCCTCATGGGTGGCGAAAGCAATATCTGCCTGGGCAAAGATACTCCGTCGAGGCATTGTGGCAGCAGCTCCCCCAGAGTAGCTAGCAGATTTAGCAGATCAAATTGCGCATGCTGGTAAATATTTGTTGAACGCCTCCCTGGAGGCTGCGGCTTGCTCAGCAAGAGCTAACAGCAACATTATTGCTATTCGCCGCATCCTTTGGTTGAAGGTTTGGAACGCAGATCCGGCTTTCAAAAAATCTCTCACTGGCCCTCCTTTCCAGGGCACCAGACTCTTTGGGGCCAAGCTACACCAAATCATTTTGGATGCCACCAGAGGCAAAAGTACTTCTCTGCCCCAATCCAGGCCAAGAAGCACCTTCAACAGAAAGGGCCCTCAGCCTTTTCGCCCTTTCGGTCTTTCTCTTCCTCAGGCGGATCCTCTCAACAGGACCGTCCGTCCGCTTAGGGAGAAAGAAGAAAACCTTCCTTCAAACCTGCCCCTCTCTGGAGGTCTAGGGGCTGCCCCTCTAAGCCCTTCGGTTCTCGCAGCCACAGATTTTCGTCTAAATCATGGGTCACCTCCACCTGGGAATCTTTCCAGGGTGGGAGGTAGGCTTCTTCTTTTCAAGGAAACTTGGTTGGCGGCGGTCGACGACGCCTGGGTCAGGGAGGTTGTCACATCAGGCTACAAAATAGAATTTTCTTCGCCCCCAAAGGGACGTTTCTTCCTTTCTCGTCCACCAAAACAGCCCTCTCATGTCCCAGGGCTTTCCCAGGCTGTCTCGTCTCTCCTAAACTCAGGAGTGATCGTACCCGTTCCTTGGCACGAACGGTTTTCTGGGTTTTACTCAAACCTGTTCATAGTCCCAAAAAAGGACGGCGCCCTTCGACCTATTTTGGACCTCAAGCAGTTGAATCTTCACCTTCGGGTTCGCCATTTTCGAATGGAGTCCTTGCGCTCAGTGATCGCCTCCATGGAACCGGGGGAATATCTTTGCTCTGTGGACATTCAGGACGCTTACTTGCATGTTCCTGCTTGTGTACAACATCAGAAGTTCCTCAGATTTGCCATACAGGAGTGCCATTGTCAGTTCACAGCTCTCCCATTTGGTCTGGCGTCCGCCCCCAGAGTCTT
Organism: Dendrobates tinctorius; assembly: GCF_039654945.1. Lineage (NCBI taxonomy): Eukaryota > Metazoa > Chordata > Amphibia > Anura > Dendrobatidae > Dendrobates > Dendrobates tinctorius. The sequence goes on from NW_027361711.1 coordinate 32,419,618, forward strand.
CACAAAGATCATGGCGGCGGTCATGGCCATCCTTCGTTCAAAGGGGATTCTTATAATCCCTTATCTTGACGATCTCCTCATCAAGGGTCCATCTCGCCGAGACTGCAATCACAGCCTCCAGATCATTCTGGACACGCTGCATCGCCTCGGCTGGATGGTCAGCAAAGAGAAGTCTACCCTGATATCAACTCAGCGTCTCGTATTTCTGGGCATGGAATTCGACACCACCTAAGCTCGAGTTTTCCTTCCAAAGAAGAAAATTTCTTCCCTCTGACAGGAGATCAAAGCCCTAAAGCGCCCGGTCCCTCTTCCCATTCGGCTCTGCAAGACAGTCCTAGGGAAGATGATTGCTTCCTTCGAAGCAGTGCCGTATGCCCAGTTTCACTCCCGCCCTCTCCAGCTGAACCTCCTGTCTGCTTGGGACAAGACGACATCATCCCTGGACCGCCCAGTGCTTCTGCCTCGCAAGGTGAGGCAATCCCTAACCTGGTGGATGTTTCCCACCTCGGTCCTACGCGGGAGATCCTTCCTTCCCATTCGATGGCAGGTCATCACCACCGATGCCAGTCTCCTGGGTTGGGGAGCGGTTTTTCTCCACCTCATGGTGCAGGGCCGCTGGGATGCTCAGGAAGCTCTCTTACCAATCAATCTCTAGGATATCAGGGCAATCTTTCTTGCCCTCATCCGCTGGCAGCCCATCCTCGCGGAGAAGCCGGTCCGCATCCAGTAGGACAACGCCACGGCCGTGGCGTACATAAACCACCAAGGCGGAACTCGCAGCAAGCAGATCATGCTGGAGGTGGCAAAGATTCTGCATTGGGCGGAAAGCTATGTTCCCGCCATATCAGCCGTACACATTCCAGGTGTGGACAACTGGGAAGCCGATTTCCTGAGCCGTCAAGGGCTCATGTCAGGCGAGTGAGCTCTCAACCCCGGCGTCTTTCACCAAATTTGTCTGAGGTGGGGCTTTCCGGACGTCGACCTCATGGCATCTCGAGCAAACCACAAGGTTCCCCAGTACGTAGCCAGGTCTCGGGATCCGATGGCTATCGGTTTCGACATTCTGGTAGTCCCGTGGTCCCAGTTTCGCATGCCTTACCTGTTCCCACCTCTTCCCCTGATCCCAAGAATCATGAAAAAGATAAAGGCAGAAGGGGTTCCCGTTCTGTTAGTAGCTCCAGATTGGCCACGAAGGGCCTGGTATGCGGAGCTAGTAAACATGCTCTCGGACGTCCCCTGGAGGCTTCCAGACCGTCCGGATCTTTTATCGCAAGGGCCCCTCTTCCACCCGAATTCTCGGTCTCTGAATTTAATGGCATGGCCGTTGAGGCTGTGGTCCTGAGAGACACATGTTTTTGCCACAAGGTCATCCAGACCATGATTAAGGCAAGGAAGCCGGCGTCATCTCGCATCTATCACAGATGTTGGAAAGCCTTTTTTCGGTGGTGTGAGGACAACAGTGTGTTTCCTATGACTTTTTCTCTTCCTTCTGTTCTGGGTTTTCTGCAGACGGCCTTTCCCTCAGTACCTTAAAGGGTCAGGTGTCCGCTCTGGCTATCCTTTTCCAAAGAGATCTGGCTTCTTTTCCCCAGGTGAAGACTTTTCTTCAGGGCGTCGCTCACATAGCGCCTCCTTACCAGTCTCCTGTCGATCCATGGGATTTGAATCTTGTTTTAAGCGCTCTTCAGCGTGCGCCTTTCGAGCCGATTCAGGGCATTTCTCTATCCCTCCTCTCATGGAAGGTCGCCTTCCTAGTTGCTATCACTTCTATTCGGAGGGTCTCGGAGTTGGCAGCATTGTCCTGCCGTTCCCCTGTCCTGGTTTTGCACCAGGATAAGGTAGTGCTCAGACCGGTTCCGGCCTTTCTGCCTAAGGTGGTCTCTGCTTTTCACATCAATGAGGACATCGTCCTGCCCTCTCTGTGTCCCTCTCCAACTCATCCCTTGGAAAGTGTGTGTCCGCCTTGTGGTTGTGATGTGAGTTGCCGTCTGGCTATAACTTTGCTAGCATGTCGCTATACTGCATAGTGCCACCACCCCAACGCACATTTCGACGCGTTTCCCCCGGAAGAACGCTCGGCGCCGAAACGCGCGTTGAGGTGGTGGTACCACTGGGTCTCAGGTATGTTGCTGGGTTATTAATTGTCTATTATGTGCACACATTTTTACTATTATATTGACTCTGTTTTGGCATGCAGGCTTCTTTGACATTGTCATCATGCCCTGTGTAGTATGACTAATACTGTGGTCTTTTTTATGCGCTTCTTGATATCCATATCCATGCACTAGCACTTTTGTGTGTAATATATTAGTATACATAACCGTTTACATTCTCTGGGTCTTCAGTTGGTTCCACCTTTTCGGTTTACCACTGTCACATTCTTTAATTATTTAATAAAAATTAATACTGTTTTATACATTGAATGCTTATGGTACGGATTCTTTTTTCTTTTGAGTTTAGGATTTTGCACGTGGCAGCACTTGATGAAAATTTGCACTGAGCTGGACGACATTTAATTTTTCATGATGTTCTTTACAAGATTGTTGCGTGTGCTGGGGTAATTCTTTGTGTTGCGTTTCTTATTTTAGGCTCTCGCTTGCCTTGGGATGAGCAATGGTTAATTGAATCCCTTTCTGACTCTACTATATACATGGCCTACTACACAGTCTGTCATCTCCTACAGGGGAATGATCTTGATGGAAAAGCGGACTCTCCTATAGGAATCAGGTAAAATAATTTTTTGTTTTATTTTTCGTAGAGGACTCATTAATATGTTTGCTGGCTATCACCTTGGTTCTGACTGTTTTCCCTAATATAAAGGCCAGAACAAATGACCAAGGAGGTCTGGGACTACATATTTTTCAAGAAGGCACAGTTTCCAAAAACAACTATCCCTAAGGAGAAACTGGACTTACTAAAGAAGGAGTTTGAGTTTTGGTATCCAGTTGATCTGAGAGTGTCTGGGAAAGATCTGGTCCCTAATCACTTGTCCTATTACCTATACAACCACGTGGCTATGTGGCCTGAAGACAGGTGAGTTGGTGGCTTGATTATTTCTTTAAAAAGAACATATGGAGCTTAATGTACTGTGTAAATAAAGGTCAGATATTGTTGGGAGCTATAACACAGTGTGCTGTCTTAGCTCGCTGTTATACGGTCCATACCACCTCTAAATTGTACAGTGTCTTAGTACATCGCTTATATGTAGCATTCACAGGCATAGCTAGAGGTTTGGTACAGGTGGTCAAAACTTCTAACTAGGTAGCTCTGATTACAACCATGGTGGTGCATCCTAATGGTGGATGTAGGAGAACCTCAGCAGATGACCGCACTGTTACTGAAAATAATCTCTATACAAAGACCAACATGGATATTACCGCCATATAGTGACCATATAGTGGTAGATGCCAGTCCTTCAGAACATGTGGGAGATTACAGTACACTTACAGATGGTGACTTACAGCTGACATTCTTTCTGATGGAGTCATTCACTTTTTCACCTGGCCCAGACTGACATGGAAATCTGACTTCTCACATTTCAGCACCGTCCCCATGTATCCCCATCCTGCACAAACTCCTCATCCTGCTGATACCTTAATGCTGAGCTGTTGCTGCTGTATGTCTCCCTATTACTGCATTTACTGTGTGGTACTGTGTACACTCTTAATTTTTCTTCTACTGGAGCCCTAGATTCCTCTTTCATTGCACTTGATTGTATGATGTCAACAGGCACATTATGATGACCCTACTGTACCCCACTCCTCGACTCCCTCGGAAGAGTATGGTGACTCCAACACACTATGATCCCCCAGCTGTGACCCCACACAGCTCCTTATAGTATAATGCACTCCCCATAGTCCCCCATACAGTATAATGTACTCCCCATAGTCCCCCATACAGTATAATGTACTCCCCATAGTCCCCCATACAGTATAATGCACTCCTCTTAGGCTAGTTTCACACTTGCTTTTTTTTGCAGCGCGTTTTTCCCGCAAAAAAACGCATTGAAAAAACGCATACAAAAGCATACAACTGCTGCGTTTTTTTCAAGCATTTTTATGAGCATGCATGAAAAAAACGCAGCGTTTTTAAGCGTTTGTATGCGTTTTTAGTGCGTTTTTACCGCGTTTGCGTTTTTTTCCAACATTGGATGTCCCCTCACACTAACCCAAACCATGACTTTACTAACCCTAACCCTAACCCTGACCCTAACCCTAACCCTGACCCTAACCCTAAACCAAATCATACTTAACCCTAACCCAAACCCTAAACCCTAACTAACCCTAACCCTGACCCTAACCCTAACCCTGACCCTAACCCTTAACCAAACCATACTTAACCCTAACCCTGACCCTAACCCTGACCCTAACCCTTAACAAAACCATACTTAACCCTAACCCTGACCCTAACCCTAACCCTGACCCTAACCCTTAACCAAACCATACTTAACCCTAATCCTGACCCTAACCCTGACCCTAACCCTTAACCAAACCATACTTAACCCTAACCCTGACCCAAACCCCAACCCTAACCCTGACCCTAACCCTAACCCTAAACCCCCTTAACTAACCCTAACTCTAACCCAAACCCCTAAATTCCATGGTTAAAAAAAAAAAACGCATATGCAAATAAACGCATACATGAGCATGCCAGTGCGCACATATGCGCATCCATAGGCTATAATGGCCATTTTTAGCGCAAAACGTGCGCATATGTGCGCATGCGCTTTTTTGCAGGGCCAAAAAATGCAACATGCTGCGTCTGGAAAATACCAACGCACACCCCAAAAAAACGCAGCGCATGAAAATCGCATACATGCGCTTACAAGCGCGCAGGTATGCGCACCCATGTTAAATATAGGGGAAAAAACGCATGCGCACATATGCGTTTTTTTCCAGCGCTAAAAAACGCAAATGTGAAACCAGCCTTAGTCCCCTATGCAGTATAATGCTCTCCTCAGAGTCCTCTATGCAGTATAATGCACCCGATAGTCCTCCATACAGTAAAATGCACCCAATAGTCCTCCATACAGTGTTCTGACCAAGATAATGTTCTCACTGATTTAAAAAAAATACTATACTCGCTTCTCCTTCTCGTTACCCTACTGCTCCAGACTCTGCAGCGAGCATGCCCGCACAGCTGAGCGCAACGGGCACTATGTAGTGATGTTAGCACGCCCGCTGTGCTGAGACTTCAGACATCGAGGATGAATGATAGGGTTAGGAAGCGTCCATTATTCATTGCTTTCAACTGTATGCTGATACAGTTGGACTTATGGATGGAAATCGTGTCCCCTTGCTCTGCCGCAGAGTTTAACTGTATCGGCGCGCTGCGTTTCTGATTCAGTTCAAAGTAGCTTGGCCTCAAGGTGGGCCCCTCAGAGTGCGGGGCCCTGGGCGACTGCTCCCTCTGCTCTTCCTGTAGCATGTATGGCATTGTGAGGGAACCTTAGAACAATCAGCTATTATATGTGCAATGGACGCTATAACCTTTTATTCTCCCTCTTTATTTTTGCTTTAGTGGGAAATGGCCAGTGGCTGTCAGGGCAAATGGACACTTGCTCCTTAATTCAGAAAAGGTATAGTATGGTCATTCCTCTATTGTGAAAAGCTATTCAGTTTTGCTTTTAAAAGGTTTGTCCATGGCTGAACGATTAATGACCTAGCCCTGGGATAGGTTATCAGTATCAAATCGGAGGAGCGCCTGTATTCCCACCAATCAACTTAAAACTGCAGACAGGACTTGGACATATACTATGTATGGGTGGAAATCTGCAGCGGTGCACGTGCACCGCTTACAAGTGGTGCAGTTTACCTCCCCTTGAAGTGAATGTACTGCAGTACTGTGCAGCAGCCACTAAGCAATGTACGGCGCTGTTGTGTCCTGCCCATATATTGCTTCGTTCCAGTGGCTTCTGGGGCAGTTGCCAATTGATTGGTGGCGGTAGCCCAGTAGTATCATAACGATGACCTATCTTAAGGATAGGTTTTAAAACTTCACCTCAAGACAACCCCCTTAGATTCCTTTTGTTTTTTTGTCCAATGCCATTTTTTTTATTTCCTTAGATGTCTAAGTCAACTGGAAACTTCCTAACATTGAGTGATGCTGTCAACAAGTTCTCAGCAGATGGTTTGTGTGGATTTTAACTTTTCTTTTTTTTTTTTTTTTTTTAAAGAGTAAGATTGTATTCACCCACGTTCTGATAAGTGAAGGTGTGGGACAATCCAGACCCCCTTTGGTCAATGCTGAAATGCAGGGATAGAAATCTATAGCTTACATGATCTGCCAGTAACCAGACCATGGTAAATCCTATATTTATCCCAAATGTTCCTGTCTTTTATGTTAGGCATGCGGCTTGCTCTGGCTGATGCTGGGGATACTGTGGAAGACGCTAACTTTGTGGAAGCCATGGCTGATGCTGGCATTCTACGCTTATACACTTGGGTTGAATGGGTTAAAGAAATGCTCGCCAACTTTGACAGCCTGAGAAGCGGCACCGACCATACGTACAACGACCGGGTGTTTGAAAGGTATGTTTTATGTTTCTTTTCCTAAAAGACTCTGAGGACCGATCAATCAAAACTGCTGAAAAGATAGTCTTTGTTACCCGTCGCAACCAATCACCATACAGCTTTCATTTTACCTGATCTGTTTGAAAAAAGAAAGCTGAGAACTGATTGGTTGCTATTGGAACAGACAGTTTATCTTTTTAGATACTTGATGAATCGGGCCCCTAATCTATTCTATGAAGAAAAACAATGTTAGTCTCTATATACCTTGTACTCTGCTGCCTATTCAGCATTGGTATTTATGAAAAGGTAAAACCAGCTTACTTAAAATCTGGTACTTGTTTGGCAGAATGTTTAAAGAGGTTAATCTGTAAGTTAATAGCGCTCTGAACCTGCACGGCGCCAGCACTTAGGGCCCCACTGCCAGGAGGGAATGAGCTTTCTTTATTGCTTCATTGGGGGACACAGGTAACCATGGCTGTATGTCGCTGTCAAGCTTTATTCCTCCTTGCAGCGTTCGGCGTCCAGTCACCGCTCAGTGTACAGAGAGCGGCAGCTGTAACTGCGCCCCCTGCCCTGACTGACCGTCCGCCAATGCTAATGCTGAGCTGCTGTCAGTCAGACAGTGCAGGGGGCTCAGTTAGAGCCACCGCTATCTATACGCAAAGTGGTGCCCTTCATGACATATGACGTATATTTACATCATATATCATGTCCCTCGACGTTCATCCGGGCTCTCATTTTTCCACACACACATGACAGCGGATTTAATCTGCTGTCATATGTCTTTAGCGGCAGTGGGTGGACCAGTTCAAGCTCTGCCAGCAGGTCCGGTCACATGAGAGAGAGCGCATGGATCTGATTGAGCCATGTGGAAGGTCCCGGTAGGCCTAGGTGGAGGAAGGTGTGCTACCTTCCTAAAGACCACGTGCTGAGGCTGCTGACTCGGTGAGGCCTGTGTATGTTGGCTGTATGCGAGGAGGTATAAGCCTCCGGTGTTTTGCTGAGGCTCCTGGACTGAGCCTGAAATCATGGACACTTATGCTTGCTTTTGCCTGAGCTAAAGGCTATTCCCTGTGTTATGTGCTGCTTTATGGGTTAGGAAGCAATAAACCCTATAGACTTTCTAAAGGAACGTGCCTCCTGATTGAGTCCCATGGCTCCTGAGCGAGTTGAATCCCTACTATATATATATATATATATATATATATATATATATATATATATATTTATTATTATTATTATTATTATTATTATATATATATGAGAACAAAAAGGAAATCCAGCAAGAACTCAGCAAACCAGGGTTGGAGTAAAATGATGCTTTTCTTTATTTCTTCAACAAGGTATAAAAACGACCCACAAGAATCAGAAACTAGAGTACATGGCAGAAATAAGCGCAAATGGGACTACGCGTTACGGCGGCCTAATCCGCCTTCTTCACGGTTTCTCCATACAGTCACTCACTTCCAGCCATCGGGGCAGGGCAAGGCTGTGATCAGTTGGCACTCATTACACAGTGACCGATTACCTTTAAAATTGGTGGTTGATCCCATGAAAGAGCCATAAATCTGGAAAACTACTTAATGATTTTGATATGACTTTAAAGATAATGCTCTTGTGTGTGTGTGTGGTTTTTTTTCAGTTATTAAATATATTAATACTAAAAAAAAAAAAAAAAAGTTGAGATCACAATTGTAGAATACTGAGCAGATCAGTGGCAGCTATACGTTATACTTTTGTCATTGTAACTATAACCTTCACCTCTGCTATTCAGTGAGATGAATGCTGGAATCCTGAAAACTGAACAGAACTATGAAAAAATGATGTTTAAGGAAGCATTGAAAACTGGGTTCTTTGAGTTTCAGGTGAGAATTTTAAGTTTTCCTGAAATGTGTTGCAGACTTTGATTCTTTCTTCGCTGATGTTGTGCATACAGCGATCATCCATACCAATTGTTCCCATCTCGTCACCAAAACTGCTCTGAACCATAGCGGCATGGACTCTTCCAGACCTGAAGTTGCCCTGTGGTATCTGGCACTTGGGTCTTACTTGCGCTTTCTGTAAGTTGTGTGAAGCGACGGATGGATCGGACGCATTCTTCTAGAATACCGTGCTTGATCAGATTCAAATCTGGAAAATTCAGAGCAAAACTGTCAATCTCGTAATTGCTCACAATGTACTTGTTCTGGTTAATGAAATAAAGCCATTTCTGTAGCATCCAGACAAGTAGCTGAAAGTACAGACATTTGTTCAGTCCATGTTTGAAAAATGTAGGATTTTTTCTCCTTTTTGTAGTTTTCCCCACTATGTCCTCCATCTATGTCCTTATTAACAGCAGGATATGCAATAAACCATATCACACCTTTCTACTTGCCATTTTCTTACAGGCTGCAAAGGATAAATACAGAGAACTTGCTATTGAAGGCATGCACCAAGCCTTAGTGTTCCGCTTTATTGAAATCCAGACATTGCTGCTGGCTCCTATCTGTCCTCACTTGTGTGAATATGTGTGGTCGCTACTCGGGAAGGTAAGTCATACTTTGAGCCGCTAAAATTTTTATCCTGCAGCACTGATAGCATAGATGTGGGTTTATTAACCCCTTCCCATCATATGATGTACAGTTACGTCATATGTTTGGTCCCTGACTTCCAAGCCAAGCCCCAGTATTTCCCGGCAGATAATGGGTGAATTATTCAGCAATCATCTACCTCTAACAGTCGTGGGTGCAGCGGAGCTCTGCCTGCGGTTGTTAAAGATTAACAGCGTCATGCAACATGCTAACGGCAGCATTTAACACGTGCGCTCAGGGGGTCGCTTCATTCCGGGTGATCACAGGGTGCCAGTGGGTTGCCGTTGAAGCCAGGGTTCTCCTGAAGAGACATAGAAGGATATTAGGAAAAGGATATGGAGGTGATCTGTACTGAGGTTCCAGAGTCTGTCATTAGATGGTGGGCTCTCCAAGTGGAATTGGAGGCCGTGCAATTCTGTGGGGCAGTAATGGTGCCAGTATAAAACTTAAGCGGCTGTTAGGCTACTTTCACATTAGCGGTTTTTAGCGCTGCTCTTCATGCGCAATAGAAACGCATGCAAAAAACGCATCATGTGTTTTGCATGCGTTTGCTTTTTTTAGGCGCATGCGTTTTAACAAGTTTATAGCCATGTTAACTCTTAAAACGCATGCGATTTTAAACGCAGGCGTGCGCATGTACTTGCGCACGCCTGCATTCCCATAGACTGTAATGTGTTATTTTGGCGAATTCCGTGCACAAGCGTGCGCATGCGTTTTTTTGACACAGGTTGGACGGACCAAAAAAAAAAAACAGGTTGCGTCCGGCACACCTAGGCGCACACTACAAAAAACGCATGCGCACGAAAACGCATACAAACGTGTGCAAACGCTAGACCATGCGCCCCCATGTTAAACATAGATGCGCATGGACGCGCACGATGCGCTGCGCTAAAAAACGCTAATGTGAAACCAGCCTTAATCTGTATCATGAGAACAGTTCTGTGAGTCAAAAGGTTATGACAATGAAAATGTTGACCCTGGAAGAAGCGAACAGTATGTTGTAATTGTAACCCACCAAAGAAAGAGGCTATGAAGGCCATATCATATTTTATCTTACCTGTACTTCCTTCTGTTCACCTCTTCCCTTATATTGCTCTCTATTATTTATTTATTTATTTTACTCATATAGCGCCATTAATTCCACAGCGGCTTGACAAACATTATTGGCACTGTCCCCGATGGGGCTCACAATCTAGAATCCCTATCTTTACATCCATTTTCCTCAAGTTCTACATAGCCTCTCTCTTTGATGGGTTACCATTACACCATACTGTTCCAGGGTCAACATTTTCATTGCCATTACCTTCTGACTCACAGAACTATCCATCCGTTCTCATGATACGGATTACGAGTCGCATACTTTCTATACTGGCACCATTACTACCCCACAGGATTGCACGGCCTCCCTCTTCCTCTTGGACAGGCCACCACCTAATGACAGACTCTGGAACCACGGTACAGATCACAGCTTAGATCACTTCCATATCCTTTTCCTAATATCCTTCTGTCGTAACAGGTTTTTTTTCTATATATATATGAATTCTGTCCATGTACCAGCCTACAGTACTTACTGTTATTCATGTATTATTGGAAAACAAAATTCAGCCATGTATGGATTTCCGTCGTGTCCTATAGCCTATAAAACCTTGAGCGTTAGACATGTTTCCATTTATGTATATTAAGTTATTATCTATAACTTATTATTGTCCTATTACAGTTAGGTCCATACATATTTGGACAGAGACAACATTTTTCTAATTTTGGTTCTAGACATTACCACAATGAATTTTAAACAAAACAATTCAGATGCAGTTGAAGTTCAGACTTTCAGCTTTCATTTGAGGGTATCCACATTAAAATTGGATGAAGGGTTTAGGAGTTTCAGCTCCTTAAGAGGTGGATCACACTTCCGTTTTTTGATGTCCGTTAAAATCCGTCGGTTTTCGTTAAAAAAAAACAGATCTGCCATTTTTTTGGCGGATCCGTTTTTTTCCCCATAGACTTGCATTAGTGGCTAAAGCGGATCCGTCAAAAAAACGGATCCGGTAGCAAAACGGAAACGGATCCTTTTTTTCACACTTTGGCGGACGCCAAAAAACTGATGTGTGAAACAGGCCTAACATGTGCCACCCAGTTTTTATAGGGAACAAAATTAATTGGACAATTGACTCCAAGGCTATTTCATGGACAGGTGTGGGCAATCCCTTCGTTATGTCATTCTCAATTAAGCAGATTAAAGGCCTGCAGTTGATTTGAGGTGTGGTGCTTGCATTTGGAAGGTTTTGCTGTGAAGGAAACATGCAGTCAAAGGAGCTCTCCATACAGGTGAAACAAGCCATCCTTAAGCTGCAAAAACAGAAAAAACCCATCCGAGAAATTGCTACAACATTAGGAGTGGCAGAATCTACAGTTTGGTACATCCTGAGAAAGAAAGAAAGCACTGGTGAACTCACCAATGCAAACAGACCTGGGCGCCCACGGAAGACAACAGTGGTGGATGATCGCAGAATAGTCTCCATGGTGAAGAGAAACCCCTTCACAACAGCCAACCAAGTAAACAACACTCTCCATGAGGTAGGCGTATCAGTATCCAAATCTACCATAAAGAGAAGACTGCATGAAAGTAAATACAGAGGGTTCACTGCACGGTGCAAGCCACTCATAAGCATCAAGAATCAAAAGGCTAGACTTGACTTTGCTAAAAAACATCTAAAAAAAACAGCACAGTTCTTGAAGAACATTCTTTGGACAGATGAAACCAAGATCAACCTCTACCAGAATGATGGAAAGAGAAAAGTATGGCGAAGGCGTGGTACAGCTCATGATCCAAAGCATACCACATCATCTGTAAAACACGGTGGAGGCAGTGTGATGGCCTGAGCATGCATGGCTGCTAGTGGCACTGGGTCACTAGTGTTTATTGATGATGTGACACAGGACAGAAGCAGCCGAATGAGTTCTGAGGTATTCAGAGCCATACTGTGTGCTCAGATCCGCCAAATGCAGCCAAACTGATTGGTCGTCGTTTCATACTACAGATGGACAATGACCCAAAACATAAAGCCAAAGCAACCCAGGAGTTTATTAAAGCAAAGAAGTGGAATATTCTTGAATGGCCAAGTCAGTCACCTGATCTCAACCCAATTGAGCATGCATTTCACTTGTTAACCCCTTTCTTCCATTTGACGTACTATCCCGTCCATGTGCCCTGGGACTTAATTCCCAAGGACGGGATAGTACGTCTAATGCGATCAGCGGCGCCCACGTGGTGAGCGCCGCTGATCGTGGCCGGGTGTCAGCTGATTATCACAGCTGACACCCGGCACAATGTGTCAGGGGCGGTCACGGACCGCCCCCGACATGTTAACCCCTTGTCCACCGCTATCAAACACGATCGCGGTGTACCGGGGGTTAAAGGGAAGCATCGGCAGTGAGGGGGCTCCCTCCGTGCTTCCCTGAGCCCCCCACGGCAGCGCCCCCCTTCCCTACAGGCCCCCGGATCCAAGATGGCGACGGGGGCCTGTAGGGAGCTGACTTCCTCACTGCCTGCAAAGCGCAGGCATGAGGAAGTCTGCAGAACTGCCTGTGACAGATTGCTGATCTGTCACAGTGATTTGTGATGTGACAGATCAGCGATCTGTCACAGGACAGTGATGTCCCACCTGGGACTATGTAAAAAAAAAAAAAAAAGTGTAAAAATAATTTTAAAAATTGCTAAATAAAGTAGTAAAAAAAAAAAAAATATTCCCCAATAAATTCATTTTTTGAAAATAAAAAAAAGCAATAAAAGTAAACATATTTGGTATCGCCGCGTCCGTAACGACCCGCCCTATAAAACTGTCCCATTAGTTAACCCCTTTAGCGAACCCCTTAAAAAATAAAAAATGAAGCAAAAAATAATGATTTATTATCATACCATCGAACAAAAAGTGCAATAACGCACAAACAAAAAGACGCTTATAAATACCCATGGTACCTCTGAAAACGTCATCTTGTCCCGCAAAAAACGAGCCGCCATACAGCGTCATCCGCAAAAAATTAAAAACGTTATAGCTCGCAGAATAAAGCGATGCAAAAATAATTTTTTTTTATATAAAATTGTTTTCATTGCAAAAAACCGTCAAAACATAAAAAAAGACCTAAATGAGGTATCGCTGTAACCGTACCGACCCGAAGAATAAAACCGCTTTATCAATTTTACCGCACGCGGAACGGTGTAAACGCACCCCCCCCAAAAGAAATTCATGAAACGCTGGTTTTTGTTCTGCGTCCCAAAAATCGGAATAAAAAGCGATCAAAAAATGTCACGTGCCCGAAAATGGTACCAATAAAAACGTCAACTCGTCCCGCAAAAAATAAGACCTCACACGACTCGGTGGGTCAAAATACGGAAAAATTATAGCTCTCAATATGTGGTGATGCAAAAACTATTTTTACAATAAAAAGCGTCTTTTAGCGTGCTACAGCCGCCAAACATAAAAACTGCCATAAATAGTAAATCAAACCCCCCGTTATCACCCCCTTAGGGAAAAATAATAAAACTAAAAGAAAATGTATTTATTTCCATTTTCCCATTAGGGTTAGGGCTAGGGCAGGGCTAGGGCTAGGGCTCAGATTAGGGTTAGGGGTGTGTTGGGGTTAGGGTTGGAGTTATAATTGGGGGGTTTCCACTGTTTGGGCACATCAGGGGCTCTCCAAATGCAACATATGGCGTCTGATCTCAATTCCAGCCAATTCTGAGTTGAAAAAGTCAAATGGTGCTCCTTCCCTTCCAAGCTCTGCCATGCGCCCAAACAGTGTTTTACCCCCACAAATAGGGTATCAGTATACTCAGGACAAATTGCAAAACAACTTTTGGGGTCCAATTTCTCCTGTTACCCTTAGGAAAATAAAAAATTGGGGGCAAAAATATCATTTTTGTGGAAAAAATTATTTTTTTATTTTCACGCCCAGGCGTTATAAACTTCTGTGAAGCACTTGGGGGTTCAAAGTGCTCACCACACATCTAGATAAGTTCCGTGGGGGGTCTAGTTTCCAAAATGGGGTCAATTGTGGGGAGTTTCGATAGTTTAGGTACATCAGGGGCTCTCCAAACGCACATGACACCCGCAGACCAATCCATCAAATTCTGCATTCCAAAACGTCACTACTTCCCTTCCGAGCCCCGACGTGTGCCCATACAGTAGTTTTCTCCCACATATGAGGTATCAGTGTACTCAGGACAAATTGGACAACAAATTTTGGGGTCCTATTTCTCCTGTTACCCTTGGGAATATAAAAAAATTGGAGACTAATTGATCATGTTTGTGGAAAAATACGATATTTTTATTTTCACGCCCGGTTGTTATAAACCTCTGTGAAGCACTGGGGGGTTCAAAGTGCTCACCACACATCTAGATAAGTTTCTTGGGGGGTCTAGTTTCCAAAATGGGGTCACTTGTGGGGGGTTTCCACTGTTTAGGTACATCAGGGGCTCTCCAAAAGCTACATAACACCCGCAGACCATTCCATCAAAGTCTGCATTCCAAAACGTCACTACTTCTCTTCCGAGCCCCGACGTGTGCCCATACAGTAGTTTTCTCCCACATATGAGGTATCAGCGTACTCAGGACAAATTGGACAACAACTTTTGGGGTCCAATTTCTCCTTGTACCCTTGGGAAAATGGAAAAAATTGGTGACTAAAAGATCATGTTTGTGGAAAAAATACGATTTTTTTATTTTCACGTCCGGGCGTTATAAACTTCTGTGAAGCACTGGGGGGTTCAAAGTGCTCACCACACATCTAGATAAGTTCCTTGGGGGGTCTAGTTTCCAAAATGGTGTCATTTGTGGGGGGTTTCCGGGTTTCCACTGTTTTGGTACATCAGGGGTTTCCAATCGCGACATGGTGTCCGATCTCAATTCCAGCCAAAAACGTCAAATGGCGCTGCTTCCCTTCCGAGCTCTGCCATGCGCCCAAATAGTCATTTACACCCACATATGGGGTATCGGCGTACTCAGGACAAATTGCACAATAACTTTTAGGGTCCTGTTACCCTTGGAAAAATAAAAATTGGGGGTGAAAAGATCATTTTTGTGGAAAAAATATGATTTTTTAATTGTACCGCTGTACGTTATAAACTTCTGTGAAGCCCTTGTGGGTTCAAAGTTCTCACCACATATCTAGATAAGTTCCTTGGGGGGTCTAGTTTCCAAAATGGGGTCACTTGGGGGGTTTCCACTGTTTAGGTACATCAGGGACTCTCCAAACGCGACATGGCGTCCGATCTGAATTCCAGCCAATTTTGCATTGAAAAAGTCAAACGGCGCTCCTTCCCTGCTGAGGTCTGCCATGCACCGAAACAGTGGTTCCCCCCCACATATCAGGTATCAGCGTACTCAGGACAAATTGCACAATAACTTTTGCAGTCCAATTTCTCCTGTTACTCTTGGTAAAATGAAAAAAATTGAACCTGAAGTATTTTTTTAGTGAAAAAAAGTTAAATGTTCATTTTTTTTTTAAATATTCAAAAAATTCCTGTGACGCACCTAAAGGGTTAATAAACTTCTTGAATGTGGTTTTGAGCACCTTAAGGGGTTCAGTTTTTAGAATGGTGTCACTTTTGGGTATTTTCTATCATATAGACCCCTCAAAGTGGCTTCAAATGTGATGTGGTCCGTAAAAATAAAATGGTGTTGCAAAAATGAGAAATCGCTGGTCAATTTTTAACCCTTATAACTTCCTAACAAAAAAAAATTTTGGTTCCAAAATTGTGCTGATGTAAAGTAAACATGTGGAAAATGTTACTTATCAAGTGTTTTGTGTGCCGTATCTCTGTGATTTAAGGGCATAAAAATTCAAAGTTGGAAAATTGCAAAATTTTCAAAATTTTCGCCAAATTTATGTTTTTTTCCCAAATAAACGCAAGTTATTTGAATGAAATTTTACCACTAGCATGAAGTACAATATGTCACGAGAAAACATTGTCAGAATCACCGGGATCCATGGAAGCGTTTCAGAGTTATTACCTCATAAAGGGACAGTGGTCAGAATTGTAAAAATTGGCCTGGTCATTAACGTGCAAACCACCCTTGGGGCTTAAGGGGTTAAAGACTAAACTTCAGACAG
The DNA here is from genome assembly GCF_039654945.1 of Dendrobates tinctorius. Taxonomy (NCBI): domain Eukaryota; kingdom Metazoa; phylum Chordata; class Amphibia; order Anura; family Dendrobatidae; genus Dendrobates; species Dendrobates tinctorius. Next base: position 32,435,810 of record NW_027361711.1, read on the forward strand.
AAAGGCCCACAAACAAACAGCAACTGAAAACCACCGCAGTGAAGGCCTGGCAGAGCATCAAAAAGGAGGAAACACAGCATCTGGTGATGTCCATGAGTTCAAAACTTCAGGCAGTCATTGCCAACAAAGGGTTTTCAACCAAGTACTAGAAATGAACATTTTATTTACAATTATTTGTCCAATTACTTTTGGTCCCTTTAAAAACAGGGTGGCACATGTTGAGGAGCTGGAACTCCTAAACCCTTAATCCAATTTTAATGTGGATACCCTCAAATGAAAGCTGAAAGTCTGAACTTCAACTGCATCTGAATTGTTTTGTTTAAAATTCATTGTGGTAATGTCTAGAACCAAAATTAGAAAATTAGAAAAATGTTGTCTCTGTCCAAATATATATGGACCTAACTGTAAATATTTTGTACAGTTCTGATGAATGTCCATATGTAGGACCAAAACGTTAAGTATGAGGATTGTTAATTAAACTTATATTCATTCACTGCAACTTTTTCAGTGCCAAGTTGTTCTGTTCCTTTGATGACGGATTGGAACACAACTAGAGCGCCCCACCTCACAACCAGGGGAGTGTTGTGTACCTTTCTTTTATATGGATTCTTCTATGAAAGGCAGCGTTTAGCTGGCGTTCATAGGAGACTGATTTTTGCTATTCCTAGCAGTGCTGATGAACTGCTATGTATAGTACAAGTGATCAGACAGTTGCTGCTTCGTCCCCTAAGGAAACTAACAAATGCAGTAAAAAGTGCTAAAAAAAAGTTTTTAAAAATATGGAAAAAATCTAAAAGTTCAAATCGCCCCCATTGTAAAAGTAAAACAATTTAAAAGAAAAAAAATCATATATTTGCTGCATTCGCAAAAGTCCGGTCGATCAAAATATAAAATAATCAGAGATTAGTAAATGATGTAACAAGAAAAAAGAAATAAACTGAAATGCCAGAATTACAACACTGCAATAAGAGGCAATCAGAACATTGTATCTAGCCCAAAATGGTATCGGTAAAAATGTCAGCTCAGGACGCAAAAAAATAAGCCTTCACCCAGCCCCATATAAAATGGAATATGGTGACATAAGCAACATTTTTCTTACAAATTTCCAATTGTTTTTTTCACCTCTTAAATAAAAAAAAAATATATGTTTGTTTGTATCTGTGTAATCGTACTGACCTGGAGAATCGTATTGCCAGATCAGTGTCACCATATAGTGAACATGGTAAATAAAAAAAATTCCAAAAAAACGATTTTGCAGTTGCTTTTTTTTTGCAGTTTCAATGTATTTGGAATCTTGTTCCCACCTTCCAGTGTATCACATAATAAAATGAATGGTGTCATTCAAAGGTATAACAAGCCCTCATGGTTATGTGGACGTGAAAAAACAGAACGTTAGGGCTCTCAGAAGAAGGGGAGGAAAATGGAAAATATCCCGATCATGAAGGGGTTAAAGCATCCTATGCACTATTACCCTGTCATGCTGATGATGATTATATAGTATGCTAAGTGGTTACGGCATTTTATGCAGATAGTCTGATGAATACATCTACAGCATTTTTTTTCCATTTTCTAGTAAGAGAGATTTCTGTGTTGAGAAACACTTTCCTCTATATAAAAGGTGTTTTCCTCTCTCCAGCTGCACCAGAGAGCACTTCATGCTTAGTTCATTGGGAATGTAAATCGGGATCCGTGCGTCTATAGAAATGTCTGCCCACCGGCATTTTAAGATGCTGTAAATTGTAGAAAATGTCTACAATTTGAGTCTCTAAAGGAAATGGTACTTTTCTCTTTGACTTGCATCTCTTGACGCCACGGGGATAAAGTACCTCTTATTTTTGGCACAGCATAAATGTCTTCATATTTTTATATGCTAATTGCATCTTCAGAGAGAAAGAGGACTTGAACTCTATAGCGCCACCTGTTGGATGTAGCGATCCTACAAGTCACAAACAACCCTTTACCGAGTCTTGTAATATGACTTAGGATGAAAGTCAAATCAGAATCTCAATTTGCAGCCACAGTGTTTCAGGGTATTGCCCCTCGTCAGTGCACAGTATGAGAACTGTTGTGGCTATGTGAGAAGCTCTGGACAGAGGTCTAAGGGGTAACATTTCTCCTTACAGAGAGTGACATATCAGCTCTGGCATGCCAAGGTAACAAGGCTTATTCGCCGTTCAATGCTCCTCTGGGAAATTGCACTCAGAGAGACGACCTATTTGACTAAATATATGCGTAGCTGCATTCGTTTAACACTTGAATATTTTCAATTTCATTAAGCCCCTAACATTTAAATTTTGGATAATACTATGGATTTTACTGCAGAATTAAAGTTAACTAAAAATAAGCTAAATTCCTCAGTACCTATATCGTCCAATAAGAAAAATAGTTAAAACTTGGTAGTTTGCTACCTCTTTATGACAACTAATTAAAAAGGTTTCCAATATTTGAAAAGCAGACCTGTGGTTTTTTTTTTCTGGAACTGCACCCCTCTTGTCTACAGGCAGTGTTTAGTATTGCAGCTCGGCCATTCAACAAAATTTCAATTCAATACCACTTACGCTCTATCATTAAGTATATTGGTATGTGTATACACTATCTTTTGTTCTTCACCTCATTGGGGGACACAGGACCATGTCCCCCAATGAGTGGCTCGGAGAAAAGGATTTTACAGTGAGTACACAAAAATCCTTGTTTTCAGGGGGTATGCTCTGTAACCCACCTGAAAAAAAAGCACTAAATAAAATGCGAAAAAGATTGAACACATGCATGGAAATATAAACACGAGTTGCTGTTCATTTGTTCATTCGTTTGCGCTTCTTTTAACCTCTTCAGGTCTCCAAAGACGCAAAGAAATTAAAAGCAGTCACCTTTCCTTTCTGCCATGCTGCTCACTAGGTTTTTTCACTACAGGTTAAAATAAAACGTCATTGGCCAAAAGACAGAGGTGCATTATGTTGGCAGGTCTTGAAGCGTCGTCTGCTGAAAAGCTCACTGGGTTCACACACGTGCAAAAGTTATGGTGTACACATGGCTCTAACACGAAGGAAGCAGCTGCGTATTAGTAATATCATAAACCCACTTGGACAACCTTTTCCCATATTCCCTACTGAGGCATGTGGCGGTTATAGAGTTGGGACCCCACTCTGAAAGCCACTTCGAAGACATGTCCTGCTTTAGCGGATTTGGTACGTTTCTGTACTAAATGGGCTCTTTTGACGTCCACACAATGTAATACTACATTAAGTGCAGTGTTCGCCAGTTATAACAGCTGATTATAGCAGGTAACAGCAGCCAAATCTGAAGAGGCTTCATTCTCCATTCATTCCCTGCCTGTAAGTGATGCCAACCTGTTTAAGAGAATTTGGCTTTTAACATATGATCATATCGCATTCTGAACCATTCTTACAGCCCCTAACCATTATTTCCAATGCATAGAGGCTAGAAGAAAACGTTTCGGCCCATGTTGGAATAATGTCAGATTCTTTAAAATGAGAATTCCCCTTTTGTGATGTAAGTAGTGATGAAGATCTGGTTTCCTCCTCACTTTCTTGTATAGTGTGTAGCTAATATGTCATTCTGGGTTTTCTACAGCCGGCTTCTCTTATGCATGCGTCCTGGCCAGTCGCTGGCCCAGCAGATCAAGTCCTGATCGGCTCCTCGCAGTACTTAACCGAAACTGCTCACGACCTCCGGCTCCGACTCAAGAACTGCATGGCTCCAGCTAAGGGGAAGGTAAGGGTGTGCATGTGTTGGAAGCCTAATTGTAAGGAACCTACATATATGCAAATCCGTTATATACCGTCCTTCCTCAGAAGGTTTATTCATCACGTGATTTTCTACTTTTTCAGAAAGGGGACAAAACGCCACCTATGATGCCATCGCATTGCACCATTTACGTGGCCAAGACATATCCACCATGGCAGCACATTACTTTATCAGCCCTCCGCAGGCATTATGAGGTGAGCTGTCCGGCAGAATTATATGGTGTAATTGTTTTGGTTAAGAGAGTGATTTGGCAGAACTGGACTCTGGTTCAGAGTGAGCGAAGAGCGTACTCGTATGAATATTGGATTTGACTGCAGTGTCGCCAAGTATTACCGCACCAAATTCCAATATTGCACAGATAAACCCTGTACACACAGCGCTTCTTTCCCAAACTCAATGTTTCCTACGCTGACGTCTACACACAGGATGCGGCTCTCATAAGCCGCTTTCATAAGGAGGTTCAAACCTCCAATTGACTGACCTTTTAGTTGGCATCTGGTTCTAATGGATATGACAAAAAGGCTAATATTGCTGGCTGATTCAGTCTGGATTGTTTGTTTTTCCTAAGACTTTATAAGGTTAATGGCGTGATGTAGGTTTAGTGTCTTGTGGAGGTGACGGGCAAGGCTTACCAATGAAGCATATAGGTTATTAGTAATTGTATCTATTTACACAGTTCTCTACAGAGATTATGAGCCCTCCCTATCCTCATTAGGACTTTCTAAATTTGACCACATACTTTTTTTGGAGTGTGCTGCTATACAACATTGCTATCCACTGGACCACCATGTTTCAATAAAGTGGTACCCACTGAACCATACTTAGTGATATGCTAATCCCTGAATTACCATGCTTCAATAATGTGCTAACTACTGAACCCCCATTTTTCAATAATCTAACTACTGAACGAAATTTCAATAATGTGCTAACCACTGAACCACCATATTTCAACAATATTTTAACTACTGAACCATCATTCTATACTAATCTTTACTTATTCACCGCGCTTCAATAATTTTCTAACTACTGAACCACCCTGCTTCAATAATGTGCTAACCTTTGAACCACTATGCTTCAACAATGTGCTAACCAATGAACCACCATAATTCAATAGTGTGTTAAGTACTGAATCACCACCCTTCAATAATATGCTAACCACTGAACCACTATGCTTCAAATATATCCTAACCACTGATCCACCATTCTCCAGTAATGTGCTAACAATTGCATCACCATTCTCCAGTAATGTGCTAATGACTGAATCACCACCCTTCAATTATGTGCTAACCACTGAACCACCATGCTTCAATAATGTGTTAATCGCTGACCCACCAAGATATCTTTCGATAATGTTCTTTTGGAGTGTTGGGGGAAGTTGCAGGAGCCTTGAGTTAGTCTGTGACACGTCAGTATCTTGCATGACAAGCTGATCGTACATGGCCATCTTACAGCTACCGTACTTTATCTAATTGCTCAATTTTTTGTGTTTTCTGTGTTTCAATAGGCAAATGGTGGCCACCTGCCAGATAATAAAATCATATCGACAGAACTGATTGGCTTACCTGAGCTGAAGAAATACATGAAGCGGGTCATGCCGTTTGTTGCTATGATCAAGGTAAAGAAAAGATTGTCATTATTTTATCTTAGTTTTATCGACTGTCCATATTCTTTCAGGAGGAGAATCTGGGACTATTGTAAATCTGTTACCAGGTATCGTGTCGCACTTCTCTTACATGATGTCCCTTGTTGAGGGTTTATTTTGTAGCTAGATAGGGCGATTAGCTAGACCTTTCATATATTAGTGGCACTCCATTTCTACCCAATTTACTGAGCTTAGGCTGGGGGCTGTGGTGTGACTTTCCCGTGACACAGGCTGGGTGTCAGCTATGTGCCTCTATTAAATCCATGGTGAATGTGGTCATATTGTGACACCTAGGAAACTAATGGACTATGAATGGGGTCATATTGTGACACCTAGGAAACTAATGGACTATGAATGGGGTCATATTGTGACACCTAGGAAACTAATGGACTATGAATGGGGTCATATTGTGACACCTAGGAAACTGCGACAAGCAATTTGCAAAGAGCTGAAGCCAGTTGTATTTTTTGTCACTTGCTTGTTGCAGTACCCAAGAGTCACAATGAGACCCCATTCTGCTGTGTTATGATCCTGCCAAAGTCAGCCTGTAGCCCCCCAGCCTAAGTCTTCCCTGACTTGTGCTGACTTAATTTGAGATCCCTACTACATTGCAAGGATTTTGTTAGGAAGTATTCCCATTTTTATCGATTTTATGTGCCCTTCTAAGTGTTGGTGCCATCAGTACTATCTCCTGTTGATTTCTTATATTTTTTCTTACAGGAAAATTTAGAGAAGAAAGGACCTCGTATTCTGGACCTCGAGCTGGAATTTGATGAGCGGGCTGTTCTTCTGGAAAACCTTGTGTATCTAACCAACTCCCTGGATGTTAGTACTCCTTTTCTCCCTTCTTCTGTTTGCCCTTGCCAGTCAGTCAGTCCTGTGCCATCTGACATTCATTTCAGTCCGGGATAAAGCGGCGCTCTACTGAAGTCTGCATACCCAAACATTGAGGTGTTGACAGAGCTGATTGTAAATGGCCTCTACTAAAGGTGAAAGGATTATGGGTTAATTATGGATTATTTTTCCTGCCGCTGCTAAAGGCTGGTAGTGAATTTTAATTGTGAGTGTATCTCCCATCACGGTGCGCCATGATCTCTTTTATAATTTTTCCGAAGGTTACTCTTTACAGACCTCTTAGTTGTCCCACGCCACGGACACCTGACTTACCTCTTTGTATTTCAACCAGATCTCAACTTGTGTCAATCACTCTAAGAAGCCGATAACGGCTTACATTTAATTAGCTGCCAGTGATGTGCGAAAACAATACCAGATGCGAAGCCGCGGCACAATCTCAAGAGGAGGGAAGCTTTTCCGAGAGCATTTCTCAAGATGAAATAAATGAAGGATTGTGCTGTCGTTTCCCACCATTTCTGTAAAAGCGGCGAAAATCGACTCTTAAGTCCAACACATCCCTATATCTGTATTATTGCATGCGGTAAAGAAATAACAGCAGTCCTACCATGTATTATTACCGTCATTTCAAAAGCTTGGTGAATGTAACGTGCGTCTCTTATTCTGCCAGTTGGATCAGATTGACGTCAGATTTGCCTCGGATGCAGATGAAAAAATTAAAGAAGACTGTTGTCCCGGGAAACCGTTTTCTGTCTTTAGAACAGAGGTAAGGAATATGGCGATCTATAGCAGCGTTTCTCCTGTTCAGGTAGTGTGAGGGTGCATGTACAGTGCCTGATTATCAGACTCTCATTTCCCAATAATCAGCCAGTGTAAACGCCTAAAAATGATCGTTCTCGGCAGCACATTGCACAGGACACGTGCTGCCGAGAACAGTGACCATCTGCATAAACCGCTCTGTTTGTTATACGATGTGTTGTCAACAGAAAGCTCCGTGAGTAATGTCCGGAAAGCAGCACACTACCAACGTATGCAGCACAGCGACATACATTATGACGGTGTTAACCTTTCATTGAGGAGAATGGGAGGTTAACCAGTCAGTGTAGCACTCGATAAGGGTGGTGGACGGCTTCATTCAGTATGGTCACGTCAGCATGGCCCTCTTATGGCCATGTCCACCGAAAAGTAAAAAGTTATGGCTCTCAGAAGAAGGGGAGGAGGAAAAAACAAAGCATAAATCTTGCAGTTTTCTCTGCGCCTGCTATTAGGCTGACACTTCCCATTCTGTACAGATTTGTCAGTTGTTGGTCTCATGATTGCAGACATTAAAGGCACAGAATCCACTCTTCATAATACGGCTCTCCCATTGTGGGGTCTCAGTAATCCCAGAATATCAGTGTGTTTGGGGAGATAGATTGTTTACTTCTGTAGTGCAAATTTAATCCAATATTTAGGTGGTTCTGTAACCAATACAGTTATTGTATCAAAATCTTTTTAATGCTCTTTTTACACATAAGCATACGACTATGACAAGAGGGAGTACCCTGTGTGTCCAGGAAAGAAAGATTCATCATTATCCTAGATAGGGATTCTTTACAGTAAAAGCAGTGTCGCAATAGTAATCTCTGCCACATAGTGTTGATGGCTGATTCACCACAAAAGTTCATGTTCCTGGGTGCCTTTCTAATAAAATATAAATATTCTTGGTACTCGATTTCTAGAAATAGGGCGGGATAGAGAGATTTCTCTTTCATCTCATTGGGGGACACAGGAACCATGGGTGTATGCTGCTGTCACTAGGAGGTTGACACTATGCATGAAAAAAATGTTAACTCCGCCTCCGCAGTATACACCCCTCCGACTGGCTATAGGGCAATCAGTTTTTGCTTAGTGTCAGCAGGAGGTGGACAGAGGTCTCTCGCAGACCCATGCCTACCTCAATGTGCGTAGTTCCTTTTCAGGTAACCATGGAGGGACACAGAGTAGATATGCTACATCTGTATTTCCACACACAGTGATTCTGATTACGGCGTGTACTGCCACCCCGTATCCTCATGAATCCCACGGGCAGGACCCTATCCCCTAAGGCCTGTTTCACACTTCCGTTTGTTTCCATCAGTCAAAGTCCGCCATTTTTTTTTTTGCGGATCCGTTTTTTTTCCATTGACTTGCATTAGCGGCGGATTTTGACGGATGGTTATCCGTTGGATCCGTTTTTTGACGGATCTGCTAAAATTCTGGTGTCCACTTACTTGAGTGGACGGACAATGAAACGTTTTTTTGTCTGCACGGATCCGCTTTTTTACACTGAGCATGCCCGGAAGAATTTCCTTTCCAGAAATTTAACCCTAAATCCCGTTCTGGCTGCAGGAAAAATTCTCGCTCTCTCTCTCGCTCGCTTTCTCACTCGCTCTCTCTCTCACTTGCTCTCTCTCTCCTTTTCCAGGCTGCGGTTCCTTTAAATTTCCGACTTCAGCGGATCCGTCAAAACAACGGTCCGGTGGCATGCGTTGTGTCACAACGGAAACGGATCCGTCTTTTGCATTTTTTCACGGATTGCAACTGACCAAAAAAACGGAAGTGTGAAAGAGGCCTAACACAGGACTCGTTTTCAGGTGGCAGCTCCTGGTCCTGATCTTCTCCCATCACTCGCCCACCAGAGCTTGATGATCGAGAGAGACGCCCTGCAGAAATGGTTTGGTACAGCAATCTTTTCATGCAGGTAAACTGACCCCTGTTACGGGGTGAACTGGAGGTAAGAGGCTGCCGCGTCGTATGATCTGCTCACCAGCCGGTCTGGCTGAATGTGACCGCTGTAATCAGCGCTCGGGCTTGCAGCCCATGGCTCTATACTTAGTTTAGGACCAACACTTACTTTCAAGCACGCATTGCAGCACGGTTCCAGCCTCCTCCCGTGGCAGCGTTATGGCCCTGGGCTCCAGCAGGAGCCCAGCACGGCCGACGCCAGATTCCCCCCGGCTTCCTCTTCCTGTACCAGCGCCATCTTGGTGCTCCAGGAGGCCAGAGCAGGGCCCCGCCCACCACTTCCGGGCGGGGATTTCATAAGGCTTCTAGGCAGCGGCAGGGCTGTTCACCTCGCGCTCTCTCTCTCTCTCAACTGCCTTCGGGCGGCAGCTGCGGTGGGGACACAGGTCGTGGGTATGTGAGTACTGCACTACAGGTTGCTCCCTCACTCCGCTCTCTACCCCCGACGGTCGGCACCAGGTGAAACCTGTCAGTATGCCCAAGGGAGAGCAGTCCCGCTCCTCCCCATCCGCTTTAGTGACCTTGGTCAGATATTTTGTATGTACCTAATGCAATGTCAGGCTTCCTTCAGGTCAGTCCTCGCCACTCTGCTCAGATTGCAGCAGACCTACGGTGTAACCTACGCTAGAGAGCAGGTGCAGCCCCCCGCTTTGCCTGTCAGAGCTCCCACATTACCCCTGGAGCCGGAGGAAGCCACCTTGCCTGCCGCCCAGGGGCCATCCATTGCCACGGGAGACAGCGAGTGTCCAGGATAGGCCTCATCCTTATCTAAGTTTGTGGCCGACCTTACCAACGTGTCACCAAGGTGCTTGACAGATTGCCACTTCAGACTCCAGTGGACACAGGAGCACCAAAGGGGCCTCCTTTTGGGCCTTCTAGAGGCCGTAAAAGGTTTAGACAGGACTACCAACCCAGGTCCCCTTCTCACTCCATCTCACCGCCAGAATTCCTCTGGCCGTCTACCTCCTCCCGGTCCTCATCCCCGGAATCAGGCGAGGCATTATCAGAGACACACTCAGAGGAGGGTTCTGAGTACGGACCAGAACAGTCCCAGGTCAAGCATATGGTTCAGGGCCTCATTGCCACATCAAAACCTAAGGATCCAGTTTTTTCATTTAAGCGTCATAAGTCCCCCTCTAGGGTCTTCGCCTCCCACAAGGATTGTGAGGAAGTGTTGGCCAGGGAAAGGGAAAACCCAACCAGGCGGTTTCAGAGAGGGAATCGTTTTGGGATTCTATATCCCTTCCCTCCAGATCTGACCGCCAACTGGACCGCCTCCCTTTCGGTGGACCCACCAATGTCCAGACTCGCTACCAATACAGTCCTCCCACTCGCCATTGGGGCAGCCCTAAAAGATCCCAATGATAGGAGGATAGAATCCCTAGCAAAATCCGCCTTTCAGCCGCTACATTTTGTCCAGTCTTCGCCTCAGCCTGGGTAGCTAAGTCTGTTACAGAATGGGCCAAACAGCTGGGCCAAGCAAGGATAAACGGACATGCCCCATTATAGCGGAAAGACACAGCAACGTGTATCGAACAATATGTTCTTATTCAACCTTGAAAAAGAACATATTGTTCGATACGCGTTGCTATGTCTTTCCGCTATGATGGGGCATGTCCGTTTATCCTTGTTCTTATGCCTTGAATAAATTTTTGTATATTTGGAAGCTGAAAACTTTTTCATTATTGAGTAACTACAGATGCCAGTCTCCTGGGCTTTGGTGCGGTATTCCGCCACCTGACTGTCCAGGGACGATGGTCGAGGCAATAATCCTCACTATCAATCAACATTCTAGAACTGAGGGCGGTCTTTCTAGCACTTCTACATTGGGAAAGATACCGCAACAACCAGCCAGTCCGGATTCAAACGGACAACGCCACGGCGGTGGCATACATCAATCACCAAGGGGAACCAGAAGTCCCTGGGCACTGGTCGAGGTATCCAGAATCTTCAACTGGGCAGAAACCGCAATTTCGGCAGTTTACATTCCCGGCACAGTCATCACGGCTGCCGACTTCCTCAGTCAGGAGGGGCTCATGGCAGGGGAATGGTCCTTACACCAGGAAGTGTTCCGTCAAATATGCCAGCTATGGGGGACTTCAGATGTGGACCTCCTGGCATCGCGACAGACCGGAAGGGTCCAACAGTTTGTCTCAAGATACCGCGATCCTCTAGCAATAGGGGTCGACGCGCTGATCATTCCCTGGGCACAGTTCAGACTCCCTTACCTGTTCCCTTCCCTTTCCTTCCCAGGCTGCTAAAGAAGATCAAGGCGGAAGGGGTGCCGGTCATATTGATCGCCCCGTACTGGCTCAGGAGGGCCTGGTTCGCAGAAATTATCAATCTTCTCACTGGCACCCCCTGGAGACTCCCCTACAGACCAGATCTCCTGGCTCAGGGGCCGTTTTACTACCCGAATTCGCGGTTGCTCAATTTGACGGCTTGGCCGTTGAATCCACAATACTGAGAGCAGTGGGTTTTTCGGACCGAGTCATTAATACAATGATCCAGGCTAGGAAGCCTTCCTCTTCCAGGGTCTATTATCGAGCCTGGAAGGCCTATTTTGGCTGGTGTGAGTCTAATCACGTCACACCTATGCCCTGTTCCCTGCCATCTGTCCTAGCTTTTCTCCAGGCAGGGTTAGATGGCGGTCTGGCCCTAAGTTCCTTGAAAGGCCAGGTATCTGCTCTCTCTATTCTTTTTCAAAAGAATTTGGCCTCCCGCTTACAGGTTAAGACCTTTCTGCAAGGAGTGGCACATGCGGCCCCTCCTTACAGATCCCCTGTGGCTCCATGGGATCTAAACTTGGTCTTGGAAGCCTTGACAGGTTCTCCCTTTGAACCCCTACAGGAAGCTCCCATGTCTTTGTTGTCCTGGAAAGTGGTATTTCTTGTAGCCATCACCTCTATTAGGCGGGTTTCAGAATTAGCGGCCATTGTCCTGTTGTCCTCCATTTCTAATTATGCACCAGGACAAGGTTGTTTTGCGGCCTCCTCCTAACTTTCTTCCCAAGGTGGTATCGGCCTTCCACCTGAATGAGGATATAATCCTTCCGTCATTTTGTCCCGCTCCAACCCATCCTCTGGAGCATTCTTTGAATAAGCTAGACCTGGTCAGGGCGATAAGGATCTATCTGGCCAGTACCGCTCCTTTCAGGATGGTGGACTCGCTCTTTGTTATCCCCAATGGGGCGAGAAGAGGCCTGCCGGCCTCTAAGGTAACAATTGCCCTCTGGATCAGTATGGCAATTCTGAAAGCCTACCGGGTAAAGGACAGGGTGTCCCCTGCTGGGGTCAAGGCCCATTCAACCCGGGCGGTGGGCGCCTCCTGGGCGGTACACAACAGGGCATCAGCCATGCAGTTGTTCAAGGCTGCCACATGGTCGTCCGTGCATACCTTTTCAAGGTTCTATAAGGTCCATACCTATGCTTCAGCGGACGCCAGCCTAGGCAGAAGAATATTGCAGGCGGCAGTGGTGAGTTCTCCGACCTGAAGGAAGTTTCTGTCTTTTCCCACCGCAGGGACTGCTTTTGGACGTGCCACGGTTCCTGTGTCCCCCATTGAGACGAAAGAGAAAACAGGATTTTGGTTGCTTACTGTTCTCAGAGTCTTCATTGGGAACACAGCACCCTCCCATGATTTTATTACGTGTAATGAATATATGATGACTTACATGATAATGTCTCCTCCTACTGCTTTTTCACTAACTGATTGTCCTACAGCCGGTCGGAGGGGTGTATACTGCGGAGGCGGAGTTAACTTTTTTTCATGCATAGTGTCAACCTCCTAGTGACAGCAGCACACACCCACGGTTTCTGTGTTCCCCAATGAAGACTCTGAGAAACAGATTTTACGGTAAGCAACCAAAATCCTGTTTTCTTCTGGTTCCCTTAACTTGTACCTGCCCCATAGGTGTTAAAGCATTACGTCAAAGTTGAGGGACTTTTGTGTATTTTTTCAACTTCTATCTTACGATGTTAGTGGAGCATAAGCCCAGACCTGTATAAAAGAGTTGAAGAATCGAGTGTCCTTCTTTTAATTTGACACCCAATAAACCAGCATGACTATCTGATATTCCACCACTTTTTTTTATAGCCCAATACATCATCGTAATATAAGATGTCACATACCTGAAGCAGAAAAGCCATAAAATGAAACTGTAAAATGCCCTTGCTTAAAAGTCAGAGGAAATAGGGTATACGTTGTGCACTTTTGTCAGTTATTGCATTTTTTTTTTACTTTTTGTCATATAAACTGATGTTTTATATGCTGAATTAAAGGAAGGTTACTGTATTCACCTACCGTATATAGCAATCATGAATACATAGAGCCACATTTAATACTAATTTATTATATTCCTGGGGAGAAAATTCGATAATTAAAGCTGGAGACATGTTCCATCTTCTGCCAGCCATTCATGTACCGGTATATTATGACATTCTCTTATATTATGGCTAGTCTTCTGCTCATGAAGTATAATTGATGCTAATATTATATGTCCCTTATTTTCCATAGTCTGGAGTGTCAGTGTTCCTGGTGAACCCACAGCCGTCAAATGGTCACTTCTCCACAAAGATTGAGATTCGACAAGGAGACAGCAGAGATTCCGTAATAAGACGCATAATGAAGACTGATCGGGGGATCAAAGGTAACATGCAGGCAGGAAGAAGTGCTGGGATGAGTGCGCTTCACAAGTCTTCGAGGAGCTGAGCAAATTACTGCCAACGAAGACGGTTTTAATGAGCAATTATAGCGGTCTGAGTGGAATACAGTTTCTCTGATCAGAATTGCGGAGGCGGACGACGACGTCTTTCACAAACCATCTTGTTACTATGCATGATGACCAAACACGCAGGAGGGCTCAGCAGAGCTCCGTGCAGTGGGAAATACGAGCTCTGTAATTTGCAAAGATCATACAGAAAGTGTCAAATTTTCAGCAGCAGAGTATAATTCCTCTTTAGAAAGGCTGCCTCTCAATTACACTTTTACCCTCCTCCTTTCAAGGGAGGCTTTTGTCATGACTAAATGGTGTAGCTCTGTATCTATCTGTTTGCTGGACACTGTCGGTGAAATGCTGATCAGACATCGTAAGTTGTATTAAATAGCTAGGAAAGGAGGTTCAGTTTTCTGAGTGCCTTATAGAAGCTGTCAGGACCGACAGACTGCAGCACATGGTGATATCTGCTGTCCTGTGCCTCTGCACGATAAGTCAGCATCGGCGGAGCCTAAATCAAAATGCTTTCATTAGCCTCGGTGAATAAACGTCCTGGGCACGGGTGGAATAGGCTCAGAAGGTAGATGTCGGAGAGATTACATAGCCGGCATCTGACTCTAACAGCTGCGGCTGTTTATCATTTACATGCTGCTGTCTTCTGTTTCAATCTGTATTAGTAGCATTTAAATGGAACTGTCGCTGGAGCCTGCATGCAGCGCCACCCTCGCGGCATGATTGCAGGGCTCCGATGGGCTACCATGGCAAATGTGGACCTGCTGAAGTCTCCCAACCTGCTACTCCTGTGAAGCTCATCCCCAGGCCAGACTCCATAGGAGACCATTGCCTTTCCATTATACTGTATCACTGTGGTATTGCAATATAATATAGTTGTGCTCACATCTATCAAGTTGTAAACTTAATCAACCCATATGTTAAATACCATAAGGAGCAAAAACAAAAAGTAGAAAAGCTAGAATTGCATTTTTTTTTTGATGTTACGACAAGCCCTCATACAGCTATCTTGACTGAAAAATTAAAAAAAAGTTATGACTCTTGGAAAAAGACAAAGAAAAGACAAAAGCACAGAAAATGAAAAGTTATCCGGCCATGTAAAGAGTTAAACAAGAATTGTGCTTTCCCTCACCCTGTGTTAATTCTTCAGCATTTTCTGCGTGATCCTGAACAAGTTGGTCTTTAAAGTTCTTTTTCCCTTTCATAAAACCTTTCGGCATAGGCTCAGGGTGTTGTAAAATAAGATGTAATTTGCTTACCCTCCCCAGGTCTAATGCGGGCTCTGCCGCTGCCCAAGTTTGTGTTGATTGGCTGCAGAGGGGACATTATGACGACAGCACTGCAGCCAATCTCTGAGCTTATCGGTTTGTGGTATGTACATAAGCAGAGCCACTGAGCTCAATGATGGGCTGCAGCGCTCTCAACTTGACGTCACCTACAGTGATTTATGGCATTTTGCTAGGATATGAATTGATTGGCGATACATGGAGGATCTGTGATGCAGTTAATAAGCGTGTGAAGCCCAGGGGACTTTTCTGCATGGCACCTACTGAGGAGCAGCACTGCACAGAAAATCCCCAGTGGGCCATGTAACCTTTCATTATAGTGACCAAACCAAACGAAATCGGCATATTGACACATCCTAGCAATATGCCATGACTTGCTTTACTAAGTCCACTGAAGTATAGTGTGAGAAAGTTAGTTAATAATTTGGATTTTGTGCAGATTAGTGACAGGTACAGGGGAGACCCCTTAAAATGTACTGCTAAGTGAGATCACTTTTCTTTGCAGAAGGATTAGTAGTGGTACTAAGAATATATTGCAGATTACATAGTCTTTTAGGTTTTAGCAAACTGCCTTAGGGATTTGCTGCCATGTTTCACCCATATTTCCAATACGACCTGCATGCATTCTTAAATAGATATCTTAAACCTTGTGATACCGGTGTACTTACATTGAAAATACATCTAAAAATGGCTGTTTGGTTCCTGTGCCTAATACCCAAGCTCTAGTAGGACTCCTCAAATGCTTATTTCTATATCAGGACTATACAGCTAATGTGACATGGAGTTTTACAATAAATACATCAGCCTCATGAAGCCTAAGAGGTCTGTTCAATAATGTATGCAGTTTGTATTGTGAATTTGGTAACCGATCCGTTTTTGATTATTCTCTCTGTATGTAAAAAGTTTCTCCATAATCATTCATTTACTAATGGGGAACCTGAGGTACAGATGTAGCATGTTCTAGCCTCACATATACGTTTTTTCTTAACAGATGTTACAAAGGTGAAGCTTATGCGATACGATGACCCAGTTCTGGGACCCCGACGAGTGCCTGTTCTCGGAAAAGAAGATTCCGGTAAAGTGGTGATCTCTCAGCAAGCTGCCTTCCATATTGACCTTAGTGAGAAGAAAGTCCATATTGCAGACAATGGCTTGAAAGTAGATATCGGCGATACTTTGGTGTATATGTTGGACTAAATAGCATCAAGACCCTGTGAGCCCTAACTATCGGAAATCAAGGACCTGTAGACTCCTGTTTCTATGCATTTGTTCCTCACTCATCATGATGTAAATGGCTGTACTGTTGTTGGGCAGTATTTAAGAGCCCTACTTGTATGGCTGATGCTACACAGGTAAGTCCTGCAGGTCATTAGGCTTAGTACCACATAGGCCATGTCCTCTGTCACATCGGAGATTTACCTGTCCCTCTGATAAAACTGAAAATGTGGACTGTACATTGCGGTTTTCTCATGGGGACGGAGCAGTCCGGTGTAGCTTCAGCCTTACAGTTTGGTTCCATGAGTCAGACCACTCGCTAGAGTTGTTACTGGATATTTTGAAGCCATTTTCTGGTCTTTTTTCCCTGTCTTATGTATTGGACCGTCTGTATTTACAATAAAACCGGCTCTTATATTAAGCTAGTTTGTTTCCCAGATCCCATTATAATATTTGGGGTCACTGACTACATTCTCAGGGGAGAGGCTTTACTTTAGTCACACCACACTTCCTTTGACAGTCCATACTCTGTGTCTTGACATCTTCTTTGAAAAATCTATATCTACATGAAAAAAAACAATGTTTATGCAATTTTGGGTGGTTGTCTTCGGTGATTTCATAAAATCTGTGCATGCTGGACAGGATTACAGGGGCCATATTACCTATTTTATACCTGCACTCTAATGGGTCCTTTAGTATTTTGCCTTAAAAAAACAAATCCTCCATTCATTTGTCTTTTTATTGTTGCACTTTATACAAAAGCGCACAATGCAGGACACACAAATGACGTCCGATACTTTTATTAAGGGTAATAAAGGGTCAACAAATGATTGGTCCATTGCAGAAGACCTGTGATCTCTCACATAATGTCTCCACAGGAGATTTGGGAATTGCCAGCCTTGTGGCACCCATAAACTCCACAAGTAAGGTGAAGCCATATGTCTTCCATGCAGAAGCCATATGTCTTCCATGCAGAATCCATTTTCAGCCCCTTTTATGTTAGTAACTTGTAAGCTAGGTACTTTTACGCTGCTGGGATTAAGGAATGGGCACGAGATTACTGACCAGGCCGCTGGATCAGGGACCTTCAAATCCTTTGGCTCATCTCTAATAGTAAGTTTTCAGCATAATTGACCCTGCAAATGACCAAGTCACCTAGTCCATTGCAAACTCCATTGCAAAAATTAATGTATTTAAAAAAAATATTCCCGATGATGTCAATACCTTTGTAAAGGATATCTATCAGCAGGTTTTTGCTGTGGTATCTGAGAGCACTATGATGTATTGGCTGATACCTTGATTCCAGTGATTTGACACTTGCTGGGCTGCTTGTTGAAGTTTCAATCAAATCAGTGTTTTATCAGCAGGAGATTATCACTAGTTGTCTTCTGCCATGTAGTCGTCCTGCTCTGTGTAATCCCGCCCCCACCACTGATTGGCAGCTTTCTGTCAATGCACAGTGTACACAGAAGCTGCCAATCAGGGGTGTGGGCGGGGTTACACAGAGAGAGCTCAACATTCAGAAAACTGCCAGATCTGCAGCAGAGAAAACAGTGATTTTATCAAAATGACAATAAGCAGCCCAGTAAGCGGTATGTAGAAGGAATCGCGGTTTGTGCGACTACATCATGCTAATCTCAGATTACATAGGAATTACCATTTTCCAGTAGCTTTTTGCTATGTGTCCAAAGAGGTAAATGAGCGCTAGACACGTCACATCAAATACATCAACACTGTCAATTGCTGTTGGTAGCTGCCAGAGAAGAAGTGATTCCAACTAAAAAATTATAGGCTAAAATAAATGTTTATAACAATGAGATAAAAAACAATAATATAATAAAAAAACAGGGCAGGAAAAGCCTCCAAAAAAGGGGAGGGAGGCACACCGTTATGTTGCATAAAAAGTATAAGGGACCAAAAGGAGAATATACCTAGATTAGTACTTATAATAGTAGGACTAATATCTAATGCACAAAGATGAATATCCTGCCCAATGCATAGAAATGTGCAACTCCAAATGCAAATATGAGGAAGAAGTGGTACAGGCAATCACCGTCACATTTATGTCCTTTATTTGGAAATCACATAAAAACAGCAAGGAAGTGTGAAGAAGAGACTCAAAGGATGACGGCTGTTTCACGCCGGTGTGCGCTTCTACGGGTCCTAGGTGGAGAGGAGGTGACAAGTCCCATATAGCCGTCAGACACCCCCCCCCCCCCCATTATCTGCTGTGAGCCAAATGATCGGAGACCTCGTCTACCTTCACAAATCTGTGTGAACAACTAAACCATAACAAATCTTAACATACAAAAAATGCAAAACACAAATTATCAGCTGTAACAGAGATTTTTTTTTTAATAAAATCGACATGTCTGGGTTTTTTTTATCATCAAATTCCGCTGCGCCTTGCGCCCGCGTATGCATAATCCACCTAGCTTCTTTTCTCAATAACGTCTTATGCAAATCTCGTCCTTGTGCAGGTAAAACAAATTTTTCAACCCCCATAAAAAGGTAAAACCTCAGGATTGTCCGCATGTTTCTCCCTTATATGACTGATTAATCTTGGGACTCCTTTAGGCATATGCCCACGTTGCGTTTAAATCCGGACACTGAAAGCCGGACTCCTTCCCAGAAATCGCGCGGTTTTACCGCGATTATGTTCGCGATTTTGCCGAGATTTTCGCGTGCGATATTCAAGCACTTTCCAAGCGATTTGAAGCATCGCTTGGAAAGTGATTGACAGGTTGGTCACACTCGTCAAACATAGTGTTTGACAAGTGTGACCAAGTTTTTACTATTGAGGCCGCCTATGCGGCATCAATAGTAAAAGAAAGAATGTAAAAAAATAATTAAAAAAAAAAAAATCGGGGTATATTTACCTTCCGACGTCCCGCGCAGTCTCAGCGACGCTCCCATTCCCAGCGATGCCTTGTGAGACCTGTGATGACGTTGGTCTCGCGTTGCTATAGTGATCTCACGCGTCCGCTAGAGTCACGCGAGACTACGTCATCACAGGACCTTGCCGCAAGGCATTACTGGGAACGCTGTGGCCCGGGAAGGCAGCGCGGGACGTCGGAAGGTAAATATACCCCGATTTTTTTATTTTTTATTCTTTTTTTACAGGGGTATGGTACCCAAGGCCTGGAGGACAGTCTCCTCCCACACCGTGGGTACCAACCGCCCATGAGACGCTTAACTTCGTGCATGGTGGGCATAGCCACATGCGGGAAGTAAGCGGTTGTCATGCATTCCTATGGGTGCGGAATCGCGGCAATTCTTTGCGATTCCGCACAAAAGAATAAGCATGCTGCGATTTTTTTCCGCGATGCGATTCCGCCACGGAAAAAAGCGCAGCATTAACACAGCATGTGCGGAATGCCATAGGAATGCATGGGGTGCGTTCTGTACAAGATTTTTAAATGTTTTCGCATCGAAAATCGCGGCAAAAACGCTTAAAAATCGCATCGTGGGCACACAGCCTTACCTTATGTTATTGAATTAGAATGCTCCCTGAATCACAAAAATAGGGGGCAAATTGTTTTTCTAATATAATGAAAACCGCATGGACAGAATAGGACATATACAACAAACTGCATATGGCAAGAAATGAAGTCCTGTTTCTCCTACAAATCATTGGGGGACACAGGACCATGGGTGTTATGCTGCTGCCACTAGGACACTAAGTGAATCACAGAGAAAATTAACTCCTCTGCAGTATACACCCTCTCGCTGGCTGAGATTTACCCAGTTCTTGCTTAGTGTCTGTAGGAGGCACTTGGGTCTGGCTTCAGACCCCACCAGTTTTATTTTCTTTTTAAAAAAATTTTCTGTAAATTTATATTTTTTAATTAATGGAGTGAAGGGGGCGACGGGCCTTTTTTTATGATGTCCGATCTCCCCCGAAACATCAACACTCGAGAACGCGGAGTATACCTCCCCGTACCCTCTCCTGCGACGAAGGGGTCATGCCTAGGCTCATTTAGGGCGACGGTTCCTACTGGTCCCGGTCTCCCAATGGCAACAGAGGCAAATGGAGGTTCACCTTTATGTTTCCTCCCCCGGACCCATCCTGCAGCCCAACTGATGCAGGCTGCAACCTCTCCATCCTCCTGTGTAAAGGGGGATCGGTTGAGCAATGTACCTTTAAGAACAGCGCTGCTCCAGCTCTGCTATGCCACCTCTGTGAGTATGATGGGCTGATGTGAGATGGCTTGTCACTGCACAGCCATCATGCCCGTGCAACAGGCAGGGGATCCTGGTCCTTGGGGGGCTGGGGGAGCGCTGATCCGGCATCCTGTGACATTTGCGCTGTGTCCGGCCGCGGCCTCTTCAGCTGGCACGCATCACTGGCGGCAGTCATAAATCGATCTCCCGACTTCTAGCCTGTCTAGGCCGCAGTCCCTTAGATCCGCCCACCGCGAGTGAATGCCGCCCACTTTCCTGGTGCTTCTCGTTCTGAACGAGAAGTGCCTCCCTAATCACGGTGGCCATACCTTTTTCACTCAGCCTGCTTCCTGACGGCTGAGGGGGGCACTTAGCTGCGGCATGGGTAACGCTGAAAGGAGTCTCAAAGGACTGCAGAGAGGGCAATTCTTCCCTGAGGAAATCAGGACCTGGGTAAGCTGCACTGCGCCACAGCAGTGATATTAACCCCTTCTCTGCACGTGAGCAGTGATATTAACCCCTTCTCTGCACATGAGCAGTGATATTAACCCTTCTCTGCATGTGCGACACTCTTCTCTGCCTGCGGCCCCCATAGCTTCTACGGCTACACTATGTCTCAATCTAAGGAAAAGGCTAATAAGAAACACAGCGGTTTTTACCTTATGTGCCACGTGCAATACAGCCTTTCCCCGTGCTCACACTAATCCATTATGCACGGATTGTCAACCGGAATGCGCCCAGCCGCCACCGGCCCTCTGTGTTTAGTCGCCCTGAGTGGGCTGCGTCCCTGTCACGGTCTGTGGAGTCCCTAGCCAAGGCAATAGACTCCCTCCGGGGCTCCACTTTAAGTCAGAATGTCTCTTTGCCGACCGCGGAGGGCTCTGGCGACGGTCGGGAACCGTCCACCAGCAGAGGTCGTACTCGGTCGGGATGATCAGACTTCTAGAAAACCGACCCATGACGCGTCCCACGATCATGCTCGCGCTTCGGCATCTGTGAGTTCCATTTCTCGTTCTCCCTCTCCTGACGTACATGACTGAATACGAGTCTGATACATCATTAGCTCAGGATCCCCCGAATTATCAAGAGATGCTTGATTCTCTTATAGAGTTGGTCAACAAGATTCTGAGGTTGGACGAGGAAAATATTTCCACTCCGGTACACGTAGTGTCCTTTAAGAAGACTAAACATGTTCACAAGGTATTTGCCAATCATCCTGAGTTTAAGGACATTGTCCAGAGACATAGGGACTGGCCAGATAAACGTTCTCAACTCAAAAGCCTATTGAGTCTAAATACTCTTTCTTTATCGCCTTATTGGGGGACACAGATTACCATGGGTGTATGCTGCTGCTGCTAGGAGGCTGACACTATGCAAAACAAGAAAATTAGCTGTCAGGGATTTTTATGTTCTAATTAGAAATCGTCCAGACCTGAATAAGTAAGATGCTTCTTTATTGGACATGCCGGCATGGAGAGAGAATGACGGCCACACCAGGTGTGGGCCGTCCTCTGTCTAACTCAATACATATTCTTAAGAGTTTAAATAGCAAAGCCGAAAGGGTGTTGTAACATATTGCGTTTGCAGAAATAGCACAAACAATTTGCTTAGCTGTTAGCTATCCTTATCTGCGCTTACCAGAGAAGTCACGCAAGACAAGGAAAACCAGCTAACGTTCACAAAAAGTAACACCCATATGTTTCACAATACGTAAGCTAAAAAGAGTTTCAAAGTCTAGGCGAAATAAATGGCTTATGCAATCGTGTATATATTGTGTGTGTATATATATATATATATATATATATATATATATATATATATATTCACACACATATGTATATAGATATATATATATACACATGCACATAAAAGGACTTTATTACAATTATTATAACATTCCCTCATCTTGTAATAAAATCATTTATCTTTACACATTGGGGACAGATTTCTTTTTATCAGATTTCACAGAAGATCTTCATATAATCTAGAGGGAGATTAATATGTTCAGTATATTTATCATTAAGTCCCAAAATTTTCATTCTTTCGTTGGATTCCAAGGTCTCTATTCCTTGATGCATAGTTTTTGTTATGGCAGAGTCAATCAGTCTTTGAACAAGTCCTCTAATGCATGGAATAGCACAGCATCCATAAACAATCAGCACTCCGGCCACGATGGTAAGCGATGTTAACACAGAAGTGAATAATCCGGACCATTTCCCAAACCATCTTTCAGTCCAGGAATATGTCGTCATATCGAGAGTTCTCTGCTAATTCATTAGACAGCGCAGTCAGTCCATCAAGAGCTTTGGAGATACTTCCATCAGTATCTGTATTAAGGATAAAGGGTGCCACAAAATCCTCCAAACATTTTATATACACCTCCCTTTTCTGCTAAGAGCTTGTCTAATGCCATCCTATTCTACCAAGCCATGAGAGGAGTTGGTCCTAATTACTCAGCTGTCCCTTTAACTGCATCTCGGGTATAATTAAGAAATCTCTGTTGGTTATAGTATAAGTAGTTTATCCAATCTACATTCATTTTTATAATCACCCACCAAATTATGGATTCCCACCCGGCTGCTACCTGGATCCTAGGCTTGTACTCATTGGTCACTCCCCTGGGAACTCCAATGTCATCTATGTAGATACTAGAATGGAAGGATCCTTGCGGAGTTTCATGCTTTCTCTTCCACTACGTACCTTTGGCCATATCCCTGTTGACAACAGGTGGAACGGCATGATTAGCTGGACGACCGCACAATCCCCTCGGGAACCATGTGGTAGTCTGGCTCTTATGCTTTTATCACCGCATAACCACCATATATCCGCTCTCAGGGTAGTGTGGTCTGACCATATGGCTGAGTACTTGGCTCTGTGGGAGACAATGATCCATTCTCTGCAAGAGTCGCCTTGGAGCTCTCCGAAGTCGTGCCCATGCCCTGGAAGACTAAAACAAGTATAGTTACCAGGATTAGCAATCACCTGTAGTGGATATCCGGTTTCTCAACTGGGGGATATAAAAATGATAATATTTTACATTTTCCTTCCCTTTCTGAGTAGACATAAGTTTTACTATATAACTTAATTTTTTAAACCTTTTTGCAATGTATTTAAGCCATTCTAACCTTTCATTCTTCTCCTCACAGCCTCTCTCTAGAGCTAGTTTATCTTCATAAGTTAGGTTAGACAATCTAACTATGAACCCTATGGACTCTGTTATGGTTCTCTCTGGCATACCTTCCTTGGGTCTATTATGCTATTATTGTGAACTTCTATGTAGAAATGTCCTATTGGGACTGTTCCTGACATATCAGCTCTTCTAACCTTTGATCCCTCATCTTAGGGTTTTTTTTAAAAGTTCTCAGTAGCTGATTACAATTATTCTAATTTGTGTAAGGGGATCTCCTTTTTCCTAATGGAGAATCAGGCTTTAAAATCTATGTAGCCGTAAGGCTTATACCTATACTCTCGGGCTACAATTGTCCATTCTGCTTTACGCCAGTCACACACATACATCCCCTCTGCTATTAGAGCTTATAACATAAACATACTTATCAGACTCTGCTAGTTTGATAGCTTATTCCCTATCTCTGTATCATTTATACAACAGACAGAAATCCACTAACATGGCAGCCTCCTGCCCGATTTCAAAAGTAGGATTTAAAGTCTTAAATCTGAAACCATTCTACCACCCTGGACTTTCCTCTCCTGCTGGGTCTATTACCCTCCAATCTCCCATCACTATGGTCACGAAGAATATACATGTGACTAACCCTGATGTACACATCCTAGATCTGACCGTCTTGTCTGGGTAGGGGGATGAATGGGAGACTTCACCAGTTTGAGACAAGCTTTCCCTTGTGGAAAACCTCCCTTTGTAGCTGGACTTTGACAAGCAAGTCAGATCCTACTCTGTTCGTACCTGTCTGACAAGTTTACAGTATGAGAGATGGATCCAAGAATCTTGACCGTAGTAGGAGAAGTCTACAGGACTTGGTAAGGACCTTCCCACTTAGGATGGTGCTGGTGTCTCTTCTTTATCACCTTCACAAGGACCCAGTCTGCAGGTTTCACGATCTCAGGTTTTGTTAGTGGGTTTCCTGGAACAAAACTATGAGTAGAAACTTCTTTGTGAGTTAATATCTTAGCCATATATTCTGCTAATGTACAATCAACTTCCTCATCTATCCTTCTAAAGGATTTTAGCTGAGGTAACAGAAAAGGTCTCCCGTATATGACTTCAAAGCCTGTCAGCACTACCGATGTCCGTGTGACATACATATTTAGTACAACCAATTGGAAACAGTGCATCCAATTTTTCCTGTTTCCTGCATGGTCTTTGTCAACCTATTTTTCAAGCTCTCACTGTGTCTTTCAACCAGTCCGGCCGACTGAGGATGACAGGCACAGTGGTTTCCCAACTCAATTGACAATGTTTTAGGTAATAATATTACTTAGTTTACTATATATTTTCTGGAACCCCAAATCTGGGTATGATTTCCTTTAGAAGGGCCTTTGGTACCATTAATGCATCAGGGTGGACAGCTTCAATCCACCTGCTGAAAGCATCCATAATAACAAAGCCGTACTTTTTCCCTCACACTTGTTCAATAAAATCCATACAAATGTGTTGGAATAAGTATTCAGGATGAGGAAATTGTCCTCTCTCTGGTCTCAGGTTCCCTTAGGAATTATTTTTGTACAAGTAATGCAGATTAAACATTTTTTTAATAGTTAGTATAAGCCATACATCATAAATACGTAAGATATGATCTCTACTATCCCTCCTGTTGAGACATAGCTTATGCCATGGCTCAATACTGTGACATCTTAGGAGGTTACTAGGCAGTTTATATATATATAGGTCATCTTTAAAAATAACCCCTTTGGGTACCAATTTTTTTTTTTTTTTAAATGCCAATAGCATGTCATCCACATATAAGAGTATCTGGCTACCTTCTGGTGACTCACATTAAGCTAGGTTAGCCGATTTTACCTGGAAAACAATAGTAGGTGATTCACAGTACCCTTGTGGGATTCTGGTGAATGTATACCTGCTCCCCTTATATGTGAATACAAACCAAACCTGGCTATCTGGATGTACCAGGATGCTGAAGAAGACATTACTGATATCACTGTAAAGACCTTATATTTAGCAGAGTATGGGGGTCTGGCACTGTGGGGGCTCTTGTTATCACAGCCTCATTTACAGATGGGGGCGTCCTCCCTACTGGAAACAAGGTTGCGTTACAAGGTGAGCTGGACAGGGTATAATCACCTCTTTTATCAATCCCACATCTGCAGGTCATGTGGACACAAAGATGCTGGGTATGTGGTCAATTCTTCCTCTAATTCTAGGAAAGAATCAGCATTTCTCACTCGTTCCCCTGCCTCGCTGCAGGTGGACACTGGGTTTAGAAATGGTGTTCCACGTTAGTACTTGTGAATATGCTTGCAGTCTGGCATTGCAAAATAAGCCATCACCCAAAACCTCCCATCGTTACTTTCCTTACACTCTTCAACAAAATCACCAAGGAATTTCCATGATCTACCTTTACATCTGGAGAGGGAAACATGTGGCACGGGGCCTCTAAAAATCAAAAACAACAATTTAATTTGTTCTGACAGTTTACAACTGACGGCACAGTTCCCTTTATAATTCCAGTATATGGCGTGCAAAGAACAATCTAGAGCATGAAAATTCTCATATTTTACATCAGGACCCCTGAAATACCTGTAGTACATGGTGCAGTGTGGTCCTTCAGGTGTGTGAATATCTACATTTGTGTACCATTATCTATTGCTTCCTTGATGAAGGACTCAGTAATAAAGGATGGCCTGCAGTTATTAGATCTAGACTGTAATAATATCAAGATTCCATGTTGTGAGTTCATTTTTCCCCTCACCATTGAGGTCTGATGAACTCCCTCCTCTAGTGAAAGAAGGTAGTGAGACTGATTACCAAACACCTGGGCAGCTGGATGATGACTGGGTGGCTGGAATTGAGGACTGGATATAAGGCTGCCGACGCCCTTCTTCCTGGCTGGTGATTTTCCTGCTGGATTCCTGGAGACCAGTCTGATTCCTGCATCTCAAAGCTAAGTTTTTCTGCTCTGCTTTGTACTCTTCAGTTTTGTTTTTGTTTTGCCTTGTTTTTTGTGAGTTCTGCCATCCCCGGCCGGGGGTGAGCTGGATTCCATTTTTGTCTCTGATCTGTTGATATTTTGCTCTGTCTTCAGAATATACCTGAGTGCTGATATAGTCTTTTGAAGCCTAGCGTCTTCAGGGCCTGTTTTTCCTATCAGTCGGTTGGCTCATTTTGATAGGGTTTTTGCGGATGGCAGACAGCAGCTTTTCTATCCTGTCCTATGTAGTTAGCTTGGGCCCCATCATTTGCTCAACCTATCTTTCTATCTGTGTTAGTGTTTTCATCTTGCTTCACAGTCATTATATGTTGGGGGCTGCCTATTGCTTTGGGGTCTGCTCTGGGGCAGTTTAGTTTTTCCCCTTTCTGTCTTTAGGCTATATAGTTCTCCGGCTGTGATCGAGGGGTCTAGGGCACCGTAGGAACCCCCCACGGCTACTGCTAGTTGTTGTGGATAGGTTCAGGGGTCTGCAATCCGATAGCTGCCAATCTCTTTGGTTTTTCTGGACTTAGCTGGTATTTTGTTTTTTCCTCCTTCGGTGACTCATCATGGTGTCTCAGCCATGGATGTTACCTATAGTCCTGCAGCAGTAGGAATTTTTCCCAGGCTCAGGGCTTGCATCATATCCCTCCCACACAGCTGATATAATTTGTGTAACTGCACTTTTACCTGTGCTGAGGGCCCGGTGTCTCCACAGGCGTAGACAATGGTTCTCTGTGTCTTACCACTTGCTCCTTTTACCACTATGCAGGCAGCAGACAGTCCAATAGTCGGTATCTCTTCTGGATGGACTAAGGTTCTAGTGGCTCCTAAATCAACAAGAAAAGTGACCTCATGGCTTCCCACAAGGAGAGTTACTTCTGGAAATACAGTGTTTTTTATAAATGTATTTCTACTTTAGCCAAATTAAATATTTCCTCTCATTATACATTTCTTGTACCAAATTTTCACATTTTATGAAACTAAGTTTATCATCAAATACAACCCATCTGTCAAAAGACACATTCAGGGTCTTCTAGTGGCCCCTTCTTATCGCAAAACCACAACCATATTCCACCACAATCCTCATGCTCACAGCTTATCTCCCCACCTCAGGACTGTTTTCTCTGGGTGGTGCCTACTCCTTGTTTTTCAAGACTAAAAAGACATTGACAGGGATCTACAATTTTTACTTTCTATTTGTTATAATCTATAAGAGTTAGGCCTATAAGTTCCCAATAAGGACACATTGCACATCCAATCTGAAGACTGTTCTCTCTGGGTACCCGATGAAAAAGGACCATATCCAGTCTCATTCCAGGGATACCTTCTTGGTACAATCTTAATAACTTTCCAGCCATCAGATGAAATGGTCAATAACAATTCTGCCTTACAATGAGGACAAGATCTTAAAATATATATATCTGTATCTATGGGATAAAGTCCCATAATGATGTTACATAAAATTCTTAAACACAAAAAGACAAACAAGATGAGGACTATACAATATAAACCCTGGAGCACAATGGATTTCTACCCACTTGCAAGAAGTTTGACAAATATCAGTGAAATTCATATGTCAACAAGAAGACACCAATAGCAACAATTCAATTACTGTTACTAATATCCAGGATCTAAATAATCCTCACTGATAACACTATGTCCTAGGTATTTACCAGCTTGTATCCCTATATCTTGCCATCTCCATCCAATGAAGGCCTGTAAGGACGAGTGTGACAACACAATGTAACAAACATGAAAGTCGCCAAGGGCTATGGTCACTGATATGACTTATACATATACTCACAAGGACTTTTGACATCGTACAACAGCTTGGGACTGGACATACACACATACACAGAGACATATAAGACAAGAGATTAAAGTTCCCTCGTACTCCTATTCCTGAAGTGCTGAGATAAAGTCCAATGACACCGCCTCTTTATATACAGAGACGTTCCCATTCTTAATATCAGGTATTCAGAGCACCACAGGCGCAGACTCTCCTCAGTGATCATTATAAGATCTTAATCTGACTTTGTCCACTTTTTAAACGAGGAGGGTTCAGTCATTCTGTGTTATTAAAAGAAAAACATATAACAAAACAACATAGAATGTTTTCTATGGGGATCAGGTGACGTGTACCTAGGTTATTATAGTGGTATAAATCACCTATGATTTGTCTCCAGTCCACACATGACTGTTGACCATTCCTACTGGACTCCCTTATTTACATTCACTCAAGATAACATTCAAGGAGTCTCATGTGTAACATAAAACATATATTTATGGCGTTATAGTTCTATGCAATTTTAAAAGACAGACAAAACAGCACACTTAACAGAAAACAACATTCAACAAAGTACAGAAGACAAAACAGAATACCGGCAAAAATTCATCTTATACTGGGTTCTATTTTAGGTTAATCCAGCGGATTCCTTAATCCAACGAGAATCTCCCTCGATTCTCCTATCTAGATCAATTTAACGTGCACACGGAGTTTTTTATTCCACAGTAGCCTTCTCACACTGGCTTTGTACCCATTCTAAAATAAAAATAAAATAAATAAAAAAAAAATAAAGATTATTGTTATTCAGTGGAATATCTTAAAAGAACAAACAACAAACCCCAATCACTATGGAGCTTCGCAACTTACAGGAGTTTTATAACTCCAATTGCATGTAAGCCTCCAACTTACAGGAGCCTCTCACAAACCCCAATTGGAAAAGTCTACCAGTTCCCTATTCAATTCCTAAAATAACATTCATCTCATTCAAAAATAAAAATAAAAAAAATAAAGATTACTATTATTCTTCGGAATATTTTACAAGAACAACAAACCCCATTTCTATGGAGCTTAGCAACTTACAGGAGTTCTTATAACTCCAATTGCATGAAAACTTCCAACTTACAAGAGCCTCTCACAAACCCCAATTGGAAAAGTCTACCATCACAGTCCCCATTCAATTTCAAGAATAACAGTCATAAAATAAAATTAAATTAAAAAACAAAGATTATTATTATTATTCTACGGAATATCGTACAAGAACAAACAAACCCCATACACTATGGAGCTTAGCAACTTACAGCAGTTCTTATAACTCCAATTGCATGTAAACTTCCAACTTACAGGAGCCTCTCACAAAACCCCAATTGGAAAAGTCTACAATCACAGTTCCCATTCAATTCCAAGAATAACATTCATACTGGATTAACAAGGTTACCGAATATAATGAAAATTATTAAATGTTCTTACCTGTATTCAGATACAGACGATTCCCAGAGATCCTTAGACTATACGAAATCCGTCACTTTCCCTCAGACCGGGATAAGTGGTAATGCCCCTGGTGATGCCTAATGTCAAGGCGGAGGACTTACTTAATGAGTTCCAGACTCCCCCGTGCACGGTTTACAGTACTCACCGGTGAGGGAAAGGTGTTGGATTCCCGGCCAACGCACCAAAATGTCAGGGATTTTTATGTTCCAATTAGAAATCGTCCAGACCTGAATAAGCAAGATGCTTCTTTATTGGACATGCCGGCATGGAGAGAGAATGACGGCCACACCAGGTGTGGGCCGTCCTCTGTCTAACTCAATACATATTCTTAAGAGTTTAAATAGCAAAGCCGAAAGGGTGTTGTAACATATTGCATTTGCAGAAATAGCACAAACAATTTGCTTAGCTGTTAGCTATCCTTATCTGCGCTTACCAGAGAAGTCACGCAAGACAAGGAAAGCCAGCTAACGTTCACAAAAAGTAACACCCATATGTTTCACAATACATAAGCTAAAAAGAGTTTCAAAGTCTAGGCAAAATAAATGGCTTATGCAATCATGTGTATATATTGTGTATATATATATTCACACACATACACATATTAGAACAATGAGGGTAATATACTAATTATAAATAATAAAATAAAATTCACCACCCCTCTAGAAATATGGATGGCAAACCATCCGGTGAAAGAACCAAATACCAATGAGTATGGTTGAAGATGATACTGACAGAGTGCCAAGTGGAAATAATATATACAACAACACGTGAAAAATAGAAAAAAACACCTTTATTAGTAAAAATGGGTGTACACTTAGATAAACAATAATGGTAAAAAATAATAAAAAGGCATCCCAGATAAATGCATAATAATGGATTATAATATCCTATAGCATAGGGTGAAATGTATACCTATGAGGCACAGGCTCAAAAAGGAAAAAAGTATTAATGAAACTTTAATCAAGCCCCCAAAGTAAAATGTGTATACAGTACACCATATAATAATGAATCAACAAAAAATAGTGTAAACACAGTATACAAAGAATAATAAAAAATAAATGATAACAACAACAATGACAATATGTGAAATAGAAAGTGCAATAGAAAAAATTGGTGCAATGACCAAAGAAGAGACACCACAAAAGTGTCATATGAATGTGAGAAGGGAAAAAAAAAAGTGATGGGAGCTGAAATTAGATAATACCTAAAGAGCCGAAGGATAATGCCTGGGGATGCCTGGGAACGCGTGGGGTTGAACACTTGACATAAACCAGGGGCCTCGAGACATGTCACGCATGTCACCATGCCCTACCTATCGAGAGGGCCTTCTCAGTCCCGAAAACAGTCCATCAGTCACTAAATTCTTTGTCGCCTTACGTTTCATAGTCATCAATTTGTTAGGCCTCCCCTGCCCCCAGAGGTCCGTATGTAGGCTTTGAGCTTCAGCCCTTGAGCCCTTGAGTCACAGTCTGTCTGTGTCACCAGACCCTTTTTAGTCACCACATTTCTCAAGTATAACCTTCACCCGACCTTTCTCTCCATGACCGCTTCCAACGGTTGGTGCAGTCACGAGACTCACTTACAGTCGAACCTACTGTCTGAGTCTGACCCATCTAGTATGTTACAGGGGCTATTGTCCAGGTCCTTCAGCTTTGCCCTGAGAGTAGATCTGCCATTTTCAGATTCTTGGCATCCTTGTTTTCCTTCCTGAACTTCCAAGGTTTCTTCTTTCTAGATGTCTTTGGCTGTCAGCAATTCCATTATTTGGAGGGCCCCTTCAGTTCCCATTACCTTGGGTTGAAGGCGGCAGCCATCATCCACCAATGTGGCAAAGCTGTCCTGTAAGAAGCAATCTTTCGAGCCTTAACTGCTCTATCTCCTTTAGATACACCATTCGATACTCCAACAGAGTATAGCTCCGAGACTCTCCATCGTACCCAAGACGAAGAATCGAATCATACCCTTTTCTCTGTGTTTCTGGTCTTCATGGTCACCTGGAATTCTTAATCTCACCACTCCAGACTTATCCACCATCTCTTGCATGGGTCGACCATTTCTTCCAATGACTTTTTCCACCATAGGAATAGGCAGAAGACTCTGAGCTTTCCTCATATGCTCCAGCTGCCTAGCAGCGTCTTCATTCCTCAATCGAAATATCCACGTTGCACGCACACATCTCCACTCAGGATAGCTACTCTCCTCGCTGTGACATCATTTGTGGACAGTACCACTAACTGTTTAGCTTCTGGGGGCCAGTACACCTTACACGCCCCCACAGCCTTCTTGAATTCTTCAAGCACAGACTGCCTGGCACATGCCTCTCTCAGGTCCTCGGGTACCTCAACAACTCACTTGAATTTCAAAGTGCTATTCTCTTCACGGACGGACGGCTCCTGTTTTGCCTAGGACATTTCCATCAAGACATCTGCCATGACTGGCTGATTGTCTTGTCCAGCTCTTAGCGCAAACTCTCCCTGAGCTTTACCCTCTTCAAGACCCTTTGCCAAGATGGGCCTTTACAGCTTTGCCTCATTACCACTCTGGCACTGCCGCTGTAAGTCTGCGACCACCAACTCCTTCTCTTGTAGAAGTCCTCCTAATGCTTCTCTGAGCACCTCCATATCTTCCAATGTGGCCTTGTTCACGGTTTGACACTTTGACAGGTGACCTCTGAGCTCAGAGACTTCCTTCTCCAGCTCATCCACTCTGTGCCCAGGACCCTTTCTCGTTCGACATGCTCTTTTACCGTCTCTTTAAGCATCTTTATTTCATGATCCTGTTCTCTTTTGGCCAGCATGTGTCGCACCATAACTTCTTTAATTATATTTTCAGATGGGCCAGCTTGCCCACCCAAACTCTGCTGCTTGAGAGTTCTATCTGTTCCTTCATCACCAGGTTTAGCTTTCTCTTGGGTCTTCCATCCATTACCTTCGACTGCCTCTAGGGTCTCTGCTGGGCTCTCTGAAGAATCACTGTTCTTGCTCCCAGACTCCAAAGCTGAGTTTTTGTCAGATTTTTGTTCCTTCAAATGCTTTACTTCGGCTTGTAAATCTGTCACTTTTTCCTACTCCCGAGACAACTCTTTGGCGAGGTCCTGGAACTCCTGCATTTTGTTCCAGTAGGTCATTTCCAGCTGAGACACATTTTCTGCATTCTCCTGCCAAGCAGAGCACAGCTTCTCCTCGGTGGAGTGGAGGGTATGGAGCAGCTTCTGCTCCTGCGCATCCTTCTCTCTGAGCTGAGCCTTGACTACCGAGAGCTCGGACTCCAGGTGACGCACCTGATCCAGCTGCGTGGAGTTGGCAGCTTTCATACTCGACACCTTCAACCTCTCTTGAGGCTCTGCCCGGTCACCCTTAGGTACCTTTCTACTCTCTAGAACTTAAGAGAACTCCACACTCTCCAGCTCTTCAGCATCAGGTTCTCTGGAGGCTTCACCATACTCAGCCATCTCACCCCTTTGTCACCACAGATGTGGGTCTACTACAGGTCTCCGTGACCTTCGTAGATTCTCGCTTAACCAGCACTCTCCAGGTTCTCTTCTCCTTCAGTGCCACCAACTGACCGACCATTAGCTGATTGTCCCGACACCGAAGAGGTCAGCCATACTATCTTCTTGGCTGGCTCCTTCGTCCTGACTTCACCTTGTGGAGCACTGTCATTCCACTGTGTCAGTGCTTCTTACAGCACAACATCATACTCAGCCCTAGCGGTTACTACTGGCAATGAGACGTCATCTTCCTTTCCAATCTTTTCAGTGTCTGGAAGAGTACTCACATCTTGAGTAAAAGCACAAGTCCCTACTTTTCCTTTATTTATATCCTCAAAGTGTGCAACTTGTTCAGTCTCTTTGCGCCCTTTACGTCTCTGGCGACAGGAGGAAGACTTGCCATTTGTACCCGGGTCAACTTTATTGCACTCTTTTCCCCTTGCGTCACCGTCTGAATGGGAGTCACCCCTACTCAATCTTTCATCCTGGAACCAGCAGTCCCCACTTAAACAGGTGTTGGACCCCTCTCCTGGAGATGCCCCCCTTCTACTTTCTGGTCATACTTTCCAGTCATACATTCTGTTATTGTTTCCACCGTCATGTCGCTAAGTTGTGCCTGTCCCAGGCCCGGATTTTGGGGGGGCCCAATGGGCCCAGGCCCTGGGCCACCCACCAAGTGGAGGCCTCCCACCAATATAGGGATAAATATCTCAAAACATGTAAAATACACGTCTCTTTGCTGTGAACCATTTCTAATGATAAGGAACAGTTAACAAAAGAGAAACTATTGAAAGTGTAGGGACCTGGCTACGGTCCTACATCTCCGTGGCTGGCACAGAGCGGCAGAGTCATGGCACCTGACCTGCGTCAGCATCCACTGACTTGGCTAACCATACTTCATTAGTACTCTGTACCTAGTGCTTAGCTTATGGCATGTCGCAGCCTTCTCCGATCCCAACACAAGCTTCTAGGTGCTACCTATTCAGCTATATGATCGCTCCCTTGGATTAGATCAGATGAGAGTTTGTTCAGCTACCTTCGAGGAAGGAGGCGGAGCCACAATGTCGGCACGAGAAGAGGATTCTCCACCGCGGAGTGTGGCAGGACATCACTCTGGAATGGAACTTCAGTCACTGAAGATCCAGAGGTGAAGTGGTTCAGTCTTCACAGTGTCGCAGTGGATGAGTATGATTTCTGTATGTCTGTGTGTGTGTGTCTGTCTGTCTGTGTGTCTGTCTGTGTATCTTTCTTGCAGCTCCTGTCCTACACAGTACCATACTGTATATACAGGTCCAGAAGCCTTTCATACATATACAGCCCAGCAGCAGCCTCTGACATATAGAGCCCAGCAGCAGTGTTTGATATAGACAGCCCAAATCTCTACAATATACATATGCAAATTGCTTCTTTATGTCACTCTCCACAAGGAGGAACCTTACCCGTTAGACTACAATATGCATACATACATATGTGCATATTTTCATCTTTAATTCCCTTTCAGGACTTCAAGGGTTGACAAGGTCATTTTGTTACTTTTGGATTATCATGATGGACAATTGTGAAGGAGATAGGCACAGACATCACACAAGAATTTGAGAGTCTGGGGCTTCTAAAAGACGTAAGGCAAAAGAAGCAACAAGGAAATCAACAGAAGAGATAGCGAAGACAAGAAAATTGTACAAGTTCTTCACTGTTCAAGGCAAGTGTCGGAAAGGAGTAATGACTTAGTAGAATCTGATCAACCTGACAATGCATCAGTGGAAATGGTTGTTGATCCTGGCAAAGAAAAGGCTGAAGTAGTAACGTGTACAACTGAAGAACACAAAGAAAAGGAGATTGATAGTGGCACATCTTATGAAGAAGGTGAAGTTGAGGGACCACCAGGGGGCGATGACATTAGACTTTGACCATCCATTATTTCGGAACAGATGGGAGATTACTGGCTGAAAAGGGGTGTATCAACAATCCAGCACTGTGATGAAAGTTTGTTCATTGCACACTCGGTTCAGCAACCTAGAAAGGACCTCAGTATTTCAAGAATGTGCACACTTGGGCTTTTCCGTTGTCAAAATCATAACGGAGAAGTCATAATGAGGAATTGGTTATGCTTCTCCCCCTCTAAAGGACGCATTTATTGCTTCACATGCAGATTGATGATGTGCTTTATTACAGCATCAGAGTCTTCTCAGCTTTCGTCTAATGTGGAAACATTCCCAAGAACGTATAAAAAGTCATGAGCAGTCAGCGGAACATCTGAACTCTACAATTGCTTTCAATATGAGGTTAAAAGCGATTGGGCAAATTGATACGGAGCTAACACAACAGGTCGAGGCTTGGGAGCATTATTGGAGGTCAGTGTTGAAACGAGTAGTAAATGTTATTCAGTTTATCAGTTTAGGTGGGATCACCTAGAAATGGAAATTTTCTGGGCATTCTTGAGCTCATCACCCAGTACGATGACTTTCTTCCACAGCATATCAAAACTCAAGCCAATCGCGGCAAGGGTCATACAAACTACCTGTCATCTACAATTATGGAAGAAATTATCAATGTAATGGGTGAACAAGTCCTCAGAGAAATTATTTCTCGAGTTAACCAATCAAAATACTACTCCATTTATTTGGATTCCACACCCGATGCAGCTCATGTTGACCAACTAACCCTTGTATTGAGGTATATGGAGAAAGATGGCCCTGTGGAATGCTTTGTAACATTCATGGCAAACAAAGGCTATGGTGCTCAAGACATGTTCAATGCCTTGTTGGAATTTTTGAAGAGACATGACCTAGACCTGGGAAATTGCCACAGTCAAAGTTATGACAATGCATCTGCAATGAGTGGCAAATACAACGGCCTGCAAGCCAAAGTAAGAGAGAAGAACAATCTTGCATCCTTGTATGGCACACTCTTTAAATCTTGTTGTTAAAAATGCTGTAGAAAGCTGCTCAAGTACTGTACATTATTTTTACTTTCTTGAAAAGCTGTTCCTCTTCTTCACAGTTTCAACGCATCGGCATCAGCTCCTGACTAAGGCTTTGAAAAATATTGACTCAGCGACACCATTGACTCTCAAACGTGTCACAACAAAGCGTTGTTCCTGCAGAGCTGACACTACTAATGGCCCCGTTACACATAACAATGTCCCAGCGATCCCACCAATGATCCGATCCGACATGATGGGATCGCTGCGACATCGTTAGGCTGATCGCTGGTGAGCTGTCACAAGACAGCCCCTCCAGCGACCAGGACCAGCGATGCTGGATGCTGGTTTCTAATCCCGTGGCTCCTGGATACCCGCTGTTTACATTGGAAACTGGCGTACACGCAATCTCGCTGGCAAGATAGCTGTGGCGTCGCTGGTGAGATTGCTGTGTGTGACGGGGCCTTAAGGCCCTTAAACATGACTATCAGCAGATTAAAGATGTACTTAAACAGATTGCTGATGACTTTGAAGAAAAACCTGTGTACGGTGTTAAGCAGAAGGACTGTTAAGACAAATGCATCAGCTTGAAATTGGTATTAACACCACCTTCTGGAATGATATCCTGCAAAGAACAGATGCTACTAGTAAAAATCTACAACTCGCAAAACTAGATCTAAACACTGCTGTGGTGTCACTGACTGTTAGGCGTCGGGTTCCGAACACTGCACAGCAGGAATCCCAAGCCTTGCCACCTTCGGTCTCCTATTCCTCTCCGGCCGCAGTGGAGTCTGCTCAGCAGACTTCACAATCCCGGCGTTCAGCCCACACCAACATTGTGGGTTCAGTTGCTACTGCCACCTCTGGTTCTGTTATGGCAATGCAGCCTGGCCAGCAGCAAAAGCCTCCAGAGGCTAAGTTCCTCCTTCGGCCCACTGAGCATGCTCATGAGACGATCTCCCATTGGGGATCGGGAGTCACATGCTCAGGTCCTTTTCCTGTTCCGATTGGTCCATCTTGAGCATCAGGAAGGTCCCAGAAGCGAACGGCTATAAAAGGTCCACATGGCCGCTCAGCCATGCGCTAGTATAGACTCTAGTTGCTATATGTGTGGATGATGACGGATGCATGCACCTGGTGAATGACTCATTAAAATTCCCCTCCCTTTGATATTACTTATGTGGTTAGGGAATTAGTTGCAGAGTCAGTGTCAGCCAGTGGCTAGCCATAGGACACAAGTGCTCGTCACTTCCCAGCACTAGCGTCCGATGGTGTCACCTGCCATAGGGCACATCGTACCACGGCAGGCATTGTCGCTTCGCGGCAGTCGGTTTCTGTTAGCGGCGTTCACAGCTGCAACGCCACATGCTCGGTAGGTCTAGAGGGATGCTGGTCCTATGTCCTGGGGCCAGAATCCTGTGACCATACACTGTTGTGAGTTCATTTTCCCCTTCACCGTCGATGTCTGATGAACTCCCTCTTCTGGTGAAGGAAGGAAGTGAGGCTGATTACCAAACACCTGATCTGGTAGATGATGACTGGGTAACAGGAAATTCTGACTAGATATATGGCAGCCGACACCCTTCTGAGTCGCTGGTGATTTCTCTGCTGATTGGAGACCAGTCTGATTCTTGCTTCCCAAAGATAAGTTTTTGCTCTGCTATTGAACTTATTAGTTTTGTTTTGCTTACTTTGTTTTTTGGAGTTCAGCCATCCCCGGTCGGGGGTGTCCTGAGTTCCATTTTTGTCTCTGATCACTTTGTCTCTTTGCTCTGTCTTCAGAATTTACCTGAGTGCTGATACAGTCTTTTTGAAGTCCTAGTGACTTCAGGGCCTGTTTTTCCTATCAGACGGTTGGGACATTTTTTGGTAGGGTTTTTTGCGGATTGCAGACAGCAGCTTTTCTATCCTGTCCTTTTTAGTTAGCTTGGGCCCCATCGTTTGCTCAGCCTATCTTTCTATCTGTGTTAGTGTTTTCATCTTGCTTCACCGTCATTATATGTTGGGGGCTGCCTATTGCTTTGGGGTCTGCTCTGGGGCAGTTTAGATTTCCCCTTTCTTTCTTTAGGCCTATTTAATTCTCCGGCTGTTATCGAGGGGTCTAGGGCATCGTAGGAACCCCCCATGGCTACTGTTAGTTGTTGTGGATAGGATCAGGGGTCTGCAATCCGATAGCTACCAACCTCTCCGGTTATCTGGACTTACCTTGTATTTTTGTTTTTTCCTCCTTCGGTGACTCATTCATAACAGAATCACCAGCCATACCGCAGATCCTAGGGTACTCAATAGCAGGAAAGAATTGTAAAAAAAAAAAAAAAGAGTTTGTCAGAATTTTTTTTTTTTTTTGTGTGTATATTTTTCCTCTATGTCTCTGAGGCCGTAGGGGGAATTTTTTTTTCTTTCTCAATGGAGATGAAGCATTGTCTGATCGTGTGGAGCAGCTCACTGCTGAAGTGCGGGGAATTTTCGCCTATCTTGCTCATTCACATGCTGCTGAACCAAAGATTCCTACTCCTGATGTGTTTTTTGGGGATCGGTCTGAATTTTTGAATTTTAAGAATAATTGTAAATTATTTTTTGCCTTGAAGCCTAACTCGTCGGGGAGCTCCGCGCAGCAGGTTAAAATTGTCATCTCTTTGCTGCGCGGCGATCCCCAGGATTGGGCGTTTTCTTTGAAACCTGATGATCCTATTCTTACTAATGTGAATGCATTTTTTCAAGCCTTGGAGTTGTTGTATGATGAACCTAATGCTATTGATCAGGCTGAAAAGGCCCTGTTGGCATTGAGCCAGGGTCGGGATTCTGCAGGGTTGTACTGTCAAAAATTCCAAAAGTGGGCGGTTCTTACTACCTGGAATGATGGTGCCTTGGCAGCTCTCTTTCGGAAGGGTTTGTGAGAAACCGTAAAAGATACTATGGTGGGATTTCCTGTTCCCTCTGGTCTTGACGATTCTATGTCATTAGCCATTCAGGTTGATCGGCGTTTGCGTGAACGTAAAACCGCACGAGAGGTGTTGCCACCTGTTGAACAAATGTCTGAACCTATGCAATGTGATAGAGTTTTGTCTAGGGCGCAACGTCAGGAGTTCAGAAGGCGTAATAAGCTGTGTTTCTTCTGTGGTGATGCCTCGCATATTATTTCTGTCATAGTTGATTTTGAGGGAGAATTCCCTGTATGTCAAGGGATCGAAATGCCTTTTTGGTGTACAGAGGATTTCATTTTTGGGATTTATTTTGTCTCCGTCAACTATTGAAATGGACCCGGCCAAGGTACAGGCCATTTATGATTGGGTTCAGCCCACTTCTTTGAAGGCCCTCCAGAAGTTTTTGGGTTTTGCTAATTTTTATCGTGAATTTATAGCTAATTTTTCTGGTATTGCCAAACCATTGACTGATTTGACTAAGAAGGGTGCTGATGTGCTGAATTGGTCTCCTGAGGCTGTTTCTTCCTTTCAGGAGCTGAAGCGAAGGTTCACTTCTGCTCTGGTTTTGCGGCAACCTGATGTCTCACTCCCGTTTCAGGTAGAGGTGGACGCTTCTGAGATTGGTGCAGGAGCTGTTTTGTCCCAAAAAGATCCTGTAACATCTAAAATGAATCCCTGTGCTTTCTTTTCCCGAAAGTTCTCCCCATCCGAACGTAACTATGATGTGGGGAATCGGGAACTGTTAGCCATGAAATGGGCATTTGAGGAGTGGAGACATTGGTTGGAGGGAGCTAAACATCAAGTCGTGGTCCTTACTGACCACAAGAATTTGATTTACCTGAAGTCAGCCAAACGCTTGAATCCTAGACAGGCTAGGTGGGCCTTGTTTTTCACACGTTTTGATTTTGTGGTCTCTTTTCTTCCGGGCACTAAGAATGTCAAGGCAGACGCCCTCTCTAGGAGTTTCTTTGCTGATTCTCCTGTTGTGACCAAGCCTGCTACCATCTTAGGTGAGGGGGTAGTTCTTTCTGCCATCTCGCCCGATTTGAGACGTGCTCTGGAAGAGTTTCAGGAGGACAAACCTGAGCGTTGTCCCATTGGAAAATTGTATGTTCCTGACCAGTGGAGGAAGAGAGTGATGTCTGAAGTTCATTGCTCTGCATTGGCTGGTCATCCAGGTATTTTTGGTACTAGAGTTTTGGTGAGTCGGTCTTTTTGGTGGCCCGCCTTGTCTCGTGATGTCAGGAATTTTGTGAAGTCCTGTGGGACTTGCTCTCGGTCTAAACCTTGTTCTCGCTCTAGTGGGTTGTTGATGCCTTTGCTGGTGCCCAGGAGGCCATGGACCCATATTTCAATGGATTTTATCTCTGATATGCCTGTCTCTCAGAGAATGACTGTTATTTGGGTGATTTGTGATAGATTCTCTAAGATGGTCCATCTTGTACCACTCCCTAAGTTGCCATCTTCCTCAGAGTTGGTCCCCTTGTTTTTGCAACAGGTGGTTCGCTTGCACGGGATTCCTGAGAACATTGTATCTGACAGAGGAGTTCAGTTTGTGTCTAGATTTTGAAGGACTTTCTGTTCCAAGCTGGGAATTCAGTTGTCCTTCTCCACTGCGTTTCACCCTCAGACCAATGGGCAGATGGAGAGAACAAACCAGACTTTGGAGTCGTATTTGAGATGTTTTATTTCTGCCGATCAGGATGATTGGGTTTCATTTTTGCCCTTGGCCGAATTTGCTTTAAATAATAGAGCTAGTTCTGCCACTTTGATGTCACCTTTTTTGTAACTTTGGGTTTCATCCTCGATTCTCTTCAGGGAAGGTGGAGCCTTCTGCCTGCCCAGGTGTTGACACTGTGGTGGAGAGAATGCACCAGATCTGGGACCAAGTGGTGGATAAGTTGTCTCTCTCCCAGGAAAAGGCCCAGCGGTTTTCCAACCGGCATAGGACCATTGGTCCCCAGTTTAAGGTGGGTGATATGGTTTGGTTGTCATCAAAGAATATCGCTATGAAGGTGGCTTCTCCAAAGTTTAAACCTAGATTTATTGGACCTTACAAGATTTTGGAGATTCTTAATCCAGTCTCTTTTCGATTGGCTCTTCCTGTTACATTTAAGATCCATGACGTGTTTCATAAGTCTCTGTTAAAGAGGTTTGTTGAGCCAGTAGTTCCTGTGGTGGCACCTCCTGACCCGGTATTGGTTGAAGGTAATGTGGAATATGAGGTTGAGAAGATACTGGATTCTCGCCTGGCTAGACGGAGACTCCAGTATTTGGTTAAATGGGAGGGTTATGGCCAGGTGGATAATTCTTGGGTCCATGCATCCGATATTCATGCCGAAAGATTGGTTCGTGCCTTTCATCGGGCCCATCCTGATCGACCTGGTGGCGTGGATGAGGGTTCGCTGACCCCTCCTCAAGGGGGAGGTACTGTTGTGAGTTCATTTTCCCCTTCACCGTCGATGTCTGATGAACTCCCTCTTCTGGTGAAGGAAGGTAGTGAGGCTGATTACCAAACACCTGATCTGGTAGATGATGACTGGGTAACAGAAAATTCTGACTGGATATAAGGCAGCAAACGCCCTTCTGAGTCGCTGATGATTTCTCTGCTGGAATCTTGGAGACCAGTCTGATTCTTGCTTCCCAAAGATAAGTTTTTGCTCTGCTATTGAACTTATTAGTTTTGTTTTGTTTACCTTGTTTTTTGGAGTTCAGCCATCCCCGGTCGGGGATGTCCTGAGTTCCATTTTTGTCTCTGATCAGTTTGTCTCTTTGCTCTGTCTTCAGAATTTACCTGAGTGCTGATATAGTCTTTTTGAAGTCCTAGCGACTTCAGGGCCTGTTTTTCCTATCAGACGGTTGGGACATTTTTTGGTAGGGTTCTTTGCGGATTGCAGACAGCAGCTTTTCTATCCTGTCCTTTTTAGTTAGCTTGGACCCCATCATTTGCTCAGCCTATCTTTCTATCTGTGTTAGTCTTTTCATCTTGCTTCACCGTCATTATATGTTGGGGGCTGCCTATTGCTTTGGGGTCTGCTCTGGGGCAGTTTAGATTTCCCCTTTCTTTCTTTAGGCCTATTTAGTTCTCCGGTTGTGATCGAGGGGTCTAGGGCATCGTAGGAACCCCCCATGGCTACTGTTAGTTGTTGTGGATAGGATCAGGGGTCTGCAATCCGATAGCTACCAACCTCTCCGGTTTTCTGGACTTAGCTTGTATTTTTGTTTTTTCCTCCTTCGGTGACTCATTCATAACAATATACCAAGCGGTCTTCTCCCCGAACGCTGTGAGTGTGAACAGGCTCGGCATTTGTGTATTAGCGTTAGTGTGGCTATGTGAGGTAACAGAGTTCGCCCAGCGCACACCGGGTGATGTTTAACCCGCGTGTGTTATACTGCCATATTGAGCATCCGCCATTACTTAGCAGCAGCATACCAACTCTGCACAGTGGACCCCGGGCGGCGAACGCGCCTACTATTATTTTATAATAACATTATACTAACGCCAGGGTCTGGCTAGTAATGGCGGATAAGCAGCAGCTCCTGCAGCACATTGGGTATGCAGGTTGGCGGCTCTCGAGCGTTCAACCTCACCTGCTGATGTTACTGCGGCTGCTGTTCAGGCAGCCGCTGAGGCTGTCTCCCATGTTCCTACGTCCATCCCTGCACCGATTTTATCCCACCTCCCGCTGCCCGAGAAGTTCTCAGGCGATAGTGCCTCCTGCAGGGGATTCGTGAGCCAGTATACTATTCAGCTTGAGCTGCTGGCCGCGTGATTTCCCTCTGAGCGGACTAATGTCGGATTCATCGTGTCCCTTCTGGCTGGCAGGGCTCTGGAGTGGGCCACCCCACTGTGGGAGCGTGCTGACCCCGTGGTTCGGGGAGCCTCGCAGTTCCTAGCCTCTCTGAAGCAGGTCTTTCTGGGACCACGGGTCAGACACTGTTAGGAACGGCGGATCGCACTAAATAAAAATAAATAATAAAGTGTGTTCGCCGCTCGGGGTCCACCGTGCAGTAGGTGTAACAACCGCTGCTGAGTGATGACAGAGGAGCAATATGGCGGTATGATCCACACGGGTTCAACTTCACCTGGAGGGCGCAGAGCGGGCTTCAGAAAGCATACAAAACGCTGAACCTTAGTGACACAGGCTTCAGGAAAATGCACACACGGTATCTGGTCACAGGAGCAGGACCCAAGACAGAGAAGCTGCGTCCTTCTAGACCTACCATGTGTGTGGCGTCACTGCTGCGACCGCCAAGAAGGGCTGCAACTGCAGCACAGCGTAGGACACTGCCGCTCGACGACAAAGCCAGATAGCAAGCGCAATGTCGGAAGCTAGCATAGCGGTGCGGTGTGCACAGTAGCTTAAGGCTTGCCACTGACTGGCGCAGACTGCTAAACTAATACCCTATCACCATGCGTAATATCAGAGGGAAGGGGTTTCAAATGAGTCAGTCACCAGAATCATACATCCATCACCATTCACACATAGCAAGTATAGCCTATACTAGCGCATGGCGGAACAGCCATGTGTTCCATGAGCATGCCCAGTAAGAGGACAGAAGGACTTAGCCTCAGGAGAGATTTGCTGCAAGGCAATCTCCTCTGCAGTGGAAAAATAGGAGGAGAGTGCAGAATGTGAGGATCTGTATCCATGCTGAGTAAACGCAGAAATCCGACTCCTAACATTACCCCCCTCCTAGGGCACCCCCTCCCTGAGCCTTACGATCCACCTACTTGTGCCCGTAAGAGGTATAAGGCC
Organism: Dendrobates tinctorius; assembly: GCF_039654945.1. NCBI lineage: Eukaryota > Metazoa > Chordata > Amphibia > Anura > Dendrobatidae > Dendrobates > Dendrobates tinctorius. Next base: position 32,479,722 of record NW_027361711.1, read on the forward strand.
TCAGACTTGTCCGCAGGCAAGTCTGATGTCCCGGTAGATGACAGAGAGGCCCGGGACATGTGGAAGGCCTCAGGGGTGGCAAGATCGCCAGGTCTGAAAAGGGGCCCGTGGGAGACAGCGGGAGCGGAAGCTAAAGTGGAACACCACCGTGTGTCGGCAGGCGTCTCCGATCTTCGCTTAAGGAAGCTATTCCGAGCACAAAAGGCGCAGGCCAGAATATATTTTTTAACATCCTGAGCCCTGTGCGGCCACCAGTAAGACCCTGCCAGGAGTTTTGTGGTCTGCATATAGCCACAGTGACCACCTCTCCAGGATGTGTGTGCCCAGGCAAGAACCTTTGGCCGAAGGTGGGGAGGAACAAGGGCCTTACCCGGCGGTACAGAATTTGGCCTTTGCGGGGCACTGTTGTTCTGAGACACCGCGTGTTGACAAATAAGGCCACGACTGGAGTCTTGTGCCAGACACGCCTGGAGAACGGTGCGAGACACCTCCATGGGCTCTGGGGGTGGAACCTCTGGCTCGGGTAGTTCCAGAGGCTCAAAAAAATTGGGAGCCGGAGTAACCTTCCGTTTGGATTGAGCACGCTCCATACCGCGCTCCGAAAAACAGAGGTCAATGCGGGTGGAAATGGCGATCAGTTCTTCCAAACTGGCAGGAATGTCTCTAGTGGAAAGAGCATCTTTAATGTGCTCCACCAAACCTCTCCAAAACACAGAGATGAGGGCTTTATCGGACCACTCCAACTCGGAAGCAAGTGTCCGAAAACGGACGGCATACTGACTAACCGAGAGAGCACCCTGAGTCAAAGCAAGAAGCTGAAGAGAGGTATCGTGCGTGACCTGTGGACCGAGGAAGACCTGCTTAATAGCTGTTAGAAAGTGAGCAGCGGTCCGGACTTCTGGGTCACCACGCTTCCATAGTGGCGTAGCCCACTCCAACGCTTTGCCCGGCAGCAGGGAAACAATAAACCCCACCTTGGCCCTTTGCGTAGGGAATCGCGCAGCCAGTAATTCCAGCTGAATGGAGCACTGGCTGATGAAACCCCTACAGGAGGCGCCATCGCCATAAAATTTATCGGGCAACGGGAGGCGGGTAACTGTCAGCGCGGGGGAGGACGTGGACATACTGGAAATTGCGTCTGTGATTGCCTTTACAGCAGCTTCGGTGGATTGTGCAGCTGAGAGAGCCCTCTCAAGAGTGGCCAGCCGGCCCTCAAGCTGCCGAATACACTGTAAGAGTTGCTGCTGTTCTGCCATCACTAGCCAGACCCTGGCGCTAGTATAATGTTAAGAACGGTGGAACACACTAAATAAAAATAAATAATAAAGTGCGTTCGCTGCTCAGGGTCCACCGCGCAGTAGGTGTAACAACCTGAGTGATGACAGAGGAGCAATATGGCGGTATGATGCACATGGGTTCAACGTCACCCGAAGTGCGCAGAGCGGGCTCTGTTCACACACAGAGGTGCCGCTACAAAAACATACAAAACACTGAACCTGTTATTGACACAGGCTTCAGATAGCATACAAAATGCTGAACCTGTTAGTGACACAGGCTTCAGGTAAATGCACACTCGGTATCTGGTCACAGGAGCAGGACCCAAGACAGAGAAGCTGCGTCCCTCTAGACCTACCGTGTGTGTGGCGTCGCTGCTGCGAACGCGAAGAAGGGCTGCAACTGCAGCGCGACGTAGGACACTGCTGCTCGACGACAAAGCCAGATAGCAAGCACGATGTCGGACGCTAGCGTAGCGGTGCGGTGTGCACAGTGGCTTAAGGCTTGCCTCTGATTGGCGCTGACTGCTAAACTAATACCATATCACCATGCGTAATATCAGAGGGAAGGAGTTTCAAATGAGTCAGTCACCAGAATCATACATCCATCACCATTCACACATAGCAAGTATAGCCTATACTAGCGCATGGCGGAACAGCCATGTGGGTCGCCCTCCCAGGGCTGTTGGGTACTCGGTACCGGGCTGGTCTCTCAGAGGGGAATGTCACAGCAGCGGTGAACCGGTTCGTGGCCCTGGGCACCCATGTAAAAGGGATGAAGTGATGGAATAAAGTTTATGAGTGAATGATTTGTGACGCCACTTGTGGTGTTCGGCAATGAAGGTGTTAAGCCGACGCTGCAGACAGATCCTTTGGGACAGATGGTGGGGTGCAGCAAAGATGGGGTGGCCCTCTACAGGCAGGGCTGTAGTGCCATGCCAGAGCAGATGAAGAGGGTAGGTGTTGAGGAAGAGGGTGTAGTGTTTGGCACAGAGATGTAGCAGTGCTGGAGAGTTTGCAGGAAGAAGGCAAGGACACAACAGGGTGCAGTTTCTTTACCTTTACTTTGCTTGGCAAATGCTGTCCAGGGTCCAGATTACAGATGGCACAGCAGCTGGCTAGCCTGGAAGCAACTTAGGAATCTCTCTAGGCAGATGGGTTGTGTATAGAGTTGAGAGACTTTTGGTTTTTTAGGGTCGCGTTTCGTTTCGTGAAACCCGACTTTTCCAAAAGTCGGGTCGAGCAAGGTCGTCCGATTATAGGGAAAAGTCGGGGTCGTCCCGAAACACGAAACCCAATGTAAGTCAATGGGGAATAAAAGTCGGCAGTGAGAGGAGGACAGGAAACACACCTACAGTGCCCATTTGAATGCCAAAAGCATCAATTCTTCTTACTTAAGCTTGTCAACCTTAATTAACTTCATAATACAAGTTACGCACTGAAAAATGGGGGTTATTTGGCTAAAGTTGTGGGGGGGGAGGGCTGGCTGCAGGTTTTCATGTGCCCTGGGCGAAAGAGCGCCCCTTTAACACATACCACAACTCATCATGCTCCGATACGGCAGAGAAATAGCGGTATAGTACAATGAAAAATACCTCACTTTTTACATCTCATGACGAGGCCCATCTATTTCTCCATACAGAATCATTGGTCCCATATAATGTTTGAAACAGTATATGATGAGCTCCACATAATGCTACAGTATATGTTGGTCCCCATGGATGAAGCTCCACTGTCTTATGGGCCCAAATAATGCTCCAAACATAATGGGCCCCATTTCTAATGCTCTAGTGTATAATGGGCCCTGTAAATGCTGCTCCAGTGTCTGATGTCCACCTTTGGAATGTTCCAGTGTATGGTGGGCCCCATCTATCATTCTCCAGAGTATAGTGCTCCCCAAAAATTGCTGTCCCAACATTGAAAACAATCAAATAAGTCTCCTCGCTAGGGAATCCCTGTACTTGTCTGGATTCCTCGTTGTCCCCATCTTCCATCTCACTGCACAGTATTTCAACTTTGCAAGTGCTGTGATCCTGGGCAAGCAGGGGGGGCCCACTCGTTGGCGACGGTACTGGCACAGGGCCCCTGATAGTACGGTGGTGTGTCTGATGGCGGGTGGGCCGAACCTGCACTTTCATCTGCAGCTTCCTCTTTGTCACCGTGTAAGATGGAACTGTATATGGGAAGGGTAACCTGAGTTTCATCAGGGTCAGATTCAGGTCATGTAGCGTGCGAGGGGAATGTAGTGGTCTGGGTCAATGTACCAGCAGATTCATCGAGCAGTGGCTGGGCATCAGTGCACTTGTGTCGCCCCCAGGAGTACGGTCGCCACAGTGGCATTACCTTCTTCCTAGGGAGTGTGATGTCATGCTTGGGAGCAACGAAGGATCTCTCTAGCAGGTTAACTGATTGGGCGGCGTTATTCCCACGAGTCATGACCCTCCAAACAGCGTTCATGAAGGCAAAGTGTTTGTTTTACGTGGGGAGTATGGTTGCAAAGCTGAACCTTAAAGGAATGTCCAGAAGGGCACCACCAGGAGTGGAGCCTACGGTTAAATTCGACTCCACCTGGGAAACCTCAACCATGCCAGCTACAGAACAGATGCACACATTGCAAGCTTAATTCCGTTAACGAACGAGACTCCGTCATGCCCCGCGGTCCGAGTCCGGCTTACTAGAGGGACACGTGAGGCTCTGGCACATGAGATTGGCCAATAACTGGTGTGTCATGCCCTTACATGTCCGTGGCTGCATGTGCGCTACACTGAAAAGGCCAGCGTTTGTCGCTTACAGGTGCAGATAACCCGCTGAACAACGTTAGTGATGGGGATCTCTGATTACAATTATTACCCGCGAACAATGATTTCCCAGTAAGTGCAGGTCAACCGCAGTTCCGGAATTAGGCCTAACCGTCATTCCTGAAAAAATGAAAAACTTACGTGTGCAAACCACAGGTGCTGTAGCTTGCTTAACAGCTCGCCAGCCGATCTCACGCCCAGTATGGATTACACGTGATTGCACAAAGGTGAGAAAGGGTACCGTATCCCCGGATAACATGTATGGATAGCGTACACATTCAAAATATATGTCTCAGGAGGCAGGCTCAGACGGTGTTAGGCCCAGTATGGATTGCACGTGATTGCACAAAGGTTAGAAAGGGTACCGTATCCCCGGATAACATGTATGGATAGCATACACATTCAAAATATATATCTCAGGAGGCAGGCTCAGACGGTGTTAGGCCCAGTATGGATTGCACGTGATTGCACAAAGGTTAGAAAGGGTACCGTATCCCCGGATAACATGTATGGATAGCGTACACATTCAAAATATATGTCTATACATCAGGAGGCAGGCTCAGACGGTGTCAGGCACAGTATGGATTTGACGGCCCAGATTACACAGCGGAGGAGCAGGGAGAGGTAAAGATTGCAAATGCTGGGGCCCTGCCCAAGTAAGGGGGGCCCACTCGTGGGCGTCGGTACTGGCACTGGGCCCCTCATAGTACAGCGGTGTGTCTGACGGCGGGTGTGCACCACCACCGTCAGAGACACTTGATTGCACTATGAAGGACCCTGTGCCAGTGCCCGCGCCCAAGAGTCGGCCTACCCACCTGTCCAGGGCAACGGCTCTCGCACGGTGTCGTGCGCTAGGTGGTGACCCCGGCCATGGGGGGGGAGGCAGCACAGTTAGGGAGTTTTAGAAAGTGGCATATGTTGATGTTGGACATTGTACCAGGAAGAGGTGGACCAAAGCAAGCCATTTTTCTGTCACCCTATGTGTCATCAGGGGAAGGTGGGACAAAATCCTTGGAAACCCATGCGTGGTTCATTTTAATGAAGGTTAGATCATCCACATTTTGGGTTGACAGACGGGTCCTTTTTTCTGTCAGGATTGATCCAGCTGCACTGAAGACTCTTTCCGATAGCACACTTGCAGCTGGGCAAGCGAGCTCCTGTAAGGCATATTGGGCCAATTCAGGCCAGGTGTCCAGTTTAGCGGCCCAATAGTCAAAGGGGAATGACCTGTGTGGGAGAACATCGATATGGGAGGAAAAGTAGTTTGTAACCATAGTTGACAACTGCTGTCTCCTGTCACTTTCCATCGATGCAGTATTACCAGTTGTGTGAGCGGTATTTGAAAAATCAGTCCACAACGTTGTCATGAAACCCCTGTCTCCAACGCCACTTCTGCTGTGTGCACCACAAACACCTCTGCCAAGCTGCCCCCGGCCCGTACGGCTCGTGTGAGAACCATCACCGCTGCTGTGTGCTGGGAATGCCTCAAGCAACCGATTTACCAGAGTAGCTTGTTTATTAGCCAATATTAGGTCAAGGTTCTCCTGTGGCATGATGTTTTGTAATTTGCCTTTTTAGCGTGGATCCAGGATGCTGGCCAACCAGTAGTCGTCATCGATCATCATTTTGGCAATGCGGGGGTCCCTTTTTAGGATCCGCAAGGCATAATCTGACATGTGGGTCAATGTTCCCGGTGTCAATGATGCACTGCGAGTGCTGGGTGGAGGAGCACTTTCTGGCAAATCCACATCCCTCCAGTCACGCACAAACCCTGTACCAGACCTTGCCACGCCAACATTTTCACTTGCCCCACGAGATGCATCCTCCTCCCCTAAGTAATCATCCCCATCATCATCCTCCTCCACCTCGTCCAGGAGAGGTCCCTGAGCAGACAATGGCTGAATGTCATCAAGGATTCCCTCCTCCTCTTCCTCCTCATCAACATTGGCTGCAGACGCCTGCTCCTTAAGGTGCGTCAAAGTTTGCATGAGCAGACGCATAAGTGGGATGCTCATGCTTAGGATGGCGTCGTCTGCGCTTACCAGCCGTGTGCATTCCTCAAAACACTGAAGGACTTTACAAAGGTCTTTCAGCTTCGACCACTGCACACCTGTCAACTCCATGTCTGCTCTCAAAGTGCCTGGCCGTGTATCCTCCCACAAATGCATTATGGCCTGCCTCTGCTCGCACAGCCGCTCCACCATGTGCAGGGTGGAGTTCCACCTTGTTGCAATGTCGATAATGAGGCGGTGGTTGGGAAGGTGGAGCAATCGCTGCAGCTTCTGCATGCGAATGGAGTGTACAGGCGACCGGCGGATGTGCGCGCACAGTCTTCGCACCTTCTGGAGCAGGGCTGTTAACTCCGGATAATTTTTGAGGAAGCACTGCACCACCAGGTTCAAGGTGTGAGCCAAGCAAGGTATGTGGCTGAGTTTTGAAAGGGCTATGGCTGCCACAAAATTACGGCCGTTATCACTAACTACCTTGCCTGCCTCAAGATGTACACTGCCCAGCCATGACTCAGTTTGTCGCTTCAAGTACTCGGCCAGCACCTCGGCGGTGTGTCTGTCGCCCAAACACATCATCTGCAACACAGCCTGCTGACGCTTTCCACTAGCTGCTCTATAGGGGGACACATCGTGTGCAACAGTGGCAGCTGCAGATGGAGTGCTCGTACGACTGCGCTCTGTGGATGAGCTTTCGCTTCTGGAGGAGGAGGAGGAGGGTCGAACGCCTACAGCCAACTGTTTCCTATACCGTGGGCTAGGCAGCACTGTCCCACCACCGCTGTCCCCTGTGGACCCTGCATCCACCACATTAACCCAGTGCGCATTGATGGACACGTAATGGCCCTGGCCATGCCGACTGGACCATGCATCAGTTGTGAGGTGCACCTTTCCGCTCACTGACTGCTTGAGTGCATGGACAATGCGGTCTTTCACATGATGGTGGAGGGCTGGGATGGCTTTGCGAGAGAAGAAGTGGCGACTGGGTAGGTCATAGCGTGGTACTGCATAGGCCATGAGTTCGCGGAAAGCTGTGCTTTCCACCAACCAAAAGGGCATCATCTCAAACGAGATTAGTTTGGCAATGTGGGCGTTCAAACCCAGTGTACGCGGATGAGAGACTGAGTACTTTCTTGACCTACTCATAGTGTCTGGGAGGGTGAGCTGGACTTGAGAGCTGCATATGGTGGAAGTAGCGGTGGACAGGGCGGACTGAGAGAGGGTTGATGATGGTGATGGAGTTGGTGTTCTTTCTGATGGCCTAGAATCAGTCTTTCGTTGATATAACAGTGGGATTCCCTGACTGCTGTGGTCTTGCAACGACACCTCAACATTTGCTGCTGTGCCAACCGGTGGGCTTACAGTGGGGGAAACAATGTAGCGTTGCTGACTACCTTCGTTGTGATCAGTTGCACATGTGGCACTTGAGGTTTGGTGTTGTGTCCACGCTTGCAAGTGCATGCTGGTTAAATGTCTAAGCATGCAACTGGTATTCAAATTTTTCAGATTTTTCCCTCGGCTAAAGGTCTTTGCGCACTTCTTACAGATAACCTTGGCCTGATCATGAGGATTTTGATCAAAAAAGTGCCACACTGCACTCTTCCTACTTTGGCAGACATTTTGCGGCCTAGCACGCTGTGATCTTTTGACCCTCTGGACAAGCTGTCCAGCAACTCTTTTGATGTTTGGAACCTGTCTTTGGAGTGCTCCGGGCCTGCCAGATAACAGCTGTTGCGATGTCGATGTCTGCTGTGGATGCTCCTCATCTGAGCTATTGGAAGCAGCACCCTCTTCCCCCAATGGATGCCAATCTGGGTCAACAACTGGGTCATCCATCACCTCCTCTTCTATGTCATGTGCACCTTCCTCTGTGTCACCGTGTATGGTGGTATAGTGTGCGGGAAGGGGCACCTGAGTCTCATCAGGGTCAGAATCTGGCTCTGTACACTGCGAGGACAATGTAGTGCTCTGAGTGAATGTACCAGCAGAATCATCCATCAGCGGCTGTGCATCAGTGCACTCATGTCAGATTCATCTTGGCCTGGGTAATTCACCATTTCACTTGATAATCCAGGCATGGTATGTGAAAACAGCTCCATGGAGTAATCAGTAGTATGGCCTGCGTCATCCTTCAATCTTGGTTGGGGTGAAGGACACAAGGAAAGGTGTGGTTCATGAACATGAGCCTCCAATGACGACTCAGTGCTTTTACTTTTTACAACTGAAGAAGAGGAGGCGATAGAGCTGGAGGCTGAGTCAGCAATGTAAGACAAAACTTTTTCCTGATGCTCTGGCTTTAAAAGCGGTTTGCCAACTCCTAGAAAACTAAGCGTTCGAGGCCTTATGTAGCCAGACGATGACGCAGGGTCAGCACCTCCTGCATTCGGTCCTATTTTGCTCTTGCCACTACCATCAGATCCACCACCAACACCATCATTACCAGCTGCCAACCCCCGCCCAATTCCACGGCCTCTTCCACCAGCCTTCCTCATTTTTGGTAGAAATGTAGACAAAATCCAACAAACTATATAGTAATGAAAAACAAGGTACAAGGTGTCTATAGGACAGGGGAGATTTTGAATTTCTGCAGACACTTTTGGACACTGGACACTTTTGGATTGTGTGAGGCCCACTGATATCTGAGCGCTATGTGACAGGCTCGATGGCACAGCTGTGACCAAAGTGACTAGAGGATAAGGGAGATTTTGAATCTCTGCACACACTTTTGGACACTGGACACTTTTGGATTGTGTGAGGCCCACTGATATCTGAGCGCTATGTGACAGGCTCGATGGCACAGCTGTGACCAAAGTGACTAGAGGATAAGGGAGATTTTGAATCTCTGCACACACTTTTGGACACTTTTGGATTGTGTGAGGCCCAATGAATATCTGAACGCTATGTGACAGGCTCGATGGCACAGCTGTGACCAAAGTGACTAGAGGATAAGGGAGATTTTGAATCTCTGCACACACTTTTGGACACTGGACACTTTTGGATTGTGTGAGGCCCACTGATATCTGAGCGCTATGTGACAGGCTCGATGGCACAGCTGTGACCAAAGTGACTAGAGGATAAGGGAGATTTTGAATCTCTGCACACACTTTTGGACACTGGACACCTTTGGATTGTGTGAGGCCCACTGATATCTGAGCGCTATGTGACAGGCTCGATGGCACAGCTGTGACCAAAGTGACTAGAGGATAAGGGAGATTTTGAATCTCTGCACACACTTTTGGACACTTTTGGATTGTGTGAGGCCCAATGAATATCTGAACGCTATGTGACAGGCTCGATGGCACAGCTGTGACCAAAGTGACTAGAGGATAAGGGAGATTTTGAATCTCTGCACACACTTTTGGACACTGGACACTTTTGGATTGTGTGAGGCCCACTGATATCTGAGCGCTATGTGACAGGCTCGATGGCACAGCTGTGACCAAAGTGACTAGAGGATAAGGGAGATTTTGAATCTCTGCACACACTTTTGGACACTGGACACTTTTGGATTGTGTGAGGCCCACTGATATCTGAGCGCTATGTGACAGGCTCGATGGCACAGCTGTGACCAAAGTGACTAGAGGATAAGGGAGATTTTGAATCTCTGCACACACTTTTGGACACTGGACACTTTTGGATTGTGTGAGGCTCAATGAATATCTGAGCGCTATGTGACAGGCTCGATGGCACAGCTGTGACCAAAGTGACTAGAGGATAAGGGAGATTTTGAATCTCTGCACACACTTTTGGACACTGGACACTTTTGGATTGTGTGAGGCCCAATGAATATCTGAGCGCTATGTGACAGGCTCGATGGCACAGCTGTGACCAAAGTGACTAGAGGATAAGGGAGATTTTGAATCTCTGCACACACTTTTGGACACTGGACACTTTTGGATTGTGTGAGGACCAATGAATATCTGAGCGCTATGTGACAGGCTCGATGGCACAGCTGTGACCAAAGTGACTAGAGGATAAGGGAGATTTTGAATCTCTGCACACACTTTTGGACACTGGACACTTTTGGATTGTGTGAGGCCCACTGATATCTGAGCGCTATGTGACAGGCTCGATGGCACAGCTGTGACCAAAGTGACTAGAGAATAAGGGAGATTTTGAATCTCTGCACACACTTTTGGACACTGGACACTTTTGGATTGTGTGAGGCCCACTGATATCTGAGCGCTATGTGACTGGCTCGATGGCACAGCTGTGACCAAAGTGACTAGAGGATAAGGGAGATTTTGAATCTCTGCACACACTTTTGGACACTGGACACTTTTGGATTGTGTGAGGTCCAATGAATATCTGAGCGCTATGTGGCAGGCTCGATGGCACAGCTGTGACAAAAGTGACTAGAGGATAAGGGAGATTGGATTGCTTTTAAAAAAGCAGTTTGCGGAACAGTGGGTAAACAGCAATGCAGGAATGTCAGGAAGCCTTAGAAGGCAGCTCAACAACCAACACCACTGATACACCACTATATAGCCTCCCCTTGCACTGCACACACAGTGACTGGTGTGTTGTGCAGGCCAAATTGCTAGCAGCAGAAGCAGTTTTTTTTTCTTCTCAGCAGGACAAAAAAAAAAATTGGGATTGCTTTTAAAAAAGCAGTTTGCGGAGCAGTGGGTAAACAGCAATGCAGGAATGTCAGGAAGCCTTAGAAGGCAGCCCAACAACCAACACCACTGATACACCACTATATAGCCTCCCCTTGCACTGCACACACAGTGACTGGTGTGTTGTGCAGGCCAAATCGCTAGCAGCAGAAGCAGTTTTTTTGTCTTCTTCCCTGCCTAACGCTCTCCCTACAGAATCAGCAGCAACCTCTATACTAAGATCGGCAGAAGTAAGATGGCGGTCGGCGTGCACGCCCTTTTATACCCCCTGTGACGCCCACAAAAGCAAGCCAATCACTTGCATGCCCTTCTGAAAGATTGTGGTGACCCGTGCCTATGTCATCACGTTGCCCACAGTGTCCGTGGATCCTGATTGGCTGAAAAAGAGCGCAAAACAAACTTTTGAAACGCGACTTTGGCGCGTAAGTCGCCGACCTCGTGGCCGACCTCATCCTAGGGTCGGGTTTCGTTTCATGAAACCCGACTTTGCCAAAAGTCGGCGACTTTTGAATTTTTTCGACCCGTTTCGCTCAACTCTAGTGAGTACTAATAAAATTTATACTTTTGCATATATTTTGGATCCGTTACTCCGTTTTCTCCTTTTTAAGATTAGTATATGGAGTGGTAATCCTTGCACAAGGCGTTTTTGGACCATGGTCACCGCCTTGTCTCGTTCTCTGATACTGGGCATTATCATATATGTAATGACTAGACAAGCTGTGAGCATTCTCCATCGCCGGCGGGAACAGGCGTTCACTTGACTATTAATATGCGGTATGCATGCGGACAGCCATATTCTGACCAGTCTGCATAACCTCACTCAATATACAGTACTTGTATTGAACGAGGCCAGATGTGTCTCACAATGTGGCCTGATATATGCGTATCGCATATGGCCGCTTGGTCTCAGCACCGTAAAATCCTGACAGCTGCACCTGCTGGGAGGATTCCCAAATCTGCAGTCATATAGAGTGACACACTGTGATAAATGTTGACAACCCCTTTTAAGAATGCTGGTTTCACAATAATATTTCAGTTAGACAGGCTTCTGATCAAAGGTGAAAAAAGATAATAATAATAATAATAATAATAATAAATTTTATTTCTATAGCGTCGACATATTCCGCAGCATTTTACATTTCAGAGGGGACTTGTACAGACAATATACATTACAGCATAACAATAATCACATAGATCATAACAGATACCAAGGGGAATGAGGGCCCTGCTCGCAAGCTTACAATCTCTGAGGAAAAAAGGGGAGACACGAAAGGTGGGTGGTAACAGTTACCCTGATTGTATGTGGGTCGCCCCTCACACCCAGGGCAGCGGGGTACTCGGTACCGGGCTGGTGTCAGGGGGAATGTGTCACAGCAGCGGTGACCCGGTCCGTGGCCCTGGGCGACCAATATCAATGGCGGTGATGTTAATGATGTTAAAGTTTATTGGAATAGTTCGTGACGCCACCTGTGGTGTTTGGCAAGCAAGATGTTAAGCCAACGCTGCGTGCAGATCCACTGGGACTGATGGTGTGGTGCAGCAAAGATGGTGTAGCTCTCCACAGGTGGAGCTGTAGTCCCAGGGCAGTGTAGGTGCAATGGATAAGGAGAGGCGCAGAATAGTATAGATGCTGGTACCCAGGTGTAGCGGTGCTGGAATAACTGGAGGACACCAGAGTATGCGGTTCCAAAGCTTTACTCACTGTTTGCAGTTCACACAACTGCCTGCCTCCGCACTGTGTTCTTCAGGTCAGGGCCCCAGTCAACCTCCAGGCAGGATAGTATTCTCCTCTCCACACTCCGCCAATATGTACCTTACTGAACGACTCCTCCAATGCGCCTTTAGGTTCGAAGCACTCCAGTACTTAGTTACCCTGAAATGCCTCTCTCTAGGTGTTCCTAGTCTCTACTTGTATGACAGACAGCTGTAGCCTGCTTGGGGGGCTCCGCTCTGCGTCCCGGCTCACTATCCAAGTGCTGTTGTGTCCCAAGTCTGCGATGGGAGTAAGGCGTTGGTGGCTCACTACTCCTCCGGTGTCTGTTGCCGGACATAAAGATCCAATCAACCTCGGGGACCGGGCCCCTGCCTTTGCGCTCTGGACTGGAAGGGTTCTCTCGCTTTCTCAACCTGCTTCCCACCATCCTTCTATTCTCCTTCGTTCCGATCTGTTCTATCTCTCTTATGGAATCTGTAGTCTCCAGTCTACATCTCTTTCTCCTTCTCTTCCTTCACTGCCCGAGTTCACTGGGGCAGCTGCAGCACTCCTTCCTCCATCCCTTCTTCCAGGGATCCCCACTCTTCACCGAGTGGCTGTTCTCTCCTACTCTGCCTGCCTTCTTCTGCGGACTGACCTGAAATCCTACACCTTCCCTCTCTTTTATATCTAACTCCACCCGCCTCCCCAGCACCTTTCGTGTTACGAAGCCAGGAACAACAAAAGGCACCCTATGACCTTTCCAGCATAAAGCATGGATGGGTCCCTGCTGAACTATCCTGTGTGTGGGGTGCAGGTGTGGGAATGTGGAAGGGAGTTCCCACCCTACCTGGATGGTGGGGTACCACACCTTAGGAGATGGTGCAGTACCTCTGTGGCGACTGAAGCCTCAGGGGCGACACATATGGACCAGCCATAATGATAAGTGTGTAACAGTTCAGATGCAGAGGGCTAATGGAAGCATAAAGCATATGGGAACATGATGCGGGGAACCTGGTTATGGTAAAAAACTTTTGGCTGTGCCACATAGGGATACATTAGGTTAATGTGTTGAGGCGGTAGGCCAGTCTGAATAAATGAGTTTTCAGGGCACGCTTAAAATTGTGGGGATTGGGGACTAATCGTATTGACCAGGGAAGTGCATTCCAAAGAATTGGCGCAGCACATGTATAGTCTTGAAGACGGGAGTAGGAGGTTCTGATTATTGAGGATGCTAACCCAGGTCATGAGCAGAATGGAGGGCGCGGGTAGGATGGTATACTGAAACAAGGAAGGAGATGTAGGGTGATGCTGAGCCATGAAGAGCTTTGTGGGTGAGGGTAATAAGTTTGTACTGGATTCTGGAGTGAATGGGTAGCCAGTGTAATGACTGGCACAAGGTAGAGGCATCGGTGTAACGATTGGCGAGAAATATGATCCTGGCAGCAGCATTCAAGACAGATTGGAAGGGGGGAGAGTTTGGTAAGAGGGAGACCGATTAGAAGGGAGTTACAATAGTCGAGACGAGAATGAATAAGAGAAACAGTCAGAGTTTTTGCAGAGTCAAAAGTAAGAAAGGGTCGAATTCTTGAAATGTTTTTGAGGTGCAGATAACAAGAGCGAGCCAGTGATCGGATGTGGGGGACAAAGGAAAACTCAGAGTCAAGTATGACCCCAAGACAGCGGGCATGTTGCTGGGGAGTAATAGTAGAACCACACACGGAAATGGCAATGTCGGGTATAGGTACATTAGTAGCGGGAGGAAACACAAGGAGTTCAGTCTTTGACAGGTTCAGTTTCAGATATAGTGAGGACATGATGTTATACACAGCATTTAGAAAATTGCCGGTGTTTTCTAGAAAGGCTGGCGTGATGTCAGGAGAAGAAGCGTATAATTGGGTGTCGTCAGCATAGAGATGGTACTGGAAACCAAATCTACTGATTGTTTGACCATTAGGGGCAGTATACAAAGAGAAGAGGAGGGGGCCTAGGACTGATCCTTGAGGAACCCCAACAGTAAGGGGAAGATGAGAGGAGGAGGAGCCAGCAAAAGATACAGTAAAGGAGTGGTCAGAGAGATAGGAGGAGAACCAGGAGAGAACGGTGTCCTTGAGGCCAATGGAATGGAGCATAGTGAGGAGAAGCAGATGATCCACAGTGTTGAATGCTGCAGAGAGATCCAAGAGAATTAGCATGGAGTAATGACCCTTTGATTTAGCTGTTAGTAGATCATTAGAGACTTTAGTGAGGGAAGTTTCAGTAGAGTGTAAAGAGTGGAAACCGGATTGGAGAGGGTTGAGAAGAGAGTTTTCTGAGAGATAGCGGATAAGACGGGAGTGGACCAGGCGTTCCAGGAGTTTAGAGATGAAGGGAAGATTAGAAACAGGTCTATAGTTAGCGGCACAGTTTTGGTCAAGGGATGTTTTTTTAACTAGTGGATGTATGATGGCATGCTTAAATGAGGAGGGAAAGATAAGAGAAGAGAGAGAGAGGTTAAATATTTTAGTTAGGTGAGGGGTGACAGCAGGGGAAAGGGGCTGGAGTAGATGTGACGGAAATGGGTCACTGGTGCAAGTGGTTGGGCGAGAAGATGCAAGGAGCCTGCTTACTTCTTCTTCTGTGACTGGTTCAAAATCAGAGAGTAAGCTAGATGCAGTGGTGGAGGGAGGACAGTGCATGGTATGAGGTGATTGGGAGATAATTTCCTGTTGGATCTGGTCAATTTCTTCATTGAAGTAATTGGCCAGATCGTCAGCTCGAAGCTCCGTGGTTGGGGCCTGTACTCTTGGGTTGAGTAGAGAATGAAAAGTGTCAAAGAGACCTTTAGGGTTATTGGACAGTGAAGTGATGAGGGTGTTGAAGTAGGTTTGTTTTGAGAGGTGAAGGGCAGTGTTGTATGTTCGAAGCATAAACTTATGATGGATGAAATCTTCGGGTAGGTTGGATTTTCTCCACAGACTTTCGGCGCACCTGGAGCACCGCTGCAGGAAACGTGTTTGCAGGGTGTGCCAGGGTTGTCGCCGTCTGTGTTGTGGTGTTCTAGGTATAGGAGGAGAAAATTCATCCAGGGCACTTTGAAGTGTTTCATTGTAATGCTTCAATGCAGAATCAGGACATGAGAGGGAGGAGATAGGGGCCAATGAAGACTGCAAGTTCTTCATAAGTTTCTGGGTGTTAATGGCCTGTATGTTTCTATAAATATGGACAGTGGGGGTGACCTGAGCAGCCTGGCGGTTCTTAATAGAGAATGAAAGAAGGTTGTGGTCAGAGAGCGGGAGAGGGGAGTTTGCAAAATCATCCACTGCACAAAGCCGAGAGAAGACCAAGTCGAGGGAGTTTCCGTCTTCATGCGTTGGAGAATTAGTAAGCTGCAAAAGGCCAAATGAGGAGGTTAGAGATAAAAGGTGAGGAGCAGACGGGGAGAGTGGAAGAGCAATGGGGATGTTGAAATCTCCCATTATGAGGGTAGGGATGTCACAGGAGAGAAAATGTGGAAGCCAAGTGGCAAAATGATCCAGGAACTGAAGGGAGGGGCCGGGAGGACGATATACCACCACCACTCACATGGAGAAGGGGGTGAAGAGTCTGACGGCATGGACCTCAAAAGAAGGAAAGACAAGTGAGGGTACTTGAGGGATAACCTGAAAGGTACATTTTGATGATAGGAGCAGACCAACGCCTCCACCTGCTCTATTGTCTGATCTTGGGGATCATCCTTAAGGACGAATAATCACAGTCATCCATCTAGTCCATGTAACAGAGCCCAAGTTAGACGTGTTGTCTAGTCAGGGAATACTGATCACCCCTCTGCAGGATAAATAATCATTCTGAGACTTGAGTAGAGTAATGTTTGGATTCAGCTTTACTGGGAGCTCAAGCAGTTGACACATGACTGTAAGTATGCTTTTACCAACCTGATTCTCATCCATTTTTCTCAAAGGGGTTATCTAGTCTAAATCCACGAGTCTGCATTCACGCTATATGTCACTAGTAAGTATATTGCAAGTGTGAATGTGGCCGGGTCAGAGATGGACTGGCCATCTGGCAATTCTAGCAAATAGCAGAATGGCCTGTCTGGTCATGGGCCACATTGCCTGCTACGTTGTAAACAGAATTGGTGTTCTCAAGACACCCATACTGTTAAGAGTTGTGACGGAGCACAAAGTCGCCGACTCCATCGCTTATCCCAGCAGGCCACGGGTATCATTAGAAATATTGGTCATGTTGTAATTCTTGCTTTGCTCCATCCAGGGGAATATTAGTAATATATTCCATCTAGTGCTTGGGGATATGAACAGCATGGGCCTGTATGATTTCAAATGCCAGGGCTGAATTTCAGTCCCAGTCTGTACCTGGGCCGGGTGTATGCATATTAACTACTCGCAGTCACGAGACCAACTGACCGTCATTCCTAGCTCTGACACCAAAGAATCCACAAAGTGTGCAGTGTGTACAGTGTGAGGATTCACAAGTCTGCGGTCATATAGAGTGACAAAGAGTAAATGCAGACTTGGGGATTTAGACAACCCCTTTAAGGCCTCTTTCACACTTCAGTCTTTTGGCGTCAGTCAAAATCCTTCAAAGTGTGAAAAAACGGATCCAGTGAAGATTGGCTAAAAACTGAAGCACCGCATCTGTTTTTTTGACGGATCCGTCGAAGTTGCAGATTTTGAAATTTAAAGGAGGAGAGAGAGAGACAATTTTGCTGTGCCAGAACGGCTTTTTGAGTTAAATTAAATGAATGAAAAATCTTGTGGGCATGCTCAGTTTAAAAAACGGAATCCATCACTTGATTCCGTCATGTGACGGACGGCGACGGATCTGCCGCCCATAGTCATCCATTATAGCAGACAACGGACTGCGACGGATCCGTCACCATCCGTCTTTTCAACGCAGACAAAAAACGTTACTATGTCCGTTGTATCTAGACGACGGATGCTGAAATTTCGAAGGAACCGTCAAATGACGGATGCAATGGATGGCCATCCATTGCAATCCGTCCTTAATGCAAGTCTATGAGAAAAAAAACGGATTCCGCTAAAAAAAGATCCGTTTTTTTCAAAAAAGGGCGGATTTCGACTGACGTCAAAAGACTGAAGTGTGACAAGTGCTTGAACCACCTAATAAAGTCCAATCTGAAGATTGCATTCTTTTAGTAATCGGCACTGGTGACTAAACATTTTTACTGGGTGGAAAACCCCTATAATAAGGATGTGCTGAGTATAAACTATAACTATTAGGCCAGGATAACACTACCGTATGTGATGCGAGAAACTCGCACGAGTCTCTCGCATCAACACCAGGCGCTGCCGCCGGCACACAGGAGCGGAGCAGCTGCTGCATAGAAATACATATAGTAACACTATTGTTTAATCTGGATGTGAACCTGCTTTGCATCTTGTTCTTGATTACCGCACTCCAACTGCTTGATCAATAATGTTTACATTATTATCACCATATCCTACATTGACCAGTTTTTTCGGCTTTACAGCTAAGGTGTATATTATGCTTTTCTGTATCAGCTTAGTGCATTGTGAGGTTTTACAGGCAGCTAAGAATAATGTAACCATATGAATAAAGACTGATATAGATCCGTATTCACTTACAGTGAGTATTGTAGCACAGCCAGATAGGACAGGGTTAAACCCAAACTCTGCAGGCTCTGATTATTAGCACCTGGCTGGTCTGCATATAATCGGGCTAGGTACTCACATTAGTCAATCTGCTTGGGAAAAGCTGACCAGAGTGGGTGATAGTGGAGCTGAAGAGAGACTGCACAGGCTGTGTGCACCAAACTGCAAGTATCACTGGTTACTGTGGACAATAGCTGTTTTGTTTGACCGAACTGAGACTAGCTCAGCTGTGCCTGAGTAGCCAGGGTATATATTGTGTAGTCAGCCCCTGGATAAGGCTAGGGATTTATGCTTATGGTTTTGTTTTTTTGGTCCTGTACAACCTGTGGAAAAAATGTCACATTATTCCACAAGAAACCTGTTCCTGTGTGCAGAGCCACCATAAGAACATTACTGCCCTTACTAGTGTATGGGGCATGGTGAGCAGAAGCAAAGAGGGGGGCGGTGTACTTCTTACTGGGCTCCAAGGGCAGGATTCGGCCAGGTCAGTAACGGAACGCATGTCCGAGGACACACAATAAGTTAAAATCTATGCACAGCTATAGCTTTCTGCACGGCAATAGTTTAAAGCTGCCAGTCAATCAGAGGCCGGCAGCTGATGTCAGCATGTTATGTCATTGCCATGCACTGGCGCATCAAATGAATGAGGAAGAGGATGCTGCTGGACCGCGGCCAGGTAAAAAGAATCTTTTATTCTACTGAAAGCTGCCATATGGGGGCTGGGATAGAGCATGTGGGGCCCAGGATGTGGGAGAGTATTACTGTAGGGGTTAATTAAGGGATATTATTAATGCTGTGATGTATTTTATTTTTGAGGATCCTGTTTTCAGTGTGGGATGTTATGTTACTGTGCAGTGCGACACTGTTGATTTTACTTTTTTCATCTGGCGTAGTGTAGAAGTTGGGGAATGTGCTATGGAAGTGATCAGCTATTGAGCACTGTGTGCTTATTTTCTGCAGAGACGAGTCCTGGCTGGAAGAAGTGATGTCAGTCTGCACTGGATGAAGAAGAAAAAGAGAAGTTGAAGGACTTCAAAAACAAATTTCACTGAGTCAGTGTATTGCATACAACATACAGAGCTCCTGTTTATAATGTCACTGCTGATCACCATTACCTGCACACCAACACTATATACAGAGCTCCTGTGTATAATGTCACTGGTGATCAGTGTATTACTTGTACACTGTATACTATATTCAGAGCCCCTGTGCATAATGTCACTAGTGATCCCTGTATTAACTGTACACTTACACTATACACTGCATACTATGTATAGAGTTCCTGTGTATAATGGTAATATTAGTATTGTGTGGTTTTTTTTTTTTTAATTAATGATGAGTTTTGTAGTATTCAGTCACTGTGGTCTGGTCATGGTGTGGCGATATTTATCCCTTGTATGTAATATTATTCGGACATTACAGTGCCTTGTGAAAGTATTCAGCCCCCTGGAACTTTTCCCACATATCATGCTTAAAACATAAAGATACCAAATATACATTTTTGGTGAAGAATCAACAACAAGTGGGACACAATGGTGAAATTGAATGAAATTTATTGGTTATTTTAAATTTTTGGGGAAATTCAAAAACTGAAAAGTGGGGCGTGCAATATCATTAGGCCCCTTTACTTTCAGTGCAGCAAACTCACTCCAGAAGTTCATTGTGGATCCCTGAATGATCCAATGTTCTCCTAAAATGATTAATGATAAATATAATCCACCTGTGTGTAAACAAGTCTCCGTATAAATGCACCTGCTCTGTGATAATCTCAGGGTTCTGTTTGAAGCACAGAGAGCATCATGAAGACCAAGAAACACAACAGGCAGGTCTGTGATACTATTGTGGAGGAGTTTAAAGCTGGATTTGGATACAAAATGATTTCCAAAACGTTAAACATCCCAAGGAGCACTGTGCAAGCGATCATATTGAAATGGAAGGAGTATCATACCACTGCAAATCTACCAAGACCCGGCTATCCCTCTAAACTTTCATCTCAAACAAGGAGAAGACTGATCAGAGATGCAGCCAAGAGTCCCATGATCACTCTGGATGAACTGCAGAGATCTACAGCGGAGGTGGGACAGTCTGTCCATAGGAGAACAATCAGTCGTACACTGCAAAATCTAGCCTTTATGGAGTGGCAAGAAGAGAGCCATTTCTCAAAGATATCCATAAAAAGTGTCATTTAAAGTTGGCAACAAGCCACCTGGGAGACACACCAAACATGTGGAAGAAGGTGCTCTGGTCAGATGAAACCAAACTTGAACATTTTGGCATAAAGGCAACACAGCTCATCACCATGAACACACCATCCTAACCGTCAAACATGGTGGTGGCAGCATCATGGCTTGTGGTGGTAGCATCATGGTTTGGGCCTGCTTTTCTTCAGCAGGGACAGGGAAGATGGTTAAATTTGATGGGAAGACTGATGGAGCCAAATACAGGACCATTCTTGAAGAAAACCTGTTGGGAGTCTGAAAAGCCCTGAGCCTGTGACGGAGATTTGTCTTCCAACAAGACAATGATCCCAAACATGAAGCAAAATCTACAATGGAAAGGTTTACAAATAAACGTATCCAGGTGTTAGAATGTCAAAATCGAGACCTGAAAACAATCGAGAATCTATGGAAAGAGCTGAAAACTACTGTTCACAAACGATCTCCATCAAAGCTCACTGAGCGCAAGCTGTTTGCCAAGGAAGAATGGGCAAGAATTTCAGTCTCTCGATGTACCAAAACTGATACAGACATACCCCAAGCAACTTGCAGCTGT
Organism: Dendrobates tinctorius; assembly: GCF_039654945.1. NCBI lineage: Eukaryota > Metazoa > Chordata > Amphibia > Anura > Dendrobatidae > Dendrobates > Dendrobates tinctorius. Next base: position 32,500,517 of record NW_027361711.1, read on the forward strand.
AATCGCAGCAAAAGGTGGTGCAACAATGTATTAAGTTAAAGGGGCCGAATAATATTGCACGCCCCACTTTTCAGTTTCTGAATCTTAACAAAAAATAAAAATAACTAATAACTTTCGTTCAACTTCACAATTGTGTCCCACTTGTTGTTGATTCTTCACCAAAAATTTACATTTGGTATCTTTATGTTTTGAAGCATGATATGTGGGAAAAGGTTGAAAAGTTCCAGGGGGCCGAATACTTTCGCAAGGCACTGTATGTGTTTCGGCTATTGTAATACAGTATTTGTTCCTTTTATGTGGTATTATTCGGTCACTACGTGGTTTAGTCATAGTGTGATGGTATTTGTCCTTTGAATGTGGTATTATTAGTAATTTTAAAAAATGTTTGACACATACTTACAGAAAAATAAATAAAACGTACCTAAAAAGATTATTAGGTATTTTAAGAAATGTTTAATAGTTTAGAGTAGGGTCCGGCCAAAACAGTTTACCTTGCTGTTTGTGGTGGCGGCTTAAAAAAATCTTTTGGCCAAAACAAAAGCTGCTGGCTATGAATGTGATATGGTGTTAGATGGTAACTGTTATAAGGTATGTCTCCACGGGGCATGCTGGCAGCACTTTGGGCAAAGCGGAAACATGCTCTGCCCAAAGTGCCGCCCCCCTTTGTATGCGACTTGATACCGCATGTGTTCATTGAACATATGCAGAATCACCGCATCGTATCCATAGACAGGGTTATTTACAGTCATATGTTAAAGTTTGGGCACCCCTATTAATGTTAACCTTTTTTCTTTATAACAATTTTGGTTTTTGCAACAGCTATTTCAGTTTCATATATCTAATAACTGATGGACTCAGTTATATTTCTGGATTCAAATGAGGTTTATTGTACAGAAAATGTGCAATCTGCATTTTAACAAAATTTGACCGGTGCAAAAGTATGGGCACCTCAACATAAAAGTGACATTAATATTTCGTAGATCCTCCTTTTGCAAAAATAACAGCCTCTAGTCGCTTCCTGTAGCTATTAATGAGTTTCTGGATGAAGGTATTTGTGACCATTCCTGTTTACAAAACAATTCCAGTTAAGTTTGATGGTCGCCGAGCATGGACAGCCCGCTTCAAATCATCCCACAGATGTTCAATGATATTCAGGTCTGGGGACTGGGATGGCCATTCCAGAACATTGTAATTGTTCCTCTGCATGAATGCCTGAGTAGATTTGGAGCGGTGTTTTGGATCATTGTCTTGCTGAAATATCCATCCCCTGCGTAACTTCAACTTTGTCACTGATTCTTGCACATTATTGTCAAGAATCTGCTGATACTGAGTTGAATCCATGCGACCCTCAACTTTAACAAGATTCCCAGTGTCAGCATTGGCCACACAGCCCCAAAGCATGATGGAACCTCCACCAAATTTTACTGTGGGTAGCAAGTGTTTTCTTGGAATGCTGTGTTTTTTAGCCTCCATGCATAACGCCTTTTTGTATGACCAAACAACTCAATCTTTGTTTCATCAGTCCACAGGACCTTCTTCCAAAATGTAACTGGCTTGTCCAAATGTGCTTTTGCATACCTCAGGCGACTGTGTTTGTGGCGTGCTTGCAGAAACGGCTTCTTTTGCATCACTCTCCCATACAGCTTCTCCTTGTGCAAAGTGGCTGTATTGTTGACCGATGCACAGTGACACCATCTGCAGCAAGATGATGCTGCAGGTCTTTGGAGGTGGTCTGTGGATTGTCCTTGACTGTTCTCACCATTCTTCTTCTCTGCCTTTCTGATATTTTTCTTGGCCTGCCACTTCTGGGCTTAACAAGAACTGTACCTGTGTTCTTCCATTTCCTTACTATGTTCCTCACAGTGGAAACTGACAGGTTAAATCTCTGAGACAACTTTTTGTATCCTTCCCCTGAAAAGCTATGTTGAATAATCTTTGTTTTCAGATCATTTGACAGTTGTTTTGAGGAGCCCATGATGCCACTCTTCATAGGAGAATCAAATAGGAGAACTACTTGCAAGTGGCCACCTTAAATACCTTTTCTCATGATTTGATACACCTGGCTATAAAGTTCAAAGCTCAATGAGGTTACAAAACCAATTTAGTGCTTCCGGAAGTCAGCAAAAAGTAGTTAGGAGTGTTCAAATCAAGAAAATGATAAGGGTGCCCATACTTTGCACAGGTCAAATTTTGTTTAAATGCAGATTGCACATTTTCTGTTAGAACAATAAACCTCATTTGAATCCAGAAATATAACTGAGTCCATCAGTTATTAGATATATGAAACTGAAATAGCTGTTGCAAAAACCAAAATTGTTATAAAGAAAAAAGGTTAACATTAATAGGGGTGCCCAAACTTTAACACATGACTGTATCTTGCGGAGACGGAGTGTCGCCACAAGATAAATAGACATGCTGCGGTCAGGAAAGACGCACTGCATGTCCAGATACACAGGGCCGCCGGATGCAGCCCTGCACGCATAGTGGAGACGGGATTTCATAAAATCCCCTCCAATATGCTGTAACATTTGGATGCTGCAGCTGTACGCAGCGTCCAATCCACAGCAAATAGTGAATGTTTCCGGACCATGGAAACACCCTAAAAGGTGAATGGTGAGGACATGATGCAGAAGTGGAGTTTTTCCAAGACTAGACAGTGGGACTGTGTATAATGTCACTGGTGATCACTGTATTACCTGTATACTAACACTACTGTATATACAGAGCTCTTTGGTATAATGGCCCTTATGGTAATATTAGTATTGTGTTTTTTTAAATTAATGATCAGTATTGTAGTATCTGGTCACTATGTGGTCTGGTCATGGTGTGGTGGTATTTATCCCTTGTATGTAATATTATTTGGTCATTATATTGTGGTAATATGTGGTCCAGCCATGGTATGACAGAATTTGTTCCTTGTATGTGGTATTAGTCATTTTTAAAAATGTACCTAAAGAGCATTGAATATTTTAAGAAATGTTTAATAGAGTAGGGCCCGATCAAAAGAGTCTTCCTTGTGGTGGGGCTTAAAAAATCGATGGCTGTATGTGATCTGGTGTTGGATGGGTACTACTAATGTGTGATTGGTGAGGACGTGATGCAGAAGTGGAGTTTTTCCAAGACTGGGCAGGGGACTGTAGAATATGGGGCTCCAAAATTCCTGGTGACAGCCCTGCCTGTGTGAATGCTACCTAATGTCTGATAGTAAGAAATCCTTCATTGTGTGGGTTTATATAATAGTATTTATGCACTCATAGAAATATAGATCTATATCGCTTAAAGTATCCTCTAAAGAAAGCAGCACTATACAAAACTGACACTGCAAACGAGAGCAAGCTTCAGAGTATCGACCCAGTATCCTCCATATATACATGGCCCATCCTTTGTCACACTGGAGGGATGAGACCCATAGATGGGTGTCTGTCAATTTGGTAGACAGCACTAAATTATAATACATATAATGGGTGAGAGATACAGACAACCATCTGGATACTAACTAGCAGTCTGCCACGAATGGCACCCATTTCTTCTTATACCAGAAACAGACTGGATAGATTCAATGTATTTGCAGTTTCCATCTGCTATGTGGCCATTGCCCTTTGTTCACATAGGTCCCTGTTCAAACAAGGTGGCTCTTCTTCCTATACTATTATTTATTACTCCCATACCATCTTTTTTATATACTAGATATATCTGTAATTCTGCTTATTTTGCCTATATTTTACTATTGAGAAACCAGAGCAATCTTCAAATTATCTACAAGCTTATACAGCCTGTGCGGGAGTGTGGGCATTCCCCACTCCAATATGGCAGGTACATATAACTGAGTGCAGTAGACATGCACAGATTGAGGGCAGCTCCCTGATCTAATATGGCGCCACACAACTTGATGGAGAGAAGAGAGCTTGTGCAAATCAGTCAGTGCCGGGGTGTGCACTGACAGCTTGGGGCCCCTGTGCAAAAAAAAATGTTTGGGCCCCTCTATGTTTATGGCAACCAAGCTACAGATATTTGTCTCCTCTCAATATGAATATTACTGTCCCCTATTACATGATGCCCTCTTATGTACAGCACCATCCCTTACATATCGTAATCTCGTTATTTAGAGCATCCTGTTTTATTATAGTATCCACTCTTGTTATATAAAAACTGAAGTGATTGCTGATGGAAGTTGGTAAAGCTACTTTTCTGATAGCAAAGTATGATTAACTGGTGAGATGCTGCACCATCAGCAGTCATGTTATATCTAACAAGAGAGGACACTGTAGTAAAGAGAGAGCGCTGTGAGTAACAAAAATAACAAGAAAGCAATATGTAAAGAACGGTGCTATATATAAGATGACATAATACTTTGTAATAATGGGACAATAATGTACATAAAAACAGAGGACGCAACATAATAGGGGACTGTCCCATACATAACTAAAGAGGATGGTACGTAATCAGGGATGCCCCTTCCTGGGATAATGTCCCCCATACTGGGACCATTCCTGGGATAGTGTGCCCCTTCCTGGGATAATGTGTTCTGTTCTCCAATGCATAAAAAAATACTACTCGTCTTCCCCCTATGCTGCCTGGTGTTCGCTTCTACAGCCGCTGCAGTTAACTTCAGCATCCTCGCCATGGTGCATGATGTCGATGCCATGTGTCACCAGTCACGGGCACGCCGACGTCAGCTACCAGTCTCTGATAGGCCACTGGCATGTATTGCAGCTCAGGGAGCCAGCGGGTCCCCTGCACCACAAAACATTTCAGCAGAATGTGGCTCCAAGGACTTGCATCCAGCTGATATAGTCGTTGGTGTTGGCGTGCCCCCTCCACCTCTAGGCCCCTGGTGTAGTGAGTAGCTGGGATCACTGACATCACATTTGAGCCTAGAGCACATTCTATGTATATTACTACCGTCAGCAGTTATATGAGCAATCATTAATTATAACACTTGTGTTATCACATTATCTCTATCAAGCAATTAAGGTTTTAATATTATATGCACAATACCTGTGAACTGGCACAGGATGAAAATCAATTATTGTTATATGCTTAATGACTCATGAGGAGATTGATATTATTGCACTGTATACATATGCAGGGCCAGCGTCAGCTCTTGGGTAAGTGTCAGGGCCCTGAGCAGGCTGGGGGGCCCACTCACCATTGGGGACACCAGCACGCTATGGGGACCGGTGCCAGCACCCACAAGTTGGCCCCCCCGCTTGCTTAGGGCCCAAGTACTAGCAATACTTACCTCTCCCTGTTCTTCCGCTGCAGTGTCTTCCACATCTTCTCACTCTGGGATGTTTCAGGTCAGATGGTGCGATGATGTGACTAGTGTGCTACCTCTTCTCTGAACAGTCACAGTGCAAAAAGCCGGACGACTGCAATGCTGAGGAGTCTGGAGCAGAGCAGCGGCCAGCGAGGAGAGGTGAGCATTTCATTTTTTTTACGCTTGGCGCAATATATTGGACTCATATATACTGGAGCATTGTATGGGGCCCATCATATACTGGAGCATTATATGGGGCCCACGATCCTGTATGGAGAGCTATGTGGAACCCATAATACTGGAGCCCAACACCGGAACTGCTGCAACCCACCAACCTACTGTCTCCTTCCCCACCATCCTGTAGCATGTAAGCCCGAAAGGGCAGGGTCCTCTCCCCTCTGTATCAGTCTGTCATTGTTAGTTTACTGTAAGTGATATCTGTAATTTGTATGTAACCCCTTCTCATGTACAGCACCATGGAATCAATGGTGCTATATAAATAAATAATAATACTGTATAGAGGACTAAACTGTCCGGTTTCTGAGCTAAATAGTTATTACTCATGTAATGTAAGAAGTAAGTGAAATCTTTGGCATTGTTCTATACCTATATTTCTCTGCCGTATCTGTGCATCATGTATCGTGGTATGTCTTAAAGGGACCCACTGAGACCATTTCCCCAGGGCCCATGAAAACCTGGAGCCGGCCCTGTACATATCAACTATTCTTTCCTGATGTATATTGATTGATCACTGATTATAGAGTGTAACCTATATGTACTGTGCTTATACTCTGTGAATGTTGATGGCTTGAGAAAGGTTCACAGTTTTGAAAAGTTGAAATGTCGCGCATATCTGGGTGAATAAAGACCAAAGTTTATTTCACGATCTCATGCCTGGAGTGCTGCTATATTTTTATATTTTTTTGCCATGTATCTACATCAATCTACATTCATATGGTTACATTTCTATATGAAAAACAGCTGCATACATGTGTCCATATATATATATCAGTGTATAATACACAGTCTTGATTATTCTGACACAAGCATCCTGGCTGAATGTGGCATGTAATACAGGTGTGTACTATATCTTGACCAAATGTGTAACTTTCCATGACCCTAACTGGATTCCCATGGAGTCCTGTAAATCTTTTTATTCGGCTTTACAGTACACTGCATTATATACTGATTCTGGGTTACACAATGATTTTGGCCATGGCACAGGTTGTGCAGCATAAAATCATTGTAAGCTGCTGCTACATGACATAGCAGCAGAAATAAAGTGATTAGGGTCACAATACATGCCCTGGGTACCACGACAAGCAGATTGAAAAAAAAAAATCAGAACTTGTCCCACCACTGCAGGGGTTGCAATGTGACCCTCCTCACCTGTATCAGAGGCATGAAGAGAAGTTTGGCAGCTTGATCTATGTTGTAACTAAACATCATTTTGCTTCAGCATATGTTTATGGGATAACGTTCCTGCCATGCACGTCAATGTCAGTTGCTATCTCCACGCTGCAACACACTTGGATGCACATACACCTGACGTGGGGGTCCCCTTTCAGTATGGACCCGGTTGCACCCTCTGTAATTGCAATCATTACACCCATGAGTAACAGAGGACATGTGACAGTGCTATCACCATTGTGGTGTGAGGTGTAGTGATCGGTGCTGAACTGCCACAGATGGAAGCACAGGATCACTACTCAGTCAGTTTCAGTGCTGGAATGAATGATAGTATCTGCCCCAGCACTAATCTTAAAAGCCAATGATTGTGTAGTGCGTGGGAAGAGGGCAGCGCTGGATGAGAGTTTAGGGAAAAAAAGCAGAGCAATTTGCCTAGTGTGGGGAGCAGCATGTAATCAAACTCCGTGCAGGCAATAAAGTGAAATTCAGGGTGTCATAAATTCAATAGAGGTGAAACTAGCTTTATTAATAAATTAGAATGTTATTTTTTCAGGCTGGCAGTATATCTCGGGCTGCGGCTGGCAGTATATCTCGGGCTGCGGCTGGCAGTATATCTCGGGCTGCGGCTGGCAGTATATCTCGGGCTGCGGCTGGCAGTATATCTCGGGCTGCGGCTGGCAGTATATCTCGGGCTGCGGCTGGCAGTATATCTCGGGCTGCGGCTGGCAGTATATCTCGGGCTGCGGCTGGCAGTATATCTCGGGCTGCGGCTGGCAGTATATCTCGGGCTGCGGCTGGCAGTATATCTCGGGCTGCGGCTGGCAGTATATCTCGGGCTGCGGCTGGCAGTATATCTCGGTTTTCCTTTATAGAGTTGGGATATAACAAACAATTTTAAAGCGCATTCAAGCTACAAGATATTGATATGCTATCCTCAGGACCTACATTATATCACAAATATCATAAATATTTTATCTTCAGTGTTGTAAATTTACGGAATCCTGTGAAGTCCATCCTATAGTACAAGGAAATACATCCATGCATAGATTAGGTAAGGGTTAACTAGAAGGTATGGTAACACTAGTAATTGATGGGAGCTGTTAAAATAGATGTCCCCACTTATTTATCCCCAATCCACAGTATAGGGAATAAGCTGCTGTTTGCTGGGGCTGCGTTCCCCAGACCCTCCAGCCCTGAGATGCCCCTGTAGGATGGAGCCGAGGTGGCGCATGCGCCCCACACACTGTACAATGATGAGAAAGACTCTTACCTGCGATTTACACCTTCAGCTGAAAAAGAAACAACAGTTTACAATTAGATTTATTGAAGTATTTAATAACAGTTGCAGCGGACGACTTATTTTTGGGTCGTATTCACACGTCTTTGTTTTTCTCATCTGCACAAACCCAAACTAATTTTCATCAGTGCGCTGCTTCCAATTTTCATCTAGTTTTAGTCCATGTGTCCATTTTTTTACCATCAGTATCTCATCCTTTTCTATTGTATGCAAAAAGAAAACCAAAACCTGATGGAAGTTTCCCAAGTTTCTCCTAGTAGTCAGTCAGTGGGTGAGTGTGATCCACAATTCGCCCCACAGCTGACATGTTACCAGCTCCATAGAATATAAGGGCCAGTGAAAAATACTGGCAGCACCCCTGGTACATAGACACACATGTGACTGAGCCCTTCCTTTACAACGTGATTGTACAGAGACTTCCTTACACAATATCTGATCTAGCATCCAGGTTTCGGCTATACAGTCCCTACTGGAGTGCAGGGGCGTCACATCAATAGCGGGGGGCCACACGACCCGTGAGTCCTGGGGAGTGTTGGCTTTGTTTCCCCATCATCATAATTTTACCATCAGCTTCTTGTTCCACCATTCAGCCTGACACTCGGCTCAGCAGGCGCGATAGGCAGGCAGCAATAGATCGCGCCTGCTGTAGAAAACCTCAGCCCCACACTGCACAGACCGGAGCAGGGCGCTGGGGGACACGGCCAGGCATAAATGCTATAAATGCATGTGAGAAGAATGTGATACTTACATGGGATGTCAATCACTGCAGGCTGTAAAAGTAAAACAGAGAAGTGTAAAAAGTCTATGAAATCTTTCATCTTACATTGTCCTGTACATCACATACTCATAGGCTTCCATTACACCCATTACACTAGACAATGAATGTGACATTATCACACAAGATAGACTGCGCTAGTATTAATAAATCTATGAGCAGAGCGCCAGTCCGTGCCCCATGCAGCATTCATACAGTCCATAAACAGCACGCCTGCTATGTGACCCGGCATCGGCTGACAACTATAAGATATGTGGAATATATTTATACATTAGTTGTGTATTAGGAATCTCTGGAGCTGCGTCCATTCTGTACATATTTATTGGGTTTAAAAATGGGGGTAAACTGGCATCGCTGCGTTACTACATCTGCCGTAATGTAACAAAGAGTTGTCTGTGTTTCATGGCACTGCAGCCTTGCAGCGCTGGGGTTCAAATCCCACCAAGGACAATATCTGCAAGGAGTTTGTATGTTCTCCCCATACTGATAGGGAAAGTAGATTGTGTGCTCCATTGGGGACAGCGATGATAATGTATGCAAAGCACTGCACAATATGCTAGCGCTATATATAAGTAAACGTTATTATGCTACAAAGATTTAACTCTTTAAAAGAGTTGTCCACTACTTGGACAATTCCTTCTTGAACTAAATGTTTGGTCCCAATAAAATAATAAAGCTTAGACTCCCCTCCCATGCTGGTGCTGTTCCAGCAGTGTCAGCACTTGCGGTCCCCAGAGCTCTGGTGCCGTGTTGTGACACGTGGTGCTCGGCGCCCAATCAGCGCTGGCATCATTGTCCCCACCTTCGTACAGATTGAACATGAAGAGGAAGTCCGGGCTGCAGCTGATCTCAGTCTTCCTTCCAGCCCTGAGAACCCCTCTATACTTGATACCCAGCCTTGCTGAAGCTGACAGCTGAGCATTGGGGCCCCAAGCTGTCAGTTTTGCCTGGCAGGTTATCAAAAATACAGGGGAAGCCACACATTGTTTTTTTAATTATTTATTTAGAGAGCATGAGTCATCACCTGCTCTCAATGTTATTAGCAGCAGCTGGCGTCGGTTGATGGGAGCAGATGTCTCATCAGCCGACACCAGTGACTGGAGGTAAACTTTGTACCGCCGATCTCAGCGGTGGGTTCACGCTGTCATTTGTAGTGGTAGTGCATGGCAGACACTGGATATTCGGGCTCCCCATTCAAGTGAATGGGGTCCGGGTTTTTTAACAGTTCGGCCGAACCTGCTGGACCCAAACAACCAGGGGTCCACTCATCTCTACCCATGAAAGAAAAAAGTTTTTAAAAATGTAAAAAGATAAAAATTCAAATCAACCCCCTTTCCTCCAGTTAATATTAAAGAAAGGGAATAATAAAAGGAAAACACATATTTGGTATCAATCTGTTCAGAAAAGTCTGACCTATGAAAATATAAAATTAACTGACCTAATCTGTAGAAACTGTAAAGCATAAAAAAGAATCAAAATGCCAACGTTGCAGGTTTTTGGTTGCTACAACTCCACAAAAAAATACATAACAGCAATCACATAATCATAACTACCTCAAAATATTATTAATACATCAGGATACCATGCAAAAAAAGAAAGTGTATAAAGAACGGACATCAGACAACAGAAATTCATTATTACATACACGTATAGAGACAGCATTACTATCACTATTCTGAATTCCACGGCTTTTCTTATTTGGAACTTACATAGATCGGTCTCTCGTTTGTGCTCCACATTCTTCTCCTAGAACCAATCGCACAATCCTGAATAGGACAAATAGAGAGGTTTCCATATAAATAGCCTAATCTCAAATGCTAACTTTATCAACAGTAAATATTACTGTAACTAATTAACAAATATAAGGTTTTCTTTCTAAAAATGTATGGGACATGAGAATTGGGAAATAGGGGAAGCTTATCACAAGAAATCAGAAATTTGTATAGCTAGGAAATGGGGAATAATGAGGGCAGGGCAGGAGCATAAGACGCGCATACTCACTCTCATCCACAACTGCAACTCTCAAAGGAGTTCCAGTAGAGCGGCTGACAATAGCGCCGATCCTGTGATGTCACAACATTCTAGAATGTCTGCAGGAGACAATCAGATCCAGTATAATCCTGTATAATAAAGTATTGGAGGATTTATAGATATATGTAAATAATGTGATACAGCAAATTATAGAAAACAGCACCCCTGCGCCCCCCCACTCTGCACACACATGAACACATGTATAAAGAAGAGTATAGTCCAATTTTTTTCTTATATTGTTATTATACATATGCACATAAGTGTAGGGATACGGAATTTTATAACATGTTACTCTAAATTCATAGGCATTAATGTGGAGTTTGTCTTTTTCTCCAAGATTTTGGAGGTGTCTGTGGGGATTTTTGCCCCTTCAATCAGGATCGCATTTGTGACAGTAGACATTGATGCTGGATGGGTGGTCCTGGCTAGCAATCTCCATTCTTGTTCATCCCAAATGTGTTGGATGGGGTTGAAGTCAGGGCTCTGTCCGGCCTTAGCGGCTGCAGGTCCCTCACTGCTCCTTTGCATGGTGCTGCTCCTCTATCCTGGAAATATTCACTGCACACTCAATTCAGTTCAAGCAAAATAGATGATTTGTATTTATTTCCATAGGTATCAGTCATGTATTCATGTATTGATTCAATGAATCTTTCTCAAATATGTCACAGGGTATTCCAGAGCCACGGTTATACAGGTGCTCCTGTCAGGACACTGTGCAGCGTCATATGTTATAGCACACCACATACTATTTGCACACACACAAGCCACATACAATATACACACACCATATACTATATACACACACCACATACTATATACACACATACAAGCCACATATAACATACGCACAACATACTATATACACACAACATACCATATATACACACACAAGCCACACATTATATACTCACACCATACTATATACACACACCACATACTATATACACACAAGCCACATACTATACACAGACATCATATACTATACACACACATCATATACTATATACACACCACATACTATATACACACATACAAGCCACATATAACATACACACAATGTACTATATACACACAACATACCATATATACACACAAGCCACATACAATATACACACACCATATACTATATACACACACCACATACTATATACACGCATACAAGCCACATATAACATACACACAACATACTATATACACACAACATACCATATATACACACACAAGCCACACATTATATACTCACACCATACTATATACACACACCACATACTATATACACACAAGCCACATACTATACACACACATCATATACTATACACACACATCATATACTATATACACACCACATACTATATACACACATACAAGCCACATATAACATACACACAACATACTTTATACACATAACATACTATATACACACAACATACCATATATACACACACAAGCCACACATTATATACTCACACCATACTATATACACACACCACATACCATATACACACAAGCCATATACTATATACACACCACATATTATACACACACCACATACAATATACACAAGCCACATTTTATATACACACCACATACTGTATACACACCACATATTACTGTATATACACAAGCCACATACTATATACATGCCACATACCCACCTCATACAACACATACACAAGCCACATACTATGTATACACACCACATACTATATATACTCCACATACAATATATACACAAGCCACATCTAATATATAAAGCTCAAGTGTGTGTGTATGTATGTATGTATGCATGTGTGTATGTCCAGGATTGGCATCCGCACCGTCGCAGCTACAGCCACAAAATTTGGCACAGTCACACGTCTGGACCCCGAGAGTGTCCTAGGCTATGTTGTGAGGTGAAATTTCTGCCCCACGCGTTCCAATTCACCAAACAATTTTGCCCCTATCTACATAATGGGGAAAAAGTGTGTGTGTGTGTATTAAGCCCCGCCCCTCATTATGATGTCATAATGGTTGAGTATGAGATGGAGGATGTGTGATGGGTATATGGGCACTGAACTATGGGATGGAGGATATGTATGACGGGTATATGGGCAAGGGACTATGGGATGGAGGATGTGTGATTGGTATATGGGCACTGGACTATGGGATGGAGGATATGTATGACGGGTATATGGGCACGGGACTATGGGATGGCGGATATGTATGATGGGTATATGGGCACGGGACTATGGGATGGAGGATATGTATGATGGGTATATGGGCATGGGACTATGATATGAAGGATGTGTGATGGGTTTATGGGCACTCTACTATGGGATGGTGAATATGTATGATGGGCATATGGGCATGGGACTATGGGATGGAGGTTGTGTGATGGGTATATGGGCATGGGACTATGGGATGGAGGTTGTGTGATGGGTATATGGGCATGGGACTATGGGATGGAGGATGTGTGATGGGTATATGGGCACTCGACTGTGGGATGGAGGATATGTATGATGGGTATATGGGCACGGGCCTATGGGATCGTGGATATGTATGATGGGTGTATGGGCACAAGACTATGGGATGGAGGATAATTATAATTTGCTATAACTAACCACAGTTAGTTACTATGCCCGGGCAGCGCCGGGCTCTTCAGCTAGTATTATATAAAAGAAAAAAGGGGTTCGGTACCATTTTAGCCAGTTGAAAAATAATGCATAGCATATTATATACACACACACACACCATACTATATACACACCACATACACACCTCATACTATAAACCAGGAGCATTGCTAGAGTCCTATAAGATCAGGGGCCCAAGCCCCAAAGTGCATATTTCCCCATATAACTCCCCTAAGCCATTTAAAATATCATCTATACATACATAATTACAGTATACCAATGTTGCTAACCAAAAATACACAATGCAAAGACCAATATTATCAACATGCTACTTTAAAATATGGCTACACAATGTCCACTACCATCACCACTACACAGCGAATACATATTATAATAAGCAATATTATTATAAGAAAGCTGACTACACAGACACAAATGGAACCAAGATTAAGCTGGCTGGCTTAGTGATAGAAAACAAAGAGTGGTTATTAATGGGGCATACTCAGATTGGGCCAGGGTTACTAGTGGGGTACCACAGGGTTCTGTATTGGGCCCCCTACTATTTAATATATTTATTAATGATCTAGTGGATGGCTTACACAGTAAAATATCAGTATTTGCAGATGATACAAAACTATGTAAGGTAGTTAACACAAAGGAGGACAGTTTGCAACTACAGACAGATTTGAGTAAATTGGAGAATTGAGCTGAAAAATGGCAAATGAGGTTTAACACGGATAAGTGTAAGGTTATGCACATGGGAAGGAGAAACAGATGCTATAATTACTTACTAAATGGAAAACTGCTGGGGAAATAAGACATGGAAAAAGACTTAGGCATCTTAGTCAATAAGAAGCTAAATTGGAGTGCCCAGTGTCAGGCAGCTGCCAGCAAAGCAAATAGGGTCATGGGATGCATTAGAAGAGGTCTGGGGACACGAGATGAAAACATAATTCTCCCTCTGTACAAATCTCTCGTCAGACCACACTTGGAGTATTGTGTGCTATTTTGGACGTCGGTGCTCAAGAAAGACATTACTGAACTAGAAAGTGTTCAAAGGCGGGCTACTAAAATGATAAATGGAGTTGGTTCACTACAATACCCAGAAAGGTTATCAAAATTAGGTCTATTTACTCTAGAAAAGAGAAGACTTAGGGAAGACCTAATATATATGTACAAGTATATCAGAGGGCAATACAGAGATCTCTCCAATGAACTGTTTGTACTAAGGACTGTGACAAGAACAAGGGGGCATTCTCTTCGTTTGGAGGAAAGACAATTTCTGCACCAGCATAGAAGAGGGTTCTTCACGGTAAGAGCAGTGAGGCTCTGGAATTCTCTTCCTGAGGAAGTGGTGATGGCCAACTCATTGAATGAATTTTAAGAAAGGAATGGATGCTTTTCTTGTGAGTAACAGTATACAAGGTTATGAATAACATAATATTATAGGTAGATGATTGACCCAGCTTAGGCGAAGGAATTTTTTCCCTATGGAGAAAATTGGCTTCTACTCTGTGGGTTTTTTGCCTTCCCCAGGATCAACAATGCAGAACAGCTGCACTAAAATAGGCTGAACTAGATGGACATAAGTTCTTCCTTCAGCCTTCAAAACTATGTCACTATGTTATTACTACGTAGATAAGGGAACTGAGATATGGGAGCAAAACCGATCTTACTACAAAGATAAGGGAGCAGAACCAAGCTTAATACAAAGCTATAGGAGCAGAACCGAGACTACTACAGAGCTATGGGAGCAGAATCAAGCTTACTAGAGAGATATGGGAGTGGGTCGCCCTCCCAGGGCCGTGGGGTACTCGGTACCGGGCCGGTGTCAGTGGGACGTGTCACAGCAGTGGTGACCCAGACCGTGGCCCTGGTCGCCCAAGTAATAGGAAGATGTGAATAGTGAAATGTAGTTAGATGAATAGTTCGTGACGCCACCTGAGGTGTTCGGTAAGGGAGGTGTTAAGCCAACACTGCATGCAGATCCTCCAGGACAGATGGCGTGGTGCAGCAATGATGATATAGCCCTCCACAGGCAGGGCTGTTGTCCCAGGGCGGTGTAGATGTGGAGACACTTAGGTGATGTATTGTCTGGCGCAGGGGATGTAGCAGTGTCAGGCAGACGGACGCAGGAAGGAATGGAGGACACCAGGGCATGTACTTCCAAAGCTTTACTCACAGTCTGTAGTGCCCGCTTCTGTGCCGTGTCCTTCGGGTCAGGGACTCAGTCAACCTCCAGGCAAGATGGAAAGCTCCCTTCTACACTCCGCCAACTTATATGCCTTTCCTGAAGGTCTCCTCTAAAGCGCCTTTAAGTGTGAAGATCTCCAGTACCGTGTTACACTGGAGTTCCTCCTGACAGATGTTCCCAAGAACTCTACTTGCACGGCAGACAGCTGTAGCCTGCTTCGTGGACTCTCTACTCCTAAGTCCCGGCTCTCTATCTGTATTGCTGTTGTGCCCTTTGGTCGCCCTCGCACACCAAGGGCAGCGGGGTACTCGGTACCGGGCCAGTGTCAAGGTGGGAATGTGTCACATCAGCGGTGACCCGGTCCGTGGCCCTGGGTGCCCAATATCAATGGCGGTAATGTTAATGGTGTTAAAGTTTATTAGAATAGTTCGTGATGCCACCCGTGGTGTTTGGCAAGTAAGATGTTGAGCCAACGCTGCATGCAGATCCGCTGGGACTGATGGTGTGGTGCAGCAAAGATGGTGTAGCTCCCCACAGGTGGAGCTGTAGTCCCAGGGCAGTGTAGGTGCAATGGATGAGGAGAGGCGCAGAATGGTATGGAGGCTGGTACCCAGGTGTAGTGGTGCGGGAATAACTGGAGGACACCCGAGTATGTGGTTCCAAAGCTTTACTCACTGTTTGCAGTTCACTCCACTGCCTGCCTCCGTACTGTGTTCTCCAGGTCAGGGCTCCAGCCAACCTCCAGGCAGGATAGGATACTCCCTTCCACACTCCGCCAACACGTACCTTACTGAATGACTCCTCCAATGCGCCTTTAGGTGCGAAGCACTCCAGTACTTAGTTACCCTGGAATGCCTCTCTCTAGGTGTTCCTAGTCTTTGCTTGTATGACAGACAGCTGTAGCCTGCTTCGGGGACTCCTCACTGCGTCCCGGCTCTCTATTCAGTTGCTGTTGTGTCCTGTTGTGAGTTCATTTTCCCCTTCGTCACTGAGGTCTGGTGAACTCCCTATTCTGGTAAAGGAAGGTAATGAGTCTGATTATCAGGCACCTGAGCCTGATGATGATGACTGGCTGAGTGGAGTCACGGACTGGATATAAGGCTGCCGACGCCCTTCTGCCCTGCGGGTGATTTCTCTGTGGACTTCTAGGAGACCAGTCTGATTCCTGCTCCTCTAAAGCTAAGATTTCTGCTTTGCCTGTTAGCATTTGTGTTTGTTTTTGTTTGCCTTGCTTTTCTGGATTCTGCCATTCCCTGCTGGGGTGAGCTGAATCTCTTTTTGCCGGTTGCTCTGTCTTCAGAATATTCCTGAGTACTGACATAGCTTTTTGAAGCCTAGCGTCTTCAGGGCCTTTTTCACTGTCAGTTTGTTGGCTCTTATTTTCATAGGGTTTTTCACGGATTGCAGACAGCAGCCTTCCTGTCCTTTCCTATCTAGTTAGCTTGGGCCCCGTCTTTGCTCAGTCTATCTTTCTGTCTGTGTTAGGCTATGTGCCCACGCTAGCATTTTTAAACGCTCAGGAAAAGGATCCCCTTCCCAGAAATCGCGCGTCTTTTTCCGCGCGTTTTTTGCGCGATTTTTGACGCGATTTTGACTCGTTTTTGACGCTTTTTTTGACACGCAATTTCTGGGATCATTGGGGATGGCTAAAAACGCTCAGCAATGCGGAAATTAATGAGCATGCTGCGTTTTTAGCCGCTAAGCGATTCCTGAGCGGTTAAAAACGCATGCATTGGCACAAAAAGCCAAAAATGCATGCTAATTAATTTGTTGCATCTTTTAAGCGTTTCTGCAGCATCTGAGCCGGCTCAAACGCTGCAGAAACGCTTAAAAAAATGCATCGTGTGCACACAGCCTTAGTGTTCTTTCTTCTTGCTTCACCGTCATTATATGTTGGGGGCTGCCTTATGCTTTGGGGTCTGCTCTGGGGCAGTTTAGATTTCCCTTTCTGTCTTTAGGCTTTATAGTCCTCCGGCTGTGATCGTGGGGTCTAGGGCATTGTAGGAACCCCCCACGGCTACTGCTAGTTGTGTTGATAGGTTCAGGGGTCTGCAATCCGATAGCTGCCAACTTCTCTGGTTTTCTGGACTTAGCTAGCATTTCTATTTTTGCCTCCTACGGTGACTCATTCATAACAGTGTCCCAAGTCTATGATGGAAGCAAGGTGTTAGCGGATCACTACTCCTCCGGTGTCTGTTGCCGGACATAAAGATCCAATCAACCTCGGGGACCGGGCCCCGGCCTTTGCGCTCTCTGGACTGGAAGGGTTCTCTATCTTTCTTCAACCAGCTTCCCACTGTCCTTCTATTCTCCTTCGTTCCGATCTGTTCTATCTGTCTTATGGAAGGTTAGGTTATCAATCTCTTTCTCTGTTTTTCTCGTGCCAGCAGCCCAGATCACTGGGACCTGCTGCAGCACGTCCTTCAGACACCCATCTTCTCTCTTCTCTCTCCAACTAACCAACCAACTCCTCCCTAACTCTCACTCTTCCCACTCTTTTATATCATCTCACTCCACCCGCCTCCCAACACATCTCGTGTTATGAAGCAGGGTTCCACGAGGGGTGCTCTGCTAACCCCCAGCCTGAAGCTGTTAGGTGGCCCCATTGAACTATCCTGTGTGTGGAATGCAGGTGTGGAGGTCAGGAGTTCCCACCTTACCTGGATGGTGGGGCACTACACCTTAGAGAAGGTGCAGTACCTCTGTGGCGACTGAAGCCTCAGGGGCGCCACATACCCCCCCATTTAACACAGCACGTCCGCGGGTTGTAAGACAACAAAAGGTACAATACAGGAACACACAAAAATTTTTAAATGCTATTCAACAATACTTATCTAATCTTCCTAATGTAGGAGGCACATTTCTTAAACATTACAAACAGCTTAACTTCCTATCTTAGTATCAAAAATTTACTTAAGTGCAATTCATAGTTCAAAGTGCAATTATTCTTTCTCTCTCTTTCTACTGGATGCAAGACACTGACTATCTGTACTTGGCCTGTCACCTGTCACTTTCAATTCTTCAGTCTTTATTCAATTCTCACATTCTATCTCAAAACTTTTCTAATTCCCTGTATCAAATATTCTATAAAAGACATTTACTTTCCACAAGACACAACATTATCAAATAGGTTATCATAAAACAATCAAAGATTCTTGCAAAGTGTTATGTGAGACTTAGGTAGATCTCCTGGAGTGGACCCGCTGGACGATGGCAACGAATCTCCCACGGGCGAGCTGGCCAGGTGGACCACCCCCTATACAGGGAGTGTTTGGGGCAGGCCCGCGGGTAACTATCACCACGGCAGCTGGTACCCAGAGAGAATACAGGAGAGCTGGCAAGGGGCCAGAGATGCTGGCGGAGGACCTCCCCAGAAACAAGAATACGGATGGCGGACAGGTCAGGAACACAGGCGATACGGAGGGAAGCAGGCACGAACTGGAGAACTCAGCCAGGGGACCAGGACAGACCGGAGCACGAGCTCAGACTTCCAGATCCTAGGAGAGAGGACAGTGGAGAAGACGGGTAAGCTACAGGCAGGGAAGCAACGGGGGTGCATACAGAGACAAGGGCCAGAATCACCGCCAGCAGGAAGAGGCCGCCTGATATAGGGAGTCATGGCATGGACTTCCGGGTCATGACCCCTCCCAGCGCAAGGTGAGGAGAGCGCGTGGCCTCAGGAGGGGTAGAGAGCACGCGTGCTCCTGACCACAGTGTGTGCGCGCACGCCCGCCGAGGAACAGGAAGCTGAACCGGGGCGCGCGCCCGACGGGACACAGGAGACGAGGCAGGAGCGAGTGCCGGGAACAAGAGACGGGGAAAGGAGGAGCGCGGAGAAGGCCGAGGCAGCCGGGACCGCGGCGTGGAGGCCGCCAGATAGTGGGCAGACTGCCGGCAGAAGAGAAGGTATCGGTGGGGGCTGCGGCGGCAGCAGCGTGACAGTACCCCCCCTCCCTACGCGCCCCCCTCCGCAGAGTGGAAAAAACTTAGCCAAAATTCGAGGAGCCCGAATATTCTCCCGAGGCTCCCAGGACCTCTCCTCAGGACCAAAGCCCTTCCAATCGACCAGAAAAAAGGTCCTCCCCCTTCGCTTCTTCATGGTCAAAATGTCTTTAACCTCAAACTCATTGTCAGCAGAGACAGGCGGCGGCGACTGAGTGGCAGAGGTTTGGAAGCGATTGAGGATGACCGGTTTTAGAAGGGAGACATGAAAAGCACTGGGGATGCGGAGTGAGGCGGGAAGTCGCAGTTTGTAGGAGACGTCGTTAATACGAGCCAATACCTCAAAGGGTCCAATATAGCAGGGACCCAGTTTATGTGAAGGGATCTTGAGACGAATGAACTTGGAGGACAGCCAAACTTTATCACCAGGGTGATATGGCAGGGAATCCAGGCGCCTTTTGTCTGCGTGTCTCTTTACCTTGTCGCGTGCTAACTCGAGAGCGGCCTTTGTCTCCTGCCAGATCCTGGAGAAATCCCCGGACAGATCAGCCGCCAGTACACCCGAGGCAGAGGGAACCGGTAGAGGTACACCTGGATGCTGCCCGTAGACAACAAAAAAAGGAGATTTGCCAGAAGACTCGCTGACGTGGTTATTATAGGTGAACTCTGCCCACGGGAGTAAGTCTGACCAGTCGTCCTGGTGGGCATTAGAAAAGTGCCGGAGATAGTTCACCAAATTCTGGATAGTCGGCTCCGCTTGACCATTGGACTGTGGATGGTAAGATGAGGAGAAGTCAAGTGTGACATCCATCGACTTGCATAGGGCTCTCCAAAATCGAGAGGTAAATTGGACTCCTCTGTCAAAAACAATATGTTGGGGTAGTCCATGGAGACGGAAGATGTGGTGAACGAAAACTTTTGCCAAGTCTCGTGCTGAAGGTAACCCGGGGAGAGAGATGAAATGTGCCATCTTAGAGAATCTGTCTACCACCACAAGGATGACGGTACAATCTGCAGACCTGGATAGATCGGTAATGAAATCCATGGCAATGTGTTGCCAAGGGGACAATGGAACTGGAAGCGGATGCAGAAGACCGGAAGGCAACTGCCTAGGCACCATGGTTTTAGCACAGGACGGACAGGAAGCGACAAAATCTCGGACATCCAGGGGAAGAGTCGGCCACCAGTAGTAGCGGGAGACAAGGACAAGTGTTTTTTTAAGGCCGACATGACCAGCAAGTTTGGAAGCATGCCCCCAGTGTAGGATCTGTCTTCGGTCCTTCTCTGCCACGAAAGTCTTACCACGTGGCGGCGAGACGAGAGAGAGAGGTGCCACCGTGATGAGCCTGGAGGGATCGAGATATGTGTGGGTTCCTCCTACAAATCTGCAGAAAGGAAGGACCTGGACAAAGCGTCAGCCTTGAGGTTCTTGTTGCCGGGACGAAAGTGCAGATCAAAATCGAATCGGCCGAAGAACAGAGACCACCTGGCCTGCCGAGGATTGAGTCTGTGCCGATTGAAGGTAAGCCAGATTTTTATGGTCCGTGTAGATTGTAAATGGATGTAGGGCTCCCTCTAATAAGTACCTCCATTCCTCCAGAGCTAATTTGATGGCAAGCAGTTCCCGGTCTCCGATGGAATAGTTTCGCTCCGAAGTGGAGAAGGACTTGGAAAAGAAACCGCACGTAACAAGTCTACCAGAGGGAGATTTTTGAGACAGAACTGCTCCGGCCCCAGTTGCGGAAGCATCCACCTCGAGGATGAAAGGTTTATTGGCTTCTGGGCGATGGAGCACGGGTGCCGTGGCGAATGCGTGTTTCAGAGACAAGAAGGCGTTCTCGGCTTCAGGGGACCAGGCGTGCGGGTTAGCTCCCTTACGGATCAAAGAGGAGATAGGACCAGTCAAAGAGGAAAAATGAGGAATGAACTGCCGGTAGTAATTTGCGAAGCCAAGAAATCGCTGAATGGCTTTTACCCCATGGGGACGCGGCCAGTTAAGCACGGCAGATACTTTCTCCGGGTCCATGCATAAGCCTGAGTCGGAGATGACGTATCCTAGGAATGGAAGGGTGGACTGTTCAAAGGCGCATTTCTCCAGCTTAGCATATAGGCGATTCTCCCTTAGGCGTAACAGTACTCGACGGACATCTCTCCTGTGGGCGGGCAGATCGGGAGAGAAGACGAGGATATCATCCAGATATACGACCACACAGGAGTACAGAAGGTCTCGGAAAATGTCATTTACAAATTCCTGAAAGACTGCGGGGGCGTTGCACAAACCGAATGGCATGACGAGATACTCGTAGTGCCCATCCCTGGTGTTAAAAGCAGTATTCCATTCATCTCCAGAGCAAATACGGATGAGATTGTAGGCTCCACGGAGATCCAGTTTGGTAAAGATTCGCGCCCCTCGCAGCCGGTCGAATAACTCGGGGATGAGAGGTAGGGGGTTATTTGTTCTTGATAGTGATTTCATTAAGACCCCGATAGTCGATACACGGGCAAAGGGACCCATCCTTCTTCTTGACAAAAAAGAAACCTGCTCCGGCAGGTGAAGATGACTTCCGGATAAAGCCCCTGGCCAAATTCTCCTGAACGTACTCAGTCATGGCTTGGGATTCGAGCGGACTCAAAGGATAGATTCGCCCCTGGGGCGGAGTTGAACCTGGAACAAACTCGATCGGGCAATCATATGGCCAGTGCGGTGGAAGAGTCTCTGCCTCCTTTTTGTCAAAGACGTCAGCAAAGGCCCAGTAGGCCGGGGGCAGATCCGCTGGACCCAAGTCAGGTAGCGAAGTCATGAGAGGTTGTACCGGAAGAAGACATTTAGTCTGGCAGAAACGACCCCAACGAAGAATGTCTCCAGAGCGCCAATCCAAGACGGGTTTGTGTATCCTCAACCATGGAAGACCCAGAAGCAAGGTGTGGGACAGTGACGGCAGCACGAAGAAGGCTATCTTCTCACGGTGCAGGACCCCGATCTGTAACTCCACCTCTTCGGTGACCAAAGTGACGGTCTCGCGCAGGGGAACACGGTCGACTGAAGCTAACTGCTGGGGAACCTCCAAGGACCTGACAGGTATCTGCAATCTTTTTACCGCCTCGGGTTGGATGAAGTTCCCTGCAGCCCCTGAGTCAATATAGGCCACCTCAGAAAAACGTTTGGATCCCAGGACAAACAAAACAGAGAGGGTCAAGGGTAGAGAGGTATCACAGACACCTAGGGAGGCCTCTCTTACCTGTCCTAGGCTGAGGCATTTCCCGGCCTCACTGGACAGGAACGCAGAAGATGGGAGGCGCTGCCACAATAGAGACAAAGACCATGTGTAAGTCTCTCCTGGCAACGCAGCTCCGCTGGTCTGAGTCAGTCCACTTGCATGGGCTCCAAAGCTGACGCCACGGTGGTAGGTCGTGGGCGAGGAGGACTGCATGGAGAAGGGGAAAAATGAGAAGGCCTTCTCTCCCTGGCGGCTTCGCGGGAGCGCTCCTGGAAACGCAGATCAATTCGCGTTGCCAGACAGATGAGGTCCTCCAAAGACGTGGGTGTGTCTCTCCCAGCCAACTCGTCTTTGATTCGAGCCGACAAGCCGCGCCAAAAAGCCCCCACTAGGGCCTCGTTGTTCCATCCAAGCTCGGAGGACACTGTACGGAACTGGATGGCATACTGTCCCACAGAGAGAGCACCCTGGCGGAGGTTAATTAAGGACTCGGTGGCTGAGACCAGGCGACCGGGCTCATCGAAGACTCTACGAAAGGTCTCTAAGAAGGTCGCAAGCTGGGAGACTAACGGGTCGTCACTTTCCCACAAGGGATTTACCCAAGCCAGCGTCTCACCCTCCAAATGGGATACCACAAAGGCCACCTTGGCCCGGTCGGTAGGATACTGCAGGGGCGTCAACTCAAAATGCAGCTGGCATTGGCTAATGAACTGCCGCCTGAACAGGGGCAGCAGCAGCGGTCTGGAGAGCTAGTAGGGGTTTATCCACCGAGGCCATGTAATTCAGAATGTGGGCCTGGGTGTCGCGCTGCTGAGCAAGCTCCTGCTGGAGGCTGGAGATCTGAGAGGCAGTCCCTGGATCGGAGGCTTGCAAAGAGGAAAGACGGGACTCCATAGATTTGAGGAATGACATGATCCTCGCCTGATTTTCTCGGAGGAACAAAAGTTCCTTCTGGGTCGGGGTACCAGCGGGATCCATGGCCTGATTATTCTGTGATTTGAGACTTAGGTAGATCTCCTGGAGTGGACCCGCTGGACCGTGGCAATGAACCTCCCACGGGCGAGCTGGCCAGGTGGACCACCCCCTATACAGGGAGTGTTTGGGGCAGGCCCCGCGGGTAACTATCACCACGGCAGCTGGTACCCAGAGAGAATACAGGAGAGCTGGCAAGGGGCCAGAGATGCTGGTGGTGGACCTCCCCAGAAACAGGAATACAGATGGCGGACAGGTCAGGAACACAGGCGAGACGGAGGGAAGCAGGCTCGAACTGGAGAACTCAGCCAGGGGACCAGGACAGACCGGAGCACGAGCTCAGACTTCCAGATCCTAGGAGAGAGGACAGTGGAGAAGACAGGTAAGCTACAGGCAGGGAGGCAACGGGGGTGCACACAGAGACAAGGGCCAGAATCACTTAGCACGGCACAAGTGATAATCAGGCACCGCCAGCAGGAAGAGGCGGCCTGATATAGGGAGTCGTGGCAGGGACTTCCGGGTCATGACCCCTCCCAGCGCAAGGTGAGGAGAGCGTGTGGCCTCAGGAGGGGTAGAGAGCGTGCGTGCTGCGGACCACAGTGTGCGCGCGCGCCCACCGAGGAACAGGAAGCTGGACCGGGGCGCGCGCCTGACGGGACACAGGAGACCGGGCAGGAGCGGGCGCCGGGAACGAGAGACGGGGAAAGGAGGAGCGCGGAGAAGGCCGAGGCAGCCGGGACCGCGGTGTGGAGGCCGCCAGAGAGTGGGCAGACTGCGGCAGAAGAGAAGGTATTGGCGGAGGCTGCGGTGGCAGCAGCGTGACACAAAGGTGCTGAACATTGCTCCCAGCCGGGCTTTCTTGCTGTGTCCCTTGAGGTAGACATCATTCCTCGAAAAGTGTCCATGCAAAAACATTATCTTCGCAAAGTGTCTTTATATGTAAAACCAAGAAAGGGCACCTAAAGAGGTGCAACTATTTACAATAAAAGTTTTTGGATTAATCAGTGTCTATGATCTCCACAGTTCCATTTCAAAAACAACGCTGCCAATCAAAACTGGGCAACATGATGAACAAAAAGGCAAAGGCACAACTGGTGCAACAAACTCTCCTGGGTAACAAGATTTAGTAAATTATTTCAATTGTGGTCCCCTCCTGGGGTTCTGGTAGCTGAACTGGAACTGTTCTCAGAGGTGGTATCTTCGTCCCGTTGGCTACTTGCTAGCCGCATATACTCAATCTCCCATACAGAGGGATAGGGACTGGTGGGGCCCAGGGAAAGGGCCATGGATATTTCTACTGTCTGCGGGGATATGTGTCTCTCCAGTTCCATAGGAAGTTCAGGAGATGGTGCCGCAGTCTGAGGCCGCCAGCCAGGAACAACTTGATCATCTCCCCTATAGGCACTGCAGCCGGGGATCATCGGCGAAGGTCAGTGGGCCCGTTCCTATCTGTGGGTTCCGCTCCCAAAACCAGGGTCAGACCGGGGGTAGCGATCATACCTGGCGTTTCCAGCCGCGGTTCCGGCTCCGGTTCCTGGTGGTAGATGGCAGCAGCCGCAACTCCCGGAGTGACTGGTGGAGTAGGCCGCAGTTGGATCCGTGCCGGGACCAGGCCGGTCTCAGCTGGGTTTGACGGTGGAGGCCGGTGCCACCGCGCCCGATCCAGGCAGAGACACGGTCCCGGTCCTCCATTCTGTTCCAGAGCCTTCATGTATCTCCTCCGGACGGGGCTCCCCCAATGACAATATCTGTTGTGAGGCGGTGGCAGACGCAGCTGAGGATGAATCAGCGGTCGCAACCTCCGCGTAGGCGGCCTAGGGGCGAGTGACTTCTCCCCTCCCTGTTCTTCTGTCTACTCATCTGCTTTCATGATGGCATTCTGGCGTTCTCCTTGCTCCGCCCTTCTGCTCGCCAGAGGCTTCATCTGACCCTCCTTCTGGGGGCGGCATCTTCTTCCAGCGCCTCCATACCAAGCCAGTATACGAACCCCTCGGGGGGGTGGGCCATGCATCGGTCACATAGTAATTCAGGCAGGGATGGCCCAAGACTCTTTGCGGTCTTTTCTTAGGACCTCCCATCTCTTCACGCCCTTCTTCTCCGCACCAGTGGCCATTTCTAATGTCCATTTTACAGTCTATTTAATTTGGTCTTCTGCACATTTTCAAAAGTTGTAAATCCAAGGCACACAGAACCCGATGGCATCGGGTCTCGTCATCCTGTTCGTGACGCCAAAATTGGGTCGCCCTCGCACACCCAGGGCAGCGGGGTACTCGGTAGCGGGCCGGTGTCAAGGTGGGAATGTGTCACAGCAGCGGTGACCCGGTCCGTGGCCCTGGGCGCCCAATATCAATGGCGGTGATGTTAATGGTGTTAAAGTTTATTAGAATAGTTTGTGACGCCACCCGTGGTGTTTGGCAAGTAAGATGTTGAGCCAACGCTGCATGCAGATCCGCCGGGACTGATGGTGTGGTGCAGCAAAGATGGTGTAGCTCCCCACAGGTGGAGCTGTAGTCCCAGGGCAGTGTAGGTGCAATGGATGAGGAGAGGCGCAGAATGGTATGGAGGCTGGTACCCAGGTGTAGTGGTGCGGGAATAATTGGAGGACACCCGAGTATGCGGTTCCAAAGCTTTACTCACTGTTTGCAGTTCACTCCACTGCCTGCCTCCGTACTGTGTTCTCCAGGTCAGGGCTCCAGCCAACCTCCAGGCAGGATATGATTCTCCCTTCCACACTCCGCCAACATGTACCTTACTGAACGACTCGTCCAATGTGCCTTTAGGTGCGAAGCACTCCAGCACTTGGTTACCCTGGAATGCCTCTCTCTAGGTGTTCCTAGTCTTTACTTGTATGACAGACAGCTGTAGCCTGCTTCGGGGACTCCTCACTGCGTCCCGGCTCTCTATTCAGTTGCTGTTGTGTCCCAAGTCTATGATGGGAGCAAGGCGTTAGCGGATCACTACTCCTCCAGTGTCTGTTGCCGGACATAAAGATCCAATCAACCTTGGGGACCGGCCCCGGCCTTTGTGCTCTCTGGACTGGAAGGGTTCTCTATCTTTCTTCAACCTGCTTCCCACCGTCCTTCTATTCTCCTTCATTCCGATCTGTTCTATCTCTCTTATGGAAGGTTAGGTTATCAATCTTATCAATCTCTTTTTCTGTCTTTCTCGTGCCAGCAGCCCAGATCACTGGGACCTGCTGCAGCATGTCCTTCAGACACCCATCTTCTCTCTTCTCTCTCCAACTAACCAACCAACTCCTCCATAACTCTCACTCTTCCCACACTTTTATATCATCTCACTCCACCCGCCTCCCAGCACATCTCGTGTTATGAAGCAGGGTTCCACGAGAGGTGCTCTGCTAACCCCCAGCCTGAAGCTGTTAGGTGGCCCCACTGAACTATCCTGTGTGTGGAATGCAGGTGTGGAGCGTGGTCAGGCGTTCCCACCTTACCTGGATGGTGGGGCACTACACCTTAGGAGAAGGTGCAGTACCTCTATGGCGACTGAAGCCTCAGGGGCACCACACCCTCAAGTCTTAGATGGGAGTAGTGCATTTACAGCCCACTATTCCACTGGTGTCTGCTGCAGAACCATTAGCGTTCGTACAACCTCGGGGACCGGGAGCCGGCCTTTCGCTTAGAACTTCTAGGCAGGGTTCTTCCTCTAACCCACGTCCTCTGTGTTCCCTTTTACTCCTACGTTCCGTGCTTGTCCTTTCCCTTCTATGGAAGCTCAGGCTTCAGGTCAACGTCCTTCTCCTTCTTTTCTTTCCTTTCCCGTGCCAGCTGGCTCAGGTCACTGAGGCAGCTGCAGCACTTCTTCCATCCCTTCTTCCAGGGATCCCCACTCCTCCCGAGTGGCTTCCTTCCTCACTGACCTCCTGTCAGACTGACTTGTCATCCTAAACCATCCCACTCATATATATATTCTGAACTACACCCACCTCCCAGCACGTCTAGTGTTCCAAGCAGGAAACCACCAAAGGTGCTCTGCCTCTCTCTAAGCAAAGAGCCGCAATGTGGTTGTGCTGAACTACTCTATTGTGTGGGGTGCGAGTGTTGGAGTGTGGTCAGGAGCCTCCAACTTACCTGGATGGTCCTTAGTAGAAGGTGCAGTACCTCTGTGGCGACTGAGCTTCAGGGGCACCACATACCCCCCCGTTAAACACAGCACATCCGCGGGCTTCAAGGTAAGCAAAGTTGACAGCACAGGAACATGCAAATTTTTGCAATGCTGAATAAACTTTTCTTATACTAAACTTTCCAATATGAGAGGCACTCGCTCTTGAACGTTGCAAACAGTTATTGATTAACTACCTAAAATTCTAAGTCAAAAAGTGCAATTTTTCCATACCATACTTAATTCAAAGTGCTATTATCTGTTACTCACTATCACTTCAGTATTCTTCATCTTTCCATCTCTAGTACACATTTCTTTTCTCTCTCTAGTGCACATTCTCTCAAGTGACAACCGTGATGCCTGGTTCATCATATACTTTTTCAATTCTTTATTCAAATCTCTCATCTCTGTATCAAAACATTCCTAATTCTATATAAAAGCTATCATAAGACACATTATGAAATACTTCACGTTAAAACTTTCAACAATAATTCTTGTAAGTGCTGGACACCGCTTCCAGCCGGGATCTCTTGCAGTGCCCTTTGATTGGAGTCATGCTCCAATGAGGTAGACTTAATCTTCGCAATGTGTCCATATGTAAAACCAAGAGAGGGCACCTAAAGAGGTGCAACTATTTACAAATAAAAGTTTTTGGATCACTCCAAGTTCATGATCGCTAGTTCAATATGAAGGCTGCCAACAACACAGGGCAACACTGGGAAAGCAAAAGCTAACCATGATGGTCAAAAATAAAACAAGAGGCACAACGGTGCAAATAAACCCTCCTGGGTCACGAGAGTTAGTGCAAATTTTAGTGCTGGTCCCCTCCTGGGGTTCTGGAAGCTGTTGCTGGGGTACTGCTACCAGATGAAATACTTTGGGTGTCTGCATCCTGCTGGTTACTTGATAGTTGCATATACTCTGCCTCCTACAGGGAGAGATAGGGACTGGTCGGAGTAATTGAAAGGGCCATAGAAATGTCTACTACCTGCGGGGACGGCATATCCGCCACCTCCGATGGCTCTTCTGCTGCCGTTGGAGACTCAGCCGGCGTTGTCACTGGTTCCTCGGGGTCAGACTCTTTGGTGTCCATCGGGACCTCGGCTGGCAGCACTGCAGCCTGAGGCTGCCGGCGGAGGTCAATTGGGCCATTCCTATCTGTGGGTTCCGTTCCCAAGACTAAGGTCAGGTCGGGGGCGGTGATCGTACCTTGTGCCTCCAGGCGAGGTTCCGGTCCCGGCACCGGGTAGTGGACAGTGGCAGCCGCAACTCTCAGAGTTGATGATGGGATGGGCCGCAGTTGAATCCGGGCAGGGGCAAGGTCGGCCTCGGCCGGGGTCATCGGTGGAGGCTGGTGTAACAGCGCCCGGCCCAGACGGAGACGCGGTCAATGCCCTCCGTTCTGCTCCAGAGCCCTCATATATCTCCTCTGGACGGGACTCACTGAATGGCAATATCGGTTGTAAGGTGGTGGCAGCCGCTGCAGAGGATGTATCAGCAGTCGCAGCCTTCGCAGGGGCGGCCTGGGGGTGAGTGACTTCTCCTCCCCCCGTTTTTCTGTCTTCTCTTCTCTTTTCATCATGGCGTTCTGGCGTTCTTCTCCCTCCTCTCTCGGCCCCTTTCTTGCCACTGGCTTCTGCCCCTCCTTCTGGGTGCAGTGTCTTCTTCCAGCTCCTCCATACCAAGCCAGTATACGAACCCCTCAGGGGGGGGCCATGTTGCTGTTACATAGTAATTCAGGCAGGGGAGGCCCAAGACTCTTCGCAGTCTTTTCCTAGGACCTCCCATCTCTTCACCCCCTTCTTCTCCACGCCAACGGCCATTTTTAATGTTCATTTCACAGTCTATCAAACTGGGTCTTCTGCACATTGTCACAAGATTTAAGTCCAACAAATCCCGGCCGCACAGAACCCGATGGCATCGGGTCTCGTCATCCTGTTGGTGACGCCAAGTTGGGTTGCCCTCCCAGGGCTGTGGGGTACTCTGTACCGGGCCGGTGTCAGTGGGACGTGTCACAGCACGGTAACCCGGACCGTGGCCCTGGGCGCCCAAGAAATTAGAAGTTGTGAATAATGAAATGTAGTTAGATGAATAGTTTGTGACGTCACCTGTGGTGTTCGGCAAGGGAGGCGTTAAGCCGACGCTGCATGCAGATCCTCCAGGACAGATGGTGTGGTGCAGCAATGATGGTATAGCCCTCCACAGGCAGCGCTGTTGTCCCAGAGCAGTATAGATGTGGAGACACTTAGGTGATGTAGTGTCTGGCGCAGGGGATGTAGCAGTGTCAGGCAGATGGACGCAGGAAGGAATAGAGGACACCAGGGCATGTAGTTCCAAAGCTTTACTCTCAGTCTGTAGTGCCCGCTTCTGTGCCGTGTTCTCCGGGTCAGGGACTCAGTCAACCTCCAGGCAAGATGGAAAGCTCCCTTCCACACTCCGCCAACTTATATGCCTTTCCTGAAGGTCTCCTCTAAAGCGCCTTTAAGTGTGAAGATCTCCAGTACCGTGTTACACTGGAGTTCCTCCTGACAGATGTTCCCAAGAACTCTACTTGCATGGCACACAGCTGTAGACTGCTTCGGGGACTCTCTACTCCTAAGTCCCGGCTCTCTATCCTTATTGCTGTTGTGCCCTCAAGTCGTAGATGGGAGTAGTGCATTTACAGCCCACTACTCCACCAGTGTCTGCTGCAGAACCATTAGCGTTCCTACAACCTCGGGGACCTGGTCCCGACCTTGCACTTAGAACTTCTAGGCAGGATTCTTCCTCTAACCCACGTCCTCTGTGTTCCCTTTTACTCTTACATTCCGTGCTTGTCCTTTCCCTTCTATGGAAGCTCAGGCTTCAGGTCAACGTCCTTCTCCTTCTTTCCTTTCCTTTCCTTTCCCGTGCCAGCTGGCTCAGGTCACTGAGGCAGCTGCAGCACTTCTTCTTCCATCCCTTCTTCCAGGGATCCCCACTCCTCTCGAGTGGCTTCCTTCCTCACTGACCTCCTGTCAGACTGATTTGTCATTCTAAACCATCCCACTCATATATATATTCTGAACTCCACCCACTTCCCAGCACGTCTAGTGTTCCAAGCAGGGAACCACCAAAGGTGCTCTGCCTCTCTCTAAGCAAAGAGCCGCAATGTGGTTGTGGTGAACTACTCTATTGTGTGGGGTGCGAGTGTTGGAGCGTGGTCAAGAGCCTCCAACTTACCTGGATGGTGGGGCACCACACCTAAGGAGAAGGTGCAGTACCTCTGTGGCGACTGAGCCTCAGGGGCGCCACAGGAGCAGAACTGAGCTTATTACAGAGCTATGGGAGCAGGATCAAGCTTAATAGAGGGATATGGGAGCAGAACCGAGCTTACTACAGAGCTATGGGAGCAGTACCGAACTTACTACAGAGCTATGGGAGCAGAACCGAGCTTACTACAGAGATATAGGAGTGGGACTGAGCTTACTACAGAGCTATGGGCGCAGAACAGAGCTTACTAGAGAGATATGGGAGCAGAACCGAGCTTACTAGAGTGATATGGGAACAGCACCAAGCTTACTACAGCTCTATGGGAGCAGAATCAAGCTTACTACAAATATAAGGGTGCAGAACCAAGCTTGCAACAGAGCTATGGAAGCAGAACCGAGATTACTACAGAGCTATGAGAACAGAACCAAGTTTACAAAAGAGCTATGGAAGCAGAACTGAGCTTACTACAGAGATATGGAAGCAGAACCGAGCTTACTAGAGAGATATGGGAGCAGAACCAAGCTTACTAGAGTGATATGGGAACATAACAAACCTTACTAAGGATCTGTGGGAGCAGAAACAAGCTTACTACAGAGCTATGGGAGCAGAGCCGAGCTTACTACAGAGCTATGGGAGCAGAACCGACTTACTGCAGAGATATGGGAGCAGAACCGAGCTTACTACAGACATATGGAAGCAGACCCGAGCTTATTACCGAGATATGGGAGCAGAACCAAGCTTACTATAGAGATATGGGGGAAGAACCGAGCTTACTACAGAGATAAGGGAGCAGAACCGAGCTTGCTACAGTGATATCAGACCAGAACCCAGCTTACTACAGAGATATCAGTCCAGAACTGAGCTTATGGAGCGCCCACCAGGGCCGTGGGGAACTCGGTACCAGGCAGTTCTTAAAGGGGAAGTGTCACGATAGCGGTGATCTGGTCCGTGGCCCTGGGCATCCAATGAAAATGTTCAATAAAGTTTATAGTGGATGATTTAAAAGGAAATTAGTTCATGATGCTACCTGTGGTATTCGGCAAATAAGGTGTTAGCCGACCCGGCTTCAGAGTCCGATGGGGCTGATGGTGATGCAGTAGAGTTGTTACAGCTCTCCACAGGTAGAGCTAGGCCCCAGGGTAATTGTATGTGTAAGTGATGAGATGATGGTGGTTGTAGTGCAGGGCAGATGGTATAGCAAACAAATCTGAGGACACATCAGGGTTGTATTTCCTTTACCTTTACTAAATTTATAGAGGTGCCGATGGGAGCACTGGTTACAGGTGTCAATGAAGGTCCAGGCAGCCCGAAGCAACTTAGGATCCACTCAGCCAGGTGGCTTGGAGGCTTCCTTACTGCGCTGCTCTATTTGAGGTCCTTGCTGCCTAAAGCTCAGCTCAGTCCTCTGTTCCTCTCACTGTCTTTTAGAAAACGTTACTCGCGTGACAGGCAGCTTGAGCTTTTCACAGGAGTCGCTCCTCGTGGCATCTCCGGGCTCTATCCTGCTGCTGTGCCTTCAGGTGTGTGATAGGGGCCAGAAGACCTGCAATCTGTCCTCCGGATTTAGCTGATGAGACTGTAGTGCTCTGCAGCCACAGACTCTGGTGTCCAGTTCTAGCACTGAGCTCTGGGATGAGCGTGGTCACTAGAGCTGAGCGAAACGGGTCGAAAAAATTCAAAAGTCGCCGACTTTTGGCAAAGTCGGGTTTCATGAAACGAAACCCGACCCTAGGATGAGGTCGGCCACGAGGTCGGCGACTTAGGCGCCAAAGTCGCGTTTCAAAAGTTTGTTTTGCGCTCTTTTTCAGCCAATCAGGATCCACGGACACTGTGGGCAACGTGATGACCTAGGCACGGGTCACCACCATCTTTCAGAAGGGCATGCAAGTGATTGGCTTGCTTTGGTGGGCGTCACAGGGGGTATAAAAGGGCGTGCACGCCGACCGCCATCTTACTTCTGCCGATCTTAGTATAGGGAGAGGTTGCTGCTGATTCTGTAGGGAGAGCGTTAGGCAGGGAAGAAGACAAAAGAACTGCTTCTGCTGCTAGCGATTTGGCCTGCACAACACACAAGTCACTGTGTGTGCAGTGCAAGGGGAGGCTATATTGTGGTGTATCAGTGGTGTTGGTTGTTGGGCTGCCTTCTAAGGCTTCCTGACACGCTGGCATTGCTGTTTACCCACTGCTCCGCAAACTGCTTTTTTAAAAGCAATCCAATCTCCCTTATCCTCTAGTCACTTTTGTCACAGCTGTGCCATCGAGCGTGTCACATAGCGCTCAGATATCAGTGGGCCTCACACAATCTACAAGTGTCCAGTGTCCAAAAGTGTACGCAGAGATTCAAAATCTCCATTATCCTCTCGTCACTTTGGTCACAGGCAGCTGTGCCATCGAGCGTGTCACATAGCGCTCAGATATCAGTGGGCCTCACACAATCCACAAGTGTCCAGTGTCCAAAAGTGTACGCAGAGATTCAAAATCTCCATTATCCTCTCGTCACTTTGGTAACAGGCAGCTGTGCCATCGAGCGTGTCACATAGCGCTCAGATATCAGTGGGCCTCACACAATCTACAAGTGTCCAGTGTCCAAAAGTGTACGCAGAGATTCAAAATCTCCATTATCCTCTCGTCACTTTGGTCACAGGCAGCTGTGCCATCGAGCGTGTCACATAGCGCTCAGATATCAGTGGGCCTCACACAATCTGCAAGTGTCCAGTGTCCAAAAGTGTACGCAGAGATTCAAAATCTCCATTATCCTCTCGTCACTTTGGTCACAGGCAGCTGTGTCATCGAGCGTGTCACATAGCGCTCAGATATCAGTGGGCCTCATACAATCTACAAGTGTCCAGTGTCCAAAAGTGTACGCAGAGATTCAAAATCTCCATTATCCTCTCGTCACTTTGGTCACAGGCAGCTGTGCCATCGAGCGTGTCACATAGCGCTCAGATATCAGTGGGCCTCACACAATCCACAAGTGTCCAGTGTCCAAAAGTGTACGCAGAGATTCAAAATCTCCATTATCCTCTCGTCACTTTGGTCACAGGCAGCTGTGCCATCGAGCGTGTCACATAGCGCTCAGATATCAGTGGGCCTCACACAATCCAAAAGTGTCCACTGTCCACAAGTGTGTGCAGAAATTCTAAATCTCCCCTGTCCTATAGACACCTTGTACCTTGTTTTACATTACTATATAGTTTGTTGGATTTTGTCTACATTTCTACCAAAAATGAGGAAGGCTGGTGGAAGAGGCCGTGGAATTGGGCGGGGGTTGGCAGCTGGTAATGATGGTGTTGGTGGTGGATCTGATGGTAGTGGCAAGAGCAAAATAGGACCGAATGCAGGAGGTGCTGACCCTGCGTCATCGTCTGGCTACATAAGGCCTCGAACGCTTAGTTTTCTAGGAGTTGGCAAACCGCTTTTAAAGGCAGAGCATCAGGAAAAAGTTTTGTCTTACATTGCTGACTCAGCCTCCAGCTCTATCGCCTCCTCTTCTTCAGTTGTAAAAAGTAAAAGCACTGAGTCATCATTGGAGGCTCATGTTCATGAACCACACCTTTCCTTGTGTCCTTCACCCCAACCAAGATTGAAGGATGACGCAGGCCATACTACTAATTACTCCATGGAGCTGTTTTCACATACCATGCCTGGATTATCAAGTCAAATGGTGAATTACCCAGGCCAAGATGAATCTGACATGGAGTGCACTGATGCACAGCCGCTGATGGATGATTCTGCTGGTACATTCACTCAGAGCACTACATTGTCCTCGCAGTGTACAGAGCCAGATTTTGACCCTGATGAGACTCAGGTGCCCCTTCCCGCACACTATACCACCATACACGGTGACACAGAGAAAGGTGCACATGACATAGAAGAGGAGGTGATGGATGACCCAGTTGTTGACCCAGATTGGCATCCATTGGGGGAAGAGGGTGCTGCTTCCAATAGCTCAGATGAGGAGCATCCACAGCAGACATCGACATCGCAACAGCTGTTATCTGGCAGGCCCGGAGCACTCCAAAGACAGGTTCCAAACATCAAAAGAGTTGTTGGACAGCTTGTCCAGAGGGTCAAAAGATCACAGCGTGCTAGGCCGCAAAATGTCTGCCAAAGTAGGAAGAGTGCAGTGTGGCACTTTTTTGAACAAAATCCTCATGATCAGGCCAAGGTTATCTGTAAGAAGTGCGCAAAGACCTTTAGCCGAGGGAAAAATCTGAAAAATTTGAATACCAGTTGCATGCTTAGACATTTAACCAGCATGCACTTGCAAGCGTGGACACAACACCAAACCTCAAGTGCCACATGTGCAACTGATCACAACGAAGGTAGTCAGCAACGCTACATTGTTTCCCCCACTGTAAGCCCACCGGTTAGCACAGCAGTAAATGTTGAGGTGTCGTTGCAAGGCCACAGCAGTCAGGGAATCCCACTGTTATATCAACGAAAGACTGATTCTAGGCCATCAGAAAGAACACCAACTCCATCACCATCATCAACCCTCTCTCAGTCCGCCCTGTCCACCGCTACTTCCACCATATGCAGCTCTCAAGTCCAGCTCACCCTCCCAGACACTATGAGTAGGTCAAGAAAGTACTCAGTCTCTCATCCGCGTACACTGGGTTTGAACGCCCACATTGCCAAACTAATCTCGTTTGAGATGATGCCCTTTCGGTTGGTGGAAAGCACAGCTTTCCGCGAACTCATGGCCTATGCAGTACCACGCTATAACCTACCCAGTCACCACTTCTTCTCTCGCAAAGCCATCCCAGCCCTCCACCATCATGTGAAAGACCGCATTGTCCATGCACTCAAGCAGTCAGTGAGCGGAAAGGTGCACCTCACAACTGATGCATGGTCCAGTCGGCATGGCCAGGGCCGTTACGTGTCCATCACTGCGCACTGGGTTAATGTGGTGGATGCAGGGTCCACAGGGGACAGCGGTGGTGGGACAGTGCTGCCTAGCCCACGGTATAGGAAACAGTTGGCTGTAGGCGTTCGACCCTCCTCCTCCTCCTCCAGAAGCGAAAGCTCGTCCACAGAGCGCAGTCGTACGAGCACTCCATCTGCAGCTGCCACTGTTGCACACGATGTGTCCCCCTATCGAGCAGCTAGTGGAAAGCGTCAGCAGGCTGTGTTGCAGATGATGTGTTTGGGCGACAGACACACCGCCGAGGTGCTGGCCGAGTACTTGAAGCGACAAACTGAGTCATGGCTGGGCAGTGTACATCTTGAGGCAGGCAAGGTAGTTAGTGATAACGGCCGTAATTTTGTGGCAGCCATAGCCCTTTCAAAACTCAGCCACATAC
Organism: Dendrobates tinctorius; assembly: GCF_039654945.1. Taxonomy (NCBI): domain Eukaryota; kingdom Metazoa; phylum Chordata; class Amphibia; order Anura; family Dendrobatidae; genus Dendrobates; species Dendrobates tinctorius. The sequence goes on from NW_027361711.1 coordinate 32,536,884, forward strand.
CTTGCTTGGCTCACACATTGAACCTGGTGGTGCAGTGCTTCCTCAAAAATTATCCGGAGTTAACAGCCCTGCTCCAGAAGGTGCGAAGACTGTGCGCGCACATCCGCCGGTCGCCTGTACACTCCGTTCGTATGCAGAAGCTGCAGCGATTGCTCCACCTTCCCAACCACCGCCTCATTATCGACATTGCAACAAGGTGGAACTCCACCCTGCACATGGTGGAGCGGCTGTGCGAGCAGAGGCAGGCCATAATGCATTTGTGGGAGGATACACGGCCAGGCACTTTGAGAGCAGACATGGAGTTGACAGGCGTGCAGTGGTCGAAGCTGAAAGACCTTTGTAAAGTCCTTCAGTGTTTTGAGGAATGCACACGGCTGGTAAGCGCAGACGACGCCATCCTAAGCATGAGCATCCCACTTATGCGTCTGCTCATGCAAACTTTGACGCACCTTAAGGAGCAGGCGTCTGCAGCCAATGTTGATGAGGAGGAAGAGGAGGAGGGAATCCTTGATGATATTCAGCCATTGTCTGCTCATGGACCTCTCCTGGACGAAGTGGAGGAAGAAGAGGAGGAGGAGGAGGAGGATGATGGGGATGATTACTTAGGGGAGGAGGATGCATCTCGTGGGGCAAGTGAAAATGTTGGCGTGGCAAGGTCTGGTACAGGGTTTGTGCGTGACTTGAGGGATGTGGATTTGCCAGAAAGTGCTCCTCCACCCAGCACTCGCAGTGCATCATTGACACCGGGAACATTGGCCCACATGTCAGATTATGCCTTGCGGATCCTAAAAAGGGACCCCCGCATTGCCAAAATGATGAACGATGACGACTACTGGTTGGCCAGCATCCTGGATCCACGCTATAAAGGCAAATTACAAAACTTGCCTTACAGGAGCTCGCTTGCCCAGCTGCAAGTGTGCTATCGGAAAGAGTCTTCAGTGCAGCTGGATCAATCCTTACAGAAAAAAGGACCCGTCTGTCAACCCAAAATGTGGATGATCTAACCTTCATTAAAATGAACCACGCATGGGTTTCCAAGGATTTTGTCCCACCTTCCCCTGATGACACATAGGGTGACAGAAAAATGGCTTGCTTTGGTCCACCTCTTCCTGGTACTTCACCTATTTCGCCTTTTGCATCAGCTGAATGTCCAACATCAACATATGCCACTTTCTAAAACTCCCTAACTGTGCTGCCTCCCCCCCATGGCCGGGGTCACCACCTACCGCACGACACCGTGCGAGTGCCGTTGCCCTGGACAGGTGGGTAGGCCGACCCTTTCTAACCTTTGTGCAATGACGTGCAATCCATACTGGGCCTAACACCGTCTGAGCCTGCCTCATGCTGTATAGACATATATTTTGAATGTGTACGCTATCCATACATGTTATCCGGGGATACGGTACCCTTTCTAACCTTTGTGCAATGACGTGCAATCCATACTGGGCCTAACACCGTCTGAGCCTGCCTCATGCTGTATAGACATATATTTTGAATGTGTACGCTATCCATACATGTTATCCGGGGATACGGTACCCTTTCTAACCTTTGTGCAATGACGTGCAATCCATACTGGGCCTAACACCGTCTGAGCCTGCCTCATGCTGTATAGACATATATTTTGAATGTGTACGCTATCCATACATGTTATCCGGGGATACGGTACCCTTTCTAACCTTTGTGCAATGACGTGCAATCCATACTGGGCCTAACACCGTCTGAGCCTGCCTCATGCTGTATAGACATATATTTTGAATGTGTACGCTATCCATACATGTTATCCGGGGATACGGTACCCTTTCTAACCTTTGTGCAATGACGTGCAATCCATACTGGGCCTAACACCGTCTGAGCCTGCCTCATGCTGTATAGACATATATTTTGAATGTGTACGCTATCCATACATGTTATCCAGGGATACGGTACCCTTTCTAACCTTTGTGCAATCACGTGCAATCCATACTGGGCGTGAGAATGGCTGGCGAGCTGTTAAGCAAGCTACAGCACCTGTCCAGACAAGTACAGGGATTCCCTAGCGAGGAGACTTATTTGATTGTTTTCAATGTTGGGACAGCAATTTTTGGGGAGCACTATACTCTGGAGAATGATAGATGGGGCACACCATACACTGGAACATTCCAAAGGTGGACATCAGACACTGGAGCAGCATTTACAGGGCCCATTATACACTAGAGCATTAGAAATGGGGTCCATTATGTTTGGAGCATTATTTGGGCCCATAAGACAGTGGAGCTTCATCCATGGGGACCAACATATACTGTAGCATTATGTGGAGCTCATCATATACTGTTTCAAACATTATATGGGACCAATGATTCTGTATGGAGAAATAGATGGGCCTCGTCATGAGATGTAAAAAGTGAGGTATTTTTCATTGTACTATACCGCTATTTATCTGCCGTATCGGAGCATGATGAGTTGTGGTATGTGTTAAAGGGGTGCTCTTTCGCCCAGGGCACCTGAAAACCTGCAGCCAGCCCTCCCCCCCCACAACTTTAGCCAAATAACACCCATTTTTCAGTGCGTAACTTATATTATGAAGTTAATTAAGGTTGACAAGCTTAAGTAAGAAGAATTGATGCTTTTGGCATTCAAATGGGCACTGTTGGTGTCTTTCCTGTCCTCCTCTCACTGCCGACTTTTATTCCCCATTGACTTACATTGGGTTTCGTGTTTCGGGACGACCCCGACTTTTCCCTATAATCGGACGATCTTGCTCGACCCGACTTTTGGAAAAGTCGGGTTTCACGAAACGAAACGCGACCCTAAAAAACCAAATGTCGCTCAACTCTAGTGGTCACAACTCCTCTTCCCAAGCTTCCCTATACTTTTATCTTCCTCTCTGACTCAGAATGCACTCTAGTCTGGGGACAAGCTTCTCACTCGTCCAGTTCCCAGCACTGACTGACTGAAACTCTAACTAACTTCCTCCTCCTGACCAGATAGAGCAGCTCCCCTCAAGTCAGGTTCAGAGTCCCCCCTGCTGGCCTAGAGCAGGATCTGTGTTGCATGCTGTGTATACCTGGCCAGGGGATCCCTCCTTGCTTCAGGCCTGACATTATCCCCTGTGAGGAAGGCAATGCCCTTGTGGCTACCGGTCTCCTGTGGTGCCACACTTACAACAGAGATAAGGGAGCAGAGCCAAGCTTACTACAGAGATAAGGGAGCAGAACGGAGCTTACTAGGTCTACTACATAGATACGGGAACAGAACCAAGCATACAGCATATATATGGTGCCTGAATCTAGATTACTACATCGATAGAGTACGAGAACCAAGCTTACTAGAGAGATAATGGGAGCAGTACCAAGCTTACTAGAGAGATATGGGAGCAGAACTGAGCTTACTAGAGCTATGGTGGAAGAACTGAGCTTACTACAGAGATAAGGGAGCAGAATCAAGCTTATGTGATAATCATGTGGGAATAGTGGATGAGGGCAGGTATATCTCGCCCAGATTCCTTTCCTATGTGGCCTAGTCTGGTTAGTATCGCACCTGCTTGCTAATGAATAATGGGAGGTGGATATAAAAGGATGCCAGGTGGTTGTGTGAGTGTCTCAGCCTGGGAACACAGAGAGCCTGTCTGTGTGAGAGACACACGTGAGTGAAAGCAGTGCCCACTGCAACTGTGGTTTGGCTGGACGGGAGAAGCCCGCCAGTTGGTAGTTAGGTTGTCCATTGTTTAGTTAGTGCCGGACAGGCAAGGATTTGTTTTATGTTTTTTTTTTCTTTATGCATTGCTTTCACCGTTAATAAACCTGACCCAGTGTCAGTTATACCCGGACCCCGTCTCTGCGCCTGAGTTTCATGCTGAACGCACGTGACCTTTGACCCCAGCAAAGCCGATCCCGGAGTGTTTTATCACACTTGCTACAGAGATATCAGACCAGAACCAACTAGGTCTGGTATATAGATACGGGAACAGAACCAAGTTTACAGCATAGATATGGTTTCAGAATCTAGATTACTACATTGATAGAGTCCCTGTTCCCACCATATGTATAGTATGATGGCCCCAGTTCCCCCATATATATAGTAGGATGGCCCCAGTTCCCCATATATATAGTAGGATGGCCCCAGTTCCCCATATATATAGTAGGATAGCCCTAGTTCCTCCGTATATCTAGTAGGATGGCCCCAGTTCTTCCCATATATAAATTATGATCGCCCCAGTTGCTCCTTGTAACGCCAGTGTGTTTGTACTTTGCTTCCCCGGCGTTACTCTGCATGTCTGCATTAACCCTTTGCTCCTCTCCTCCTAACTAGCAGGGATACTGTTGCCTGTTACCGTTATGGATGCTGCTCAGGTCCCTGCCCCGCTGCGTAGCCGTACATGCGTGCGTGGCTCCACTGCTTTGCAAGACCACCCGCTGGTGCAGTCCCTGGCTGCTGTTGTGGAAAGCTATCGGTGGGTTAATAGGTCCTCTACATTGTGTATGGCTTACCACGTATGTTCAGGCTTGCAGCTCTCGCCAGGTGTCCTCTGCAATGCTGATTTGTTTGGCCTTGCTTAGGGTGCGCGCGGCCACACCTCCCCTGCTTTTATGAGGAATGGGTGTGTGCTACAATTGCTGCTCCAGCCTATGACTGTGAGGCAGCTGGTATATAAAGTTCCCTCCCCCTTTGGGGCATCGCCAGAGCTTCGCATTGAGTTCCTGAACCTAGCGATGTGAGTATGTGTGTTCAGCTCCTGCTCTGATTGTGATCAGTTCTGGGGGAGCTGGTGCTCTTTGTCCCCATGTGAACTGTGTTTTGCCACCTGCCAGGAGGCAGAATATCCTGGCCCTCGGCCCTGTCCGCCTTCCCAGGAGGCAGAATATCCTGGCCCTTGTCCGCCCTCCCAGAAGGCAGAATATCCTGGTCCCTGTGTTTGTGTGGAGTCTTGCCTTGCACCTGTGTCTTGTTCCCTGAATCCTGGATCCTGAATTTGTTCCTGCACCTGACTCTGTCTGAATTGTGTCTTGTTTCTTTGCCTGCTCTGGGGGCAGTAATACCAAGATTGCCCTTCCTGGAGGCTGCATATCCAGGCCTGTCTATGTTGTGTCTTGTTCCCTGAATTCTGGACCTGCTCCTTTACCTGACCCTGTCTGAACTGTGTCCTCTGTGGGATGTTCCTGAGGTCCCTTCATGTCTTGAACCCTGTGCCCAGTGACTGTGACTCTTTGCTACCTGACTTGCTGTGATTTAACCTGGGTTCATCTAGGAAGTAGGAGTCCGGTGTGTCCGCTGGGTTTCTGCCACTCTGTGCTCAGCTGGGGATTCAGTGCAATTCCCTGCCAGTTCCAGTCCAACCCGGCAGGGATTGCACCAGACCGCTGGGGTTCCTTTCTAGGTCGCTGCCAGATGACCGGAGCCTGATGACCACGGCCTGATGTCCGGTGTCTGACGACCCCTTCCAGATGTGCTGTGCCTGATGTCCTCTGCCAGATGGCCGGATCCTATGCTTCTCTGCCCGATGTCCGGAGCCTTCCGTTCGCTGCCAGTGGTCCGGAGCCTGATGACTGCGGCCTGATGTCCGTAAATGATGCCCGCAGCCTGATGTCCGGATCCTGTCGGTCGCTGCCAGATGTCCGGAGTCCGATGCCAGTGTGCTGATGCTCTATCTAAGATCCGAGTCCTGATGCCCTGCCTGTATCCTGATGTCCAGTCCATGTTCCTGGTGTCCTGATGTCCGTGTTCCTGGTGTCCTGATGTCCGTGTTCCTTGTGTCCTGATGTCCGTGTTCCTGGTGGCCTGATGTCCGTGTTCCTGGTGGCCTGATGTCCGTGTTCCTGGTGGCCTGATGTCCGTGTTCCTGGTGGCCTGATGTCCGTGTTCCTGATGTCCAGTCCGTGTTCCTGATGTTCTGCCCGTGTCCCGATGTTCCGCCAATTATCTGAGGTCCACCCAGTGATGACGTCCTTCTCAGATCGGTGTTTGATGTTCTCCTGCTGAGCCTGTGCTACGCCTGAGGCCTGAGAGAGAGGCCGTCCTAGTATGCCCGTGCCAGAGGATCCTGGACTGCATCAACCCATGATGACTCCTGCCATCGTCTGACATCTGTCCTGGGTATGTGTCTGATGTTCTCCTGCTGAGCCAGTGCTATGCCTGAGGCCTGAGAAAGAGGCCGTCCTGATATGCCCGTGCCAGATGACCCTGGACTGCATCAACCCATGATGACCCCTGCCATTGTCTGAAGTCAGTCTGAGGATGGTGTCTGATGTTCTCCTGCTGAGCCTGTTCTATGCCTGGGGCCTGAGGAAGAGGCCGCCCTAGTATGCCCGTGCCAGACAACCCTGGACTGCATCAACCCGTGATGTCCTCCTGCCTTCGTTTGTTATCCTGAGACGTGTACCCTTCCCTGATGTGCAGAACCGAGAGCCTTGCATAACTATTTTGTTTCTGTACCATGTCTTGTTCAAGTAAACTTTGTCTATACCTGAAGTTGTGCGGTGTCGTTCTGCCTCCTCGTCCACATGCTCAGCTGCCACAGACCCCGGTCTCTACTCTTCCCTCGTCTGGGTATGCCAGGGTCCCCCCTGTGGTCCAGTGGGTCCACATTCCGTTCCCACCTGGGATGCTCTCCCCACGTCGGCGTGGTCGGTCGACGTGGAGGTGCCGGCTCGGCCGCGAACGCGGTCGCTAGTCGCGACACCCCTATATATAGTTGCTTCTCACAAAATTAGAATATCATCAAAAGGTTAATTAATTTCAGTGAAACACATATTATATAGAGTCATTACAAACAGAGTAATCTATTTCAAGTGTTTGTTTCTGTTAATGTTGATGATTATGGCTTACAGCCAATTAAAACCCAAAAGTCATTATCTCAGTAAATTAGAATACTTTATAACACCAGCTTGAAAAATTATCTTAAAATCCAAAATGTTGGCCTACTAAAATGTATGTTCACTAAATGCACTCAATACTTGGTCAGGGCTCCTTTTGCATCTGAATTGTTGGGTCTGGTGTCTCTCATCTTTCACTTGACAATACCCTTTAGATTCTCTATGGGTTTAAGGTCAGGCGAGTTTGCTGGCCATTCAAGCACAGTGATACTGTTGTTTTTAAACCAGGTATTGGTACTTTTGGCAGTGTAGACAGGTGCCAAGTTATGCTGGAGAATGAAATTTCCATCTCCAAAACCTTGTCGGCACAGGGATGCATGAAGTGGACCTACACCAGCTGGCGGCATGGCTCCCCAAAACATCACTGATTGTGGAAACTTCACACTGGACCTCAAGCAGTTTGGATTGTGTGCCTCTCCACTCTTCCTCCAGACTCTGGGACCTTGATTTTCAAATGAAATGCAAAATTTACTTTCATGTGAAATCAACACCTTTGACCACTGAGCAACAGTCCAGTTCTTTTTCTCCTTGGCCCAGGGAAGGCACTTCTCGTCTTGTCTATTGTTCATGAGTGGCTTGACACAAGGAATGAGACACTTGTAGCCCATATCCTGGATACGTCTGTGTGTCCACAGCAGTCCACTCCTTGTGAATCTCCCCCCAAACTTTTAAATGGCCTTTTCTTAACAATCCTTTCAAGGCTGTGGTTATCTCAGTTGCTTGTGCACCTTTTTTCTACCACACTTTTTCCTTCCATTCAACTTTCCATTAATATGCTTGGATACAGCACCCTGTGAAAAGCCACCTTCTTTAGCAATGACCTTTTGTGGCTTAGTATGTTGGTCACAGTTCCCCCCCATATATATAGTAGGATGGCCCCAGTTACCGTATATATAGTAAGATGGCCCCAATTCCCCCATATATATTGTATGATGGCCCCAGTTCCCCCCATATATAGTATGATGCCCCAGTTCCCCTAAATATAGTAAGATGGCCCCAATTCCCCCATATATAAAGTATGATGGCCCCAGTTCCCCATATATATAGTATGATGGCCCCAGTTCCCCCCATACATATAGAATGATGGCCCCAGTTCACCCCATACATATAGTATGATGGCCTCAGTATACCCCATATACATATAATATGATAGGCCCAGTTCTCCGATATATATGGTATGGTTGACCCAGTTCCCCCATATATACACAGTTGTGGCCAAAAGTATTGACACCCCTGCAATTCTGTCAGATAATACTCAGCTTCTTCCTGAAAATGATTACAAACACAAATTCTTTGGTATTATTATCTTCATTTATTTTGTCTTAAATGAATAAACACAAAAAGAATTGTCCTAAAGCCACTCCCACTCCCTGCCGATTTTGCTTCCCCATTGACTTGCATTGGGTTTCTGTCAGAGACACCGCACTACACTTGCTCATAGAGCCAGTGCGCGTGTCCTGAGTACAGAAGCAGTGCTAAGAGTTACCTGGGGAGCAGGGCAGCAGAGGTGACCGGGCGTGCTTCAACTATTAGTGTCAGGGTCCAGTCAGCGCTGGAAAGTAAAGAGGCACGGGACCTGCGGACACTGAAAATGAACAAGCTTGAACGGGACCTATGGTCATGTGACTGCAAGGGGCGTGGCTTAGCGTCCTGCTTTCAGATATGACAGTACACCATACAACAACTCAGAGTCAGGCAAAATGGAGGTCACAACAGTATGGGCAAATGAAGTACAGGAGGGACAAACAGACGGGAGGTCAGACAAAGCCAAAGGTCATACACAGGATCACAGTACAGTACCAGGGATGAGACAGAGCGGATAATCAGGGTCAAGCAGAGATCAAGACCAAACAGACATAGGAGGTACCAGGCAGAATCCAAAGCGATATCCAGGGAACAGACCGAGTCATATACAGAGAATCAAGTAACCAGAACACAGCACTAACACACTCAGGGGTCACCACACAATGCCAAGGGCAAGAGTATAACTGACAGGGATGGGAGCGTCCTGAGGCTATAAGAAGCCTCCCCCAGAACCAGGGAGAGGCCGCAATCATAGCCCCAGGTGTGCAGGTAAGCCTGCATCGGGATCACAACCTTTAACCCCAGAAATGCCAGTCATCAGCACTGGTTCCAAACATTAACCCCACGTGTGCGAGTCAAACCCGCACTGAGATCATGACAGTTTCGTGTTTCAGTTGGACCTCTGACTTTTCCCTATAGTCGGCCGTTTTCGTTCAACCCGACTTTTGCGAAAGTCGGGTTTCATGAAACCCGACTTGACCCTAAAAAAGGCAAAGTCGCTCATCTCTGTATTAAAATTTTTTTTTACAATTCTTTCCTTCTTTTGAGTACCCTAGAGTCTGCGGTTAGGCTGGTGATTCTGTTATGAATGGGTCACTGAGGAGGATGGCAGGAACAGGCTAAACCACCAGAGGACCAGAGAGGTTGGTAACTAAGCGGATTGCAGGCCCGTGATCCTATCCACATAACTAGCAGTAGCCATGGAGCGTTCCTACGATGCCCTAGACGCTTCGTCACAGCCGGAGAACTATCTAAGCCTAAAGACAGAAAGGTGAAATCTAAACTGCCCTGGAGCAGATCCCCAAAGGAATAGACAGCCCCCAAACATATGTTGTCGGTGAGACAAGATGAGACACAAACACAGGCAGAGAACAGACTGAGCAAACGGGGGGGGGCAAGCTGTCTAGACAGGACAGGACAGAAAAGATACTGTCTGCAATCACACACAAAACCCTAAAAAAGTCCAACACTTCTGATATACAAAAAACCTGAGGTCACATGACCTCACCCCCGCTAGATCAGCACTCTGGTATGAACTGGAAGCAAAGCAAAAAGATACTAACATGACAGGGGACTGAACAAGCTGCAACATATGAAGCAGGGCCCAGCGCTGCCCTCAGCAGGGAGCACGCTGAATCCTAGCAACAAAGCAGAAAGCAAAAAAAAGGCAAAACCAGATTAGATGCAAAGGATTAGCAAAAGAATCACTTAGCTGAACAATGCAGATCAGGCAGGGGACAAAAGAACTCCAAATGCACAGGGAGGAAATCACCAGCAACCTCAAAGAGCAGCCAGCTCAATTATATGCACCCAGCTAGTAATCCCAGGTTTCCAATTATCGTCGTCAGGTGGGGATCTTCCGTCCACCTTGCCAGCTCCACTAATCTCAGTAACCACCAGAGGGAGCAGAGGGAGCTTCGGCTCAGAACTCCGATCAAGAGAATTCACAACATCTTCTGCTATAAACTGCTAATGTATGACCATTTTATGTATATTTTATAAAAGATATTAACAGTCATATCTATACATGTAATATTAAATTCAATGCGCCGCTATTTAGGAATGGAAGAATACTTATAAAAAGCTGGCATACAAATATGTAACGGAATCTTGTTCTTCTACCAATTTAAAGTACTTACAACATTTGGGTGGCATTGTGAACCTGCCTACATGCACAATGTTTGTCTCAAAGTCAAGAAAATTTAATGTCTGTACATTGTGCACAGGGGATTTAAGGTGACTTCAGATCATACTAGGTTCCAGTAACACACAGATAGACATAAATGTGCAAATAGACGGTGCAAGCAGGGCCGGACTGGGACTAAAATTCAGCCCTGGCATTTGAAGTTACACAGGCCCACTAGTCACATGGTGACTATATAATATCTTTGTACACTTGTAGTTTACAAGAAGTGAGAGGAGATTAACACAACTATATAACATGTAGTCACAGCTGTGCCCAGTATTTCAGCTCAGTCCTATTTATTGCTTTTAGGTACAGTATTCCTCCCAAATCTCTGTCCCCTTTTGTATGCATGATTACAGAATTCCTGGCAGAACTGCTCTTTATTGGGCAACCAGACCCCCTGGTCATAGCCGCCCCTATCATACCTCCCAACTTTTGAAGAAGGGAAAGATGGACAAAGACTGCAAATTTTTGGCCACGCCCAGCCACACCCATTTCACAACTAGTCACACCCATGTCCACACCTAATCGCACCCATTTAGCACTGCTGATCACACTGACTGGTACTGAGGGCACAGTGGCTGGCATTATGGGCACACTGACTGGCACAAAGGAAGAGAGAAAACAGAGAGAGAGAGAAAAAAGAAAACAGAGAGAGCGAGAAAGAAAGGGGAAAGAAAGAACAGAGAGAGACAGAGAAAGAACAGAGAGAGAAAGAAAGAAGTAAAGAAAAGAAAGAAAGAACAGAGAGAAAGAGAGGGAAGAAAGAACAGAGAGAGAGAGAAAGAAAGAAAGATTAGAGAGAGAAAGAAAGAACAGAGAGAGAAAGAAAGAACAGAGAGAGAAAGAAAATGAGGGATAGACAGAACAGAGAATGAAAGAACAGAGAAAGAAAGAAAAAGAGAGAAAGAAATAAAGAAAGATTCTACAAAGATACTATAGCAGCCCGGCTCCCATTGTAGTACCCACCTGAGCCTCCCGGTGCAGGACCTATCATGATCCGCTCACATGGCCGACATCCCCGATTCCAAGGCGATCCTGCTGTCTGCGCTGTCGGAGGAGGACACGGTGATGGATCTGAAGCATTCCTGGTTCCGTCACAATCTCCTCAAGAAATTATCTCATTTCCGGTCAGCTTCCAGCACATCACTTCAGGTGGAACGTCATATGTGTGTTTTAAAATGCTCCTCGGGGCTCCGCCGTGTACTCCTGTGTCCGTGGGAAAAGCCCGCTTTGTATGCTTTGTACACACTTGGCTCCGCTCTGTACACATATGGCTCCACTCCATACACGCGCGGCTCCTCTCCGTACACCTCGTACACGCGCGGCTCCTCTCCGTACACCTCATACATGCGCGGCTCCTCTCCGTACACCTCGTACACACTGCTCCGCTCTGTACACCTCGTACACACGGCTCCGCTCCGTACACCTCGTACACATGCGGCTCCTCTCCGTACACCTCGTACATGCGCGGCTCCTCTCCGTACACCTCGTACACACACGGCTCCTCTCCGTACACCTCGTACACACGGCTCCGCTCCGTACACCTCGTACACACGGCTCCGCTCCGTACACCTCGTACACACGGCTCGGCTCCGTACACCTCGTACACCCGCGGCTCCGCTCCGTACACCTCGTACACCCGCGGCTCCGCTCCGTACACCTCGTACACACACGGCTCCGCTCCGTACACCTCGTACACACACGGCTCCGCTCCGTACACCTCGTACACACACGGCTCCGCTCCGTACACCTCGTACACACACGGCTCCGCTCCGTACACCTCATACACACACAGCTCTGCTACATCCACACTGTAAATCCTGACCCCACACATACTTACCTCAACCAGCACCATGACAACAGCAAAGCAGAGTCTTGCAGACGGTAGAGGCAAGGCTGAGCGCACAGGACATGTGATGAGGTCACAGGAGGGGCGGAGTCAGGGGTGACATGATCGGGGGTCTGGACAAAGGCTCCTGATCATGTGACCCCCTGACTCCTCCCCTCCTGTGACCTCATCACAGGTCCTGCGAACAGAGCGAGCAGGCAAGCGAGTGCAATGCTGTGAGTGGCTGCGGGGGGAGGGGGTCTCATGCTAAGGCGAGGATGGGGTGCGTGGGGGGGGCGTGGCGGCTTATCTCCCTGCAGTGCAGGAGGGACTTGAAACTATCACCGCCGTGCCCGCAGAGGGCCAGCGTCAGGAGCAACAGTGGCCGCAGCAGCTGGCAAGCGGCCAGATGATCGGGCGCTGCCGCCCACGGCCCACGTGACAGCGGCCCAGCGGGAAAATGCCCGGTTGATTCTATTGCCAATCCGGGCCTGGGTGCAAGAGTGACAACAATAGATTGAAGCACGCATTGCACTGTAACTTTAAATCGGAAAAATCTTATTTTTGCAGTATTATACAGTTGTGGCCAAAAGTATTGACACCCTTGCAATTTTGTCAGATAATACTCAGTTTCTTCCTGAAAATGATTGCAAACACAAATTCTTTGGTATTATTATCTTCATTTAATTTGTCTTAAATGAAAAAACACATAAGAGAATGAAGCAAAAAGTAAAACATTGATCATTTCACACGAAACTCCAACAATGGGCCAGACAAAAGTATTGGCACCCTCAGCCTAATGTCTTAAATGAAAAAACACAAAAAGAATTGTCCTAAAGCCAAATTGGATATAATTCCACACCAAACATAAAAAAAGAGGGTGGACAAAAGTATTGGCACTGTCTGAAAAATCATGTGATGCTTCTCTAATTTGTGTAATTAACAGCACCTGTAACTTACCTGTGGCACCTAACAGGTGTTGGCAATAACTAAATCACACTTGCAGCCAGTTGACATGGATTAAAGTTGACTCAACCTCTGTCCTGTGTCCTTGTGTGTACCACATTGCGCATGGAGAAAAGAAAGAAGACCAAAGAACTGTCTGAGGACTTGAGAAACCAAATTGTGAGGAAGCATGAGCAATCTCAAGGCTACAAGTCCATCTCCAAAGACCTGAATGTTCCTGTGTCTACCGTGCGCAGTGTCATCAAGAAGTTTAAAGCCCATGGCACTGTGGCTAACCTCCCTAGATGTGGACGGAAAAGAAAAATTGACAAGAGATTTCAACGCAAGATTGTGCGGATGTTGGATAAAAAACCTCGACTAACATCCAAACAAGTTCAAGCTGCCCTGCAGTCCGAGGGTACAACAGTGTCAACCCGTACTATCCGTCGGCGTCTGAATGAAAAGGGACTGTATGGTAGGAGACCCAGGAAGATCCTACTTCTTACCCCGAGACATAAAAAAAGTCATGCTGGAATTTGCCAAAACTTACCTGAAAAGCCTAAAACGTTTTGGAAGAATGTTCTCTGGTCAGATGAGAAAAAAAGTAGAGCTTTTTGGGCAAAGGCATCAACATAGAGTTTACAGGAGAAAAAAAGAGGCATTCAAAGAAAAGAACATGGTCCCTACAGTCACACATGGCGGAGGTTCCCTGATGTTTTGGGGTTGCTTTGCTGCCTCTGGCACTGGACTGCTTGACCGTGTGCATGGCATTATGAAGTCAGAAGACTACCAACAAATTTTGCAGCATAATGTAGGGCCCAGTGTGAGAAAGCTGGGTCTCCCTCAGAGGTCATGGGTCTTCCAGCAGGACAATGACCCAAAACACTTCAAAAAGCACTAGAAAATGGTTTGAGAGAAAGCACTGGAGACTTCTAAGGTGGCCAGCAATGAGTCCAGACCTGAATCCCATAGAATACCTGTGGAGAGATCTAAAAATGGCAGTTTGGAGAAGACACCCTTCAAATATCAGGGACCTGGAGCAATTTGCCAAAGAAGAATGGTCTAAAATTCCAGCAGAGCATTGTAAGAAACTCATTGATGGTTACCGGAAGCGGTTGGTCGCAGTTATTTTGGCTAAAGGTTGTGCAACCAAGTATTAGGCTGAGGGTGCCAATACTTTTATCTGGCCCATTTTTGGAGTTTCGTGTGAAATGATCAATGTTTTACTTTTTGCTTCACTCTCTTATGTGTTTTTTCATTTAAGACAAATTAAATGAAGATAATAATACCAAAGAATTTGTGTTTGCAATCATTTTCAGGAAGAAACTGAGTATTATCTGACAGAATTGCAGGGGTGTCAATACTTTTGGCCACAACTGTATGTTTTTCAGCTTAGTAAAAATCTTGCTAACACCCATGCTCTAGTTTCTTTTTCTTTTCCAGATTCATCAGAAACCGACACCTGTCATAATCTGAAGCCTGGTGATTTGGTAGTTGTGAAAAGGCATGTCAGAAAGCATGGACAAGAACCCTTGTATGACGGTCCCTATCAAGTCCTCCTCATCACCCAACAAGCCAATAGCAAATAAAGGGGGCAAAATATTTTGGTTTTCCACATTTTCTGTATTATTATTGGTAGAAATTAAAGTTAAAGTTAGAAGATATTCAAAGGCTCAGAGATCAATATGATAAAGACAATGATCATAATAAGGACAGTTGGTGGTCTGACACCTTCTCCTTTCTCAATCCAGCCAATTGATTTAAGGGAATTGGGGGCTGGATAACTGGGATTTTACAAAGCTTGATGTATATTGCTGCCTGTATCCTTGTTGTATATGTGATACTAAAACTTGTTCTTTGGTGTATTTCTGTATGTATTAGAAAATTCTGCACTAGGATAGCTAGCGATGATACCAAAGTCATCGTTGCCCCTGCTCTTCTCTATACCGATCTCAAAAGGCTACTTGATGAAGATGTTGAAGCCAAGCGCATGGCTACCTTCAAAAGATCTCCACCACCATCATCAAAAATTGTTATTTGTAAATTGTAGCATACGGGGAGATGGGTGCGCTGCAACAGCCATGACTGATAACATGGCATCAGCCATGTGAAGGCCAGTACCCCTTGAGCTTATGGCTTGGGATAGCACCTCTGATGCTGCATATTAGATAACTAAATTTATCTAGGGGGGATTGTGAAGTACAGTATTCAGTTGTACGGGACATCTTGTTCTCCAGACCTCCATTTTAGTGCTTGCGACGCCATTTTGTTGCTTACGAGTTAAATTTTGTAGTTAGGTGAAAGTTTGCGGTTGTTAAGAAACCAGACTGTCCCAGTCTGAACAAGATATGATATATGAGACCCTGATGAATGTGCTATTGTTCTATTCTCTGCATCACGTAGCTAGGAACATATTCCGATTTTCTTGCAATACTATTGGCTTATAAAGTAAATGTGTCACGACGATGCTATTGGTAGCTGAGTACTTTGCATATTTAAGCAAAATACTATAAAAAGGTGACATAATAAACGGGGTTAGTGATCTGCCTTGATCCTCCCATACAGAGGCATACGTCTCCGTCTGGTCATTCCCAGTTGCTAGCAACGCCCTGTGGATTAATTTGGAAATCACTTGGTCAACCGTGAGGGGTTAATTTAGCCCTCCCTCAATAGCTCCCTCATCATACGGTATTAAGAAATGGGGTATGTAAACTTTTGATCAGGGTCATTTGAATGTTTTGGGTTGTCATTATGATTTAAAACGTGAAAACACATTGGTTTGACAATAAATGGCTTCACACAACCACTAACCATGAGTGAAGAAAAAGTTTTGGTGTTATCATTCATATTCTCTGAAAAAAGGCCAAGAAAGTAAAAATTCTGCCAGGATATAAAAACTTTTGAGCACAACTGTATGTAAACTTCTGGTTTCAACTGTATGTGAGCTGAGTGCTCACAATAGTATCAAAGAGAAGAGACTAGCAGCTTACAAGAAACTGTAACCCTTTCAAAATAAACCTTTATCAGGAAATAATTAAAATCCATCAGACTAACGAAAAAATGATAATCATATATACCATGGATATATGATGTAATACAAAACATATAGGTATAACAGCAGACTTTAAAAATTTGTACCATGTGCCCACAGGTAATCCTGTAGCCAGGTGAGCAATACTATACAATCTACAATGTTAATTGCCTGGGTAATGCCATGTTATGCGCATTTTGTTTTTTGAGCTATACTACCAGAGGTCTACAG
The DNA here is from genome assembly GCF_039654945.1 of Dendrobates tinctorius. NCBI lineage: Eukaryota > Metazoa > Chordata > Amphibia > Anura > Dendrobatidae > Dendrobates > Dendrobates tinctorius. The sequence goes on from NW_027361711.1 coordinate 32,553,260, forward strand.
CAGCATTTAAGGAGCTACAAAAATTTCTGGCAAGTACTGGTTGTGTACTGCAAGTGACAACAATTTCATGTATTCTTCATAAGTATGGCCTGTGGGGTAGGTTGGCAAGTCGCAAGCCTTTTCTTACAAAGAAAAAACACAAACGTGGCAATCTATTGCCAAAACCTACATCAAGTCTGCCAAAATCATGAGGGAAAATGTGTTGTGTGATGAGACCAAGATGTAACTTTGCACCAACCATATCGTTAACAATGTGTATCACCAAAAGAACACTATACCCACAGGGAAGCATGGTGGAGGCAGCATTGAAGCATGGTGGAGGCAGCATTTGTGACTATTTTCTTGCAGCTGGAGTTGGAGAGAATTATGGAGAGCTCTAAATATCAGTCAATTTTTCATCAAAACCTGTTAGTTGAAAATGAAGAGGAATTTCACTTTGTAGCACAACAGTGATCTTAAGAAGACCAAAGTTTTGAAAATAGCCCAGTTAGAGCCCAGACCTGTATAGAATTGAAAATTTGTGGGTTGACCTAAAGAGAGCTGTACACAAGTGATTCCCTTGCAATCTGACAAATTTGGAGCGCTATGCAAGGCAGAGTGAACAAAGATTGCAAATTCTAGGTTTGTCATTCTGAAATACTCCTACCCAACAACACTTAATGCTGTCATAAATTCAAAGGGTACATAAAAAAGTATTTGTTTAAGGCTAGTTTCACACTAGTGTATGGCTGAAGTGCGGAGGGCTGCTGGCTTCCTCCGTGAAGCTCTGCCCCTGCACCTCAAGTTGACAGACGGCACAGAGAGGCTGCAGCTTGCCGGCTCCCAGTATTCAATTGCACTCGCATCTTTCAGAGCGACTCTAGCTGCGTGATCAGGTCATGTGATCACGCTGATGATGTCACTCCCTGAGGCACAATGGTGGTAAGTGCTTCATGCTAGTGGAGCTGAAGACACCTAAGATTGGATCTATCTATCACAATAAGTGACATCACACTTTCCCCTGTACCAGGAGTCTGCTGCCTCGGAGTAACCCCTGACTCCGCCCTGTCCTTCAAACTGCACATCCATGCTCTCGCCACCTCCTGTCACCTCTAGCTAAAAAATATTTCCAGACTCCATTCTTTCCTCAACCCTCAATCTACTAAAATGCTTGTGCATGCCCTAATCATCTCCCACCTTGACTACTGCAACATTCTTCTCTGTGGCCTACATTCCAACCCTCTTGCACCTCTCCATTCTGTCCTTAAAAGTGCTGCCAGACTAATTCATCTCTGTCCTCTCTACTTCCCTGCTTCCCCCCTTTGCAAATCCCTTCACTGGCACCCAATTTCCGAGCACATCCTGTTCAAACTACTAACACTGACCTACAAAGCCATCCATAACCTTTCTCCTCTGTATTGTTCCGAACTAATCTCCCAATATCTTCCCTCACGTAATCTCTGGTCCTCCCAAGACCTCCTTCTCTCCTTCATGCTTACTCACTCCTCACCCAATCGCTTCCAAGACTTCTCCTGAATATCCCCCATCTTCTGGAACTGTGTGCCCCAACACATCTGATTAGCCACCACAATTGGATCATTCAAGTGGAACTTGAAAACCCATCTCTTCAAGAAAGCGTACAACCTGTAATGACCACGCTGCCACATCAACACCATCGGAGCTACTGCAACCCCCAACTTTCTGTCTCCTTCCCCATAATCCTGTAGAATGTAATCAGGCAAGAGGCAGGGACCTCTTCCCTCTGTACTAGTCTGTCATTGTTTCTTTGTCTTCTGTGAGGCCTCGTTCACACGTACCGTTTTTTCACGTTTCCGCGGCGGTATTTTCCGAGCGTTTTTGCCGCGAAAACGTGAAAAATAAGCATCCCATGCATTCCTATGGGATTCCGCAATGCTGTGCTAATGCTGCGGTTTTTACCGCTGCAGAATCGCTTCGTGGTAAAAAACGCAGCATGCTCATTAATTTTGCGGAATCGTGGCGATCCCACACCCATAGGAATGCATTGTTCTGCTTACTTTCCGCATGTGGCTGTGCACACCATGCGAAAAGTAAGCAGAACATAAGCGGATGGCAACCACGGTCCGGAGGAGAGGATACTGTCCTCCGGGCTTTGGGTACCATATCCCTGTAAAAAATAGAATTTAAAATAAAAAATATTGTTATTCTCACCTTCCGACATCCCGCGCAGCCTTCCCGCCTCTCTCCACGCTCCCGGTCCCAGTAAGCCTTTGCGAGCGATGACGTCCGTTCTCGCGGTCATTCGCACAACGTCATCGCGAATGACCGCGAGACGTCACGATCGCGTGAGAACGGACGTCATCGCGGTAATTGTCGCAAATGATTACTGGGACCAGGAGCGTGGAGAGAGGCGGGAAGGCTGCGCGGGACATCGGAAGGTGAGAATAACAATATTTTTTTTTTATTATTATTTTTTACATTCTGTCTTTTACTATTGATGCCGCATAGGCAGCCTCAATAGTAAAAAGTTGGTCACACTCGTCAAACACTATGTTTGACGAGTGTGGCCAACCTGTCAATCAGTTCTCCAAGCGATGCTACAGATCGATTGGAAAACGCTAGCAATTCTGCAAGCTAAATACGCTTGCAAAATGCTAGTTTTTCTGTGGGAAAATCGCGGGAATTTAAAATGCGATTTTCCCGCGGAATGGAATTCCGGAATTCTCACGGTAATTTCCGCGAGAGTTCCGCTACGTGTGAACCCAGCCTAAGTGATATTTGTGTTTTGACGTAACTCCTTCTCATGAACAGCACCATGGAATCAATGGTGCTATATAAATAAATAATAATTGGAGGAGTAGGTGAGATTACTGTGTTTGTGTGTGTGTGGTATTTACTGTGTGTGGGGGGGTGGTATTACAGTGTGAGTGGGGAGTATTTAGTGTGGGTGGGTGTTACTATGTGTGGGGGGGTATTTTGTGTGGAGGCATAAGATAATGCTCACTGTATGGTTTGGGGTCACTCACTTGGCAACAGGATTAAGGCACACAGGAACGGTTTCTCACTTAAACAGACCATCCGGTTTATTTAGACACGGCATAAACCGGATAGACTACAGACCGTTTAGTTACATTCATGAACATAACAAGACACCAGTCTGCTCATGTAGCAGATATACCTCCCTGCCATTCTTACAACCCCCTTGTCTGAGGTTAGCTTCCAGGAGCTCAGCTCCACATGCTGTCTTTTTGTCAGTCCTGGCTTCCAGGGAAGCTGCCTAACTGGAATCCCTGTCCCGGGCAATGACTGGCTCAACAGGTCAAACCCGACAGTTCCAGACCCTCAGAAGGGCGAAGGTTGGTAGCTTCCCCAATGCAGTTAGCCATCACAGACTGCAGGTACATGGCCTCACCATGTGCTATTCAGGAATCCAGTCCTCTTGCAGGACCTTCCAACACAGAGACCATGTGACTAAACCACAGTCTCATTATAACGTATGAGACCCACCCCTTGATTGGAGGTCTGTGACTAGCCAGATCCGCCCAGCTCTCTGGCTAACCCTGTAAGCACAACGCCTTATAAGCTAAATATGTCTCATGGAAGTACAGGTCCCAGAGCAACAGGCTAAGAGCCCAGAGGACCTTGTCCACTGCAACACATACCGTCCATTCACCACAACACCAGTCACTGTCTCACATACCCCCCTCTGTTCAAACTTGTGGGGTTGAACACTTGACATAAACCAGGGGCCTCGAGACATGTCACGCATGTCACCATGCCCTACCTGTCGAGAGGGCCTTCTCAGTCCCGAAAACATAGTCCATCAGTCACTAAATTCTTTGTCGCCTTACGTTTCATAGTCATCAATTTGTTAGGCCTCCCCTGCCCCCAGAGGTCCGTATGTAGGCTTTGAGCTTCAGCCCTTGAGCCCTTGAGTCACAGTCTGTCTGTGTCACCAGACCCTTTTTAGTCACCACATTTCTCAAGTATAAGCTTCACCCGACCTTTCTCTCCATGACCGCTTCCAACGGTTGGTGCAGTCACGAGACTCACTTACAGTCGAACCTACTGTCTGAGTCTGACCCATCTAGTATGTTACAGGGGCTATTGTCCAGGTCCTTCAGCTTTGCCCTGAGAGTAGATCTGCCATTTTCAGATTCTTGGCATCCTTGTTTTCCTTCCTGAACTTCCAAGGTTTCTTCTTTCTAGATGTCTTTGGCTGTCAGCAATTCCATTATTTGGAGGGCCCCTTCAGTTCCCATTACCTTGGGTTGAAGGCGGCAGCCATCATCCACCAATGTGGCAAAGCTGTCCTGTAAGAAGCAATCTTTCGAGCCTTAACTGCTCTATCTCCTTTAGATACACCATTCGATACTCCAACAGAGTATAGCTCCGAGACTCTCCATCGTACCCAAGACGAAGAATCGAATCATACCCTTTTCTCTGTGTTTCTGGTCTTCATGGTCACCTGGAATTCTTAATCTCACCACTCCAGACTTATCCACCATCTCTTGCATGGGTCGACCATTTCTTCCAATGACTTTTTCCACCATAGGAATAGGCAGAAGACTCTGAGCTTTCCTCATATGCTCCAGCTGCCTAGCAGCGTCTTCATTCCTCAATCGAAATATCCACGTTGCACGCACACATCTCCACTCAGGATAGCTACTCTCCTCGCTGTGACATCATTTGTGGACAGTACCACTAACTGTTTAGCTTCTGGGGGCCAGTACACCTTACACGCCCACACAGCCTTCTTGAATTCTTCAAGCACAGACTGCCTGGCACATGCCTCTCTCAGGTCCTCGGGTACCTCAACAACTCACTTGAATTTCAAAGTGCTATTCTCTTCACGGACGGACGGCTCCTGTTTTGCCTAGGACATTTCCATCAAGACATCTGCCATGACTGGCTGATTGTCTTGTCCAGCTCTTAGCGCAAACTCTCCCTGAGCTTTACCCTCTTCAAGACCCTTTGCCAAGATGGGCCTTTACAGCTTTGCCTCATTACCACTCTGGCACTGCCGCTGTAAGTCTGCGACCACCAACTCCTTCTCTTGTAGAAGTCCTCCTAATGCTTCTCTGAGCACCTCCATATCTTCCAATGTGGCCTTGTTCACGGTTTGACACTTTGACAGGTGACCTCTGAGCTCAGAGACTTCCTTCTCCAGCTCATCCACTCTGTGCCCAGGACCCTTTCTCGTTCGACATGCTCTTTTACCGTCTCTTTAAGCATCTTTATTTCATGATCCTGTTCTCTTTTGGCCAGCATGTGTCGCACCATAACTTCTTTAATTATATTTTCAGATGGGCCAGCTTGCCCACCCAAACTCTGCTGCTTGAGAGTTCTATCTGTTCCTTCATCACCAGGTTTAGCTTTCTCTTGGGTCTTCCATCCATTACCTTCGACTGCCTCTAGGGTCTCTGCTGGGCTCTCTGAAGAATCACTGTTCTTGCTCCCAGACTCCAAAGCTGAGTTTTTGTCAGATTTTTGTTCCTTCAAATGCTTTACTTCGGCTTGTAAATCTGTCACTTTTTCCTACTCCCGAGACAACTCTTTGGCGAGGTCCTGGAACTCCTGCATTTTGTTCCAGTAGGTCATTTCCAGCTGAGACACGTTTTCTGCATTCTCCTGCCAAGCAGAGCACAGCTTCTCCTCGGTGGAGTGGAGGGTATGGAGCAGCTTCTGCTCCTGCGCATCCTTCTCTCTGAGCTGAGCCTTGACTACCGAGAGCTCGGACTCCAGGTGACGCACCTGATCCAGCTGCGTGGAGTTGGCAGCTTTCATACTCGACACCTTCAACCTCTCTTGAGGCTCTGCCCGGTCACCCTTAGGTACCTTTCTACTCTCTAGAACTTAAGAGAACTCCACACTCTCCAGCTCTTCAGCATCAGGTTCTCTGGAGGCTTCACCATACTCAGCCATCTCACCCCTTTGTCACCACAGATGTGGGTCTACTACAGGTCTCCATGACCTTCGTAGATTCTTGCTTAACCAGCACTCTCCAGGTTCTCTTCTCCTTCAGTGCCACCAACTGACCGACCATTAGCTGATTGTCCCGACACCGAAGAGGTCAGCCATACTATCTTCTTGGCTGGCTCCTTCGTCCTGACTTCACCTTGTGGAGCACTGTCATTCCACTGTGTCAGTGCTTCTTACAGCACAACATCATACTCAGCCCTAGCGGTTACTACTGGCAATGAGACGTCATCTTCCTTTCCAACCTTTTCAGTGTCTGGAAGAGTACTCACATCTTGAGTAAAAGCACAAGTCCCTACTTTTCCTTTATTTATATCCTCAAAGTGTGCAACTTGTTCAGTCTCTTTGCGCCCTTTACGTCTCTGGCGACAGGAGGAAGACTTGCCATTTGTACCCGGGTCAACTTTATTGCACTCTTTTCCCCTTGCGTCACCGTCTGAATGGGAGTCACCCCTACTCAATCTTTCATCCTGGAACCAGCAGTCCCCACTTAAACAGGTGTTGGACCCCTCTCCTGGAGATGCCCCCCTTCTACTTTCTGGTCATACTTTCCAGTCATACATTCTGGTATTGTTTCCACCGTCATGTCGCTAAGTTGTGCCTGTCCCAGGCCCGGATTTTGGGGGGGCCCAATGGGCCCAGGCCCTGGGCCACCCACCAAGTGGAGGCCTCCCACCAATATAGGGATAAATATCTCAAAACATGTAAAATACACGTCTCTTTGCTGTGAACCATTTCTAATGATAAGGAACAGTTAACAAAAGAGAAACTATTGAAAGTGTAGGGACCTGGCTACGGTCCTACATCTCAGTGGCTGGCACAGAGCGGCAGAGTCATGGCACCTGACCTGCGTCAGCATCCACTGACTTGGCTAACCATACTTCATTAGTACTCTGTACCTAGTGCTTAGCTTATGGCATGTCGCAGCCTTCTCCGATCCCAACACAAGCTTCTAGGTGCTACCTATTCAGCTATATGATCGCTCCCTTGGATTAGATCAGATGAGAGTTTGTTCAGCTACCTTCGAGGAAGGAGGCAGAGCCACAATGTCGGCACGAGAAGAGGATTCTCCACCGCGGAGTGTGGCAGGACATCACTCTGGAATGGAACTTCAGTCACTGAAGATCCAGAGGTGAAGTGGTTCAGTCTTCACAGTGTCGCAGTGGATGAGTATGATTTCTGTATGTCTGTGTGTGTGTGTCTGTCTGTCTGTGTGTCTGTCTGTGTATCTTTCTTGCAGCTCCTGTCCTACACAGTACCATACTGTATATACAGGTCCAGAAGCCTTTCATACATATACAGCCCAGCAGCAGCCTCTGACATATAGAGCCCAGCAGCAGTGTTTGATATAGACAGCCCAAATTTCTACAATATACATATGCAAATTGCTTCTTTATGTCACTCTCCACAAGGAGGAACCTTACCCGTTAGACTACAATATGCATACATACATATGTGCATATTTTCATCTTTAATTCCCTTTCAGGACTTCAAGGGTTGACAAGGTCATTTTGTTACTTTTGGATTATCATGATGGACAATCGTGAAGGAGATAGGCACAGACATCACACAAGAATTTGAGAGTCTGGGGCTTCTAAAAGACGTAAGGCAAAAGAAGCAACAAGGAAATCAACAGAAGAGATAGCGAAGACAAGAAAATTGTACAAGTTCTTCACTGCTCAAGGCAAGTGTCGGAAAGGAGTAATGACTTAGTAGAATCTGATCAACCTGACAATGCATCAGTGGAAATGGTTGTTGATCCTGGCAAAGAAAAGGCTGAAGTAGTAACGTGTACAACTGAAGAACACAAAGAAAAGGAGATTGATAGTGGCACATCTTATGAAGAAGGTGAAGTTGAGGGACCACCAGGGGGCGATGACATTAGACTTTGACCATCCATTATTTCGGAACAGATGGGAGATTACTGGCTGAAAAGGGGTGTATCAACAATGCAGCACTGTGATGAAAGTTTGTTCATTGCACACTCGGTTCAGCAACCTAGAAAGGACCTCAATATTTCAAGAATGTGCACACTTGGGCTTTTCCGTTGTCAAAATCATAACGGAGAAGTCATAATGAGGAATTGGTTATGCTTCTCCCCCTCTAAAGGACACAATTATTGCTTCACATGCAGATTGATGATGTGCTTTATTACAGCATCTGAGTCTTCTCAGCTTTCGTCTAATGTGGAAACATTCCCAAGAACGTATAAAAAGTCATGAGCAGTCAGCGGAACATCTGAACTCTACAATTGCTTTCAATATGAGGTTAAAAGCGATTGGGCGAATTGATACGGAGCTAACACAACAGGTCGAGGCTTGGGAGCATTATTGGAGGTCAGTGTTGAAACGAGTAGTAAATGTTATTCAGTTTATCAGTTTAGGTGGGATCACCTAGAAATGGAAATTTTCTGGGCATTCTTGAGCTCATCGCCCAGTACGATGACTTTCTTCCACAGCATATCAAAACTCAAGCCAATCGCGGCAAGGGTCATACAAACTACCTGTCATCTACAATTATGGAAGAAATTATCAATGTAATGGGTGAACAAGTCCTCAGAGAAATTATTTCTCGAGTTAACCAATCAAAATACTACTCCATTTCTTTGGATTCCACACCCGATGCAGCTCATGTTGACCAACTAACCCTTGTATTGAGGTATATGGAGAAAGATGGCCCTGTGGAATGCTTTGTAACATTCATGGCAAACAAAGGCTATGGTGCTCAAGACATGTTCAATGCCTTGTTGGAATTTTTGAAGAGACATGACCTAGACCTGGGAAATTGCCACAGTCAAAGTTATGACAATGCATCTGCAATGAGTGGCAAATACAACGGCCTGCAAGCCAAAGTAAGAGAGAAGAACAATCTTGCATCCTTGTATGGCACACTCTTTAAATCTTGTTGTTAAAAATGCTGTAGAAAGCTGCTCAAGTACTGTACATTATTTTTACTTTCTTGAAAAGCTGTTCCTCTTCTTCACAGTTTCAACGCATCGGCATCAGCTCCTGACTAAGGCTTTGAAAAATATTGACTCAGCGACACCATTGACTCTCAAACGTGTCACAACAAAGCGTTGTTCCTGCAGAGCTGACACTACTAATGGCCCCGTTACACATAACAATGTCCCAGCGATCCCACCAATGATCCGATCCGACATGATGGGATCGCTGCGACATCGTTAGGCTGATCGCTGGTGAGCTGTCACAAGACAGCCCCTCCAGCGACCAGGACCAGCGATGCTGGATGCTGGTTTCTAATCCCGTGGCTCCTGGATACCCGCTGTTTACATTGGAAACTGGCGTACACGCAATCTCGCTGGCAAGATAGCTGTGGCGTCGCTGGCAAGATTGCTGTGTGTGACGGGGCCTTAAGGCCCTTAAACATGACTATCAGCAGATTAAAGATGTACTTAAACAGATTGCTGATGACTTTGAAGAAAAACCTGTTAAGCAGAAGGACTGTTAAGACAAATGCATCAGCTTGAAATTGGTATTAACACCACCTTCTGGAATGATATCCTGCAAAGAACAGATGCTACTAGTAAAAATCTACAACACGCAAAACTAGATCTAAACACTGCTGTGGTGTCACTGACTGTTAGGCGTCGGGTTCCGAACACTGCACAGCAGGAATCCCAAGCCTTGCCACCTTCGGTCTCCTATCCCTCTCCGGCCGCAGTGGAGTCTGCTCAGCAGACTTCACAATCCCGGCGTTCAGCCCACACCAACATTGTGGGTTCAGTTGCTACTGCCACCTCTGGTTCTGTTATGGCAATGCAGCCTGGCCAGCAGCAAAAGCCTCCAGAGGCTAAGTTCCTCCTTCGGCCCACTGAGCATGCTCATGAGACGATCTCCCATTGGGGATCGGGAGTCACATGCTCAGGTCCTTTTCCTGTTCCGATTGGTCCATCTTGAGCATCAGGAAGGTCCCAGAAGCGAACGGCTATAAAAGGTCCACATGGCCGCTCAGCCATGCGCTAGTATAGACTCTAGTTGCTATATGTGTGGATGATGACGGATGCATGCACCTGGTGAATGACTCATTAAAATTCCCCTCCCTTTGATATTACTTATGTGGTTAGGGAATTAGTTGCAGAGTCAGTGTCAGCCAGTGGCTAGCCATAGGACACAAGTGCTCGTCACTTCCCAGCACTAGCGTCCGATGGTGTCGCCTGCCATAGGGCACATCGTACCACGGCAGGCATTGTCGCTTCGCGGCAGTCGGTTTCTGTTAGCGGCGTTCACAGCTGCAACGCCACATGCTCGGTAGGTCTAGAGGGATGCTGGTCCTATGTCCTGGGGCCAGAATCCTGTGACCATACACTGTTGTGAGTTCATTTTCCCCTTCACCGTCGATGTCTGATGAACTCCCTCTTCTGGTGAAGGAAGGAAGTGAGGCTGATTACCAAACACCTGATCTGGTAGATGATGACTGGGTAACAGGAAATTCTGACTAGATATATGGCAGCCGACACCCTTCTGAGTCGCTGGTGATTTCTCTGCTGGATTCTTGGAGACCAGTCTGATTCTTGCTTCCCAAAGATAAGTTTTTGCTCTGCTATTGAACTTATTAGTTTTGTTTTGCTTACTTTGTTTTTTGGAGTTCAGCCATCCCCGGTCGGGGGTGTCCTGAGTTCCATTTTTGTCTCTGATCACTTTGTCTCTTTGCTCTGTCTTCAGAATTTACCTGAGTGCTGATACAGTCTTTTTGAAGTCCTAGTGACTTCAGGGCCTGTTTTTCCTATCAGACGGTTGGGACATTTTTTGGTAGGGTTTTTTGCGGATTGCAGACAGCAGCTTTTCTATCCTGTCCTTTTTAGTTAGCTTGGGCCCCATCGTTTGCTCAGCCTATCTTTCTATCTGTGTTAGTGTTTTCATCTTGCTTCACCGTCATTATATGTTGGGGGCTGCCTATTGCTTTGGGGTCTGCTCTGGGGCAGTTTAGATTTCCCCTTTCTTTCTTTAGGCCTATTTAATTCTCCGGCTGTTATCGAGGGGTCTAGGGCATCGTAGGAACCCCCATGGCTACTGTTAGTTGTTGTGGATAGGATCAGGGGTCTGCAATCCGATAGCTACCAACCTCTCCGGTTATCTGGATTTACCTTGTATTTTTGTTTTTTCCTCCTTCGGTGACTCAGTCATAACAGAATCACCAGCCATACCGCAGATCCTAGGGTACTCAATAGCAGGAAAGAATTGTAAAAAAAAAAAAAAAGAGTTTGTCAGAATTTTTTTTTTTTTTTGGTGTGTATATTTTTTCCTCTATGTCTCTGAGGCCGTAGGGGGAATTTTTTTTTCTTTCTCAATGGAGATGAAGCATTGTCTGATCGTGTGGAGCAGCTCACTGCTGAAGTGCGGGGAATTTTCGCCTATCTTGCTCATTCACATGCTGCTGAACCAAAGATTCCTACTCCTGATGTGTTTTTTGGGATCGGTCTGAATTTTTGAATTTTAAGAATAATTGCAAATTATTTTTTGCCTTGAAGCCTAACTCGTCGGGGAGCTCCGCGCAGCAGGTTAAAATTGTCATCTCTTTGCTGCGCGGCGATCCCCAGGATTGGGCGTTTTCTTTGAAACCTGATGATCCTATTCTTACTAATGTGAATGCATTTTTTCAAGCCTTGGAGTTGTTGTATGATGAACCTAATGCTATTGATCAGGCTGAAAAGGCCCTGTTGGCATTGAGCCAGGGTCGGGATTCTGCAGGGTTGTACTGTCAAAAATTCCAAAAGTGGGCGGTTCTTACTACCTGGAATGATGGTGCCTTGGCAGCTCTCTTTCGGAAGGGTTTGTCAGAAACCGTAAAAGATACTATGGTGGGATTTCCTGTTCCCTCTGGTCTTGACGATTCTATGTCATTAGCCATTCAGGTTGATCGGCGTTTGCGTGAACGCAAAACCGCACGAGAGGTGTTGCCACCTGTTGAACAAATGTCTGAACCTATGCAATGTGATAGAGTTTTGTCTAGGGCGCAACGTCAGGAGTTCAGAAGGCGTAATAAGCTGTGTTTCTTCTGTGGTGATGCCTCGCATATTATTTCTGTCATAGTTGATTTTGAGGGAGAATTCCCTGTATGTCAAGGGATCGAAATGCCTTTTTGGTGTACAGAGGATTTCATTTTTGGGATTTATTTTGTCTCCGTCAACTATTGAAATGGACCCGGCCAAGGTACAGGCCATTTATGATTGGGTTCAGCCCACTTCTTTGAAGGCCCTCCAGAAGTTTTTGGGTTTTGCTAATTTTTATCGTGAATTTATAGCTAATTTTTCTGGTATTGCCAAACCATTGACTGATTTGACTAAGAAGGGTGCTGATGTGCTGAATTGGTCTCCTGAGGCTGTTTCTTCCTTTCAGGAGCTGAAGCGAAGGTTCACTTCTGCTCCGGTTTTGCGGCAACCTGATGTCTCACTCCCGTTTCAGGTAGAGGTGGACGCTTCTGAGATTGGTGCAGGAGCTGTTTTGTCCCAAAAAGATCCTGTAACATCTAAAATGAATCCCTGTGCTTTCTTTTCCCGAAAGTTCTCCCCATCCGAACGTAACTATGATGTGGGGAATCGGGAACTGTTAGCCATGAAATGGGCATTTGAGGAGTGGAGACATTGGTTGGAGGGAGCTAAACATCAAGTCGTGGTCCTTACTGACCACAAGAATTTGATTTACCTGAAGTCAGCCAAACGCTTGAATCCTAGACAGGCTAGGTGGGCCTTGTTTTTCACACGTTTTGATTTTGTGGTCTCTTTTCTTCCGGGCACTAAGAATGTCAAGGCAGACGCCCTCTCTAGGAGTTTCTTTGCTGATTCTCCTGTTGTGACCAAGCCTGCTACCATCTTAGGTGAGGGGGTAGTTCTTTCTGCCATCTCGCCCGATTTGAGACGTGCTCTGGAAGAGTTTCAGGAGGACAAACCTGAGCGTTGTCCCATTGGAAAATTGTATGTTCCTGACCAGTGGAGGAAGAGAGTGATGTCTGAAGTTCATTGCTCTGCATTGGCTGGTCATCCAGGTATTTTTGGTACTAGAGTTTTGGTGAGTCGGTCTTTTTGGTGGCCCGCCTTGTCTCGTGATGTCAGGAATTTTGTGCAGTCCTGTGGGACTTGCTCTCGGTCTAAACCTTGTTCTCGCTCTAGTGGGTTGTTGATGCCTTTGCTGGTGCCCAGGAGGCCATGGACCCATATTTCAATGGATTTTATCTCTGATATGCCTGTCTCTCAGAGAATGACTGTTATTTGGGTGATTTGTGATAGATTCTCTAAGATGGTCCATCTTGTACCACTCCCTAAGTTGCCATCTTCCTCAGAGTTGGTGCCCTTGTTTTTGCAACAGGTGGTTCGCTTGCACGGGATTCCTGAGAACATTGTATCTGACAGAGGAGTTCAGTTTGTGTCTAGATTTTGAAGGACTTTCTGTTCCAAGCTGGGAATTCAGTTGTCCTTCTCCACTGCGTTTCACCCTCAGACCAATGGGCAGATGGAGAGAACAAACCAGACTTTGGAGTCGTATTTGAGATGTTTTATTTCTGCCGATCAGGATGATTGGGTTTCATTTTTGCCCTTGGCCGAATTTGCTTTAAATAATAGAGCTAGTTCTGCCACTTTGATGTCACCTTTTTTGTAACTTTGGGTTTCATCCTCGATTCTCTTCAGGGAAGGTGGAGCCTTCTGCCTGCCCAGGTGTTGACACTGTGGTGGAGAGAATGCACCAGATCTGGGACCAAGTGGTGGATAAGTTGTCTCTCTCCCAGGAAAAGGCCCAGCGGTTTTCCAACCGGCATAGGACCATTGGTCCCCAGTTTAAGGTGGGTGATATGGTTTGGTTGTCATCAAAGAATATCGCTATGAAGGTGGCTTCTCCAAAGTTTAAACCTAGATTTATTGGACCTTACAAGATTTTGGAGATTCTTAATCCAGTCTCTTTTCGATTGGCTCTTCCTGTTACATTTAAGATCCATGACGTGTTTCATAAGTCTCTGTTAAAGAGGTTTGTTGAGCCAGTAGTTCCTGTGGTGGCACCTCCTGACCCGGTATTGGTTGAAGGTAATGTGGAATATGAGGTTGAGAAGATACTGGATTCTCGCCTGGCTAGACGGAGACTCCAGTATTTGGTTAAATGGGAGGGTTATGGCCAGGTGGATAATTCTTGGGTCCATGCATCCGATATTCATGCCGAAAGATTGGTTTGTGCCTTTCATCGGGCCCATCCTGATCGCCCTGGTGGCATGGATGAGGGTTCGCTGACCCCTCCTCAAGGGGGAGGTACTGTTGTGAGTTCATTTTCCCCTTCACCGTCAATGTCTGATGAACTCCCTCTTCTGGTGAAGGAAGGTAGTGAGGCTGATTACCAAACACCTGATCTGGTAGATGATGACTGGGTAACAGAAAATTCTGACTGGATATAAGGCAGCCAACGCCCTTCTGAGTCGCTGATGATTTCTCTGCTGGAATCTTGGAGACCAGTCTGATTCTTGCTTCCCAAAGATAAGTTTTTGCTCTGCTATTGAACTTATTAAGTTTGTTTTGTTTACCTTGTTTTTTGGAGTTCAGCCATCCCCGGTCGGGGGTGTCCTGAGTTCCATTTTTGTCTCTGATCAGTTTGTCTCTTTGCTCTGTCTTCAGAATTTACCTGAGTGCTGATATAGTCTTTTTGAAGTCCTAGCGACTTCAGGGCCTGTTTTTCCTATCAGACGGTTGGGACATTTTTTGGTAGGGTTCTTTGCGGAATGCAGACAGCAGCTTTTCTATCCTGTCCTTTTTAGTTAGCTTGGACCCCATCATTTGCTCAGCCTATCTTTCTATCTGTGTTAGTCTTTTCATCTTGCTTCACCGTCATTATATGTTGGGGGCTGCCTATTGCTTTGGGGTCTGCTCTGGGGCAGTTTAGATTTCCCCTTTCTTTCTTTAGGCCTATTTAGTTCTCCGGTTGTGATCGAGGGGTCTAGGGCATCGTAGGAACCCCCCATGGCTACTGTTAGTTGTTGTGGATAGGATCAGGGGTCTGCAATCCGATAGCTACCAACCTCTCCGGTTTTCTGGACTTAGCTTGTATTTTTGTTTTTTCCTCCTTCGGTGACTCATTCATAACTATATACCAAGCGGTCTTCTCCTCGAACGCTGTGAGTGTGAACAGGCTCGGCATTTGTGTATTAGCGTTAGTGCGGCTATGTGAGGTAACAGAGTTCGCCCAGCGCACACCGGGTGATGTTTAACCCACGTGTGTTATACTGCCATATTGAGCATCCGCCATTACTTAGCAGCAGCATACCAACTCTGCACAGTGGACCCCGGGCGGCGAACGCGCCTACTATTATTTTATAATAACATTATACTAGCGCCAGGGTCTGGCTAGTAATGGCGGATAAGCAGCAGCTCCTGCAGCACATTGGGTATGCAGGTTGGCGGCTCTCGAGCGTTCAACCTCACCTGCTGATGTTACTGCGGCTGCTGTTCAGGCAGCCGCTGAGGCTGTCTCCCATGTTCCTACGTCCATCCCTGCACCGATTTTATCCCACCTCCCGCTGCCCGAGAAGTTCTCAGGCGATAGTGCCTCCTGCAGGGGATTCGTGAGCCAGTATACTATTCAGCTTGAGCTGCTGGCCGCGTGATTTCCCTCTGAGCGGACTAATGTCGGATTCATCGTGTCCCTTCTGGCTGGCAGGGCTCTGGAGTGGGCCACCCCACTGTGGGAGCGTGCTGACCCCGTGGTTCGGGGAGCCTCGCAGTTCCTAGCCTCTCTGAAGCAGGTCTTTCTGGGACCACGGGTCAGACACTGTTAGGAACGGCGGAGCGCACTAAATAAAAATAAATAATAAAGTGTGTTCGCCGCTCGGGGTCCACCGTGCAGTAGGTGTAACAACCGCTGCTGAGTGATGACAGAGGAGCAATATGGCGGTATGATGCACACGGGTTCAACTTCACCTGGAGGGCGCAGAGCGGGCTTCAGAAAGCATACAAAACGCTGAACCTGTTAGTGACACAGGCTTCAGGAAAATGCACACACGGTATCTGGTCACAGGAGCAGGACCCAAGACAGAGAAGCTGCGTCCTTCTAGACCTACCATGTGTGTGGCGTCACTGCTGCGACCGCCAAGAAGGGCTGCAACTGCAGCACAGCGTAGGACACTGCCACTCGACGACAAAGCCAGATAGCAAGCGCAAAGTCGGAAGCTAGCATAGCGGTGCGGTGTGCACAGTAGCTTAAGGCTTGCCACTGACTGGCGCAAACTGCTAAATTAATACCCTATCACCATGCGTAATATCAGAGGGAAGGGGTTTCAAATGAGTCAGTCACCAGAATCATACATCCATCACCATTCACACATAGCAAGTATAGCCTATACTAGCGCATGGCGGAACAGCCATGTGTTCCATGAGCATGCCCAGTAAGAGGACAGAAGGACTTAGCCTCAGGAGAGATTTGCTGCAAGGCAATCTCCTCTGCAGTGGAAAAATAGAAGGAGAGTGCAGAATGTGAGGATCTGTATCCATGCTGAGTAAACGCAGAAATCCGACTCCTAACATTACCCCCCTCCTAGGGCACCCCCTCCCTGAGCCTTACGATCCACCTACTTGTGCCCGTAAGAGGTATAAGGCCTCAGACTTGTCCGCAGGCAAGTCTGATGTCCCGGTAGATGACAGAGAGGCCCGGGACATGTGGAAGGCCTCAGGGGTGGCAAGATCGCCAGGTCTGAAAAGGGGCCCGTGGGAGACAGCGGGAGCGGAAGTTAAAGTGGAACACCACCGTGTGTCGGCAGGCGTCTCCGATCTTCGCTTAAGGAAGCTATTCCGAGCACAAAAGGCGCAGGCCAGAATATATTTTTTAACATCCTGAGCCCTGTGCGGTCACCAGTAAGACCCTGCCAGGAGTTTTGTGGTCTGCATATAGCCACAGTGACCACCTCTCCAGGATGTGTGTGCCCAGGCAAGAACCTTTGGCCGAAGGTGGGGAGGAACAAGGGCCTTACCCGGCGGTACAGAATTTGGCCTTTGCGGGGCACTGTTGTTCTGAGACACCGCGTGTTGACAAATAAGGCCACGACTGGAGTCTTGTGCCAGACACGCCTGGAGAACGGTGCGAGACACCTCCATGGGCTCTGGGGGTGGAACCTCTGGCTCGGGTAGTTCCAGAGGCTCAAAAAAATTGGGAGCCGGAGTAACCTTCCGTTTGGATTGAGCACGCTCCATACCGCGCTCCGAAAAACAGAGGTCAATGCGGGTGGAAATGGCGATCAGTTCTTCCAAACTGGCAGGAATGTCTCTAGTGGAAAGAGCATCTTTAATGTGCTCCACCAAACCTCTCCAAAACACAGAGATGAGGGCTTTATCGGACCACTCCAACTCGGAAGCAAGTGTCCGAAAACGGACGGCATACTGACTAACCGAGAGAGCACCCTGAGTCAAAGCAAGAAGCTGAAGAGAGGTATCGTGCGTGACCTGTGGACCGAGGAAGACCTGCTTAATAGCTGTTAGAAAGTGAGCAGCGGTCCGGACTTCTGGGTCACCACGCTTCCATAGTGGCGTAGCCCACTCCAACGCTTTGCCCGGCAGCAGGGAAACAATAAACCCCACCTTGGCCCGTTGCGTAGGGAATCGCGCAGCCAGTAATTCCAGCTGAATGGAGCACTGGCTGATGAAACCCCTACAGGAGGCGCCATCGCCATAAAATTTATCGGGCAACGGGAGGCGGGTAACTGTCAGCGCTGGGGAGGACGTGGACATACGGGAAATTGCGTCTGTGATTGCCTTTACAGCAGCTTCGGTGGATTGTGCAGCTGAGAGAGCCCTCTCAAGAGTGGCCAGCCGGCCCTCAAGCTGCCGAATACACTGTAAGAGTTGCTGCTGTTCTGCCATCACTAGCCAGACCCTGGCGCTAGTATAATGTTAGGAACGGTGGAACACACTAAATAAAAATAAATAATAAAGTGCGTTCGCTGCTCAGGGTCCACCGCGCAGTAGGTGTAACAACCTGAGTGATGACAGAGGAGCAATATGGCGGTATGATGCACATGGGTTCAACGTCACCCGAAGTGCGCAGAGCGGGCTCTGTTCACACACAGAGGTGCCGCTACAAAAACATACAAAACACTGAACCTGTTATTGACACAGGCTTCAGATAGCATACAAAATGCTGAACCTGTTAGTGACACAGGCTTCAGGTAAATGCACACTCGGTATCTGGTCACAGGAGCAGGACCCAAGACAGAGAAGCTGCGTCCCTCTAGACCTACCGTGTGTGTGGCGTCGCTGCTGCGAACGCGAAGAAGGGCTGCAACTGCAGCGCGACGTAGGACACTGCTGCTCGACGACAAAGCCAGATAGCAAGCACGATGTCGGACGCTAGCGTAGCGGTGCGGTGTGCACAGTGGCTTAAGGCTTGCCTCTGATTGGCGCTGACTGCTAAACTAATACCATATCACCATGCGTAATATCAGAGGGAAGGAGTTTCAAATGAGTCAGTCACCAGAATCATACATCCATCACCATTCACACATAGCAAGTATAGCCTATACTAGCGCATGGCGGAACAGCCATGTGGGTCGCCCTCCCAGGGCTGTTGGGTACTCGGTACCGGGCTGGTCTCTCAGAGGGGAATGTCACAGCAGCGGTGAACCGGTTCGTGGCCCTGGGCACCCATGTAAAAGGGATGAAGTGATGGAATAAAGTTTATGAGTGAATGATTTGTGACGCCACTTGTGGTGTTCGGCAATGAAGGTGTTAAGCCGACGCTGCAGACAGATCCTTTGGGACAGATGGTGGGGTGCAGCAAAGATGGGGTGGCCCTCTACAGGCAGGGCTGTAGTGCCATGCCAGAGCAGATGAAGAGGGTAGGTGTTGAGGAAGAGGGTGTAGTGTTTGGCACAGAGATGTAGCAGTGCTGGAGAGTTTGCAGGAAGAAGGCAAGTACACAACAGGGTGCAGTTTCTTTACCTTTACTTTGCTTGGCAAATGCTGTCCAGGGTCCAGATTACAGATGGCACAGCAGCTGGCTAGCCTGGAAGCAACTTAGGAATCTCTCTAGGCAGATGGGTTGTGTATAGAGTTGAGCGACTTTTGGTTTTTTAGGGTCGCGTTTCGTTTCGTGAAACCCGACTTTTCCAAAAGTCGGGTCGAGCAAGGTCGTCCGATTATAGGGAAAAGTCGGGGTCGTCCCGAAACACGAAACCCAATGTAAGTCAATGGGGAATAAAAGTCGGCAGTGAGAGGAGGACAGGAAACACACCTACAGTGCCCATTTGAATGCCAAAAGCATCAATTCTTCTTACTTAAGCTTGTCAACCTTAATTAACTTCATAATACAAGTTACGCACTGAAAAATGGGGGTTATTTGGCTAAAGTTGTGGGGGGGGGAGGGCTGGCTGCAGGTTTTCATGTGCCCTGGGCGAAAGAGCGCCCCTTTAACACATACCACAACTCATCATGCTCCGATACGGCAGAGAAATAGCGGTATAGTACAATGAAAAATACCTCACTTTTTACATCTCATGACGAGGCCCATCTATTTCTCCATACAGAATCATTGGTCCCATATAATGTTTGAAACAGTATATGATGAGCTCCACATAATGCTACAGTATATGTTGGTCCCCATGGATGAAGCTCCACTGTCTTATGGGCCCAAATAATGCTCCAAACATAATGGGCCCCATTTCTAATGCTCTAGTGTATAATGGGCCCTGTAAATGCTGCTCCAGTGTCTGATGTCCACCTTTGGAATGTTCCAGTGTATGGTGGGCCCCATCTATCATTCTCCAGAGTATAGTGCTCCCCAAAAATTGCTGTCCCAACATTGAAAACAATCAAATAAGTCTCCTCGCTAGGGAATCCCTGTACTTGTCTGGATTCCTCGTTGTCCCCATCTTCCATCTCACTGCACAGTATTTCAACTTTGCAAGTGCTGTGATCCTGGGCAAGCAGGGGGGGCCCACTCGTTGGCGACGGTACTGGCACAGGGCCCCTGATAGTACGGTGGTGTGTCTGATGGCGGGTGGGCCGAACCTGCACTTTCATCTGCAGCTTCCTCTTTGTCACCGTGTAAGATGGAACTGTATATGGGAAGGGTAACCTGAGTTTCATCAGGGTCAGATTCAGGTCATGTAGCGTGCGAGGGGAATGTAGTGGTCTGGGTCAATGTACCAGCAGATTCATCGAGCAGTGGCTGGGCATCAGTGCACTTGTGTCGCCCCCAGGAGTACGGTCACCACAGTGGCATTACCTTCTTCCTAGGGAGTGTGATGCCATGCTTGGGAGCAACGAAGGATCTCTCTAGCAGGTTAACTGATTGGGCGGCGTTATTCCCACGAGTCATGACCCTCCAAACAGCGTTCATGAAGGCAAAGTGTTTGTTTTACGTGGGCAGTATGGTTGCAAAGCTGAACCTTAAAGGAATGTCCAGAAGGGCACCACCAGGAGTGGAGCCTACGGTTAAATTCGACTCCACCTGGGAAACCTCAACCATGCCAGCTACAGAACAGATGCACACATTGCAAGCTTAATTCCGTTAACGAACGAGACTCCGTCATGCCCCGCGGTCCGAGTCCGGCTTACTAGAGGGAAACGTGAGGCTCTGGCACATGAGATTGGCCAATAACTGGTGTGTCATGCCCTTACATGTCCGTGGCTGCATGTGCGCTACACTGAAAAGGCCAGCGTTTGTCGCTTACAGGTGCAGATAACCCGCTGAACAACGTTAGTGATGGGGATCACTGATTACAATTATTACCCGCAAACAATGATTTCCCAGTAAGTGCAGGTCAACCGCAGTTCCGGAATTAGGCCTAACCGTCATTCCTGAAAAAATGAAAAACTTACGTGTGCAAACCACAGGTGCTGTAGCTTGCTTAACAGCTCGCCAGCCGATCTCACGCCCAGTATGGATTACACGTGATTGCACAAAGGTGAGAAAGGGTACCGTATCCCCAGATAACATGTATGGATAGCATACACATTCAAAATATATGTCTCAGGAGGCAGGCTCAGACGGTGTTAGGCCCAGTATGGATTGCACGTGATTGCTCAAAGGTTAGAAAGGGTACCGTATCCCCGGATAACATGTATGGATAGCGTACACATTCAAAATATATGTCTCAGGAGGCAGGCTCAGACGGTGTTAGGCCCAGTATGGATTGCACGTGATTGCACAAAGGTTAGAAAGGGTACCGTATCCCCGGATAACATGTATGGATAGCGTACACATTCAAAATATATATCTCAGGAGGCAGGCTCAGACGGTGTTAGGCCCAGTATGGATTGCACGTGATTGCACAAAGGTTAGAAAGGGTACCGTATCCCCGGATAACATGTATGGATAGCGTACACATTCAAAATATATGTCTCAGGAGGCAGGCTCAGACGGTGTTAGGCCCAGTATGGATTGCACGTGATTGCACAAAGGTTAGAAAGGGTACCGTATCCCCGGATAACATGTATGGATAGCGTACACATTCAAAATATATGTCTCAGGAGGCAGGCTCAGACGGTGTTAGGCCCAGTATGGATTGCACGTGATTGCACAAAGGTTAGAAAGGGTACCGTATCCCCAGATAACATGTATGGATAGCGTACACATTCAAAATATATGTCTCAGGAGGCAGGCTCAGACGGTGTTAGGCCCAGTATGGATTGCACGTGATTGCACAAAGGTTAGAAAGGGTACCGTATCCCCGGATAACATGTATGGATAGCGTACACATTCAAAATATATGTCTCAGGAGGCAGGCTCAGATGGTGTTAGGCCCAGTATGGATTGCACGTGATTGCACAAAGGTTAGAAAGGGTACCGCATCCCCGGATAACATGTATGGATAGCGTACACATTCAAAATATATACCTCAGGAGGCAGGCTCAGATGGTGTTAGGCCCAGTATGGATTGCACGTGATTGCACAAAGGTTAGAAAGGGTACCGTATCCCCGGATAACATGTATGGATAGCGTACACATTCAAAATATATGTCTCAGGAGGCAGGCTCAGACGGTGTTAGGCCCAGTATGGATTGCACGTGATTGCACAAAGGTTAGAAAGGGTACCGTATCCCCGGATAACATGTATGGATAGTGTACACATTCAAAATATATGTCTCAGGAGGCAGGCTCAGACGGTGTTAGGCCCAGTATGGATTGCACGTGATTGCACAAAGGTTAGAAAGGGTACCGTATCCCCGGATAACATGTATGGATAGCGTACACATTCAAAATATATGTCTCAGGAGGCAGGCTCAGACGGTGTTAGGCCCAGTATGGATTGCACGTGATTGCACAAAGGTTAGAAAGGGTACCGTATCCCCGGATAACATGTATGGATAGCGTACACATTCAAAATATATGTCTCAGGAGGCAGGCTCAGACGGTGTTAGGCCCAGTATGGATTGCACGTGATTGCACAAAGGTTAGAAAGGGTACCGTATCCCCGGATAACATGTATGGATAGCGTACACATTCAAAATATATGTCTCAGGAGGCAGGCTCAGACGGTGTTAGGCCCAGTATGGATTGCACGTGATTGCACAAAGGTTAGAAAGGGTACCGTATCCCCGGATAACATGTATGGATAGCGCACACATTCAAAATATATGTCTCAGGAGGCAGGCTCAGACGGTGTTAGGCCCAGTATGGATTGCACGTGATTGCACAAAGGTTAGAAAGGGTACCGTATCCCCGGATAACATGTATGGATAGCGTACACATTCAAAATATATGTCTCAGGAGGCAGGCTCAGACGGTGTTAGGCCCAGTATGGATTGCACGTGATTGCACAAAGGTTAGAAAGGGTACCGTATCCCCGGATAACATGTATGGATAGCGTACACATTCAAAATATATGTCTCAGGAGGCAGGCTCAGACGGTGTTAGGCCCAGTATGGATTGCACGTGATTGCACAAAGGTTAGAAAGGGTACCGTATCCCCGGATAACATGTATGGATAGCGTACACATTCAAAATATATGTCTCAGGAGGCAGGCTCAGACAGTGTTAGGCCCAGTATGGATTGCACGTGATTGCACAAAGGTTAGAAAGGGTACCGTATCCCCGGATAACATGTATGGATAGCGTACACATTCAAAATATATGTCTCAGGAGGCAGGCTCAGACGGTGTTAGGCCCAGTATGGATTGCACGTGATTGCACAAAGGTTAGAAAGGGTACCGTATCCCCGGATAACATGTATGGATAGCGTACACATTCAAAATATATGTCTCAGGAGGCAGGCTCAGACGGTGTTAGGCCCAGTATGGATTGCACGTGATTGCACAAAGGTTAGAAAGGGTACCGTATCCCCGGATAACATGTATGGATAGCGTACACATTCAAAATATATGTCTCAGGAGGCAGGCTCAGACGGTGTTAGGCCCAGTATGGATTGCACGTGATTGCCCAAAGGTTAGAAAGGGTACCATATCCCCGGATAACATGTATGGATAGTGTACACATTCAAAATATATGTCTCAGGAGGCAGGCTCAGACAGTGTTAGGCCCAGTATGGATTGCACGTGATTGCACAAAGGTTAGAAAGGGTACCGTATCCCCGGATAACATGTATGGATAGCGTACACATTCAAAATATATGTCTCAGGAGGCAGGCTCAGACGGTGTTAGGCCCAGTATGGATTGCACGTGATTGCACAAAGGTTAGAAAGGGTACTGTATCCCCGGATAACATGTATGGATAGCATACACATTCAAAATATTTGTCTCAGGAGGCAGGCTCAGACGGTGTTAGGCCCAGTATGGATTGCACGTGATTGCACAAAGGTTAGAAAGGGTACCGTTTCCCCGGATAACATGTATGGATAGCGTACACATTCAAAATATATGTCTCAGGAGGCAGGCTCAGACGGTGTTAGGCCCAGTATGGATTGCACGTGATTGCACAAAGGTTAAAAAGGGTACCGTATCCCCGGATAACATGTATGGATAGCGTACACATTCAAAATATATGTCTATACATCAGGAGGCAGGCTCAGACGGTGTCAGGCACAGTATGGATTTGACGGCCCAGATTACACAGCGGAGGAGCAGGGAGAGGTAAAGATTGCAAATGCTGGGGCCCTGCCCAAGTAAGGGGGGCCCACTCGTGGGCGTCGGTACTGGCACTGGGCCCCTCATAGTACAGCGGTGTGTCTGACGGCGGGTGTGCACCACCACCGTCAGAGACACTTGATTGCACTATGAAGGACCCTGTGCCAGTGCCCGCGCCCAAGAGTCGGCCTACCCACCTGTCCAGGGCAACGGCACTCGCACGGTGTCGTGCGCTAGGTGGTGACCCCGGCCATGGGGGGGAGGCAGCACAGTTAGGGAGTTTTAGAAAGTGGCATATG